>NW_027518697.1:8815000-10015000 GCF_043159265.1 Tasmannia lanceolata | reverse complement strand
AAATAAAAGAGAGAAAGCTGCCGTTAAGCATAGAACTAATCTCATCCAAAAACTTAGCTAGTCTTCATCGACCAATGACTTGAGCCCAAGAAATGACATTTGATGAATCCCCTTCCACTTCCTGCTTGCCTTGCATTTGATCTCTAAATAACCTCATGTGACATAAAGCGCACGAATGTGGCTCTACAACGATGCAGGGGAGTTTTGAAACTATGATAAGAACCCGGCGTTATTTTGATGGGAAATAGGCTAAACAGTGAACGGAATCGAAAAACCAAAACAATTAAATTTAAAATGAATTTTTGAAAATACACAGACATATTTTTCTTTAAAGTATTTGAAAGCACCAACATTGAAACAGATAAATTAGAGGAAAAGTAAAGAAGAAAAAAAACTATACTTTATGGAGGATGATGAAATCCTCTTCTTGCTCCATGAAGAAGGCATTGAACTTTTCGATGTCGGCATTCAACAAGGTGATAAAATCGGCCTCGGCTTTACCGGATTCCGGCGAGTGCAACTTCTGGGCCAAAGAGATGAGATGAATGAGGTTCTTGAGATCCTTGTAGGAGATGAATTTGTCTTGCCATTCGGGCAGTGTCTGTTCTATTTGTTGTCTCAACCACTTTCCAAATTTCATGTTTTTTTTTCTTTGTTATTGGTCTTAGACAAGTAACACAACTATAGGTGGTTTTATAGAAGGATGGGTCTAATAGTAGTTGAGATCTGAAAGGGGAAGAAGCTAGAAATGGAAAGGAAGTGTGTTTTTTGGTGACGAAAGCGAGGGAGAGATGAGAAGAATATTTTGGAAGCATATGCTAAGAGTCTTGACGGAGATTTGGTAGAAAACTAAGTCTTTTTTTATGGCGTTGAAACCAAAATTCCGTGTATTCCATGATCCTATGGAATCTTCGAAATGAATGCTTAGAGAGGTGGGAATTAAATATTCTGAGAGGATTTGTTGAAAGCTCAAAATTTGGCATGTTGAGCGAAGGAATAGAGAGACATAAGGGTGTATTTGGATTGCCGGAATGAGTTTGTTTAAGTGTAAAAAAAGGGAAATGTTATCAACACTACTGTATTTTGATGATCACACTCCTCACTTCATTAAATCATTAAAAGTACGGTATGGCCCACACCGTAGGATGATCCAAACTGTCCATTAGATGGCCACAGCCTAAATAGGTGGTAACCAAAAATCATTTCGATAGGTTGATCCTAACCCTCCGATCTGAATGTTATCTGAGGGTTAGGATCAACCTACGGAAATAATTTTTGAGGCACAACCTATTTAGGTTGTGGCCCATCTAATGGACGGTTTGGATCATCCTATGGTGCGGGCCATACCGTACTTTTAATAAAGTGAGGAGTGTGATCATCAAAATACAGTAGTCCTGATAACATTTCCCCAAAAAAAAATAAAAAAAATAACACCTTCTCCAACAGCTTAAGCTTTTGTAGTAATTGGTTCTTTGGCATGAATTCAAAACTCCTTGATATTAAAAATCCACATCTAATGGCCAACCCTAGTGGGGGTGGGGAGAGGATTTTATCGGTCAAAGGGGGGAAATATCATTTCCCTAAGTTAAATTATAAAAAGATTAAGTAATGCCTTCTCCAACAGCTTAAGCTTGTAGGGTAATGCTGGTTGTTTGATAAATTTCACCCTATTCTATTCCGTCACCAGGTTCAAAAAATTAATGGAATCATGAGTGGAATCAAATAGGCTATCTTCCACCCGAAGAGGTGTTATTCTGATTCTGCCTCGATCAGAATGAAATTTTCATTGAAATTTTTTGAAATAATTTTTTTCTTTTAATTTTATTTCACGGTTTGTTTACCGGGTAATCAGAATAGGATGCTGATTCTGATTTCTGATTCAGGCAATCCAAACGTAGCCTAATCATAAAATGTATGTACTTGGCTGATTCTGATTTCTGATTCAGGCAATCCAAACGCAGCCTAATCTTAAATGTATGGACTTGGCCCACTAACATGGGGGCCAAGTGATTCGGCAATCACAAGTCAGGCCTATTTTTGTCATCTGTTCCCTTGGGGTCAGATGATCCTCTCTATTCGAAGGTGATAAAAAAACACAATTTTAGGACATTTAAAGCCGTTTATTTGTTTTTGCATGCCTTATCTAATGGTTGAGATCTCCTTACATTACGGGATTTGGATCCACCCTAATGGGGTATGAAAAGCCACATCCAATTACCTGTCGACGTGGCCCCCAAAGGGCCCACCACGTAGTTGACACCAGCCCCAGGGGTTGCCTGGTAATCTGCCAAGAGTAGGTAGAATCAAGGCCACACAGGGGCCGACACCTGTCCCGGGGCAGGTAATTCAACCACCCCAGAGCTCTCGCTATAAATAGCCTTCACTCATGCTAAGGAAGGGATTGAATCCCCAAGAGTGAGAGTCCCTAAAATTGCCTTCTCCTTTTCTGTGCCCATTACTGACTTGACTGTTGAAGCGCCCGTTCGGAGCATGACTCCGGGTTAGTCTTCTGATCGGTTGCTCCCTTGCGCAGGTCATAGTTAGTTAGCCAGCTCGAACTACTAGGATTCGCCAGATCAGCTCTTTCGTCGCTGCCTCATCTGTTACCAATTTTGGGCCTAACACACCCCATCATTTTTAGGGATTTGCTAGGGACCATCGTAGAAGGCATTTCACAGAAAGACTTTTGCATGAGAGAGAAGCCACAAAGGCTCACTTTCGTTTTATTCGTTTAATTAATCTGACGTTGCTTCTCTCTCGTGCAACAACCCTTCTGCGAAATGCCTTCTGCGATGGTCCCTAGCAAATCCCTCATTTTTACTCTCTCTCTCTCATATAGGTTTTTCATTTCGGATCCTAAATTCTTCAAAGGGAAATGATATCTGCACTAAGGTGTTTGAGTGTTTCGATAAACAAGCGCTCCACTTGTTTGTCGTGTAGTATTTAAAAGGATTTCAGAGGATATTACGGTTCTCAAAAAGCTCTTTAAACCCTTTAAATACTACATGACAAACAAGTGGAGCCCATGTTTATGGCGCAGATATCATTTCCCTTCTTCAAAATATCCACATGAACATCTATCCTATTCGAGGAATGCTAAAATCAAGGGCATCCTTGCAAAAAAAGGTTGAGAGGGCACCCCCATTGGCTTCACATGGCCAAAGTACACTTAATACCAATGTTTTAAAAATGCAGATGTGGGTCAAAATGTGTCCAAGAAAAATCCTTCTTGACTCGGCACAAATGCGGCTAAAAACACTGTTGACGTGAGTACTCGGTTAACACAATCATAGCTCGGGAGAGTCAAAGTTGTTTTTTATTCACTGTATAGTGCCAAACACGGAACGGAACACAGTTGCAAAACTCAAAACGCGACCAAGGAGAAAGGGAGTCGACTCAGGGAGTCCATAGAGTACACGATGATGCGGGGGAGTTTTAAAACTATGCTTAAATGCTCAAGAGTATTAGAACTATGCTTAAACACTCTTTGACATGAGTTTTAAAACATGTTGTATACAACATTACAACCTATACTCTCCTTCGGAGTATCTAGATGAAGGCAGGAGGCAACTCGCCCAACCTCCAAAAGAACCTCTACACTCTTCTTAAGCTCTCCTCCACCACCCACCATCTTAAGCAAATTCACTGTCGTCTTATACTCTTTCACCTCCACCAAGACCAATTCCTCCTCACCCATCTCATCTCCGCCCTCACCCACCCCTTCCAAGCAATCAATTATGCCTTTTCCATCTTCACCCAAACCCACAACCCCACCACCTACTTATTCAATGCAATGCTCCAAGCATTCTCACAATCAACAATCTTCCAATCCAATGCCTTCTCTCTCTACCTTCTCCACATTCGAAACAGCCAATCAAACGACCCAACAACCAGACCCAACCGTTTTACATTCCCTCCATTGCTCAAGGCCTGTACCGTGGCCTTTTCTTCGAAGGAACCCATACGAGAAATTCATTCTCATGTCACCAAGTTTGGTACTTATTCAGATGTGTATGTGGGAGCCACTTTGTTGGATTCATACTCGAAAATGGGCGGGATTGAGTCTGCACGCAGGGTGTTTGATGAAATGCCTTTGAGAAATGTGGTAGCGTGGAACTCGATGATTTCGGGTTTGGCTAGGTTTGGGGACATGGGTTTGGCGAGGAAGCTGTTTGAGGCGATGCCTGAAAAGAATGTGGTCTCTTGGACCAGTATGATCTCTGGTTACACGCAGAATGGGTACTTTGACAAGACCCTGGAGTTGTTTGAGGAAATGGGTTCGGCCGGGGTTAAGCCTAATGACGTTACTCTGGTAAGCATTCTCTCGGCTTGCGCTAATTTGGGTGCTCTTGGTCTTGGGAAAAGGATACATTTTTTATTGGAGGACAATGGTTATGGATTGGATTTGTTTATTGGCAGTGCACTTATAGATATGTATTCTAAATGCGGTATGGTAGAAGATGCTCTCCTTGTGTTTGATAGAATGCCTGAGAGAAATGTGGTTGCTTGCAGTTCAATGATTTTGGGATTAGCGATGAACGGGAGAGGAATGGAGGCGTTGAGGATATTTGAAGATATGAGAATGCGAGGTTTGATACCAAACGAGATTACCTTCGTGGGTGTGTTATGTGCTTGTTGTCATGCTGGTTTGGTGGATAGGGGGCGTGACTATTTTCGTTGCATGAGTCAAGAGTACTCTGTGATTCCCAAGGTTCAACACTATGCTTGTATGGTTGATCTCCTTGGCCGGGCTGGCCGACTTGGTGAGGCTTATCGATTCGTAATGGAGATGCCTATCAAGCCTGATGTTGTTGTTTGGGGTGCCTTGCTTGGTGCGTGTAGGATCCATCATGAGTTTGTACTAGGAAAATATGCTGCACACCAAATTCTAGAACTAGACCCACAACATTCTGGTGGTTTTGTATTTCTATCCAATGTGTATGCTAGAGACGGCGATTGGGATGGCGTGAAAATGGTGAGACGTATGATAAAGGCTTCGGGGATGAAGAGAACAGCTGGGAAAAGTTGGATAGAAGTGAATAATATTGTCCATCAATTTTTTGCAGGGGATAAATCTCATCCTCAAACCAATAGGATTTATGCAATGCTGGATGAGTTGGCTAAACTATTTGAGCTTGAAGGCTATTTTCCCTATACACAATCCATATTATGTGATGTAGAGCAAGAAGAGAAGGAGCAATCACTGTATGTTCATAGTGAGAAAATAGCAATTGCCTTTGGGTTGATCAGTATTCCTCCAGGAACCTGTATTAGAATCATAAAAAATCTTCGAGTTTGTGATGATTGCCACTCTGCTATAAAGCTCATCTCAAAGATTATGAGAAGAGATATAATATTAAGAGATAGCAATCGCTTTCACCATATTACGGGAGGGATATGTTCTTGCAAAGACTATTGGTAGTGAGAAAAGACAAATAACCATTGAAATATGTTCTCCTAATATGGTAAATTCTTCTCATGATCCACATTGGCACCATTGTGCTCAAGAGTTAGTTCAGAGTCCATGAACAAGATCAGACATTAGAGCGGATTTACTGGTTTGATGAAACCCTGTCTTCTAAATTTTTTATTACAACACACAGAGGACTTAGGATCTCTTGCCTATGATATGGTGTGCGATGTTGTGAAAGCAAAAAGTTTGCAATACCATCAATGACTTTGGATCTAGAGGCACTCTCTTACATGTGGAGATTTTCTGTGGGAGGTAAGTTATTATACAGTCATATGGTGCACTAGCTAATCTGAGTGTGATAGGCTTGATGTATTTATGCATCACATCTCCTTGTATCATTTGATCCACTCTATTTTAATGATTGGTTATTGGCTTATAGTATCCTGGTAAGAAGGCATGTTTTATGGAGGATTTAAGGATGAACTATGCAGGACCAAAGCTTGGGTGTTTATAACATGCCTATCTTTGCCTGATCCATGAATTTAATTCTAATAGTTGTTGACTTGTTGGCACGATTCTTTGGAAGGATCCATGTATTACCACTTGGCACCTCCATGGACAGCGGTTTTAGGTAAATCAACTGGATTGACCATCCAAAAAGAAGGCAATTTATGCTTGCCAAGCGGTGCATCTTTGCATGGATGCAGAAGAAATGGTCAACCACATCTTTCATTGTTCATTGGAGAGAAGAGTTTCGACTGCTGTGCTTATATGGTTTGGTATTTTGTGGGCATTTCCTTTGTCTGATAGGGATCTTCTTGATGCATGGAATTGTCGTCAACTAGGGGACAAGGGCAAGGTGCTCTAGCAAATGGTACCCTTTGCTGTGGCAATGGTATTTGGCGAAAAGGAGCATCCATTCCGGAAGCGCGTTCTAAGGATTAAGATTCTCATGGTAGATTGGGCTCTCTCTAGGAAGGAGTTTCAGGGCACAGGGACCCAGGACTTTTTTAGATGTTCGAAGGAAATCATTGGAACAAGAGGATTGAAGGAAAATGAAGAGACATGATGGAAGCCAACCCATCCTCAAGTGATAAAACTGAATGTTGATGCCTCTTCCTTGGGAAATTGAGCCTGATGGGTATTGTTAGTATTTATTGATGATCGAGGTAAGGTGGTGTTGGCCTTTTCCATACCAATTTGCATAGCAGACTCAAACGAGGCAGAGATCAAAATGCGTCTTATGGGTATCCGGCTGTTTAGAAAAGACTTTATGGAAATCTTTGACTGGAAGGAGAGTCCAAGAATGTCAATGGCTGGGCTAAAGTGGAGGATAGCGGTCCTTGGCGCTTTGGAAATAAGATTATGGAAATCATTTGGGGCCGTTTGGATACGCGGATTTTAGAATCCAGGTTTTTAGTTTGAAAACAGTGTAAAAGAGGGTTCATGATCAAGCTGCTGTATGCTGCCCTGACAGCGTTTCTTGGATTTTAAGCGAGAAATTCATGTTTTAAAAATCTCTCCTGCATCCTGAGATTTCTAAAACCTGGAAATATGGGAGGATCTGCTACTCTCTTGCTAATGGAAAGAAGGGCAAGAAGTAAAAAACGACGGCTGGTCTGCTTCTTCTCTGGTCTTTTAGCTACAATTTTGAAGAAATCCTGGATTCTAAAATCCGTGTATCCAAACGGCCCCTTAGGAATCAATAAGAGTAAGGACTTTTCCGGAAGTGAGTTTTACTTCCACCTATCCTTTTCCAAAAGTGAATTCTACTTCTAATTTATCATCAGTCATTTTATAATACACACGCATACACTACTACTGCACTCATACACACGCACTCAAACACTCATACACACGCACTCAAATCCCACACACACACACACACACATGCAATCACACACACACGCACGCACAAATACACACAGACACTCTCTCTCACACACACACACAGAGTGAGAGAGTGAGATTCAGAGGCATACAGAGAGAGAGAGAGAGATTCAAAGGCATACACACACACACACACAGAGAGAGAGAGAGAGAGAGAGAGAGAGAGAGAGAGAGAGAGAGAGAGAGAGATACTCACACACACACACACACACACACACACACACACTACACACGCAGGCACACACATACAAACACATTCTACACACACTAGTACACACGGAAACACACTCATGTAATCACACACAAATACACTTTTTTTAGTTGATAAGCTGGGATTGAACCTTCAAGCTCTGAGATGGAGAACAAAGCCTGAACTACTTGAGCTAGAGGCTCACTCCCCCTCCCCCCCGGCCAACCACCACTCATACGCCCGTGTGCCCTCAGAGGCACAAATACAAGCTCACATACACATTCACAAGCCCGAGCGCACAAACACACTCATAGACACAAACACAAAGAGGCGCTAATACTCGAACACACACAGACTCAACGACCCAAACACACACTTATGTGCGCGCGCACGCACACTCATCCATACACTTTTTTCGGTGGGCATAGTCATTCTATGTTTATGCATGTGTGAGTAGACTGTGTATAAATGACTGTGAGTATGCACACTCATCCATACACACACAGTTTGCACACACATACACACACATACACACTCTACACACACTCACTACACACGTACAGACAGACACAGAGACGCATCACACACACACTGACAAACTTCTTTGGTCCAGCATTCTCTGATAGGTATTTCACCTCCAATGCCCTCCAAAGTGTGCTCGTTGATTCCATATTGTGATCAGATGTCGAAAAGATTGTGGGACATGGCGTTGAAGATATGGCCTTTGCACAAGTAATCATGTTGCTCCAACTTCATCCGTGCATGAGCCTCCGCGATGGTTTATTCGTCACGCTCTACTGGCTTTGGTGTGGTAAGAATATTGGCTACCTTGAGAATAGTGATAATGAATTGAACCTTCTTTTGCCATCTCTTGAATTTTACTGTACTGAAGCACTCAAGTTTGACAAAGTTTTGAGTCATTTACTTGACTAATTGAAGCACCATGAAGATCTCTATGGATTTTGGAAAAAATGAAGGTGAAGATGGTGAACAATCAGTGAAAAAATAGAGACGAGATGCTTCAAGGCGTGTTACAAATGTCGATGTAGCCTTCCTTGAGACAATATTCCCCCCCACTAATTGTTAAATTAATGTGCACAGGATAATCATGAATTTTCCTCCAAGGTACAGTGAAGCTCGGTAGAAAATCCACCTATGCCTGTTGATGTAATCATGGTTTTAAATTTCGACGGAAATCCGAATGGGGACCGAAACCAAAATTTGCCGAAATTCATTATTTCGTCATTTACCAAATTTTGGCTGAAATTTCCGGTAATTTCAGTCTGAAATTTCGATTATGTGCCTTTTTTAATTAAAAAAAAGTGTTCCAAAATTTCGGCCGGAATTTCAGAATTTCGGCCCATAATTTCGGAACCAAATTTCGGATTTTGTCGAAATTTTGGTTTTCGGTGGGGTCCGAAACGGTTACCGAAACTGAAATTTTAAACCATGGATGTAATGCACATACGGCAACAAACCCTAAACACCTTGGATTTTGCAAGTCTTTGAGATCCTGATTTTTGTTTCTGGAGAATAATAGTAAACCAGAGTTAAATGACAAAATTGATGGTAAAGAAGGCTTAGAAAGGCTTTAAGAAAATGTAGAAGTACTTTGAAATTTCTAAATTTAGAAGTATCCACGTGGAAATCCGTATGATGTCACAAATGGTGAGTTTCTAGTTTTTTTTATAGACCTACGTGTGGTTAGAGTAGGCTAAAATCTTACCGTTTGATCGCGTCCAATCACGACATTACGGTCCAGATTCTCTGGCCATGACTGTTGGTTAGTATATAGTGCTGGTCCGCCCCGTAATGATCATTTGATCATTGGATCGCGTCCGATAACCAACCTGTGGTCCGGGTCAGGATTCAATAGTTGGTAGTTGGTACACAATACTAGTTGCGGTTTTGCAGTGTTAATCTCACTCGATCGAGCACCAACCGTTACCATGCTATCCTATGCTCCAGATCACACCCAATCGACACTGATTGTTGGGGCTCATCTAAGTGTGATCTCGTGGTCCAAATCGCAACCGCACGAGTGCGAAGTACAAAGTGTGCCAAAAAGTGCCACTAATGCCCTACTGGAAGCACATGAGCGTGTTGCACCATAAAATCTTTGAAGTTTAACACAGAGGGAAAAGTTGAGGCATACTTAATAACCCATTTTCTACTCTACTCACTTTCCAATATGGGACTAAACTTTTGTCTTCTCACATGAACATTTCACCTCTTTTCAAATGCTCGGATTTTCCAAAATAAAAACCTTTTCAGTATCAAAGTCATTTTCAAAACTCTTTCATTTTGAAAATCTCAAACAAATTCCTACAATGATATGTATTTCTCTTCGCTGCCAATGGAATAATCCATAGAAAAAAAATATGTGATTTTAAGCATCACCTAAGCGAGGCTTTATATGCATATACTCTATGATGCCTATGATCTTCGAAATCAGCAGGCCAACTGCTCTATTTTCTCTTCCATATTCTCATATTATTTTGAAACGTTGAACAAAATAATCAGAGAAATACTACCCCTCCTAAAAGAAATATTTTCCAGGGGGACGTATCAACAACCATTTCTATACAATTTGAAGAAATCTATGATAGAAGCATAAACTCAATTCATCGAAGGAGATTTTGAATTCTATTCTATATTTTAAATACATGCCCTAAGGGCCCGTTTGGATACCCCTTGGATTTGGATTTGGAGGTGAATTTAGATTTCCAAAATCCATGGATTTGAAATCAAGAATTTTAAAATTCACAAATTTATAAATAATGTCGTTTGGATGACCACATATAGATTTGGATTTCAAATCTAAATTATTATTTTTTTGTTTGGATGCTCTTTGGGATTTGAATTTGAAATCTAGCAAAACCAAAAAGCCATAAAATACTTGATATAGGGCTATTTCAGCCATTTTCCATGATCCAGGGGTATTCTAGTCATTTTACCAATATGGGGCTGTTTTGATCATTTTTTACGTTAGAAGGGTGTTTTAGTCATTTTCCATGACTAAGGGTATTTGGTCATTTTGCATGACCCGGGGGTATTCTAGTCATTTTACCTAATATGGCATATTTTTATCATTTTTATCTCATGAGGATATTTTTAGTCATTTTAGTCATTTTTCATGAGCCATAGGTCTTTTTTACTTGATATAGGGGTATTTTAGTAATTTTTCATAATCTTGGGGTATTCTAGTCATTTTACCCTCTATGAGGTTATTTTGATCAATTTTATGTCATAAGGGTATTTTAGTCATTTTGCACGACTCAGGGTGTATTTTCATTTTTACCTGGTACAGGGGTATTTCGGTCATTTTGCCTGACCCGGGGGTTTTCTAGTCATTTTAACTAATACGATGTATTTTGATGATTTTTTAATGTCATGTGGGTACTTTAGTCATTTAACACTTCTTTGGGGTATATTTTGGTCATTTTAACCCCTACGGGTCAAATTTAGATTTATAAATAACCTCTCGCAGAAAGGATTTATAAATCCAAAAAATTACACTGACATGAGGAATTTGTAAATCTTGTGGATTTCACTCAAATCCAAATCCAGATGTCATAAAGACTTGCCAAACGCCGAATTTGGATTTAAAAATCCAAATTCACCTCCAAATCCAAATCCAAATCCAAATCCAAGGGGTATCCAAACGGGCCCTAATTTTAATGCCTTATATAGGCTGCAATTTATGGGATCAAAAGAGTTTTTAGTAAGACTAAACATTCTACCTAAATTTCAAAGATCAAGAAATTTAAAATAATTTTGGTGCAATAACAATTGATTTTTGAAATTTCACAGTTTATAGTAATTTGTGATCATAAAAGGCCCAGATCTTTTGATTACGAGCCGGGGGCACAATCACAGATGCTGGTATATTTGAAAATTATATATTTAGGGTTATGTAAAATAATTTTCAACTTTGAATATCTAACTCGGTTTGCACATTGATTAATTTTATCCTTGACAAACATTGGATGGCTCGGAATAAAAGATTTCCTTTTAAAATTGAATAATATAAACCTAGATGATTTAATTTATTAAAAAGGTAAGTATTTTAAAATATTCTTGTTGATCATCCGAATTTGAGTTCCATAAGGCTGTTTGGATACCCACAAGATTTGGATTTGGATTTCTCACATTTGCAGTTGAGATTTGGAATTGGATCGGATCCTTAGATTTCCAAATCAGCTCCAACAGTGAAAAAAAAAAATCCATTTTTCGTATCTGTTCTATTCAACTCAACTCAGCCTTTGTCCCAAACTAGTTGGGGTCAGCGTTTTTATTATTCAAAAAATTCATGGGAAATCAGAATCAAACTAGCTTTTACCCTTTTGTTTCACACGAGATTTCTGCTCTCGTTGAGCTCATCTTAGGACATTATTTGGAATCAATATTTGTGGCAATGACCTTCACCCTCGCTCCTCCTCGACCCTGCCGTTGTAGCATCTAGATGTCCCTCCCTCTCCTACAACATGAGCATGAGGATGATTTAGGGGCGGACTGATGCATGAGATAGCAGCCACCTCAGATGAATTAAATGAATAAGACAAAATCTGAGCCTATGTGGCTGCACTCTCATGCAACAGTCTTTCTGCGAAATGCCTTCTGCGATAGTCCCTTGCAAATCCCTTCAAATATAGATCAATTATAATGGGGTTATTTTTGAAAAGTCACTAGCTTGTAAATTATTTTGAATTTTGTAAAGCAACTTACTCCATCCAGTATATACTTTGTCCCATACAAAAGAGAACAACCGGTGGTCTTTGTAATAGACATTCTAGGGGTACGACTAGTGTTAGATAGGCATTAATAAAATAAGGTGGTATCTACTTGTAGTCTAATTAATAATAATGATCAAGATGTATTCTAAACTGAAGGGTGCCCCTGTAGAAATAGGGTGAAAGGGCGCCCCGATTGAAGCAGATGTGCATTTATGATGGCCATAAACGCCCCTTGCAGCCAATGGGGGCGCCCTTTCACCTCATTTCTGCAAGGGCAGCGCCTTCAGTTTAGAATACTTCTAATGACAATAAAATATTTTGAAAAGGAAAAATTGAAGTGTCTCAAATCTTAGTTCAGTCACAAATTTTGAAGCTAAATCTCATCATGATCATTTTATAATATCCTTTATTTAAGCTGGTGCATCATAAAATATCACCTTATTTAGCCCAAGTAGACATTTTATTTTGTTGTGCATGTTGGGGCCAGGGTAGGACTCACCCCTAAAAGCCAGCGGTTAAGGCGAGGGTGGGTGCCCAAGTCCTTTTAAGCCCTCCACATCAGTTGCTCTTTTCTGAAGTGGGATAGTTGCTTTCGATGGAACCCCAACAATGCATGACCTAACACGAGTCAGGCTCCCTGCTACCATCTAATCAGATGATTCTTGACCTTCTATCTAGCATGATGAAAAAGACATGCTTTGAGATGTCTTCAATCCTACTGACTTTTGCATGTTTCAGTCTTTCGAATTCGGCATCTGACTTGGACTGATTGGGTCACCAGATCAACATTCCTCATGAGTCATGACCACATGTATCCAGTTGTCTTGAAATTGATTTATTTAAAAATATGTCATTGATTAATTATAAGGGTAGGTAAGTCATCCAATGTTGACTATTTTCAATGCCTCGTTTGTTCTATATTTGTAGATCCAAAATGCATTTATAAGAATTCACACGTTTTTTCTAAAGGTTAATGAGAGTTTTCATATCATTGATCAAATGGGTAAGGTCTCATATGGGACGAAGATCCCACTCACAAGATTGAGGTGTAGAAAGAATCATAGACGATCAATACTCAACTCAACTCAACAAAGCCTTTGTCCCGAGCTAGTTGGGTCGGCTAAATGAATCATTTACAAAAAAATTCATGGAGAAGGTAAAAGGGATCTACCCGGCTCTAATCCTGGTTCTAGTTGGGCTCTTCTACGTGGATCATTTTCTTCCATTCTATCCTATCCAAGGTTATGTTCTCTGTTATGTTCCTAGCTATCAAGTTTTTCCTCACTGTTCCTAGTTAATAGACGATCAATGTGACATAAATAAAAATTCAATGATAAAAAAATCATGCCAATTCGTGTTGTCCAAACTGACAACTTTTGCTTGATCTAGTCCTCGCTTTGTTTTTCTCTTTCTTAGAGAACACCGCCCTGGAATTAGTGGTGCTTTGATTGCCACAGATGGAGGGTTATAGAAATACCTTTCAACTTCTTGCTCTAAACTAGAAGAAAGATACGGAGAAGATGGAAGACAGGAGAGAGAAGTTTCTTGGATTTTTAGATCGAGATATAAAGATGGAGGTCTTGAATGTTTTTGGCTCTGGTAAATTAGGGATCCATGTAAAAATGTTTTGGGCTATATTTATAAGGAAATTTGGTCAAATGAGGACAAAAAATAGCTGAAATAGTGAAATGGGGACACCACTTTTTAAACTTGTGAAATTGGTCCATTTCACTTTTTCTGACATTGTTTTTTACCTAAATACCCCTCCATCCAAAAATGACACGGTAAACAATAAAACATTTCTCTTCCTTTTCCACCCACCACATTTACTGCCCCTCTCCCTTCACCAATCCCCATTAACGCCTGAAACGAAAAAAAGGTGAGTTTTTTTTGTCCTGTTAGGGTTTGTGCTTTAATATTTGTTTCTTCTCATTAATGTGTTTAATAACCCCGTCTTGTATAAGGGTTATTAGTGTTCAAGGTTTTAAATTTCGGTTTTGGCTATAATTTCGGGCTTCACCGAAACCGAAATTTTAGTCGAAATTCGATAAGCCTTATCGAAACAGTAGATTTTTTTCCTGAAATTTCGTAAACGAATAAAAAAAAAATTTATCTTAAATTTCCTCGAAATTTCCAAAATTTTGACCGAAATTTGGTATGTTTAAAAAATTTTGGTTTCGGAATGTTTCGGTTTCGATGCTAACCGAAATCGGTCGAAATTTAAAACCTTGTTAGTGTTTGATGACCCTGTTGATAGAGTTGCTACCGTTGACTTGAACCCTTGCTACACACTTCATAACAGGCATGTAGATCGATGACCAATGGTTTATGAACGTGGTAATCCCTTATTTGTACATGATAAGGGTTATCTAAGGGATAATCCAAAAAATAATCCCTTCTTTTTTTGGCCTTGATAATCCCTTAGAAAACCCCCTTTTAGAGTCCATAACATTAGAGACCTCGAATTCAACAACATTAGAGTTACCAACTTCAACGACTTTAGAGTTGTGTGATTCAATTTCCAGGTAGCATGCATCAAAGAGTATTTCAAGTCCCGGGGTTGCAACATTGATGATTATCTATATACACATATGGATGACTTCCCACAACAAGACAATGCGTGGATACAAACTATGACGTTTCAAACTTCAATTGTTGTTAGGAAATTTCATTAATAGTTTAAACTCACTCCAAGCACTGCATGTTATTTGGCAGAGTTGATTGTGGCGTATTTGTCTTATAGGGGATTGAGCATATCTATAGTGGTACAACATTAAATTTTGGCCCACCCGACATTCCTCAATACAGGCTTCAACTTTGTGAAAGAATTTCAAGGAGAGAGTCTGGGAAATGCAATCTTCTATAGAGTAGGGTTTGATCTAATTAGATGATATGAATTGTTTCTGATGTCTGCGATTGTGAGGAGAAATGTATATGTGAGGGTTGTGAACAGGTTCATGGTTGTCAGGGGCGGAGGCAAATATAGCATGAGGAGGGCATGCCCCCCCCCCCCCACACAAAGACTTGTAAAATCCCTTTTATGCTACATGGGTGTACATGCATGCTACTTAGTTTAGTGGCCATGCCCCCCCCAATGACCAATCAAAGCAAGTGTAAATTAGTCTGCCCCACCCAAGTGTAAATTCCTGGCTCCGCCCCTGATGGTTGTGATGGTTTGGGGCTGTGATGGGTTGGGGTTGTGAAAATGTAAGCTAACCTGAGGGTTATTTTAACTGGTTGTGAACAGGTTCTGTGAACACTATATGTGATGGTTGTGAAATGTATATTGGTTCTGATATGATCTGTAAGCTAAACAGGTTCTGATGGTTCGAGTTGTGAAATGTATATTGGTTCTGATATGCATAGTTTTGTTGTATTTGTTTTAGGTTGTGAAATGTTATTGTAAATATGGTTTTGAAGGTTGGTGTCTAACTATGGTGTTTACAAGTAAACAGGTTCTGATGACCCAATATTGATAGTTGGTAATCCCCTTTACAGTGGTTATATAACAAAGGTTAGGACTGCCCAAAGCCGTGACTTTGGGAAAACCCTTCGACATTCAAGTCAGTAAAGGCAAAAAATGGAGTGAAGCACCAAGGAAAGATGAACTTCAGTTTATGTGCATTAGGTTACACTATCTGGCCCCTCTTATAGGAGTGGTTATTATGTTAGTAATTTTCAAATATGGAACTAAAAAACATTTGCAAAGCTTCATACTTTTTTACACATGAGAAAAGATAAATTAAACCAGACATTCATTTTTTTACGTTAAAGACCTTCAATTTAATATAGGGAAATGATAGACCCAGCTTGTCTTTTCTTTTTAGGATTTTGCTAATGCGTGCCCTTAGCGCACCGTTAACGTAGTACATAGTAGGATCGAACCGAACCGAACCGTAGTACATAGTAGGACCGAACCGAACCGGACCGAACATAATCGGTTCGGTCCGGTCCGGTTCTCCGGTTCTAATGGCTAATTACTAATTATAATTTATAAAAACTTTTAATTAAAGTCATAATATAAGTTACTTTCTTATTATAAGAATAGTATTAACTATTACTTATTAATATTATAAGTAATTTATATTAATAAGTATATGTATAATAGAAATATAAAAAATATTATATATATATATATATATTCAAAAGTTCAGTTCTTCGGTTCCAGAACCGAACCAAGAACATTAGACCCGGAACCGAACTGAATAAGTTCGGTTCTTCATCAGTGGAACCGAATCGGACCCAAAGTATTTTTAAACAGTTCGGGTCTGGTTCGGTTCTGGCCACCCCTAGGCTCAATGGTTAATGCTTTGTTTCTCAACCTTGTAGTCGGAGGTTGGATCCAGCTTATCAATCCAAAAAAAGGAAAAAACTTTCCAACCGAAATGTTTTTCTAGAAATCCAAACAAGGCAAGGTAAAGGGATGGACCAAATTTAGTAGTTTTGTTTATGGCATAAATTTGATGAAATAGATAAGAGGAAAGGAGGATTTTTGGGCCAAAAATGTCGCGGTTAATGCAGCCCACGAACATGCCAACTGCATGAGAAGAAAAGAAAAGAGAATCCTGAATAATATCGGATCCCCAAAGCCCCCACGTTCTTTACGTTTATTACTAAAATACCCTACAGTCTGACAAAACAGTCCTCTTTGAAAAGTCAGATTTAAAAAAGAAAGCCTTTTGACGACTGTTGAAGCTTAAAACGAGGTAGTGTAAGAAAAAGAGAAAACGCTTTTATTATTCGTCCCTTTTTCTTCCGTGGGCCACCCCTTCTACACAAGCGGGAATAGCCCAGGAGAGAAAAGGAGACAATATATAACTTCTTTTTTTATTTGAGGGAAAATGACTGAACTTAATTAAGTATAGCTTTCTATCTTGGAAAATGATATTTCCACCCACTTTTACATCATGTCTATCCTCTCTTGTTTATAACTGCATTTCACCTCCTTTTGTTTATACTTTTATCAATTTTAGGAAAAGACAAATAAAAGCACTAGAATTATCATTTCTTTATTATTTAGGGGAGTGATAAATCGACTCCCCATGTGTCTTTCTCTCTCCTATGGGTTAGAGAGAGTAAGAGGAGAGAGGTAGACACATGGGGAGTCGATTTATCATTTTGGGGGGTCGATTTATCACTGCCCTATTATTTATTTATGGGGTTGATGTTTCTAGTCGGCCGACTAGAAAAGTTTTCTAGTCCGTCCGCCAAAAAATCAGTGCGGGCCCACATTTTTTGTGTGATCTCAAGCATTCATTTTCGTCTCTTGGGTCACCATGGATGAACCCGGTAACCGTACAGTGCTGTATGGGACTGCAGAAAACAAGCGCAAGTTCTCTGCTCAAGGCATTGTCACTTCCTATAAATACTACAACTATACTTCAGGCTACATTCATCACTGCACCATCAAGAATTTGAAGGTATATGTACCCTCTTTTGATATTGGTTTCTGCGTCTAAGCATTTACATGACTGCCCAACCTGATGTTTAGGTCTCATTACTTGCAAGAATTGCCTTTGAATTTCTATATCTTGCTGCTTATAAGTGTTAGTGTTCTATGCCGTCTATGCCGTCTAAAGCCGTTTTTATTTCGATATTTTATTTGAATAAATGATAATTTATTTTGTGGGTTGTAATATCACGATTGTTTATGGTTATGTTATTATAATGCTGTAATGATATTGCCGTAAAATCCCTTATGTAACATTGTAGAGACATCATGCTTGTGATTGAAGAAGGGAAAAATACAGATACACCCCCTCAAGTATGGCCAAATTCCACTTCTAACCCCATGGTATCAAAAGTACCAAAGACACCCCCCTCAACTTTCTGACACTTTTAAGTAGACCCCCTCCGCTGGACGGTCCGTTAGTTTAACCTGACGGAATGACTAAAACTAACCATGGTTAATATTTTGAGGACAGGAATACCCTCGTCACTGGTTTTAAGCCATTTGCAGAAGGATTAGGGTTACGCCATTTCCCACCGCCACCATCGCCATCTCCGGCCACCGCCATTGCCATCACCACAGACAATGAAACCCCACTCCATGGCTACATCAAACCCCACATTTCAAGAAAAAAACACTGATAAAAACAAAAAAAAAGATCTAAAATGTTAGGATTTCTGTGCAAAGATGATAATGATGTGAATGAAGACAAATAAAACCATTATATCGAGGGTTTGTGCTGATAAATAAACAAGGGTTTGAATCAAACCCTAATTTTCAGTTCTCAGCTATGAGAACCCTAATTTTTAGTTGCGGAAGACGAGGGCATTATAGTCATTTCCTCCTCTCCATCCACTCCTTCACGTTAAAGAAACCCACAGATAGTTTAGGGGGTGTCTTTGGTTACTTCGAAACCACAGGGTTAGAAGTGGAATTTGGCCATAGTTTTGGGGGGTGTGTACCTGTATTTTTACAGGATCAGGTAATCCCTAGACCTTAGGGGTTCACGTAATCCTGTGTGTCACCTATGTAACTCTGATATTACAAAACAATGACGTCCAATCGAGGGATGTATATGGAATTTTCATGGCTCATGGTTATACAATGAGTTTTATCCGTGTGAGATGTCCCACATGTAATATTTGTATGGTGGGGGCAGTATTCTTGTAATTTCGGGCTCAATCGTAATTTTTAAACTTTAGAGGTTAATTACATTGTGTTGATGGACATTAATGTAATTGTAGAAGTTTTAAAGTAATAATCATTTAATAATTATTTAATTTAAAAGAGTATGTAGGGAGTGTGTTTCCCATTAATGATTATTTAATTTGAAAGAGTATGTAGGGAGTGTGTTTCCCAATAAGCTAACAACTGAAAAGTTATAAATATAACCTACAACTGAAGCTAGAGGACCCATTCAGATACCACTCCAATTGCTCTCTTGAAACCCCACAGCTATAAAAGCTAGAGGGAACAAAAATTTCAAGGGCCATCATCTTGAAGAATTTGTAGAGCTCACCTTGCACAAGGAGGAAGAGAGACTTCTAGGATTGAATCCTAGGAAGCAATGCACATGAATTGCTTAAGTGAGGTAAATCTCTAATTCCTTTAGGGCCCGTTTGGATACCTCATGCATTTGTATTTTGATTTGGATTTGAGTTTTGGATACAAAACACATCAATCATCTTCATGATAATGTTTTAAGAGAGAGAGAGGGAGGGAGGGAGAGTGAGGGAGGGAGGGATGTCTCGTTGCTGCCGGAGCAACATCAAGGAGCAGCGATGGCAATGGAAGTTGCCACAAATATTGATTTCCAAATAATGTCTCGCAGAAAAGATTTGAAAATAGGAATTTTTTGCACTGTTGTAGCTGATTTGGAAATCTAAGGATCTGATCTAGTTCAAAATATCAACTAAATCCAAATCTAAATCTTCCTGGTGTCCAAACGTGGCCTTATTGTTTTGAATATTCATGATCATTCATGTGAAGATTCAAAATTCCAGATTTAAGTTTTTCAAATCACATAAACTTCAGAAAAATTTAAAAATTAAGTTACAAGATGTGACAAGGAATTTTCCTTTTCATTTCCATGTTTTCATTAGTTTTTTTTTTCCAAATTGCTTGAATTTGGTGATGTTGATTCAATGTTTGAGTAATAATATGTTCGAAGTAATGTATGTTTGTCATCTTTGCAGTTTGACACCAAATACTTCTATGAGGTTGGGATTGGGAGTACAACACGACAGTTTTGGTTTAGGACTCCTCCAAGGATCGGTCCGGATGTTCCGTATACCTTCGGTGTTATAGGTATTTTTTGTCATAAAATGCTTTTTTTTTTACAATCTTTTAAGAATATGTGCATATGGTTATCTTGCATGAATTGATTGAAAAAGATTTCAAGCAAACATTTGATTTACTTCAAATCGAACACCCTATCAGGAAAAACCGCTCTGATTTAATGTGAATCTTTTTCTTTCTAATACACAATGCCTTACAAAAAGAACCATTATTTTTTAAACGCAACTATACTAGAAGGAAAAAGAGCATAAATGAAAATAGAATAGAAGGACCAAAGATACAGAAAGAAGTATGAAAATTACTAAATAAGCAGATTGTCAAGATTCATTACCTGAATAAGTAACACCAAAATTAGCTAAACTATGAGTCCTGCGATGTGAGAGGACAAACAGTCGGAAAAGACTAATGGAATTGACACCATCTCCCTAAACAAATACAAAATTCACTGAATGCAAGAGGCTTTTCTTAGCCAAATGATAGCAAGGAGTTTTCCTCATCTCAAACTTAGGAAAATCCATCCCTTTTTCGAACATGTATAATATTAAAAACAAACAAAAAGTCCTAATTCATACATAATGCATTGTTGAAAGACCAAAAACACCACAAAAACAAAATCAGAGATAGAATGACCACCAGGAAAACAAAAAGATCAGGCCTGATGTAGGCCAAGATTACAGTTGTGGAAAATCCAATGTTAGCCACAACTTTTAAGCTACACTATATTTAGTTTACTTTTGCATAAAATGCTTCATCTTCTCTTTTTGAGATAGCATACGCCTAATTGCAACTCCTTTAGGATTGAAGACAATGTATTGAAAGCCAACCATCCTCCTATCTCTAGGTTGTCACGATGAACCTTGCTGATCCCGTTGCAACTAATCTTTAACCATCCATCAAGAGGCTCTTTCTCTTCATCTGATTAATGATCAGCTCCTTTTATAGTGCCTTAGATGGATCTTAGAGTTCTCTGTTGATCGACATGTGTCTATAGCCTTGAGTGGCCCCTCAGAAACTTCTAGAAAAGCTATCATCGTGCGTGAGAGATGAATTGGCATTTATTTTCATTTCATTTATTTCCTGGGGCTCCAACTACTAGAATCGGGTTTTGATAGTTTGGCAGTGAGTGTACCCCAAATTTGAAATTTACTTTCTGAGTTTTCAAGTTGTCTATTTCCTTAATATTGTGGAAAGAGAGGTTTTGCCTTACATTTTCAATGATGAGACTGAGAAAGACTATGTTGTGGAAGATTTTTTTCATTGTTTCCTCCATTATAAGTTGAGATAAACCTGTTGGTTTCCATTCTTTCTTGTCGAAAAAAGATTCTTGAGTTACTCTCAATCCATATGCAGTAATAGTACCACTAAATGAAAGCTTCAAAGCCATAGTGATTTTCCATCTCCTGTAAAATGTTGGGGAAGCTAGTCCATAAGAACTTTAGAAGAGAAAGAGACTTGAAAATTCTCACTTTCTTCTTGAATTTTACTAAATTACATTTCCATATCAAAGCTGAGTATGACCAATGGGAGAAGAAATGATCAATATATCTTTACTGAGCTTGCGGAAAGGCAATAATTGATATGTATTTTCACAAGTGCTGGTCGCCAAGGCTTCAAAGAATGCCAAGGATTATGGACTCTAAACCAGATTAATGTACATCAATTAATATCTGGATGATCAATTCTTATGGCTTGCCAAGTGCTTCTAAATCTATAATCTCCACTAGAATCAGCAGTTCAGACGACTTTATCTTCAAATGGTGTCATAGGCAAGGCACGAGACTGTTTTATCTCGAGTATTAGGGACACAACCTGAGTTTGATGTCGGAAAATTCCATTTTCATCTGGGAATAAAATTTGGAGCGCTGATAATATTTTGAGAGCGGATATCATTAGGAGTGCATAAATTGTAATTAGCTCTTTCACGATCGATATCGGTAAGACCACCTTGATGCATTTATTAAACCGAAATCTATTGTTATTGACGTTGACTATCCATTGCCTTTCATATTAAAAATTTATTTATTTAAGTAACTTTCGAAGCTAAGGTTTTAAATGTCAGTTTCAGTATGCATGTTGGTTACCAAGGAAATATACATGTCAGTTTAGGTCACATATTTCGGTGGTAGAAGTATATGAAAATGCACACATATTATGGAAAGAATGTATGTGTGTGTGTGTGTGTGCGCGTGCGTGGGTGTGCGTGCCTACTTTAATGTGGATTTTCACAATATTGGATTTTGTGCAGGGGATCTTGGTCAGACTTATGATTCAAATAGCACACTTACTCATTACATGTCAAACCCGAAGGGACAAACAGTGTTGTTTGTTGGAGATCTTTCTTATGCAGATGATTACCCATTTCATGACAATGTCAAGTGGGATACATGGGGCAGGTTCGTTGAGAGGAGTGCTGCCTATCAACCTTGGATATGGACTGCAGGGAATCATGAAATTGATTTTGCTCCTGAAATTGTAAGCACCATACCTATTACTGCTCTAATTAAACCACTAGATAATAATCAATTCTCATCTCAATCGTAAGGTTTACGTAGATTTTCCTTATTATTTTTTTGAAATGTATGAAATGGTCATTTTCCTTATTATATTACACCATATTATTAGTTCATTTATTTATTTGTCCTGTACTCGTTCAATCAAGTTGATACTTCACTGTTAATGGCTGAAATATTATCTCCATATTGTGTTAATAGATTTAGTTTAGGTTGATTTATGTTTACATTTTGGTTCAATTTTGTTTCTTTTATGTTTTTTACATTAATAAAATGGGGCCCATCATTTTTATGGTCCTAAATGGCCCTCTATATAATTAGGAAAACTTCACAAACATATAGAATGTGAGTTGTGGGCTTAAATTTCAACCTCCACAAAATATCTCTCTTTTCTTTCTTCTTCTTTTAACTCTCTTCCTCCCTACATCTTCTCCATCCTGACTTATTGGATGTGGGTTGATTGCTAAAATATTAACCTAGTATTAGAGCATGATTGATTGTGAACAAGATTCAAGAGGCATGTTCATCAATTTGAAACCCTAATTCTCTATTCTCTATTCTCCATTCTTACGTTTTAGGCCCTCCCTTCCATTGTCAGATCTAAGGCCTTAGATAAACTTTATTCTCTCTATTCTCCACTGTCTTCTCTTTGGGCTCTCTCTTTCACTATCAGATCTAAATCTAAGACCTTAGACTTATTTCCTCCTCTGCTAACAGAGTAGTTGCATCTTAGATCTCATGTCTAACCTCCAAACTCTAATTTCATCCTCTCCAATTTTATTGGAGAGACATTGTACTAACTGCTTGTTGATCAATTGAATTCCATCCTCCAACTTGCATGAGAAGTCTCCTTATTCTATTCTATTTTTAGACAATCCCTCTCTCCCCCTCCTATTGTTTTTGGATGTGTCTGCTTTGTTTACTTCTTAGATCCAAGTCTATATAAATTGGATACTTGTGCGGTTGAATGTGTCTTTCTGGGCATATGCTTAAATTCTAAATCAATCTACCTCCGTGTTTGAAGATCCCGAGGTTTATCAATTCCATTAGGGACCCGCACAACTCAGTTTTGAGAATCCAACCACAATCGCAAGAGCAGAAGAGCTGGTTAGTTGCCAATAAGCATTGGAAGAGGATAACGAGGATGTTTACTGAAAAGGACCCAAGCCCAAATATCTATACAAGTCTTGCCAATGGCGTCATCCAACCACCCCGATGTCATCTTGAAGAAATTGAATCGAGCCCATGTCTCCCTTGAGACATCATACGGGCAATTGGCTCCATTGTGGGAGCTATGCACATTTCAAAGGACATCACCTTCATGGAGAAAGATCTACCCAAAGAGAAAAGTTTCTTGTGCACCTCAACTCCTGTAAGGTTTTGGTCGATGTGTTTTGATGGGGATGGAAACTGAAATATTTCAATCATTTTGTGTCAGTTTCGGTCGAAGTTTTAAACTATGCTCCTTGATTAAATTTTGTTATTTGCAAAGACAATCTAACATAAGTTATTGGGGTGCATGATGCCCTATAGACTCCTCTCAAGTCATTCTTCTTGTAGAAATCTAAAGTCTCATCATTTGCAACATTGTCATCACCAGAAACATCAAACTAGGCACCCTAACGACATACACTACATTCACATTAAAAAAATAAAATTGTTTCCTTTGGTTTCCTTCAATGATCAAATATCGGATGATGGTCAGATCATCTTTTTTTATCTTTGGAACTGGTCCTGAATATGAGATTTTGTCACCTCAATATGGCAAAACCCACCACTTCCTGCTCAAAATCCATGGCCTCTACTATTGTCGAGCTCACTTTGCTGGCTTGTCTTTTTCATTCTTTGCAGCATTTGCAGATTTCTCTGGAAAACTTCCCATTATCTACATGATAATCTTGTCCAACATAATCTCATGCTACTTGACCAGTTCTTGGAAGCTTTGAATTAGCTAACAATGGTAACTTCTATTACAGGGTGAATTTGTGCCTTTTAAGCCGTATATGCACCGATATCATGTACCTTATAGAGCATCCGGTAGTACCGCTCCATTCTGGTACTCCATCAAGCGAGCATCAGCGTATATCATTGTCCTCTCTTCATATTCAGCATATGGTATGACATGTTCATGGCCATTAATCTTTTTATTCTTAACTGATTTTTCCTTGATATTTCATAATTGCATCTAGTTATTTTCTTTAATTTGCAGGTAAATACACTCCTCAGTACACATGGCTTGAGCAGGAGCTACCCAAAGTGGACAGAAATGAGACACCATGGCTAATTGTTCTTCTGCATTCACCATGGTATAACAGCTACAACTACCACTTTATGGAAGGAGAAACCATGCGTGTGATGTTTGAGTCATGGTTCGTGCAATACAAGGTCGATGTTGTATTTGCTGGTCATGTCCATGCTTATGAACGATCTGTAAGTTCCCATGCTTTCCCTCTACTGTTTTGTTTAATTTAATATTTCTTGAGCACAAGGGTGCTTTGGATGTCAACCAAATTCAATTGGGTTATACACCTATGGGCACCCTAAGATAGAACTACACTGATTTTGGCAGTTTTTTTTTTTTTTAACGTTCTGATTTTGGCAGTTTACTTTCATATTATTAGAATCTTATTAAATTTTTAATTCTTCTTTAATTAATATTTATTGATATCTCCCCACCCTTTCTCATCTCAAACTTCAAAATTTAAACAAACTCTCCTTCTAATACTGTAGTCATTGGATCCTATTGGTGTCTCTTGCCTTGCATATTGGAGACCAGAGAGAACTAGAATAAGAGAGAACTAGAATAGTGGATGAATGCATTGCAATTTGATTATCGGATTCTCTTGCACTTTAGTTGCCATACCTTGTGATTTGTTAGTTTTTTAAATGAATACGCATTTATCCTTTTGCAAATTGTGATTGATAATCAGTAAATTTATATGTATGTGAGTGTACGGGCGTGTCTCCATTTCTACAATTTTAGGAGTTCATGCCGGGCACCTCATGTCCTTGTCGGCACTCAACTCCGTACCCACATATCATAGATTTTGACCGAAATTAAAGAAATTAGACGCATTAGACAAATGTTTCGCCTCAGTAAGATACATCAGTTTTCCTTTGGCAATAAGAAAAACCTCCACTGGCTTTTAGCCCAATGAACATAGTTACTACCACTAAGTTTAATGGAACTTACCCGAATATTGACATAGTCCGAGGGAAATAACCTATGATTGATTGTGTATTTCACAACAGGAACTACTCTTAGTGCTGCTGTTGCTATTCTCATTGGATGCATTTAATGGAATTTCCTTTCCTCTTAACAACTATTGGATAGTTTCAATCTCGTATACTTTTATTACTCCTAGTGATCATGTTTACATTTGATATCCAGAAAAAAACTCACCCATTTGATAAGGACTATCTTTCGAGCGTTGCATTTTCTTCCTATCTCAGTGCAGTGATTTAATATCATAAAGTTGTAATCTCATAGGAACGGATTTCAAACATTGCATACGACATAGTGAATCGGAACTGCACTCCAGTAAGAGATCAATCTGCTCCTGTATACATCACCATCGGCGATGGAGGAAATATCGAAGGATTAGCAACCAAGTAAGATTAGCCCATAAACTGATTTCTGATACACACATTTTTACACTTAAATTTTGTACCTCTGTCTATTAATCTACTTATTTTCAGCTATTAATTTGAATGGGATTTCGTTTGGTTGTTTCGTTTTCTATGTACAGATTTACAGAGCCACAGCCGAAATATTCAGCTTATAGGGAACCGAGCTTTGGCCATGCTATCTTTGAAATTAAGAACAGAACTCATGCCTTCTACAGTTGGCATCGCAACCACGATGGGGAGGCAGTATTTGCTGATTCTCAATGGTTTCACAACCGATACTGGGATCCTGTCGATGACTCCACAACGACTACATTATGAAACCAAATACTTCATCTGATTATTAGGAATAAACATCCATCTTCCTTTCTATATTTACATCATTGTAAACATAATAAGGAACTGATCAGTGCTGAAGATAGATGTAGCTAAACGTGTTATGGTTGAAATGATCATTATATGCAACTCCATTAAATTTAGGGAAATGATATCAGCACAAACATGTATTAATAAGGGAAATGTTATCAGCACAACCTTATTTTGATATTTGACCCAGTTGTCTTTTCTTCTTTAATTAGCTCGTGAGAGCATTTTGGGTAGTGAAATAACCTTATGGCAGCTCTTTAAACACTAAAAGACAAGATGGGTTGTGGTGATATCATTTCCCTTTAATAATTGCGCAAACTCAGTTTTTCTAAGTGTACAAACTCAGCTGTCAAAGATTATTAATGTTCCAAAAAGCTCTGGCAAGCCCATTACAAAAGAAAAGGCAAGCTGACTTAGTGCAGTTATTAAAACATGGTTGTGCAGATATCATTTCCCTAAATTTATAATGTCTTTTTTATTTTAAAATAATGAACCGGAATTTGACACCTTAAATTTTATTTATATTAAGCAGAAAAATACAAGAAAGGAATAATAAATTCTGTATCAGTTTTGATATTAATTATCTACTGCTGTTTCTTACATTGCTGTTATAGTTTATTTTGATGTTGGTCTTTTTTCCTCCATAAAGATTGCATTTTGTGGCAGCTTCTGTTGTGTGCACAATTCAACTTGGGTCGGGTAACCCGACCCGAAAATAACATGGGTTGGGTTTAGAAATCATGGGTCTTGGGTCCGGCCTGGTTTATAAAAAAAATACCTGAAACAAAACCCGACCCGAAAATAACATGGGTTGGGTTTAGAAATCATGGGTCTTGGGTCCGGCCTGGTTTATAAAAAAAATACCTGAAACAAAACCCGACCCCGAAAATAACATGGGTTGGGTTTAGAAATCATGGGTCTTGGGTCCGGCCGGGTTTATAAAAAAAATACCTGAAACAAACCCGACCCGAAAATAACATGAGTCAGGTTTATATAAAAATACCCGAAACTAGACTCGACTCATATGGGTATACTATGACTTTCTTAAATATCTCTTGAATAACATAGCAAATTATTTTCCAATATATTGATATAATTGTTTTCATTGAGGTGATTATGTTATGAGAAAATATAGTGTCCTTAAATTTATACAAATGAATTTAGAGATTGTTGATGTGCCGATTTTTTTTCTACAATCTTTAAAATTAGACACTATCCTATGCTAAAAAATAAAAACCCAACCCGACCCGAGAAACAATCTTGGATAGGGTCGGGTTTGTGAATCTCGGCTTTTCCTGTAAACAACCCGACCCGACCCTAGATAATTCTCGGGGTAGGGTAGGGTAGGGTAGGGTTTTGGAAAATCCGACCCGCCCGACCCGAGTTGCACCCCTAACAATTAGTTGCACCCCTAACAATTGGCCAAAGCTTCGACCTTGAAGCTTACTAAGAATAGTAACAAAATTACAAATAATTTTTAAATAAAAAATATTCTTTCGAGTAGGTCAAATGCCCAAATGACTCGTTTTATTATTCAATTGTTTAATTCTCTTGGTTCATTTTAATAATCTCTCGTAAGGTTAAAGTTTGGAAACTTTTGTGGGATGGGTTTATTTATGGGATTTGCTAGGGACCATCGCGGAAGGCATTTTGCGGAGCGGCTGTTGCATGAGAGAGCAGCCACGTAGGCTCAGATTTTGTCTTATTAATGGGACATGTGTACAAATAGATTATCTTGGTTTTATCCAAAAATTAGGGTCGAAGTAAACAGAAAATAACAAGTCTATCAAGGATAATATAAACCTTGGTTTGACATCCCCATGGTGAAGACATAAACTATTAATTTTTGTAATCCTTTATTGAATGGTGCCGCTTGATGGTACCTCGTTAATCAACGGTCCTGATCATCCAACATGTGAGGCAGAAATACAATAGGTTGTGCTGATCCAAATTATTTGAAGTATTTACATTAAACAAGACAAAATTTCAAAATTTTATGCAAGGTGATATATGAGTGTTTCACACACACACACACACATGTAACGGAGTAGTTGGAAGAGAATGGATCAAGATTTCTTAATCAAGATTTAACAAATAAGAATATTTGATTTTATTCTCCTTGATTTTCTCCTCCTTACAAATTACAACCATGGTTTTAAATTTCGACCGAAATCCGAGATTTGGGATTTTGGTGGGGACCAACCGAAATTTTCCATTTTTCGCCATAAACCAAATTTCGGACCGAAATTTCGGTTAAATGGCATTATTTATTTAAAAACAAGTGTTACAAAATTTCGGCCGAAATTTCGGTCCGAAACGGTTACCGAAACCGAAATTTTAAACCATGCTTACAACCATCATAATACACTCTTGCAACCACAGGTCCATACAACTGTTCTTTTCTTTTCTGTTTAAAAGAAAAGACACATTTGTACTTTTGGTTGGTTTAAAAGAAAAGCCACATTATAAATCAAAATTATAACTAGGGATTTGCTAAGTTCCATTGCAAAAAACTGCTGGTCTGTTGCACGTCAGACCAGCCACCTTGTGAATAGAGACAAAAGCTGTTGTCTTCATTAACAAGGTGGCAGGTCTGATGTGCGACCGACCAACCGCGAAAACCCTTTTGCGATGGACTCTAGCAATTCCGTTATAACTAATTAATAGTCTTTTATGAATTTCAAACAACCTTATTGGTTTACATAAGTTATCACCAACAAAAGAACATTCAACTTAATCCACTTATCTTGAGAAACGTTGGTGTAGATTTCACGATCCATCGTGATACTTGATGATCGATGTTAGTCTGCAAAGTCTATCTCAGTCTCATCTCACTCATCTATGGAGTTTATCGGAGACGATGGCCCACAGGATCTGAGTAGCCACATACTCTCCCAAAGTTTGCGATTGGATATCCTGGAAAGAAAAGAAAAGAAGATGATCATCTGTCACAATTTTGATTTGATGGAGTAATATGGTTTTTTTCACTGAGAAAATGAATTAAAATGATGGTATTAGGAGTTTTCAAGGACTCTCTAGCTCGCTTTGATTCTCTCCAGCCATGACCCCATATTTTTGTAATGTTATGTGATGTTCTCTCTTTTCTATGTTGTAGTCCAACCATCTCCGTCTCTCTTTTAATATATAAAGCCATCATTTTCAAAAAAAAAAGAAAAAGATGGGAAAAAATGGAGACAGAGGCGCGTAGGTGCGGTACAAATTTTCTAGGACCGTGGCTTGCTAGGTGTGCAACTTGGGTTGGGTTGGGTCGAGCTTTTGCTATAAAAATGAATGGGAATCAACCCGGACCCAAATTGATTTCATGGTAAAAGCTCAACCCAAAGTTCAAAAAATGGACCCCAGTTGCACCCCACCTCTAGATCGAAAGATCGGAGCTAAGTAGCGATGGCTCTAAACCTCTAATACCATGTACAAAAAACTAAAATGTGAGAAGCTTTGAAAACACGAATGAGACTCCCTATTGATGAGTGTTTGTTTACTAGAAGCCTTTAATTGCCTTTAAATAGCAGAAAACTAAAGAGATAAACATAGCAACAATTCTAATCTTAAACCAACCTTCAACTTCCTACTCAAAATTTCCAATATCATCTTCAAATTAAAAAGCTTATATTCCACAGCTCACACCATGTGTAGGATGAAGGATGCTGAATGAAAATATATTAGTTTCCCATGAAGAATAATTCCACACAGCATTTTTATTTAGCCTATCTCAGATACTAACAGGAGAAAAAGATTACTAGAACAGAAAGAAAAGTTGGTTTGTTATCAGAAGAGGGGAAAGTCCAACAAACCTCTACCGCCAATGACTGGAATTTATAAAAGAGAACTGCTTTCCCAAGGTTCTATAGAATCAAATTCCTCACTTAGGCCATGTAATGGAACTGAGAATATGCTTCCAAATAATCCCCATTGTTCCTTTTATAAAACTTGCCATATCTTAAACTTCAACTTGGCATACAAAGTTACAAACACAAGGCAGTGTATTCAAAACCCAACTCTTGTTCTCTTCTCTTTCCTTGGTAAAATATGGTAAATGAAGGAATAGTTACTTTTTTTTTTCATTCCTTTGTAAGAGCTAAGTAGTATTTTTTTTAATTCTTTTTTCTTTATTTTCTTGCATATTTGTTTGATTAAAATAGTCACTGAAATGGTAGAACTGAACTCCAAGGGACATGGGAAGAACACAATCTCTATTATTTTTTGAAGAAACACAATCTCTATTATTAGTTTTACTTTTTGTCCTTTTTTTTTATTATTATGTGGTGAAACAGAAATACAAGGGAAATGGGAAGAATCCCATCTCCATTATCTGTTTGAATTTTTCTTCTTCTTCTTCTATTATTTCTTGTATTCTTGTTTGATTAAAACAAGTTAGTCGGTATGTGAAACAGAAATGGGAAGAATCCCATCTCAATTATTTGTTTCCTTTGAATTCTATGTTCTCTTATTTCTTGTATTATAAATGAAAGCGGTCAGTTTGTATGTGAAACAGAAGCACAAGGGAAATGGGAAGAATCCCATCTCAACCATTTGTTTCCTCTGAATTCTTTCTTCTCATATTTCTTGTGTTCTTGTTTGATTAAAGTAAGTCAGTGTAATGGTGAAACAGGACTACAAAGAAAATGGGAAGAATCCCATCTCTGTTGGGCCATGGGGAGGCCAAGGAGGCAGTCCATGGGATGATGGAGTTTACACAACAGTAAGGCAATTGGTAGTCTCTCATGCATCTGCAATTGACTCACTGCAAATCGAATATGACCGGAAAGGGAGCTCTGTCTGGTCGGAAAAGCACGGTGGAATTGGTGGGACCAAAACGGACAAGGTCAGTCTTCTCTACCATTTCTTTTACTGTGAATGGCTTCCAAACTTAGTCACCCAGTCATAACTCCGCCAAGTTTGGTTGAATTATGTTATGGTCCTGAGTGGGGACCTGGCTAGGTAAGGGGGTTTAGGTGGGATCCGGCCTGGTATGGGCCAGGTTTAGCATAACATGTTCCATCAGCTTGTATGTGAAACAGATGGTACCAGAGCATAACACTGATCTTTTGGCGTCTTGGTTACGTACCTAACATTTAGTACCAGAGCAGTCACCACGTCCCTTGTTTGAGTCACGGAAGGGGTGACCTATGGAGAGGACTACCTGGAAAGGGCTAATTGGTAAAAAAAGCCAGAGCAAAAGCTGCCAGAGTGAAGTTGCCACAGAGTGAGCCCTTCAAACCTGTCTCATACCAGGCTGAGTCCCACCTTGTCGTATGCATAGGCAGGCCCCCACTCAGGAGTCAGGACGATAACAAATTACCCAATAACTGTAAAAGTAACCCCGTCTTCAATCTGTTGATCCATGTTTTGCAGATCAAGCTTGATCTTCCAGATGAGGTTCTCACTTCAATTAGTGGGCATTATGGTTCCATCTTCAACGGAAGCCCTGCAGTCATTCGATCACTTACGTTTGAAACAAACAGATCAACATATGGACCTTTTGGCATCCAACAAGGAGCACATTTCTCATTCCCAATGAGGGGAGGAAAGATTGTTGGATTCCATGGCCGATCTGGTTGGTATCTCGACTCAATTGGGGTTTATCTAAAGCCTCTTCAAAACCTAAATCCATCCAATACTTTGATTCCAAAGCAAAACTTTGCTGTAAATGGAACTACTGATAAAATTGGGTATAACATAGTCCAAGGAACTGTTGGAAAAGGCTATGATATTGTGGTTGCTATTAGAGAAAAGGATGATAAAAAGGTTCTACTGAACAGCATCTCCAGGCAATCATCTAAAGAGTTCAGTGAAGGAGAACCCAAAAACATGGTGAGAAAATCTTATGAAACTCCTCTTTCTATGATTACATGGTGCAAAGAACTTAAATCCAGCATTGATCTTACACCGTTCAATCTAATCTATCCTCGCAGGTGGTGAATTATCCTAGCTATACTGAGAAGTTCCCCTCGAACAATGGCGGTCCTGTGACATATGGGCCTTGGGGTGGTAATGGCGGAACGGTATTCGATGATGGTGTGTATACGGGTGTCCGACAGATCAATTTAACACGGAACGTAGGTATCACCTCCATAAAAATTCAGTATGATAAAAATGGGCAAGCAATATGGGGAAACAAGCATGGCGGAAGTGGTGGGATTAGATCAGAAAAGGTAAATCAAGCTCTTAAATTTTCCATGACCGTCTTCTTGTGTTCTACTTCACACCCACTATAGCTTGAAACTCTCTTTTGTTTACCTTCTTGTGCAGATAGCGTTTGACTATCCGTTCGAAGTCTTGACTCACATAACTGGCTATTATGGAACTACGTTGATGATGGGGCCGACGGCCATAAAATCCCTCACGTTTCACACCACGAAAAGGAAGTATGGACCGTTTGGAGATGAACAAGGGATCTTCTTCTCCTCTGCCATGGGAGAAGGGATGATCGTAGGATTCCATGGAAGGAAAGGATGGTATATAGATGGTATTGGGGTTCATGTTCTCGAAGGAAAATTGTCGTTGCCAACACCTGCTACGAACCCATCTGGTACCATGACTAACACAACAATATCTGAGGTGGATAATCCCCAATGGTCCAACAAACTAGTCCTCGCCAACAAACGAGATATGGGAGAGGAGGTATCTACTAACGTTGTTCATCAGTTTAATAGTCAAAATCATAATTTATACACAACTCTGTTTTTATTACAACCAGAAATCAAAAGGAATATATGATTCGGAGAAGAAAGATTGGATCATATTGTATCCAACATTATACTCTTATTGATCAATATTTGATTTCTTTCTCATTACTAATGGAATCAAATTGATCTCTGTGATCAGAAGATCCTTTCAATAGGCTAGAACCCGTTACTTGAACGAATATCGCACCTAAAATATAAAATTAATACAATGTTGTTGTTCAAAATTTGATATCCTTTTCTTGAGTTATCATTTCAGGTTGCTTACGGCGTGGTAAAAGAACCGGTGCCATGTGGACCAGGGCCATGGGGAGGGAATGGAGGAAGGCCATGGGATGATGGAGTATTTAATGGAGTTAAGCAAATTTTCCTCACAAGAGGTGAAGCCATGACCTCAATACAGATAGAGTATGACAGGAATGGACAGTCAGTTTGGTCTACAAGACATGGAGGCGGTGGAGGAGACAACACGCACAAGGTAGTTAAATAATTAAATGTTCGTAGAATGATCCTCGAATTGGACTCCACCCATTTTGCCAATGAAAGTTAGAGAAGTTTAAACTTTTCTCCATAATCATATTAGTCCATACTTACTTTTCCTTCATTTCCATCATCCAAATTCTAATAGAAGACCCCCTTTTTGTTATATTTTGTATGTTTTGCAGATCAAATTTGAATACCCGAATGAGGTTCTGAACTGCATCTGTGGATATTACAGCTCTATCAACAGAGATGAGGGACCCAAATTTATAAGGTCGCTTACATTTTATACAAGTAGAGGGAAGTATGGCCCATTTGGAGAAGAGATAGGTTCCTTTTTCACTTCTACAACAACAGAAGGGAAGGTGGTTGGATTCCATGGAAGGAGTGGATTGTATTTGGATGCCATTGGAGTCCATATGCAACACTGGTTAGGAGAACGAAGAACTGCAAAGTCCATGATCTCAAAATTCTTCAACTAATTATCTTCATCGACTATGATAACAATGTGGTGATGAAGCCACAATACGATGATGATGATACCTAAGCAAATCACTGTTCTTTAATTTACCAATTATATGGAAGATACCAAATATAGAAGATATTTACATGTTCAGGCATGCGTCTTCGTCTTTGTCTTCACATCAACTGTGAAAGATTTGATTTCCACTAATCATGCCTGAATTACAATTATCCCTAATGAGTCTTTGTCTTCACTTCGACTTCATGACCCTCTCAACTTGCATAATAAGTCTCGAACTTCTGCTTTGTTAGATCCACAAATTCGAGCTGGTCCAGAAAAGGAATGTATGATATTTCCATCTGAGTCTCTAAAGAGTACAATTCCCGCACGGCCCGGTTTCCCCTTGGAACTTCCATCAAAGTTATACTTCAACCAACCCAAGGGAGGAGGATTCCAACCTGGCATGATTCTCCTTTTGGGTTTTTTTCTCTTAAAAATCACGGTTCTCCAATTCCTTGTGATTTCTCCCATGATACAGGGAGCCAAGGTAGATTTGTTCTTAGTCCAAGAGATGATATTAATCCCCAATATAATTCTTCCCTCCCGCCTTTTGTTGCCTTCAAATATTCTAATGTTCATTTCTTATTTTCTTTCCACACATGCCATGATATTGCGAATGGTGTAAGCCTCCAAAAGGACCAACCTATTACCAGCACAATGTAGGATTGTATTCATGATGGATCTATGAAAGATTCACATCATTCCAAAGCTTCTTAACATTGCCCCCTTTATTCTTTGTGCAAACGGACAATGTAGCAATACATGGTCAAGTGATTCCTTTCATTTTGCACAAAACGCACCAACAGACCAACTTGCTAAATGGAATTCCCTACTTTTTATGCGGTCGCAAGTGTTGATTTTTTTTATTTTCACCACTGTCCATGCGAAAGTGACCACCCGTGGGGGTGCCAAGGATCGTCAAATGCTCGCTAGACTAGACAACAAGGTTTCTTCAAATCAGTAAATCCGCTCTATTGTCTTGTTCGTGGACTCTGAACTGTCTCGAGCATAATAGTGCCAATGTGGATCATGAGAAGAGAACCAAAGCATCAATTCCATTTATCAATCAGGAGAGCATATTCCAATGGGTATTTTGTCTTTTCGCACTACCAATAGTATTGGCAAGAACATATCCCTCCTGTAAAATGGTGAAAGAGATTGCTATCTCTTAATATTATATCTTTTCTTATAATCTTTGAGATGGGTTTTATAACAGAGTGCCAATCATCACAAATTCGAAGATTTTTTTACAATTCTAAGACAGGTTCCGTGAGGAATGTTGATCAACCCAAAGGCAATTGCTATTTTTCTCACTATGAACATGTAGTGATTGCTCCTTCTCTTCTTGTTCTACATCACATAAAATGGATTGTGTATTGGGCAAATAGCCTTCAAGCTCCAATAGTTTATGTTGGGTAGAACTCACCCCAAAAAGCTAGCTGTTACGAAGAGGGTGCCCATTCCCTTATAAGCCCATCCACATCCATTCACTTATCCAATGTGGGATCTTTTGCTTTTGCGTGGAACCCCCACGCGGAAGCAATGTGGACAATCCCGTCCCTCCATGTGGAGGCAACATGGGAACTATGAGTTCTTCTCCAAGGGAATTTCACCATCCTCGGAGGCATACTGGGGTTACACCGAGATCTTCCCCAAGGGACTTTTCCGCCCTCGGAGGCACACACCGGGGTTACCACGCCCTGGCTCTGATACCATTGCCTAGGTGACTTTAACCGGGTAGAACTGACCCTCAGAAGCTAGCCGTTAAGGGGAGGGTGCCCGTTACCATATAAGCCCATCCACATTCTATCAATTTTCCGAAGTGGGATCTCTGGGAAAGTTGCCTTGTTTCCCAAGCAATTTAGATTCCGTTGACGCAAAATTATTAACCAAGCTCTTTTAGGTTTTAGAAAAGGGAAATGATAAATGCACCCCTTTTGATTACTTGGGACACCCAGCAGCAGTAATGACTGGAGAGGGGGCTGATGTACTTCACGTCAGAATGATTCAACGGATTTGATGACCACGTACACTGCCGATGGGTGTCCCATGTGATGAAAAGGGGCGCATATATCATTTCCCTATAGAAAAATCTGCGTAAAACACAATTCTCTTGAACGAGGAAGGTGTGGGAGGCTAGTGGCGGCTGTAGAGAGAAACCGAGCTTAGGTTTCTCGGTGTTGGCAACAAAGGAGGTAAAAGGAAAGAGACATAAAAGAAGAAAAAGGTTTTTCTTAGAGTTCTCCTGGGGTTTCTCTTGGGATTTTTTCTTGGGTTACTGTCTTGTATGATCTTGCGTGGGAGAAGCAAGGAAAGTGTTGCGAGTTTGTGGATTTTGGGTTAATACATTGTAATCCTTGTGTATTTTTTTCTCACAGTGGAAGTTCGTGTTTCTCGCCCATGGATATAGGCATCTTGCTGAACCACGCAAATTTCCATGTTCTTCTTTTGGCTTGTGTTTACTTTTATCTTTCCTTTAATTTGTTCATGATTGGATTGGATTTGATTTGCCCGACAGATTTTCTCAATGAAAAAGATATTCATGGAATATTTGTATTCCTAATGTAACACGGGCAGATCGGAGAGGGAGAGAGACTGGTGAGTGAAAAAATTCTTTGTTTAAAATAGTTTGTATGTTGTATGCTCTCCTTACTCACCTCCGCTTCAACTCTCTCTCTCTCTCTCTCTCTCTCTCTCTCTCTCTCTCTCTCCAAGAAAAAAAAAAGAAATCTTCCATGAATCTTATGATTGCCAAACATGCCCTAGTCTCTCTCTGCAACTAAATTTTCTTTCACAATTTGTAAAGTGGGATATGCTAGCGTCCATCGCAAAAGGCATTTCATGGATGGGCTGTTGCATGTGAGAGCGGCCACACAAGCTCTCTTTTCAGCAGATTTTGTCTTCATTCACTGCTCTCACATGCAACAACCCATCTGCGAAATGCATTCTGCGATGGATGCTAGCAAATCCCTTGTAAAGTTCATCCAGTTATATTTGATGTTCGCCATCACTGCTCTATTGCATATCCAACGTAGGCCTTTGGATGGTCTAGTCAGAAGAAGTGACTCGTGCCAAGTTGATGGAGTAAAGAGAGGTAGGAGGGGGCAGACCAAAAACAACTTGGGTAGAAACAGTGAGGAAGGACTTGAGGGCTAGGAGCATGACAGAGAACATGACCTTGGATAGGAGAGAATGGAAGAAAATGACCCATGTAGACGAACCCAACTAGTGTCAGGATTAGACTTAGTCAATTTGAACTGGGTAGATCCTTTCACCTTCTTCAGGGAAATTTTCTAAAGGATTCATTAGCCGACCCCAACTCGTTTGGGACAAAGGCTTAGTTGAGTTGACTGTCACCGCTATTTTTTAAACGGAAATGATATATTTGCCCCCTTTTTACTTGGGACAGCTAGCCATTTCCTGTGCAAAAAGGGTAGTCATAAATACACTAGGAGGGGGCTGTCCCAAGTAAAAAAAAAGGGTGGGAGGGGGAAAGGGGGGTCACTTCCCTTCTTTAAATTTGGTATGGATTCATTTTTGTTAATTGAGGTATGGATTCCATATTCCTAAGATGAGTTAATCCCCTCAATTCTAACATTTGAAAAAAAAAAAAAAAAAAATGTGCCCCAAATTTATGCTACAATTTCCTCCACCTTAAGTTCTACAATGCTTCTTGTCCCTAATAGACCAATAACAAAATGAAAGCAACTCAACCAAATGAATCAAATGTTTTGCTTTTGACATAAGGCAATACCCAAACTTATAAAGGATTTCTCCCAAAGTCTGGAATTTATTTATGTGTCTTTAATTTATACATCGTAATCCCCATTATATAAGCATGATTTTGAGATATAAGAAACCAAATAGTTTGAGAAGAAGCTAAGATCAAGTCATTGAGGGTTCAACAATACCTTTAATTTATACATCGTAATCTCCATTATGTAAACATGATTTTGAGATATAAGAAACCAAATAGTTTGAGAAGAAGCTAAGAACAAGTCATGGAGGGTTCAACAACACCTTAGGCCATGTTCGTTTACCATGAAAAATTACTCCATGGAATATTTTTTCAAGGTGGCGGAAGATGATAATCTCATTTTTGTAATTAGAGACTTGTAACGGGCTAGTTTAGTTGGATGTATTGAAAGACATGAGAGTCCGGAAGGTTCAACGGAGGAAGTGAAAGGGGACTGTGAGTGGAGCTTTGCCTTCTCATTTCTCGCATTGTCACAAGAGCGGCCACGGTGTTCCTGAAAATGCTTTCTTCAGCTACCATTGCGTTGTTCATTTCCCCTTCGTTTTGTTCATTACTTCCTCCCTCCTCTGTGATTATTGGGAAAACCAATTCCATGGTGTTCTCACATTCCATAACGAGCTTCGAAATGAGATCTGTGGTGAAGAAAGGCTCCTGCAACACCTTCTCGATGAATGGCAATCGCAACAAGCCCCCCGTGTGCTTGTCGTACTTCTTCAATATCTTAGCTAGTCCTGTAGTTGTTAGAATTTTAAACCCATCATCAGAAATCATCTGAACTTCCCCTATTTAACTAGGAAAGTCAATTTGGGCCATCCATATGAAAACATGTTTCCAACAGTAGTAACAGACTCAAACATAATTTCCTACTAATCGAAGGGATTTGCGAGGGACTTTTGCAGAATGGCTTCTAAAGAGGCCTTAATGTTCTATTTGCAAATACGATTAAATTAAACTAATCTTATTTGAAAAGAAGGACCAATTTTGGGGGCATCCATTAGAGGTGCTACATTTATAAGGTTTCAAATAACCTCAAGGGACAACAAGTGTTGCTACATGTTACAACCCACATGGTCTTAGTCCCATCCCAAGGTTTTAATTAGAGAATGATTATCTTTTACAATCCACATGGTCTTGGTCCCATCCCAAACGCACATGTATAAGATAGCTGTAATAGTCCCACATCGGAAGGGGTGAGAGAAAGTTCATGGGTAATATGTTGTAGACCCCAATTCCCTGTGTAGACGCGTTTTCTTCGGGAAAAACAAAACTGGGGAGGGCTGTGGCCTAGAACCGGATAATATCTACACGGTCGCGTCGGGGCGTTACAATAGCTGACTGCAAAATCAACGGTTTACCTTTTCTTGGACGAAGCTTAAACGACGCTTAATGGATCACATAATTGAGTAGTTCTTTGTGTTTTTGAAATGAATGATAGAAGTTCTTTGACTACCCAAAGACTTAATTGGAATGGTAGGGTGTAGGGTGTTTGTTTTACAAAACTCAATGCCAATGGGCAATCATTTCATTCCCTGAGATTGAATTTTAGGTGATTCATAGAACTCACCTCTTCCTTAGGCTCTTAATGCCGTTAGAAATAAAGGACTTTAAATTAATTGCCACAATACAAGCCTACATGCGGAGGAGTTGTAAGAATGCAAATGACAACATTGAAGAAAAGAGACATTCATTCAAATATCAACAGGAAAATATGAACAAGAACCAGTGCATGGATAGGGAATAGGAACTAAAAGGAAATGCTCGCCGGAGAGGATGATTCCATTTCTTCTAGAGTACGTATTCTTGGGTAAAACGACAAGATAACTAAAAAGTGTGGTAAAGTAAAGATGAAGTAAATTATGATATGTTTTGAATTGGTTTTGTGACCTCTTCTCTTGATGCAGCCATGTCCTTACTTTTGGGAGAAAACTAGTCGTAACTGTCACTTAAAATTTCAATTAATTCAGCTCATTATAACTCCCACTTTGAATTTCAAATAGTTTAGCCTATTATAACTGCCACTTTGAATTTCAAATAGTTCGGACTAACAGTCATCTGCACCAGTAAGTTCCATTTTTAATTTCAAAAGTCACCACATTTGAAAATAACAACCACCATCCATCTATTTGCAAATACTTGCTCTATAAATTTGGTGTAAACAACATTTATTTGGCCACACAAGGTCAAATGATTAATTAAATCGGTCATAGAAGGCCAAACCATTAAATAAATCAGCTGTACTTGTTAAATACTTTGGCCTGCCAAGACAAGACAAAACCCATTTAAGAAAATGATTTAAACATTTTGGCCTGTTAAGACAAGATCATACCCCTTTTATATGGTGTAAGGCCTTACAACAGTACGGTAGGGGTCCCCTACCCCTACCCCTACCGTATTTGATCCAACAGCAGCTCACTTTTTGAGGAGCTGCTATTGGATCAAATGTCAAGGGTGGTACTTCCACCGTACAAAGGCCTAATTGTTGTAAGGCCTTCTTACACCATATAATTTCTCTCGAAAAAAAGGTGTAAATATTTTGGCCCGCTTAGACAAAACCAAACCTATTTTAAAATACACACGAAGACGACTAAATAAATATCTTTTAGGAAGGAGCATAAAAATGACATATTTTCCTTCTTCTAGTTTTGTTTGGCTTCCAATTACTATTCACATGGCAGTCCTTGTTGGCTGTAAATTTTCCTTAGCAATTACTATTCACATGGCAGTCCTTGTTGGCTGTCAATTTTCCTTGGCAATTACTATTCACATGGCAGTCTTTGTCTGTTGTAAATTTTCCAAATGCCGGCCTATCTTTTACTGTTGGAACTTTCCTCTCAAATCAAGAGGAAAGTCCCCTTTTCTTTTTCTACTAAATTATGTACAGCCAAACGGGCCGACTAATAGGTAGTCTTTTTTTTATATGGATGCCCCCACAAGGAAAATTATGACCGTGTAGAGGTACATGTAAGGCTCATTTGTTCAATGATTCAAACCATTTATATGTTAGCCCTTGCTATGATAGGTGGATAGAAGTACAAATTATTTTCCTGAAAACATCCAGGGCAAGGACCAACATACATACATATATATATATATATATATATATATATATATATATATATATATATATATATATATAAATGGTTTAGATCATTGAACAAGTGAGCCCACTTTACTTCTAGTTCTACCTTCTCATATTTTTTCAGCATTTATCTTATAAGTGACGAGAATTTAGGAAATATAGTTCAAACCTGTGTAATTAACAATGCTGTAATTCACCAAGAGCACCATTTCTCCATGGAAATTGACAATGTCTTTCCTTAACTTTTGCATCTCTTCGCTATACTCGGTCTCCATTGGCTGAGGACCGGTCGGCCCAATAGTAGTCATCATCCTCTGAATCCTCTCCTTCAGCTCCTATCAATAAAAATCAGTGTTTCAAAACGTGGATACGGGTCAAATACAGCCAAAGTAAATCTTAGTTGACTTGGCACAACATGATCGAGTACTTGGTTGACACTGTCATAACTGAAGAGAGTCAAAGGAGTTCTGATTGACATTGCAGGTCTTCTTCTTTTTTTTGAATAAAAGATCACTATATTCAATGAACAAATAAGAAGTTACTGGTTCACATCGATGGGGAGAGTAGCCCGTAGTAAAAAGAAGAAAAAAAAAGGTCCCCCAAAGCCCCTGATTTAGCAAGGTGGTCCGCTAAATCATTTGCACCTCTAGGAGCATAAATAAAAGAGAGAAAGCTGCCGTTAAGCATAGAACTAATCTCATCCAAAAACTTAGCTAGTCTTCATCGACCAATGACTTGAGCCCAAGAAATGACATTTGATGAATCCCCTTCCACTTCCTGCTTGCCTTGCATTTGATCTCTAAATAACCTCATGTGACATAAAGCGCACGAATGTGGCTCTACAACGATGCAGGGGAGTTTTGAAACTATGATAAGAACCCGGCGTTATTTTGATGGGAAATAGGCTAAACAGTGAACGGAATCGAAAAACCAAAACAATTAAATTTAAAATGAATTTTTGAAAATACACAGACATATTTTTCTTTAAAGTATTTGAAAGCACCAACATTGAAACAGATAAATTAGAGGAAAAGTAAAGAAGAAAAAAAACTATACTTTATGGAGGATGATGAAATCCTCTTCTTGCTCCATGAAGAAGGCATTGAACTTTTCGATGTCGGCATTCAACAAGGTGATAAAATCGGCCTCGGCTTTACCGGATTCCGGCGAGTGCAACTTCTGGGCCAAAGAGATGAGATGAATGAGGTTCTTGAGATCCTTGTAGGAGATGAATTTGTCTTGCCATTCGGGCAGTGTCTGTTCTATTTGTTGTCTCAACCACTTTCCAAATTTCATGTTTTTTTTTCTTTGTTATTGGTCTTAGACAAGTAACACAACTATAGGTGGTTTTATAGAAGGATGGGTCTAATAGTAGTTGAGATCTGAAAGGGGAAGAAGCTAGAAATGGAAAGGAAGTGTGTTTTTTGGTGACGAAAGCGAGGGAGAGATGAGAAGAATATTTTGGAAGCATATGCTAAGAGTCTTGACGGAGATTTGGTAGAAAACTAAGTCTTTTTTTATGGCGTTGAAACCAAAATTCCGTGTATTCCATGATCCTATGGAATCTTCGAAATGAATGCTTAGAGAGGTGGGAATTAAATATTCTGAGAGGATTTGTTGAAAGCTCAAAATTTGGCATGTTGAGCGAAGGAATAGAGAGACATAAGGGTGTATTTGGATTGCCGGAATGAGTTTGTTTAAGTGTAAAAAAAGGGAAATGTTATCAACACTACTGTATTTTGATGATCACACTCCTCACTTCATTAAATCATTAAAAGTACGGTATGGCCCACACCGTAGGATGATCCAAACTGTCCATTAGATGGCCACAGCCTAAATAGGTGGTAACCAAAAATCATTTCGATAGGTTGATCCTAACCCTCCGATCTGAATGTTATCTGAGGGTTAGGATCAACCTACGGAAATAATTTTTGAGGCACAACCTATTTAGGTTGTGGCCCATCTAATGGACGGTTTGGATCATCCTATGGTGCGGGCCATACCGTACTTTTAATAAAGTGAGGAGTGTGATCATCAAAATACAGTAGTCCTGATAACATTTCCCCAAAAAAAAATAAAAAAAATAACACCTTCTCCAACAGCTTAAGCTTTTGTAGTAATTGGTTCTTTGGCATGAATTCAAAACTCCTTGATATTAAAAATCCACATCTAATGGCCAACCCTAGTGGGGGTGGGGAGAGGATTTTATCGGTCAAAGGGGGGAAATATCATTTCCCTAAGTTAAATTATAAAAAGATTAAGTAATGCCTTCTCCAACAGCTTAAGCTTGTAGGGTAATGCTGGTTGTTTGATAAATTTCACCCTATTCTATTCCGTCACCAGGTTCAAAAAATTAATGGAATCATGAGTGGAATCAAATAGGCTATCTTCCACCCGAAGAGGTGTTATTCTGATTCTGCCTCGATCAGAATGAAATTTTCATTGAAATTTTTTGAAATAATTTTTTTCTTTTAATTTTATTTCACGGTTTGTTTACCGGGTAATCAGAATAGGATGCTGATTCTGATTTCTGATTCAGGCAATCCAAACGTAGCCTAATCATAAAATGTATGTACTTGGCTGATTCTGATTTCTGATTCAGGCAATCCAAACGCAGCCTAATCTTAAATGTATGGACTTGGCCCACTAACATGGGGGCCAAGTGATTCGGCAATCACAAGTCAGGCCTATTTTTGTCATCTGTTCCCTTGGGGTCAGATGATCCTCTCTATTCGAAGGTGATAAAAAAACACAATTTTAGGACATTTAAAGCCGTTTATTTGTTTTTGCATGCCTTATCTAATGGTTGAGATCTCCTTACATTACGGGATTTGGATCCACCCTAATGGGGTATGAAAAGCCACATCCAATTACCTGTCGACGTGGCCCCCAAAGGGCCCACCACGTAGTTGACACCAGCCCCAGGGGTTGCCTGGTAATCTGCCAAGAGTAGGTAGAATCAAGGCCACACAGGGGCCGACACCTGTCCCGGGGCAGGTAATTCAACCACCCCAGAGCTCTCGCTATAAATAGCCTTCACTCATGCTAAGGAAGGGATTGAATCCCCAAGAGTGAGAGTCCCTAAAATTGCCTTCTCCTTTTCTGTGCCCATTACTGACTTGACTGTTGAAGCGCCCGTTCGGAGCATGACTCCGGGTTAGTCTTCTGATCGGTTGCTCCCTTGCGCAGGTCATAGTTAGTTAGCCAGCTCGAACTACTAGGATTCGCCAGATCAGCTCTTTCGTCGCTGCCTCATCTGTTACCAATTTTGGGCCTAACACACCCCATCATTTTTAGGGATTTGCTAGGGACCATCGTAGAAGGCATTTCACAGAAAGACTTTTGCATGAGAGAGAAGCCACAAAGGCTCACTTTCGTTTTATTCGTTTAATTAATCTGACGTTGCTTCTCTCTCGTGCAACAACCCTTCTGCGAAATGCCTTCTGCGATGGTCCCTAGCAAATCCCTCATTTTTACTCTCTCTCTCTCATATAGGTTTTTCATTTCGGATCCTAAATTCTTCAAAGGGAAATGATATCTGCACTAAGGTGTTTGAGTGTTTCGATAAACAAGCGCTCCACTTGTTTGTCGTGTAGTATTTAAAAGGATTTCAGAGGATATTACGGTTCTCAAAAAGCTCTTTAAACCCTTTAAATACTACATGACAAACAAGTGGAGCCCATGTTTATGGCGCAGATATCATTTCCCTTCTTCAAAATATCCACATGAACATCTATCCTATTCGAGGAATGCTAAAATCAAGGGCATCCTTGCAAAAAAAGGTTGAGAGGGCACCCCCATTGGCTTCACATGGCCAAAGTACACTTAATACCAATGTTTTAAAAATGCAGATGTGGGTCAAAATGTGTCCAAGAAAAATCCTTCTTGACTCGGCACAAATGCGGCTAAAAACACTGTTGACGTGAGTACTCGGTTAACACAATCATAGCTCGGGAGAGTCAAAGTTGTTTTTTATTCACTGTATAGTGCCAAACACGGAACGGAACACAGTTGCAAAACTCAAAACGCGACCAAGGAGAAAGGGAGTCGACTCAGGGAGTCCATAGAGTACACGATGATGCGGGGGAGTTTTAAAACTATGCTTAAATGCTCAAGAGTATTAGAACTATGCTTAAACACTCTTTGACATGAGTTTTAAAACATGTTGTATACAACATTACAACCTATACTCTCCTTCGGAGTATCTAGATGAAGGCAGGAGGCAACTCGCCCAACCTCCAAAAGAACCTCTACACTCTTCTTAAGCTCTCCTCCACCACCCACCATCTTAAGCAAATTCACTGTCGTCTTATACTCTTTCACCTCCACCAAGACCAATTCCTCCTCACCCATCTCATCTCCGCCCTCACCCACCCCTTCCAAGCAATCAATTATGCCTTTTCCATCTTCACCCAAACCCACAACCCCACCACCTACTTATTCAATGCAATGCTCCAAGCATTCTCACAATCAACAATCTTCCAATCCAATGCCTTCTCTCTCTACCTTCTCCACATTCGAAACAGCCAATCAAACGACCCAACAACCAGACCCAACCGTTTTACATTCCCTCCATTGCTCAAGGCCTGTACCGTGGCCTTTTCTTCGAAGGAACCCATACGAGAAATTCATTCTCATGTCACCAAGTTTGGTACTTATTCAGATGTGTATGTGGGAGCCACTTTGTTGGATTCATACTCGAAAATGGGCGGGATTGAGTCTGCACGCAGGGTGTTTGATGAAATGCCTTTGAGAAATGTGGTAGCGTGGAACTCGATGATTTCGGGTTTGGCTAGGTTTGGGGACATGGGTTTGGCGAGGAAGCTGTTTGAGGCGATGCCTGAAAAGAATGTGGTCTCTTGGACCAGTATGATCTCTGGTTACACGCAGAATGGGTACTTTGACAAGACCCTGGAGTTGTTTGAGGAAATGGGTTCGGCCGGGGTTAAGCCTAATGACGTTACTCTGGTAAGCATTCTCTCGGCTTGCGCTAATTTGGGTGCTCTTGGTCTTGGGAAAAGGATACATTTTTTATTGGAGGACAATGGTTATGGATTGGATTTGTTTATTGGCAGTGCACTTATAGATATGTATTCTAAATGCGGTATGGTAGAAGATGCTCTCCTTGTGTTTGATAGAATGCCTGAGAGAAATGTGGTTGCTTGCAGTTCAATGATTTTGGGATTAGCGATGAACGGGAGAGGAATGGAGGCGTTGAGGATATTTGAAGATATGAGAATGCGAGGTTTGATACCAAACGAGATTACCTTCGTGGGTGTGTTATGTGCTTGTTGTCATGCTGGTTTGGTGGATAGGGGGCGTGACTATTTTCGTTGCATGAGTCAAGAGTACTCTGTGATTCCCAAGGTTCAACACTATGCTTGTATGGTTGATCTCCTTGGCCGGGCTGGCCGACTTGGTGAGGCTTATCGATTCGTAATGGAGATGCCTATCAAGCCTGATGTTGTTGTTTGGGGTGCCTTGCTTGGTGCGTGTAGGATCCATCATGAGTTTGTACTAGGAAAATATGCTGCACACCAAATTCTAGAACTAGACCCACAACATTCTGGTGGTTTTGTATTTCTATCCAATGTGTATGCTAGAGACGGCGATTGGGATGGCGTGAAAATGGTGAGACGTATGATAAAGGCTTCGGGGATGAAGAGAACAGCTGGGAAAAGTTGGATAGAAGTGAATAATATTGTCCATCAATTTTTTGCAGGGGATAAATCTCATCCTCAAACCAATAGGATTTATGCAATGCTGGATGAGTTGGCTAAACTATTTGAGCTTGAAGGCTATTTTCCCTATACACAATCCATATTATGTGATGTAGAGCAAGAAGAGAAGGAGCAATCACTGTATGTTCATAGTGAGAAAATAGCAATTGCCTTTGGGTTGATCAGTATTCCTCCAGGAACCTGTATTAGAATCATAAAAAATCTTCGAGTTTGTGATGATTGCCACTCTGCTATAAAGCTCATCTCAAAGATTATGAGAAGAGATATAATATTAAGAGATAGCAATCGCTTTCACCATATTACGGGAGGGATATGTTCTTGCAAAGACTATTGGTAGTGAGAAAAGACAAATAACCATTGAAATATGTTCTCCTAATATGGTAAATTCTTCTCATGATCCACATTGGCACCATTGTGCTCAAGAGTTAGTTCAGAGTCCATGAACAAGATCAGACATTAGAGCGGATTTACTGGTTTGATGAAACCCTGTCTTCTAAATTTTTTATTACAACACACAGAGGACTTAGGATCTCTTGCCTATGATATGGTGTGCGATGTTGTGAAAGCAAAAAGTTTGCAATACCATCAATGACTTTGGATCTAGAGGCACTCTCTTACATGTGGAGATTTTCTGTGGGAGGTAAGTTATTATACAGTCATATGGTGCACTAGCTAATCTGAGTGTGATAGGCTTGATGTATTTATGCATCACATCTCCTTGTATCATTTGATCCACTCTATTTTAATGATTGGTTATTGGCTTATAGTATCCTGGTAAGAAGGCATGTTTTATGGAGGATTTAAGGATGAACTATGCAGGACCAAAGCTTGGGTGTTTATAACATGCCTATCTTTGCCTGATCCATGAATTTAATTCTAATAGTTGTTGACTTGTTGGCACGATTCTTTGGAAGGATCCATGTATTACCACTTGGCACCTCCATGGACAGCGGTTTTAGGTAAATCAACTGGATTGACCATCCAAAAAGAAGGCAATTTATGCTTGCCAAGCGGTGCATCTTTGCATGGATGCAGAAGAAATGGTCAACCACATCTTTCATTGTTCATTGGAGAGAAGAGTTTCGACTGCTGTGCTTATATGGTTTGGTATTTTGTGGGCATTTCCTTTGTCTGATAGGGATCTTCTTGATGCATGGAATTGTCGTCAACTAGGGGACAAGGGCAAGGTGCTCTAGCAAATGGTACCCTTTGCTGTGGCAATGGTATTTGGCGAAAAGGAGCATCCATTCCGGAAGCGCGTTCTAAGGATTAAGATTCTCATGGTAGATTGGGCTCTCTCTAGGAAGGAGTTTCAGGGCACAGGGACCCAGGACTTTTTTAGATGTTCGAAGGAAATCATTGGAACAAGAGGATTGAAGGAAAATGAAGAGACATGATGGAAGCCAACCCATCCTCAAGTGATAAAACTGAATGTTGATGCCTCTTCCTTGGGAAATTGAGCCTGATGGGTATTGTTAGTATTTATTGATGATCGAGGTAAGGTGGTGTTGGCCTTTTCCATACCAATTTGCATAGCAGACTCAAACGAGGCAGAGATCAAAATGCGTCTTATGGGTATCCGGCTGTTTAGAAAAGACTTTATGGAAATCTTTGACTGGAAGGAGAGTCCAAGAATGTCAATGGCTGGGCTAAAGTGGAGGATAGCGGTCCTTGGCGCTTTGGAAATAAGATTATGGAAATCATTTGGGGCCGTTTGGATACGCGGATTTTAGAATCCAGGTTTTTAGTTTGAAAACAGTGTAAAAGAGGGTTCATGATCAAGCTGCTGTATGCTGCCCTGACAGCGTTTCTTGGATTTTAAGCGAGAAATTCATGTTTTAAAAATCTCTCCTGCATCCTGAGATTTCTAAAACCTGGAAATATGGGAGGATCTGCTACTCTCTTGCTAATGGAAAGAAGGGCAAGAAGTAAAAAACGACGGCTGGTCTGCTTCTTCTCTGGTCTTTTAGCTACAATTTTGAAGAAATCCTGGATTCTAAAATCCGTGTATCCAAACGGCCCCTTAGGAATCAATAAGAGTAAGGACTTTTCCGGAAGTGAGTTTTACTTCCACCTATCCTTTTCCAAAAGTGAATTCTACTTCTAATTTATCATCAGTCATTTTATAATACACACGCATACACTACTACTGCACTCATACACACGCACTCAAACACTCATACACACGCACTCAAATCCCACACACACACACACACACATGCAATCACACACACACGCACGCACAAATACACACAGACACTCTCTCTCACACACACACACAGAGTGAGAGAGTGAGATTCAGAGGCATACAGAGAGAGAGAGAGAGATTCAAAGGCATACACACACACACACACAGAGAGAGAGAGAGAGAGAGAGAGAGAGAGAGAGAGAGAGAGAGAGAGAGAGATACTCACACACACACACACACACACACACACACACACTACACACGCAGGCACACACATACAAACACATTCTACACACACTAGTACACACGGAAACACACTCATGTAATCACACACAAATACACTTTTTTTAGTTGATAAGCTGGGATTGAACCTTCAAGCTCTGAGATGGAGAACAAAGCCTGAACTACTTGAGCTAGAGGCTCACTCCCCCTCCCCCCCGGCCAACCACCACTCATACGCCCGTGTGCCCTCAGAGGCACAAATACAAGCTCACATACACATTCACAAGCCCGAGCGCACAAACACACTCATAGACACAAACACAAAGAGGCGCTAATACTCGAACACACACAGACTCAACGACCCAAACACACACTTATGTGCGCGCGCACGCACACTCATCCATACACTTTTTTCGGTGGGCATAGTCATTCTATGTTTATGCATGTGTGAGTAGACTGTGTATAAATGACTGTGAGTATGCACACTCATCCATACACACACAGTTTGCACACACATACACACACATACACACTCTACACACACTCACTACACACGTACAGACAGACACAGAGACGCATCACACACACACTGACAAACTTCTTTGGTCCAGCATTCTCTGATAGGTATTTCACCTCCAATGCCCTCCAAAGTGTGCTCGTTGATTCCATATTGTGATCAGATGTCGAAAAGATTGTGGGACATGGCGTTGAAGATATGGCCTTTGCACAAGTAATCATGTTGCTCCAACTTCATCCGTGCATGAGCCTCCGCGATGGTTTATTCGTCACGCTCTACTGGCTTTGGTGTGGTAAGAATATTGGCTACCTTGAGAATAGTGATAATGAATTGAACCTTCTTTTGCCATCTCTTGAATTTTACTGTACTGAAGCACTCAAGTTTGACAAAGTTTTGAGTCATTTACTTGACTAATTGAAGCACCATGAAGATCTCTATGGATTTTGGAAAAAATGAAGGTGAAGATGGTGAACAATCAGTGAAAAAATAGAGACGAGATGCTTCAAGGCGTGTTACAAATGTCGATGTAGCCTTCCTTGAGACAATATTCCCCCCCACTAATTGTTAAATTAATGTGCACAGGATAATCATGAATTTTCCTCCAAGGTACAGTGAAGCTCGGTAGAAAATCCACCTATGCCTGTTGATGTAATCATGGTTTTAAATTTCGACGGAAATCCGAATGGGGACCGAAACCAAAATTTGCCGAAATTCATTATTTCGTCATTTACCAAATTTTGGCTGAAATTTCCGGTAATTTCAGTCTGAAATTTCGATTATGTGCCTTTTTTAATTAAAAAAAAGTGTTCCAAAATTTCGGCCGGAATTTCAGAATTTCGGCCCATAATTTCGGAACCAAATTTCGGATTTTGTCGAAATTTTGGTTTTCGGTGGGGTCCGAAACGGTTACCGAAACTGAAATTTTAAACCATGGATGTAATGCACATACGGCAACAAACCCTAAACACCTTGGATTTTGCAAGTCTTTGAGATCCTGATTTTTGTTTCTGGAGAATAATAGTAAACCAGAGTTAAATGACAAAATTGATGGTAAAGAAGGCTTAGAAAGGCTTTAAGAAAATGTAGAAGTACTTTGAAATTTCTAAATTTAGAAGTATCCACGTGGAAATCCGTATGATGTCACAAATGGTGAGTTTCTAGTTTTTTTTATAGACCTACGTGTGGTTAGAGTAGGCTAAAATCTTACCGTTTGATCGCGTCCAATCACGACATTACGGTCCAGATTCTCTGGCCATGACTGTTGGTTAGTATATAGTGCTGGTCCGCCCCGTAATGATCATTTGATCATTGGATCGCGTCCGATAACCAACCTGTGGTCCGGGTCAGGATTCAATAGTTGGTAGTTGGTACACAATACTAGTTGCGGTTTTGCAGTGTTAATCTCACTCGATCGAGCACCAACCGTTACCATGCTATCCTATGCTCCAGATCACACCCAATCGACACTGATTGTTGGGGCTCATCTAAGTGTGATCTCGTGGTCCAAATCGCAACCGCACGAGTGCGAAGTACAAAGTGTGCCAAAAAGTGCCACTAATGCCCTACTGGAAGCACATGAGCGTGTTGCACCATAAAATCTTTGAAGTTTAACACAGAGGGAAAAGTTGAGGCATACTTAATAACCCATTTTCTACTCTACTCACTTTCCAATATGGGACTAAACTTTTGTCTTCTCACATGAACATTTCACCTCTTTTCAAATGCTCGGATTTTCCAAAATAAAAACCTTTTCAGTATCAAAGTCATTTTCAAAACTCTTTCATTTTGAAAATCTCAAACAAATTCCTACAATGATATGTATTTCTCTTCGCTGCCAATGGAATAATCCATAGAAAAAAAATATGTGATTTTAAGCATCACCTAAGCGAGGCTTTATATGCATATACTCTATGATGCCTATGATCTTCGAAATCAGCAGGCCAACTGCTCTATTTTCTCTTCCATATTCTCATATTATTTTGAAACGTTGAACAAAATAATCAGAGAAATACTACCCCTCCTAAAAGAAATATTTTCCAGGGGGACGTATCAACAACCATTTCTATACAATTTGAAGAAATCTATGATAGAAGCATAAACTCAATTCATCGAAGGAGATTTTGAATTCTATTCTATATTTTAAATACATGCCCTAAGGGCCCGTTTGGATACCCCTTGGATTTGGATTTGGAGGTGAATTTAGATTTCCAAAATCCATGGATTTGAAATCAAGAATTTTAAAATTCACAAATTTATAAATAATGTCGTTTGGATGACCACATATAGATTTGGATTTCAAATCTAAATTATTATTTTTTTGTTTGGATGCTCTTTGGGATTTGAATTTGAAATCTAGCAAAACCAAAAAGCCATAAAATACTTGATATAGGGCTATTTCAGCCATTTTCCATGATCCAGGGGTATTCTAGTCATTTTACCAATATGGGGCTGTTTTGATCATTTTTTACGTTAGAAGGGTGTTTTAGTCATTTTCCATGACTAAGGGTATTTGGTCATTTTGCATGACCCGGGGGTATTCTAGTCATTTTACCTAATATGGCATATTTTTATCATTTTTATCTCATGAGGATATTTTTAGTCATTTTAGTCATTTTTCATGAGCCATAGGTCTTTTTTACTTGATATAGGGGTATTTTAGTAATTTTTCATAATCTTGGGGTATTCTAGTCATTTTACCCTCTATGAGGTTATTTTGATCAATTTTATGTCATAAGGGTATTTTAGTCATTTTGCACGACTCAGGGTGTATTTTCATTTTTACCTGGTACAGGGGTATTTCGGTCATTTTGCCTGACCCGGGGGTTTTCTAGTCATTTTAACTAATACGATGTATTTTGATGATTTTTTAATGTCATGTGGGTACTTTAGTCATTTAACACTTCTTTGGGGTATATTTTGGTCATTTTAACCCCTACGGGTCAAATTTAGATTTATAAATAACCTCTCGCAGAAAGGATTTATAAATCCAAAAAATTACACTGACATGAGGAATTTGTAAATCTTGTGGATTTCACTCAAATCCAAATCCAGATGTCATAAAGACTTGCCAAACGCCGAATTTGGATTTAAAAATCCAAATTCACCTCCAAATCCAAATCCAAATCCAAATCCAAGGGGTATCCAAACGGGCCCTAATTTTAATGCCTTATATAGGCTGCAATTTATGGGATCAAAAGAGTTTTTAGTAAGACTAAACATTCTACCTAAATTTCAAAGATCAAGAAATTTAAAATAATTTTGGTGCAATAACAATTGATTTTTGAAATTTCACAGTTTATAGTAATTTGTGATCATAAAAGGCCCAGATCTTTTGATTACGAGCCGGGGGCACAATCACAGATGCTGGTATATTTGAAAATTATATATTTAGGGTTATGTAAAATAATTTTCAACTTTGAATATCTAACTCGGTTTGCACATTGATTAATTTTATCCTTGACAAACATTGGATGGCTCGGAATAAAAGATTTCCTTTTAAAATTGAATAATATAAACCTAGATGATTTAATTTATTAAAAAGGTAAGTATTTTAAAATATTCTTGTTGATCATCCGAATTTGAGTTCCATAAGGCTGTTTGGATACCCACAAGATTTGGATTTGGATTTCTCACATTTGCAGTTGAGATTTGGAATTGGATCGGATCCTTAGATTTCCAAATCAGCTCCAACAGTGAAAAAAAAAAATCCATTTTTCGTATCTGTTCTATTCAACTCAACTCAGCCTTTGTCCCAAACTAGTTGGGGTCAGCGTTTTTATTATTCAAAAAATTCATGGGAAATCAGAATCAAACTAGCTTTTACCCTTTTGTTTCACACGAGATTTCTGCTCTCGTTGAGCTCATCTTAGGACATTATTTGGAATCAATATTTGTGGCAATGACCTTCACCCTCGCTCCTCCTCGACCCTGCCGTTGTAGCATCTAGATGTCCCTCCCTCTCCTACAACATGAGCATGAGGATGATTTAGGGGCGGACTGATGCATGAGATAGCAGCCACCTCAGATGAATTAAATGAATAAGACAAAATCTGAGCCTATGTGGCTGCACTCTCATGCAACAGTCTTTCTGCGAAATGCCTTCTGCGATAGTCCCTTGCAAATCCCTTCAAATATAGATCAATTATAATGGGGTTATTTTTGAAAAGTCACTAGCTTGTAAATTATTTTGAATTTTGTAAAGCAACTTACTCCATCCAGTATATACTTTGTCCCATACAAAAGAGAACAACCGGTGGTCTTTGTAATAGACATTCTAGGGGTACGACTAGTGTTAGATAGGCATTAATAAAATAAGGTGGTATCTACTTGTAGTCTAATTAATAATAATGATCAAGATGTATTCTAAACTGAAGGGTGCCCCTGTAGAAATAGGGTGAAAGGGCGCCCCGATTGAAGCAGATGTGCATTTATGATGGCCATAAACGCCCCTTGCAGCCAATGGGGGCGCCCTTTCACCTCATTTCTGCAAGGGCAGCGCCTTCAGTTTAGAATACTTCTAATGACAATAAAATATTTTGAAAAGGAAAAATTGAAGTGTCTCAAATCTTAGTTCAGTCACAAATTTTGAAGCTAAATCTCATCATGATCATTTTATAATATCCTTTATTTAAGCTGGTGCATCATAAAATATCACCTTATTTAGCCCAAGTAGACATTTTATTTTGTTGTGCATGTTGGGGCCAGGGTAGGACTCACCCCTAAAAGCCAGCGGTTAAGGCGAGGGTGGGTGCCCAAGTCCTTTTAAGCCCTCCACATCAGTTGCTCTTTTCTGAAGTGGGATAGTTGCTTTCGATGGAACCCCAACAATGCATGACCTAACACGAGTCAGGCTCCCTGCTACCATCTAATCAGATGATTCTTGACCTTCTATCTAGCATGATGAAAAAGACATGCTTTGAGATGTCTTCAATCCTACTGACTTTTGCATGTTTCAGTCTTTCGAATTCGGCATCTGACTTGGACTGATTGGGTCACCAGATCAACATTCCTCATGAGTCATGACCACATGTATCCAGTTGTCTTGAAATTGATTTATTTAAAAATATGTCATTGATTAATTATAAGGGTAGGTAAGTCATCCAATGTTGACTATTTTCAATGCCTCGTTTGTTCTATATTTGTAGATCCAAAATGCATTTATAAGAATTCACACGTTTTTTCTAAAGGTTAATGAGAGTTTTCATATCATTGATCAAATGGGTAAGGTCTCATATGGGACGAAGATCCCACTCACAAGATTGAGGTGTAGAAAGAATCATAGACGATCAATACTCAACTCAACTCAACAAAGCCTTTGTCCCGAGCTAGTTGGGTCGGCTAAATGAATCATTTACAAAAAAATTCATGGAGAAGGTAAAAGGGATCTACCCGGCTCTAATCCTGGTTCTAGTTGGGCTCTTCTACGTGGATCATTTTCTTCCATTCTATCCTATCCAAGGTTATGTTCTCTGTTATGTTCCTAGCTATCAAGTTTTTCCTCACTGTTCCTAGTTAATAGACGATCAATGTGACATAAATAAAAATTCAATGATAAAAAAATCATGCCAATTCGTGTTGTCCAAACTGACAACTTTTGCTTGATCTAGTCCTCGCTTTGTTTTTCTCTTTCTTAGAGAACACCGCCCTGGAATTAGTGGTGCTTTGATTGCCACAGATGGAGGGTTATAGAAATACCTTTCAACTTCTTGCTCTAAACTAGAAGAAAGATACGGAGAAGATGGAAGACAGGAGAGAGAAGTTTCTTGGATTTTTAGATCGAGATATAAAGATGGAGGTCTTGAATGTTTTTGGCTCTGGTAAATTAGGGATCCATGTAAAAATGTTTTGGGCTATATTTATAAGGAAATTTGGTCAAATGAGGACAAAAAATAGCTGAAATAGTGAAATGGGGACACCACTTTTTAAACTTGTGAAATTGGTCCATTTCACTTTTTCTGACATTGTTTTTTACCTAAATACCCCTCCATCCAAAAATGACACGGTAAACAATAAAACATTTCTCTTCCTTTTCCACCCACCACATTTACTGCCCCTCTCCCTTCACCAATCCCCATTAACGCCTGAAACGAAAAAAAGGTGAGTTTTTTTTGTCCTGTTAGGGTTTGTGCTTTAATATTTGTTTCTTCTCATTAATGTGTTTAATAACCCCGTCTTGTATAAGGGTTATTAGTGTTCAAGGTTTTAAATTTCGGTTTTGGCTATAATTTCGGGCTTCACCGAAACCGAAATTTTAGTCGAAATTCGATAAGCCTTATCGAAACAGTAGATTTTTTTCCTGAAATTTCGTAAACGAATAAAAAAAAAATTTATCTTAAATTTCCTCGAAATTTCCAAAATTTTGACCGAAATTTGGTATGTTTAAAAAATTTTGGTTTCGGAATGTTTCGGTTTCGATGCTAACCGAAATCGGTCGAAATTTAAAACCTTGTTAGTGTTTGATGACCCTGTTGATAGAGTTGCTACCGTTGACTTGAACCCTTGCTACACACTTCATAACAGGCATGTAGATCGATGACCAATGGTTTATGAACGTGGTAATCCCTTATTTGTACATGATAAGGGTTATCTAAGGGATAATCCAAAAAATAATCCCTTCTTTTTTTGGCCTTGATAATCCCTTAGAAAACCCCCTTTTAGAGTCCATAACATTAGAGACCTCGAATTCAACAACATTAGAGTTACCAACTTCAACGACTTTAGAGTTGTGTGATTCAATTTCCAGGTAGCATGCATCAAAGAGTATTTCAAGTCCCGGGGTTGCAACATTGATGATTATCTATATACACATATGGATGACTTCCCACAACAAGACAATGCGTGGATACAAACTATGACGTTTCAAACTTCAATTGTTGTTAGGAAATTTCATTAATAGTTTAAACTCACTCCAAGCACTGCATGTTATTTGGCAGAGTTGATTGTGGCGTATTTGTCTTATAGGGGATTGAGCATATCTATAGTGGTACAACATTAAATTTTGGCCCACCCGACATTCCTCAATACAGGCTTCAACTTTGTGAAAGAATTTCAAGGAGAGAGTCTGGGAAATGCAATCTTCTATAGAGTAGGGTTTGATCTAATTAGATGATATGAATTGTTTCTGATGTCTGCGATTGTGAGGAGAAATGTATATGTGAGGGTTGTGAACAGGTTCATGGTTGTCAGGGGCGGAGGCAAATATAGCATGAGGAGGGCATGCCCCCCCCCCCCCACACAAAGACTTGTAAAATCCCTTTTATGCTACATGGGTGTACATGCATGCTACTTAGTTTAGTGGCCATGCCCCCCCCAATGACCAATCAAAGCAAGTGTAAATTAGTCTGCCCCACCCAAGTGTAAATTCCTGGCTCCGCCCCTGATGGTTGTGATGGTTTGGGGCTGTGATGGGTTGGGGTTGTGAAAATGTAAGCTAACCTGAGGGTTATTTTAACTGGTTGTGAACAGGTTCTGTGAACACTATATGTGATGGTTGTGAAATGTATATTGGTTCTGATATGATCTGTAAGCTAAACAGGTTCTGATGGTTCGAGTTGTGAAATGTATATTGGTTCTGATATGCATAGTTTTGTTGTATTTGTTTTAGGTTGTGAAATGTTATTGTAAATATGGTTTTGAAGGTTGGTGTCTAACTATGGTGTTTACAAGTAAACAGGTTCTGATGACCCAATATTGATAGTTGGTAATCCCCTTTACAGTGGTTATATAACAAAGGTTAGGACTGCCCAAAGCCGTGACTTTGGGAAAACCCTTCGACATTCAAGTCAGTAAAGGCAAAAAATGGAGTGAAGCACCAAGGAAAGATGAACTTCAGTTTATGTGCATTAGGTTACACTATCTGGCCCCTCTTATAGGAGTGGTTATTATGTTAGTAATTTTCAAATATGGAACTAAAAAACATTTGCAAAGCTTCATACTTTTTTACACATGAGAAAAGATAAATTAAACCAGACATTCATTTTTTTACGTTAAAGACCTTCAATTTAATATAGGGAAATGATAGACCCAGCTTGTCTTTTCTTTTTAGGATTTTGCTAATGCGTGCCCTTAGCGCACCGTTAACGTAGTACATAGTAGGATCGAACCGAACCGAACCGTAGTACATAGTAGGACCGAACCGAACCGGACCGAACATAATCGGTTCGGTCCGGTCCGGTTCTCCGGTTCTAATGGCTAATTACTAATTATAATTTATAAAAACTTTTAATTAAAGTCATAATATAAGTTACTTTCTTATTATAAGAATAGTATTAACTATTACTTATTAATATTATAAGTAATTTATATTAATAAGTATATGTATAATAGAAATATAAAAAATATTATATATATATATATATATTCAAAAGTTCAGTTCTTCGGTTCCAGAACCGAACCAAGAACATTAGACCCGGAACCGAACTGAATAAGTTCGGTTCTTCATCAGTGGAACCGAATCGGACCCAAAGTATTTTTAAACAGTTCGGGTCTGGTTCGGTTCTGGCCACCCCTAGGCTCAATGGTTAATGCTTTGTTTCTCAACCTTGTAGTCGGAGGTTGGATCCAGCTTATCAATCCAAAAAAAGGAAAAAACTTTCCAACCGAAATGTTTTTCTAGAAATCCAAACAAGGCAAGGTAAAGGGATGGACCAAATTTAGTAGTTTTGTTTATGGCATAAATTTGATGAAATAGATAAGAGGAAAGGAGGATTTTTGGGCCAAAAATGTCGCGGTTAATGCAGCCCACGAACATGCCAACTGCATGAGAAGAAAAGAAAAGAGAATCCTGAATAATATCGGATCCCCAAAGCCCCCACGTTCTTTACGTTTATTACTAAAATACCCTACAGTCTGACAAAACAGTCCTCTTTGAAAAGTCAGATTTAAAAAAGAAAGCCTTTTGACGACTGTTGAAGCTTAAAACGAGGTAGTGTAAGAAAAAGAGAAAACGCTTTTATTATTCGTCCCTTTTTCTTCCGTGGGCCACCCCTTCTACACAAGCGGGAATAGCCCAGGAGAGAAAAGGAGACAATATATAACTTCTTTTTTTATTTGAGGGAAAATGACTGAACTTAATTAAGTATAGCTTTCTATCTTGGAAAATGATATTTCCACCCACTTTTACATCATGTCTATCCTCTCTTGTTTATAACTGCATTTCACCTCCTTTTGTTTATACTTTTATCAATTTTAGGAAAAGACAAATAAAAGCACTAGAATTATCATTTCTTTATTATTTAGGGGAGTGATAAATCGACTCCCCATGTGTCTTTCTCTCTCCTATGGGTTAGAGAGAGTAAGAGGAGAGAGGTAGACACATGGGGAGTCGATTTATCATTTTGGGGGGTCGATTTATCACTGCCCTATTATTTATTTATGGGGTTGATGTTTCTAGTCGGCCGACTAGAAAAGTTTTCTAGTCCGTCCGCCAAAAAATCAGTGCGGGCCCACATTTTTTGTGTGATCTCAAGCATTCATTTAATAGGCCTTGACATGAATAGGGTGTGACCAAAAAATCTGCTCCATAGGATCATCCAACCCTACAATTTGTGGAGGTTAAAATGGACGGGTATTAAACTTCACTAATCTGTCCAATTTTAGCTCCACAAATCGAAGGGTTAAGATGATCCTATGGAACTGATTTTTTGGGCACACCCTATCTATGTCAGGGCCTATCAAATGAATGCTTTGGATCATCCAAACAATGTGGGCCCATTGTGTTTTGGGTCGGCGGACTAGAGACACTTTTCTCTTTATTTATTTATAATTTTATGACTTGACTCTGGTCTATTTGAATGTAGGGATTTTTTTTTCAGAATTTTTTCATGGAAAAAAGTTTTCAGTGTTTAGGTGAACTCATTTTTTATTTTGGAAAAAATCCATGGAAAAACCACTTATTGAGGGACACATGTGTCCTATGATCCCTGTCACTTGATTTCCTTTTAGTAATTCATTAAGCCCTTGTTGGTTTTGGATTTTAAGAAACAATTTCGAGTCAAAAAATAATCATTGAAACTTACACTCAGGTCCTATTTGTTTTGGATTTTTTAAGTCCTATTTGTTTTGGATATTTGAAAATTGATTGTGAGTCCAAAATTGATTATTATTCTCAAAATTAAACATAAGTTTGAGTCCAATAATCAGATTTGCACTCACAATCTGTTCTCATATCCTCATGTGAGACCCAAGAACTAATCGTTAGCATCAATCCCGATTGTGATTGTCCACTTTAGTCAAATTTTTATGGGAAAAGGTCATATTCGCCCCCCTTTTCCCTTTAGCCAGCCTGGTCTAGTGTATTTATGACTGCGGCCAAATATATCAATTCCCTTTCTTGTATTCTTTATCTTTTTGAAATGGGTTTTTTCAAGTATTTTCACTTTTTATATTCTTTATGAAAAAATAGATCTCTTAAGATGATCATTGTCTTCATTCTTACAACATGGAGCTATTGCCATCTATGGTAATCGGGTCCATGAATATTATGGCTATCATAAGTTGGGCCCATTGTCAGTGGTCCTGCTCTCATCGGATGATCCTAGCCCTTTGATCAACCATGATAAAAAAAAGTTGATATGTTTAATTGCATGTGCCATGTTTCAGTCATGGTTAAACCAGAGATTTTATACGGGTTTTAAAAATCCAGGTTTTTAGTTTGAAAAGAGTGTAAAAGAGGGTTCATGATCAAGCTGTTGTCGCTGTCCTGGCAGTGTTTCTTGGATTCTAAGTGAGATATTCAGGTTTTAAAATTCTCTCCTGCATCCTAAGATTTCTAAAACCTGGAAATATGGGAGGAACTGTTACTCGCTTGCTGACGGAAAGAAGGGCGAGAAGTAAAAAACGAGTCAAAAACGACGGCTGGTCCGCTTCTTCTCTTGTCTCTTAGCTACAATTTGTTAGAATATGTGGGATCCAACCGTTGGATTTGGTGTAGATCTCTCTGTTGGATCAGCTTAGTGGTAGATTAGGCAAGTGGGTAGAATAGGGTAGCCTAGCAAAATTAAGTAGTTGGATTGAATAAGAAATTAGGCTAGAATAGAATGTTCCATTCTCATCTCTTTCCATAGTTATGAAGATTTGATTCTATGTTCGTCATGTATGTGCTTTATATAAGCACACCTTTAGATCAATTGTAATTGATACAATTGATCTAAGAATTAGTGATATCTCAAAATTTGTCGGGTGCCTAAAAAATTAAAAAGAGGGGGCATGTTAGAATATGTGGGATCTAACAGAGATATCTACACCAAATCCAACTGTTGGATCCCACATATTCTAACAATTTTGAAGAAATCCCGGATTCTAAAATCCACGTATCCAAATGGCCCCTTAGTATTTTTAAAAAAGTACTAAATGGCCCATACGATAGGGGATTCCAAACCGTCCATTTGATGGGCCACAATGTAATCATCTCCACAGAATGATCCTTACTCTTCGATCTATAGACGTTTCCATAAAAGGAGTTCCTCTATAGATCAGAGGGCTAATATCATCCTATGGAAATGATTTTTTATGCACAAACTTATTTACATTGTGGCCCATCAAATAGACTGTTTGGACCAGCCAATGTGGGGTCCTTACAGTACTTTTTAAAAAATAATGGACTTCAGGGACTTACAACATGGTTTCAAATTTCGAACGAACTTTACTTGGATTTTAGAATTCAAAATTTTTTCAAAATTGTAGATGAGAGACAAAAGAAGAAGCGGACGAGCCGTCGCTTCCTGATGTCTCACCCTTCTTTCTGTCAGCAAGAGAGTAACAGATCATCCTACAACAGCTTGATCATGAACCCTCCTTTTTCACACTGTTTTCAAACTAAAACCTGGATTATAAAATCCGCGTATCCAAACGGCCCCTTAATAATGAATAAAATCGAGATTTTGGGTGAGATGTCCGAAATTTCGGGAAAAACAAAATTCCAACCCGATATTTCTGTTGAAATTTTGTAACGTTTTAAATATACCCAATTTCGATGTCGGTCTCGACTAGAATTTCGGATTTCGGACGAAATTTAAAACCATGTTTAATCTTAATCATTCTTATTATCTCGCACCAAACCCAAAGAAAGCCACTTTCTGGGTCAGCGCGTCGGGTGGGATTCGGATTAGCAAAAAAGACAACGTTAATGGCTTTTTTTGTAATAAAAGAAAAAACAACGCCCATTTTCCACTCCAACACCTAATATAAACCCCGACGACCAATATTATTTTCCTTCCCCTTTCTCTCTCTGTTCCAGAAGAAGACAAAACAAGATCCATGGACGAAAAACCCTCTCTCGAATCCTTTCTCAACGAAGAAGAAATAGACCACATCACAAACCCTAACTCTAACCCTAATCATGGATGGCAGAAGGTCACATACCCTAAACGCAACAGAAAATCCACTCCAAAACCACCGGATTCCGACACAGATCACGCCGGATTCCGATCCGGTGCCGGAGGTCTTGAAAATTCAAACGTATTCCGTTCTGTGGAGAAAAAAGCCGATGAGCGACGCCGTGCCCTAGAAGCTCAGAAAGCTGCCGCGGCTGAAACCCTAGCCAAATCGAAACCCTCGCCGGTTTTGAACTCTGATGATGATGATAGAGAGAGTGATGTTGAAGAGAAAATAGGTGTGGAGAATGGAACAGAGGTGAAGAAACCTAAGCAGAAGAAGCCGAAGAAACCTAAGATCACTGTTCCTGATGCGGCCGCCAAGATCGATGCCTCTGATCTCGCCGCGTTTCTTTTAGATGTGTCTGTAAGTTTTAATTTCTAGATCTGTTCTTGAATTTCTTGTTTTATTCGCCGGATTTTGATGCACGCAGTTAGTAATTCAACCTAGTATGAGAGGAGCCTTTGATTCTCGCAATTTTGATGCATGCATAACCTAAGGCCCTTTTTGGATTGAAAGAAATTTTTTTTTTTACGATGCACAGGAAAAAAAATTTCCGGATTTTTTTATTTTTCCAATTTGGAAGAAAATTATAAATTTTATGGATATCATTTATAAATGGAAGGTCCCAAAAAATAAAACTTGAACTGTGATGATCAAAATTACCCTTTTTCATGTGTAATCAAACAATGGAAAAGCATGAAATTTTGGAAAAGTTATTTTCTTTTCCAAGCTTTTCAAGAAAATTCCTGCCTTACTCTGTTTGGATTGCAAGAAAAACATTTCTGATGGGGATTTTTTTATTTTGATGCGTGCAGTACCCTAAGGTCCTGTTTGGATTGCAAGAAAAGCATTTCTGATGGAAAATTTTGATTTTTATGCATGCACTACACTAAGTCCCTGTTTGGATTGCAAGAAAAACATTTCTGATAGAAATTTTTTTTATTTTTATTTTTTATGATTAAGAAAAAAACATTTCTGATGGAAATTTTTTGATCTTGATGCATGCAGTGGCCAGGGCATGTTTGGATTGCTAGAAAAACATTTCTGACGGAAAACATTTTCTTCAATTTTTTGTTCTTTACACAATATAGAAGGAAATGATATGATTATGGTTAATTATATAGATATCATCGTTAATTGAAGGTTCATTTACATAAAAATTGAATAAGTTTGCTTCAAGTTATCTTTTTTCATGCATTAAAAAAGTAGATATTTTTACAAATATTTTCCCTTTCCAAACTTGTCCAATAAATTTCTGGAATTCAAACAGTTAAAATAAAACGATGATGTTTATTGCAAATTCCGTGTACATGTATCTAGCCATGCATGTTTGGGCGAGTAATATATATATATTTTTTTGTGTAGACTTCGTATGAATCGCAGCAGGATATTCAGCTCATGAGGTTTGCAGATTATTTTGCACGAACTTTCTCTTCTGTCAGCGCGTCGCAGTTTCCATGGACAAAGATCTTTAAGGAGTCAACGCTGGCAAAGATTGTTGATGTGAGTTTGCTTCTTTGTTTGAGATCTTTGCTTCTAAGTTACAAGAAGCGAAATATAATTAAATTTTTTTTGAAACCCTTAATCATTTTGGTAAAAATGATTTGAGCCAGGAAATTACCAAGCCGTTTTCATATTTTTCTTTGCTTCTCATGATGACTGAGTAATTGTTAGGAATTTATGCAATGCCATGATTTAGCGATGGAAGAATATCAAAAGGTAATATTCTCTTATAATTGATCAAATTATGAAAAGCTACGTTGCTCATGGGGTTTAGATTTTGTATAATCACAGGTCTTATTTTTATGCACATTAGATATTTTTGTATTTTTCAGGAAAACAATGTGATATTTGATATTTCGATATGGAGTCGGTCCCCAAAATTGATCATCATTCAAGAATTCTTCCATCAGGAAAAAGGGAAGCAACATTAGTCCCAGAAATCGACTTGATCATGAACTTATTTTCTTACGAAGGGATGATCTCATCCAGTGGGTTGCACTTGTCTGTATGGGTTGGAATTTAGAAATTCCCACCATTTTGCTTATTTCTACTTCATTTGTTATTTTTGCGGGAATTTGTGGAAGAAGTTTAGAAGTTGTGTCCCCCTTTGGTCTTAATTGTATGGTCAAAACAGGGAAGGACACTTGATTTTCGTATTTTAGGAGGTCTAAGGCGTTCAAATTTTTTGAGTTGATTTGAGACTTCTGTTTATTCTAAATAAAGGACGGGGAGATTTTCGTATTTTAGATTTGAGACTTCTGTTTATTCTAAATAAAGGACCGGTAATAAGTTAGTTTTACAATAGGATTTCTATGAGGTATTTAAGGTTGTTTTGGTTGAAAGTTTAGGAATAATGTTTTTGAATGTTCATGTTGTAAAGAGTTTCAGCAGCCCTTTAATTTGATTTCATTGATATCACTCTCTTTTCCTTTAAATCTCTCTACTAATTTTTTTTCTGGTTTGGATTTGCTTTGTTTGTCTCCCTACATCAATATTCAGCTCCTTAATCTCTGGGAATTTGTTATCGACCATGGCTATGTGAAACACACACACACACAATCTAGATCTTGCTATGCACTAGAACCACCAATAAAGAGGTGAGATTACAATTTAATCAGGAAAGTAGATTGATTAGCAAGGGAATATTATTTTTGGCATCAAGGAAAAGCTCGCCTTGTTGTCCTGCCAGTTGAAAACCCGTAAGGAGGTCGAGAACCTAACCCAAAGGTGGTAAGAATTGTATAATGTGAGTAGCTTCTCAAGCAACCCTTGAAGCTCATGAACAATTCGTTCATGAGCTTCACAAAGGATGAAAAGATAAAAAATAGTTCTTTGAGTATGTTGCAAGTAATCTGGTGCAGGGTCATGGCTGATGGGAAGCCATTTTGTTTGGACACTAGTCATGGCTGATTTTGGTTTGCTTTAGTTATTTTTGAATTAACTTTATAGCTTGGATAATTTTCTTGAGTGGAAAGATATCCCAGAGGATCATAAGATAGAATTTTTTTAGAGCTAAATTGAAGGATTATGCTTTTCCTGGTGGCAACGCCTTGTAGAATCTAGGGAGGGAAGTGTAGGGCAAGCATTTGGATATGGGTGCAGATAGATATAAGAAGTAATTTTTTTGCCTTCCGACTATATGCCAACTGTATTAACTTGTGTTGATGCAGTTTTGGCCCTATCGAGTCAATAGAAAACTCCCTTGACTTGCCCAAGTCTTTGAAAAACTTGTTTTCACAATCTTTGACTTGCCCTAGTCAACTCAGTTTTACCTTGGATGACTCCTGCTTGAGTTAAGTATGTAAACACTGGTATTTAGTGCGTTAAAGTGTGATACCTTGGTCTTGAATGTTTGCAGTGCCTGTTTAACAACTTGGTGGAACAAGATGAAGATGATCAGTATTGTGAAGACTTTTGTGAGGTTTAACAATAAAATTCTGACTGTGTTAGGATGGGGAATATGCTGCTATCAACTTAGTGAGCAGAGCATCACTAGTGATCCGATGGGATCACAACACAAGAAATTGATAGAAATTGGTCATCTGAAAAAAATCATCCGACACGAGTCATATGCCAAGAAAAGCTATCAATTGGCCATCTGAAAAAATATCCGACACGAGTCATATGCTGAGAGAAGGCACCCATAGTGATTACTGACGTGTCAACAAGGATAATATGGTCTCCAAGGAGATGGTAGAAACATTGAAGCTTAAAATTGAAAAAGTTGGGGAGTGCAGGGCATGGCTGTTTGACAGAAAGTTCCAGTTACCTCTTGATGTGCCATCAATTATTTCATGGGTGATAATGATAAAGATTCAGTTTGGTTTGATATAACTGCACTGTTCATCATTTTTTTTGCTTTGCGATAACTCGGGATCTATTCCCATAGAGATGATCAATATCTTAAATAACAATAACTGATCTATCAATTTGATTCATCTTGGAGAATTGAATTGAATTGTATGACATAGAAAGAGCTTTTATTCATACGGAATAAAAAATGGGATTCCCCCCAATGTCCTATTCCAACAGGTTAAACTTCGTCTGTAATGCCTGCAATCCTCCCAGAAGGGTGAAGTCTCTTCTTTAATGCCTCCTTGTCCATAAGTGGCCTCAATCCAATCAATCATCTTCCAAAAATTTATAAGCACTCGGGCTAGGCTTGTTTATGATTCTAGGACCTAAGATCACCAATTTATTCACTGTTGAGAAGAATGTGTTAAATCTGTCAAATTTATTGGCTGCTTGAAAGTTTGTCAAGGGAGGTCAAGGAATTGGACTAACTGTTAACTTACCAACTTCTCCAAAAGCTTAAGCTGTTGGAGAAAGGCATTTTTTATCTTTTATACTTTAACACTCCCCCGCACATGTGGCCCACTTGGCAAACACGTGGCACATGTGGTCCTACTTTGGGCCGACCATCGCATGTGGATTTTTGCTATCCGGGAGGTTTGAACTCGAGACCTTTGGCTCTGATAACATGTTAACTTACCAACTTCTCCAAAAGCTTAAGCTATTGGAGAAAGGCATTATTTATCTTTTATACTTTAACACTAACATTTGGTGGTTGAAGCTTCAAGAAAGTTGCTACAACATGGCAAATGGAATCTAGAAGGTTCTCTCCTCTGGAAATCATGTTTAAACATGTTTTGTTGTTTGATAAATGGTGTGGGGCATCACTTCAGCTGAGGATTTCTCCAACCCGTCGAGCCTTGGGTGTGTATTGACCCCTTCCACTCGGTTATTACTATAATACTAAGGGAAGGCCTCTATTCATGCATCCAACAAATTCTTGAATCTTTCTGCCTTAGTCCAAATGCTTTATATTCCTACTTGTGATATCCAAGACTATGTCATTTGGTCTCCCAATCGCTCTGGGAATTTCATTGTCAAATCGTTTTAGTCTTCCTCCCTTGCCATGCTACACTGGTATCCTTGTCATATGGGTGGTCAAATCGTTTTAGTCTTCCTCCCTTGCCATGTTAGACTGGTATCCTTGTCATATGGGACTCTGATCCTTCTACAAGAACCGTTGCTTTCTTATGGATTGCATTCCAAGCTAAAATCCGAATCGGTGAACAATTTCAAACTAGAAGAATTGTCTATTCAAGAGATTTGAATCATGCTATTTTGCACACCAGGAGACTATTACCATTTTTGCCAGTTTTGGTTCTACTATAACCACCAGAAATTATATATGTGTGTGTGCATGCGCGCGTGCAACTTCTGGTAAGTTAATTAATTGGTTTATTTCGTAACAGATACCTCTGTGCTACATTCACGAAGCCGTTTATAAGACGTCCACTGATTGGATCAGCCAAAGATCTGCTGAGGTGCTTGGTCCATTTGTTTTATGGTCATTGGATAGCATTCTTGCTGACCTGGCAAGTCAACAAGGACCCGCTAAAGGCTCAAAAAAGTCAGTTCAACAACCTTCATCAAAGGCTCAGGTAATTTCTACCCCACAGCCTGCATTGGCATTCATTGTCGGTATTATATGTTACATGTCCATCAAAACCAAGTGGTATTGGGTAAGCTTTTTGTTGATTTTGATTTGCTTTTTGTGAAGCTATTTATTTAGCTGTACAAAAAGTACAAAAGATATTTAATGGTTATGCACAGTTGAGAAAGAGAATTAAACATGACCCCATAATTCATAATTTTATCTACCTTGAAATTTTCTTCCATGTGGACTGGTTGTGAGGATTCTTGTTCCAAGTTAAAGGGTCATTTTCAGCACTTGGACTATCCAAATCAAAGTAGAAAGTGAATTAAGTGTTGCTTCTGAAAACATAATGCACCACCTTTTCTCAAGTTGGAAGCATTTTTCCAAGAACTATATATCACATTTTAATCATGTCATCTTCTTTTTTTTAATCTAAATCTATCTTAACTCTGAAGTGTATTTTGTATCAAATGCAAGCTTTCTTAAAACTTTTCTGAAGCTCTGAACAATCATGTAATCTCAATTTAAAAGAAGCCCATCAAGCATAGTTGGGTGATTCTAGTAATTGGGTTTTACAAAACCTACTTAAACCAATTTTGTTAAAGGTTCTTGGTGTAGGATTCATAGAAGAAGTTCATCTTGGTCAATAAAATATACAAAATCACCCAATATTAAGGCTAAAATTTTGAATTTTACACTTTTTAATAGGATTCAGATCCAACCTTCATTATACTTTGAAATTTACATATAGTGTTAATCTCATCAAACAAAGTAGAAATCAATCAATCTGATCACTGGATCTTGAGATAAACCTAATCCATAAATTTGATCGTTGAGTTCAACTCAAACAATCGTCGAAGTTCAGATTGATCTTCATCATAATAGTAAAACACTAACATCCACATGAACTTTAAAATCCGAAATCAGCAAAATAAAAGGGGTTCAGAATATCCAACGATTGAGATTAAACAAACCGGCCATTTGATCCAAAATTAGACTTGATCAGATTACGCCGATTATTGATCTTAGTAAAATCCTTGAATAAAATCAGCACTTTATCTTGGAAAGTCTCACTCATATAAGCTCCAAAAATTAGATCAAGAAAGAAGAGAGAAAGGTAGATATTACCTTGAGAAAATGAAGAAAAAGTGGATAACCGACAGCCTCCCACTGACGGGCAGTCAAGGCATCCCATCAAGATCAAGAAGAACTTTTCATTCAACCTGTCATAACATAATGGAAGTGTTCTGGATCCGCATTTATATAAGAAAAGAGAAGAGAACTTGGAAGTGCTAAACAAAATCCCCCCCTCCCTCCCTCTTCAACAACCACACACACACACACGCACACACAAAACTCTACGAAAATAAGCCCCCCTCTCACCCCACGACTTAAATCTCTCTCTTCCCCCCTTTTAAAACCTTAAGTAATGATAAGCCCCATTTTTATTCGATAGTTGTCTGATTCTAGAAAGTTGTGTTTCACAAAACATACATAAACCAATTTTGTTAAGGTTGTTGGTGGAGGATTCATAGAGGAAGTTCAGCTTGATCAATAAAATATACAAAATCACCCAATGTTATCTTCAGAATTTTGAGTTTCACGCACTTTCTAAAAATAGATTCAGATCCAACCCTCAGTTTGCTTTGAAATTCATACTTATGTCAATCTCATCAAACAAAGTTTAAATCAATCCAATCCGATCGCTGGATCTTGAGATCAACCTAATCCATAAATTATGGTTGAGATCAACTAGAAAACTGACTTTAAGATCAAATCATTCAAATTAATAATCTCATTATAATAGTAAAAATTCTAACATCCACAAGAACTTTAAAATTTGAAATCAACAAAATAGAAGGATTCACAATATCCAACAATAGAGATTAAACAAGCCGGCCATTGGATCCAAAGACATTTTAGTTGGATATAAGTGGCCCTTTTACTCAAAAGTTCACTTAATGACATAATTGTTTCAAAGGAAAGGGCCCTTTTACCACTATCACTTAAAACCTTATAAAAGACTCATTTTAAACACTAAGGGCATGTTTGGATCTAGTGATTTTTTTTCTGGGAAAAAGCTTTTCCTAAAAATAGACAATACTTTGTTTGATTAACCACTTTAATGCAGATTTTAGGATTCTAAAATTAATTTTTCTATAAAAAAATAGGGAAAGAGGACATCTCACCTAGACTTGTTATTTTCTTTTCCAAAAAATTAAAATGCTCATTTATCGGGGAGTTGGTTTTAGAGGCTTGTTTTAGAAGCTTGTTCCCGCAACATAACATTCTGCCTTCATCGTCCTCCCTTCTCCTCCTTCCTCCTTTCTATCCCTTCTCTTCCCCTCCGTTTCTTTCCTGCAAATAAGCCGTAGCCCTCTCTTGATTGTTCAAAGTATATTGGGTAACTTTCGCATCTGACCATGAAAAGTTTGCCCTCTTCCAAAAAAGAAGGTTATTGCTGCTTAGTTTTTCTTTACCGGGAAGAACAAGCTGGAACCAGAAGACCACCGGCCATTTTTCCTTTTATAGCCGTTTTCGGCCAGAAGTTCACCCGAGGTAGGGATCTTTCTCCATGCTGCTTTGGCTTTCTGGTGAGCTCCAGACGGAAAGTAACAGGAAGGGGAAGATTATCGATCGGAAATGGTTGGCTGGAGCTAGCAACGTTCTCTGATTCGTGGTCCAGGATGGATCTCCGGACATAAGATTGTTGATCACGGTGCAACAGAAACGCAATCAGACTCGGATCGAGGATCAATAGCTGTTTACGGCTGTGAAGGAACGACTATACAAACCGTGAAAAGAAGCAATCCCGAGGTTGCAGATGACCACCCCTCTCCCCCTCCCCCCCCCCCCCCCCCCCCCCCAAATCCAGTGTTTGAACCGCTTGCTCAATGCGCCATTTCAGATGGAGTTCTTTTCCAGCATTTCTTTCTGGTATTTCAGATGGAGTTGATTTCCTGCAAGCATACTTTATTTGCCTGCCAAAATTCCCGTCTTATTCTTCCTTCTAGCCCCAGTTATGGTTCTTCTGTATTGGATTCTGGATCTTTGAATAGATCCCCTTCTTCTCCCAGGTCATATTCTGGCACAGTGGAGGCCTGGAGTATGTTGCCCCTAACATTTGTTGAGGATTGGAGTGAGATTTCAGCTTCTGCTCAGATCATTGTGTTAAGGATTTCGGTGAGATTTCCATTATCAATATGCACTTCCAGAGATCATGCACATGTCTGTCAGAAATTACAAGAGGTGAAGCATCATAGGAAATGATCAAATCGTCCTACAGTTCAACCATTTCCACAAAAAAAAAACAACTTCTTACAGTTTAATAAACATGAGATGGTGATGGGACATTGGTCCCACTTCAGAGGTGAAATGAAGCATGTTTCGCCTCCATTCAAAATCTTTATTTTGTAAAGTAGAAACATTAATCCCTACATAAGTTTGCATGTGTGGATATATATCCAGAGGTTCTACTTCACAGGCTTGAGGCGAGAAAGCGTGGGACCAAACTGTGGAATACAAAACTCCAGAAAGTTATTGATTATGAACTAAACTGAAGAAAAATTAAATCCAGGAAAGAAAAACCCATCTTTTTTCCCCAAGAAAGTATTATTTTCCATAATTTTCTTTTTCCTATATCCAAAAATGCCCTAACTAAAAAGGACATTGTAACACACATGATGAGCCCCACCAACCTAGTTGACTTGTTGATTCTTGTGAAGGCTCACTCCCATCAGATGTCTATCAAGCTTTGAAGGAAATCACTATCTACCATTCTTCCCTCTTTCTTTTTGAATTGAAAATGTGTTGAACTGGTGTGACTTTAAAAAAAAGAAAAAGAAAAAACGGTGACTTAAGATGCTAGTGTCATTTGTACATTTACTTGGCTACCAATTTTGATCCCTCTTGATCCTTCTTTTTCTTTTGTTTTCAAGCATCAATAAAGCATTTATTTATTTTCCAATGGGACTGCAATTTATATTCCATTGGAACTGCAGGTTGCAATATTTGTGGTTTTAGCGATGGTGTTGCGAAGGAAGCCTGATGTACTGATATCCCAATTGCTGACATTGAGGGATAATCCTAAATATCAAGGACAAGATAAACTTCCAGTTATTGTATGGATGTTTGCTCAGGTATGAATTATTTATTTTATGCAGACATTTGATGTAATGATGTAATTCATTGCAATTTTATATGCATCACATTTGTTGAATTTTGGTTTTATAGGCATGCCAAGGAGACCTGGTTGTAGGGATGTATTCATGGGTACACAATCTCTTGCCTATGATTCCTACTAAAGGTTGTAATCCACAGTCCAGGGACTTGATTTTGCAGTTGGTGGAAAGGTTGGCCTCGTTGAAGATATGAGACAAAGAACTCTTTTTACTTATGGAAATTTACTTGTAAATTTGAATTTTTCTTGCATTTCCTGGTGACAGAATTTTGTCAGGCCAAAAAGCTCGGCCTATTTTACTGAATGGTGCAGTCAGAAAGGGTGAGAGGCTGGTTCCACCTTCTGCTTTAGAGCTGTTGATGCGAGTTACTTTCCCTGAACCTTCGGCTCGAGTCAAGGTTGGATTAATGAGCCCTTGTTTCATTTGTCATCGACACATGCAATTCAGATCAGTTGTCAAAAATTTGGGATTGCCATGTCTTATAAATATGGTTTTATGCAGGCAACTGAAAGGTTTGAGGCAGTATATCCCACACTAAAAGAGCTGGCTCTGACAGGTTCCCCTGGAACCAAAGCTATGAAACAAGTTTCCCAGCAACTTTTACCTATTGCAGTCAAAGCAATGAGTGAAGGCAAGGCCAAAGATTAAATTCATATTTTTGTAGTTCTTATTAAAAAACCAAAGAAATTAGAATGATTGTCCACTTTCAACCCTTGAATGCTATTTTGCAGACAACCCTAAATTATCTAATGAAGCGGCTGGCATTTTCATCTGGTGTTTGACTCAAAATGTTGATTGTTATAATCAGTGGGTGAGCAATTCTAATCATTATTTCCTCTTTGAATGTTCTTGAGACTGAATCTCTGCAACTTTTCGTTGTCAGTGTAATCATGGAATTTGATGGTCTGATTTTAATAAATGGGAACAGGAAAATCTTCACTTGGAGAATATTCAAGCTAGTGTTTCTGTTCTGCGAAAGCTGTCTGAGGAATGGAAGGAACAATCAGTTAAACTCGCTCCTCCTGACATTCTGAAAGAGACACTTAAGAACTTGAGGCAGAAGGTAAATGGAATTATTAATGCTCTTTTAACTTTTTCTTGTTGAGATGGTAAAATAAAGCATTCTGACATATTGCGTTCTGCCGATGGAAGAACATATTAGTATCAGATAAGGGATCCCTGAGTAAACAATAAGTGCTATAATAGTAAGGGTAATGCTAGGCATTCTGACATATTGCGTTCTGCCGATGGAAGAACATATTAGTATCAGATAAGGGATCCCTGAGTAAACAATAAGTGCTATAATAGTAAGGGTAATGCTAGGCATTTCAGAGAGGAAAACCAACACGTCATAGTGGTCAAAGAGGTCTGTTCTCAGGTGACGTGGTGGTTTCAATTTGGAAAATCACCATGGGAAGTTGCAGAACTGGCTAGAACCTGTCGTCGTAATTTCAAGTACTTTCAAATTCATATTACCACTTTGAACTATATTAAGACGTGCATTCAAATATACATTGAGAGTTGAGACTGGCTAGAGAAATATTAATTGGGAACTTGTAATGGTGTGATTCATACTAGATTGTCAGTATGAAAACATCACAAAACAGCGTGATCCTTATTAAACTGTGATGTGTCACTATATATCATTATTACTTTCCATTGATCAGATGGCAATGGCTTGTGGGACCCACATTTCATCACCAACTTGATCCATAGTGGGACATTGACAAGGTCTCTTCATGTACTGATGATTCTGCATACGGAGCAAAAATGCATCCACATAGTGCAATACATGGAAAAGCTATGCCACATGGGTTCTTCAACGTGGAAATCTTTGTGACATAGATTCTTCTGAATGGAACAATGACCACTTCTAGGTCTTTTTTTATTTGTTTTTATATAAATTAATACTGGAAGTTTACAAATACAATACTTCAGATTCACGATGACGAAATTAATACCTAAACTTTACAATTACCGCATGTTTTGAGTTTTTATCCATCGTAATTGTAAGTTTTTATATATATAAATTAAATATTATGTTTACTTATTAAAAATTTAATATATTACTCGTTATAATTAAAATATTTTGGTGAATCCACGAATCTTTCTTTCTGAATCTGACAGTTGATACCTGTCAGATAATGACACTCGTAAGAGATCTTGATTATTGAGTATTTGCTTTGATTGAGCGGTGCAGAATGAGCAAGCATTGGCTGGTGGAGAGGAGGGAGGCAGCCAAACATCTATCAAGGATGCAGACAAGTACTGCAAAGTCCTGTTGGCGAAACTGTCACGCCGCTTCAGCTGCCTGAGGGGCAGCGTATTTGTTCTTACACTTGCAATTGCTGTTGGTGGCTTCCTAGTGTCCCCAGACATAGAAGCCTGGGACTGGAAGAAACTTCATGTCATTTTCAGCTCCCCACAATCCTTCTAGAGAAGAATGTACTGAGCCTTCATCATGCATGGCTCCAGCAGATAAAGATTGAAGATGCGGCGGTTGGTGAATTGGCAAAGCAGCCATTGGTTAATTTATTTCGAAGAGGCAGTAAAGGTAATTATCATTCTCTCTCTCTTTTTCTTTTTCTTTTTCTTTTTTACAGATAGCAGGTAAAAACTATGTGAAATATTCAAGTCGCTGACAACAGTGAGAGTGATTTTGATAGGGAAACATGTGAGGAATAATAGTGTCCAGAAACAAAAAAAAATAGACATGGTGTCTTTTATATGTATCTTGATGCTAGAGGTAAAGACATTTTTTTAAAAGTTTTCTGCTCATTTTTCTTGCTCTTTGCTTAATAAATGCTACTTGTAGTCTTTTTATCTTACAGTTGGGGATGCCCCATTATGCATGAAACCAGGACCACATAATGGATTCTCTCTTCAAAATCAATGCTCTCAATTGCTCATAGGTATTGCATAAAAACATAATCCACCACCTTCTCTCAAGTTGGAAGCGTTCTCAAACAGCAACTTATCGGCTTCTAATCTTCAAAACTTTTATTGATATTAGGCTGTTTCACCTCAGTTGCCACTGAATGCGCCCCCAAACCAAAATTAACCCATTTACTTTCCTGCTAATGGCTGAGATTAGTTTAACTGAAAAACTGTTTTTTAATCTCAGCCATTGATGGCCTTCTGCATTTGAGGAATCAATAGATGTGTAGGCATGTCTCAGGCCAGGCCATACTCATTCACAATATGTGAAAATACATGAGTGCATACAAGATTGTAAACTAGCCCAACTGAAGTATGAGCTCATTCATATTTTTCATAATACATTGAATTATATGCATAATGGTAAGCCATAATTTTATGAGGAATGATAGAATGAAGGGGGCCCCTGCAAAAATCAGCTACAAGGGAGCTACTATTGGCTGGTTTCAGCAAAGCTCATTGTTTCCGTATTTTTCTGTGGCGCCATCATAAATGGGCTTATGACGAAATCAACCAATAGGAGCGCCCTTGTAGCTGATTTTTTCAAGGGCGCTCTTCATTCTATCATTCCTCTAATTTTAATTTTCAGATACATGATTGTTATGTACTTTTTTATTTTTTATCGAAAGAGGTTCGAATTGAATGCAAGATAACAAGCCTATCTAAGGATAAAATCAATCCTGGCTTGCTATACCCATGCTGAACAACTTGGACTGAGCTAAAATATTGTTTTGCACGGGCCCGAGTAGTACATAAGTCCTAAATCCTAATAAAACTTGATACGTTTCAGAAGTGTAGAAGTTACTTTGGGGGGGTTGGGGGTGAAGAGGGTAGCATTTTCTTTAAGTCCAATAGGCTCCTGTAGTATTGTTTGCCATACACATCCCACAACCATCATTCATCTAGACAGCAATGGCTAGGGGTGCAACTTGGGCCGGGCTCAACCCCAACCCGACAGGTTCAACACTTCAACACATCAAGCAGAGCCAACCCAGCCCTATTTGGAAAATCAGGTTAGACGAGTTGGGTTAGGGTTGAGGTAATGCTACCTCGGGCTGCGCTAAGACTGGTCTTAACCCGACCCAACCCAGCCTGAGTTGCACTTCTAACCATGGCCTGAACATTGCTCCAATCACGATCTATAAAACGTTTGATCAAAGACCTCCAAATGAACAGTAAGGAATAAAATGTTTTAACAGATATCAAAGATAGCACCACAAGATTGATTTTCTGAGCCACCTTGCCCATCAATGGTGGGATGGGCCCCAGCACATGGGCGGTCAGGATCTTGATCCTATGTTTAAGATGTGATGCACATAGAAAACGTGGCCCACAACAGCACTAAAATAAGGCGGATCCCACATGAATCCCTTCTTTTTCTGGATAACCTTTGTTAAGTTAAGCAATATAAATCATAAGAACTGAAGAACAAAGGATAATAACATTGTTTAATTGGTATACTCAGAGGAAAATATAGTGCTTAACTGTTCAGTGACCAAAATAAATAACCCCAAAAACATAAACTGATAAATCCAATGTGACAAATGGTCACTTATTGAAAGACAAAGAGATAGTACTGGTCCACAATGGATAGAAATATTTCAATTAATTGAATCATAATGCAAATCGGTATCTCACCAACCAATCCAGAAATTGCTTGGATCATTAATACCGGTGTATCAATTGCTTGAATGCATCTTTATTCTTCGAATAGTAGTCAATCTCAGCCTGCAACACAACAGAAGAACACCATATGAATTCAAGAATCAGTCTAGCATTGATGACTTATAATTACTCCCACTATATAGCTCAGAAACCTTTTCCTAATATACATTATATGAGAAAAGAGTTCCTACCCCCTAGAGTAGATAGCTTATCTACTCACTAGGCTTAAAATACCGTAGGGGCCGCATTTTTTGGGTGATGCAAACCATTCATTTGATGGGCCCTCACATAGATAGGATGTGCCCAAAAAATCAGCTCCATATGATCATCCCAACCCTTCAATTTTCCTTCAATTTGTGGAGGTAAAAATGGACGAGTATAAACCTTCACAAATCTGCCCATTTTTTGCCTCCACAGTGCAAAGGGTTAGGATGATCCTATGGAGCTGATTTTTTGGGCACACACTATCTATGTGAGGGCACATCAAATGAATGCTTTGGATCACCCAAACAATGTGCCCCCACTGTATTTTAAGCCTAGGGAATAGATAAGCTATTTACTCTTGGGAGTCTCTCTCTCTCTCTCTCTCTCTCTCTCTCTCTCTCTCTCTCTCTATATATATATATATATATATATATATATATATATATATATTATGTGACTAATATAAAAAAAAATCGTGATGAAAGTACGAAAAAATCCTCTTTGTATTTGCCCAAGATAAATCAGGTTGAGTTCTAATTGTTCATGTTGACTCCTTAGTCATAAGATCAACTAAGCCTCATTTGGTCACCCCAGGGGCAGCAAGACATAAAACAGTGTTTGCATGCCATGTTGTAATGGGGATGGAAGATATTTGATGGAAATATACCTAAAAATGGTTCTAGTTATCAGTTCAACTCAGTCGACGTGTGCCTGGAAACTGACGGCTGTTTGAAGCTGAAGATTCAGTTCCCTTGGTTAAAGTGTAAATGACTATAGAGGCAATATGAATTGATTCAAGGATAGATGAATTCATGAGTAGAACGGACTTTCTCGTGTAGTTTCCAGAGAGAGAGAGAGAGAGAGAGAGTTTTGTAAAGTTATGAAAATAGTGGGATGTCTCTTGTATCTTAGTTGGACGAGAGAGAGAGAGAGAGAGAGAGAGAGAGAGAGAGAGAGCGCTTTTGACCTAATCTATATACGGACATACGGTATTGTTATACTTTATGTAAAATGAGATGAGAGCGGAGAGTTTCGTACTGAAGTGGGGGCTGTTTGAGTGGTTTTAAATTTCTAACGAAACCGACATTATACGACCAAAATTTTTTCGTTTCCATCCCCACGAAGGTCCTGTTTTCAACTTTTGATTTGTTGCACTAATTAATAAATTGCCATTCAGATATAAATTGTGCAAATAGTGGTGCCGGTACTAATTGCAAGGTAGAAAACTTTTTATCTTTATCAACATGCTTCGTGTACCTGTCCTTGTTGAATCGAAGGTTGGTCCACTTTTCATTTCAATGTGAAGAGTCGGGAATTTAAGATTTCAAAACCAGAGCATCGTACAAATGATGAATCTCTAACTAAGCATAGAGAGGGGAAATATTTTTTTTGCAAGCCATTTTACTTTGCATTTCATTTCATTAATGTAGAGAATAACATTTGGTAGGCAGCATCATTGTCTTGTACAACAAAGTAACCATATTTTATGCATGGGATGTTGAATCGACATGGGACCAATAACACCTTGTAACTATATGTGGTATTGACATAGTATTGGGGGCTTGGGAGGGATGCCATGTTATTATACTTTGTTATATTTGATTACATTGTACTTCTTTATTGACTTTACTATTCCATACATGTGTGTCACTAGGTATTAGATGCAATTAAGCCATGGCTTCTAAGTTTGTATTTGTGTTTATTCTAGCATTTCCAAAATTTACATCTTAAAATTTCATCATTTGCATATGTTTCTATACATTTCCGTGATTTCACAAGATTTCCACCTAAATTTCAAACCGAAACCGAAATGTTTCCGTTTATGTGCGGACTGAAACCGAAATCGAAACTGAAATTTAAAACCTAGTTATAAGATATAACTGGATTAAATATATAGATGACTGAAATTCCATCACATGTCCACTTTTGTTTCTGTTGCTTTGATGATATTTTTAAACCTTAAATAATTTTCAAAAATACAATAAAAATAAATGTACCATGCAATATTAATTTCATTAAGATGAATAACGATAAATATTTAGCATGAGGACATATGAGGGTATGACATTCTCATGGATTAACCATCAACAATTGGAGTTTTTCATATATTTTCTTGAATTCATGAATAAAGTAACATTTTGCAAAGAAAAAGATTGAGGCAGCACAATTAAATTATGTATTACCTTTCGGACGCCTATTACAGCTGTAACAAGTTTTTCACCAATTAGATCCTTCAAAATAATATCTTTTTCAAGAGCTTCTACGGATTCACTGAGTACTTTTGGCAGTCTTTTCAGCACTCCATGGTGATTAGAAGGATTTGTTTCTGCTCCATAAAATAGAATGCAGGAATAAGTTATTCAACATGCTTGACACTCTGATAGCAAATTTGCAGGACTCTTTCTAAAGTCCAACGGAAATCAAATAAGGACTAGATGACAATAAGAAAAAAATCTGCTCTCCAATAAAAATAGAAGAAACATGATTTTTCTATTTTATAGCTTTGAATAGACTGCTTGTTATAAATTCAGCCATTCCCAAAGCATCTCTATTTTTGTTTAGCATTCACATGACATAAGGCCTACATTAACTTATGTCATGTGAATCCTAAACAAAAATAGAGTTGCTCTTTGGCTTAAAGTCATGGGTATGCTCTTCATTGACGCGAGTTCGAATCCCACCAGGCTTACCTAATGCACGCGGTTTACGGGTGATGCGCGCTTATGTCATGTGAATCCTAAACAAAAATAGAGTTGCTCTTTGGCTTAAAGTCATGGGTATGCTCTTCATTGACGCGAGTTTGAATCCCACCAGGCTTACTTAATGCACGCGGTTTATGGGCGATTGTGTGCATCCATAGGGAATAGTCCTGCCCTAAAAATTGGGGCTGGGATGCCCTACGTCATAAAAAAAGGCCTACATGAACTATGTCAACATATCCCAGGTCACATTTGAGGTACTCATCGTTGTTTCCATTGGAGCATCAAGAGCATCTCAATCTCTTTGTACATAGTAAATACAGATATCTCAAGGAGATATGCAGGACAAGCATGCTTGCCAGAAAAAAAGAATTCATTTATTTCCCCGTCATTGTGCCCTTGGGCCTTTCTCGAATATTACCCTATAGTTTTTGTTGGTTTCTTGCATTCTGTGTGAAACTTAATGTCATTAGTCATTTCTAGCACCCCCATTTGTAGCAGCCACATTTCCTGCTCTCACTTTGCACATTCTCTTCACAATTTAGTGAACAATCACATGGACAACAATCATGTCTTACGCTGTGGCTTGTGCAAAGCGCAGGAATAACATATAGGACACAAAAATGTAGATTTATTTGGAGTTATAACATTAAAAAAACTTGGAATGATAATACTTGAGATCAACTTAGGGTGAGAACACTTGTAACCATTTATGAACAAAACCTGCTATACCACTACTAAAGATTAACTGGATGGATAGGTTAAATTGGGATTTGACTAATGAGGAAACTCTGGATTTCAAAACAATGGAAGGCAAATAAGATAATCCAAAGAAGTTATTATTCAAAATGAAATGAAGAATGTAAATCATACCAACAGGTTCAGGCAAGCTAAGATTCCTTCGAAGGCCATCAATCCCAGACGCTATAATTGAAGCCAAGCCTAGGTATGGATTTGCACACCCATCGAAGGTTTTTACCTCGAAGTTGCTCACAAGTCCAATGGAAATTCCAGGTGGACATGCGGTCCTCAATGGAGCTTCTCTATTTTCTTTTCCCCAACAATGGTATGCTCCACTCCATGTATTTGGTTGAATCCGATCATAACTGCACTTAAAAATCTCAGTTGCATTTCTATAAGGGATAATAAGCTTGTGAAATGCCATCATTCCATAAGAGAGGTGAATCTACGGGGAAAGTTTGATAGCATACAATATAGACGAGACATGTAACTCCATGAAAATTACACCTAAGTAGCCAACCTTCACGTTCTTATATTGCAGCTCAAAATGTTCACACCATCAAAGACTTTGGAAATTAACCAGCCAAGACACAGATCGAATTAAAAAAGTATGAATTAAGATTGGAAGAGAAAATAGGGTATAGAAGAAGTTCCAAATTGCATAGTAGAGAGAGTAGGCATGACAGGAAAAAAGCAGTAGCAAGAAACACTATTTTTTTTTGGAATGGTAGTAACACTATTTGACTAACATAAAATGCTTAAAATCTATGCAGAACTAGAAATAAAAGTGATAAAAAAGCCATCTATAGATGCCATTAAAAACAGAGCTATGCAAAACTAAGTGATACAAACAAAACAGCAACAATTCATCTATAGCTTGTAGCAGCACTAAAAAATTTAATAAGAAAATTAATACATAGGAACTATAATGCATACTACTCAACATAAGTAGTATAGTCATTCAAGATTAATAGAGTTCTTATTCTGATGGAAGGATGAAGGGAAACTGCGCAATTAGTTGAATAAGCCATTGCCTACTATCAGTAAAATTTGCAATTTTTAAGCACGTACTGGTGCCTAAGATCTGGTTTAGATTTGGTTCATTTAATTTGCTCTTGGTTAAGAGTGGGGGTTTAAATTTGTTCTAGGTTAAGAGTGGGGGCTTAAATTTGTTCAACTTAAACCAACAAAAATAAATGAAATGCTGTTCATGATAATTTTTTTTCCTTAAATCAATGTTTGAGTCTTCATGAATTTTTTCTAAAGGATTCATTTAGCTGACCCCAACTAGTTTGGAACAAAGGCTTTGTTGAGTTGAGTTGAGTTGAGTTGAAATCAATGTTTGAGTCTAAGCTATGCAACTAGGATAAGTACATGCATGTGACAATGCTACATCAAATGGAGATCGTAGAGGAAGAAGAATGAAGAAAAGAGAAATTGTGAGAAAACAATGGATGACAATGTCAAAAGAAAGAAAGAAAGAGTGACATAAACTCGAATCGCCACCAAAGACAGAAACTAAATGTAACTCATGAAAAATGGGGAATATTTTTTTTTCTAAATAACAAAGAACTCAAATATTATTAATTTAAATCAAACTTAGAGTGTTTAGCAAGAGTAAACTGACATCAGTAATATAAATGAAAAAGACTAGACACTCCAATGACTCGGTACGCTCTTCCTACCCTCCCCATTTATTCTCGATGTTGTCCATTGTAGCAAAACCTGTGAGGGATTTTTGGTGTTAGTTCAAAGAACTATGTAGATTCATTCGGTACCTAAACAAATACAATTAAACAACTCTTGAATTTAAAGGCATACAACTTAATTCTATAGGTGAACATGTAACACAACAACAACGTTTTACAAGTGAAAAATTTATATTTTGTTATTATCACTATTAATGCATGAGACGACTCACCCAAGACAATCAAGCTCCCTTAGCTTGTGGACCCCCAATACGTTCCACTACCCTCGTCTACAGGTAGTGGGCATGAGGGACTTTTTATGACGTGCTTAGTAGCCACTCCGCCTCCTGACATCATAGTCTAAGAGGATGCATTTACCGCCAAGGGGGTGCGCTAAAACCCAAGGCCGGCTCAGAATTTCATTATTCCTGGACAACTCATACCTCCGCCCAATCCACCAAATTATTTTCCCAATGTCTTTGTCTCTTATCAGTTTTACTGGCATATCATCCATATCCTTTTTTTTCCTTCTTTCCAATATCTTAAAGATATTTTTAGCAATTTTATTGCTTCCCACATTTTCCTTTTTTCCTTTAACAAGGAATCATAACATTTCATCTTTTGCAAGCTACTGGCATAGCATCATTTTTTGAACATTTGCATGCTACCAGTATAATAAAACATGAGAGCACGATGCATATTAATAAGGAACAATCATCTTAACTACATCATTAGCATGAACAATTCTGTCTACTAAGAATTTCATTGCATGCATTTAAATCAATCATTGCTCAAGAGTACAAGTTTAGGTTACCGTCACTTACCTTAGTTATTTGTGATGTGAAAAAGTAAGAAATCCTCTATGTCTGAGTAGGGATTGCTACCGAATCTGAAACACAATGATATACCAAATTCTAAGTTTCCTCAATCCATATTTCTAAGTGACACACACACACACACCTCTAAGGCTTATGTGAGACCATATCATTTTATCATTTTTAATTATCTTTGTTTATAATTACCTTTGGGTGATATCAATAGTTTAGGGGCTGTTTTCTATTAAAAAAAATCATCAATAAATACCCATCTACAGGGGCCAAAATCATGTGGAACGGACAAGATCTGATGCCCCCAAAATTGGTTATACTAAAAAAAAGTTGAAAATACACTCTGATTTTTTATCTAGGGATCTACGGTCTAGATTTAATTAAGGTTATTAACTTTCTAGGCCCGTGTGGGGCCGGGTCTTTACATTCTACCCCCCTTAAAGGAATTTCATCCCCGAAATTCGACTTCCTAAATTCAGGAGTGTCAACGGATCCACTTCGGGTCGGATCCACCTATGTCACAGTCACGATCCATTTAAATCCCTTATCGGTCGGGTCAGAGTCGGATTGTACTTCGGATCCTACCTTTCACTTTATGATCACGATCCATTTTAATTCGGACCGTCTATCGGAGTGTCCTATTATGTCCCACTAAGCTAAATAAACAATTAGTTTTTTTTAAAAAGAGTTATAATGGCAGTCCACTGTTAGTGTGTCTCTATGCATTTTCTTCAACTAAATTAAAAATTTGTCTATGTTTAATCTATGTGTAAAATAATGCTTGTAAACAATAAAACTAATCAAAATTACATACACAAATATAATGTATAACTATTATCAACTAATAAATTGCCCTACCTCTCTCTTTTCCTTCGTTAAAGTATGAAATGAAATGAGTGAAATCGCATTCCCATACGATTCATTAAGTGATAAGAGAGGTTTTTACCAAAATGCCCTTCATAGAACAGTTAGCATTAACAAAATTTGGAGCGTATTTTTGCAAAACATTTCGAATCGTGACTATCCAATGGGCATCTGTAGCGTGCCCGTACACAATCCGAAATTTTTCAGATCCCAGATTTGATGATCTGAAATATGCCCATGGATCCTATTCATATGTTTAGATCCCGTTCATTAACGTTCCGATTCGGACGATCCATCGGACCGTCTGGATCCATTGACAGCCCTACCTAAATTCCATTAGTCCACATGAGCCTATCTTACTTCGTCACGCAATTAACTCACTACAAGATTATCCCAGTCTATGTGAGAGAATAACATAATAATTTTTTTTTTCTAAACGAACCAAGCACTGTCAACGCAATTGAGTCCGCTATACCGTCCCATACCAGCATAGTCAACCCTCACGCAACCAAGCTCTCAATATGTTTGTGTTCACTACATTGTCCCATACCACCATAGCCAACCCTCACCTACTAAGTGTTCCTGGTTTGCCTAAATTGCCCATAGAGCTCTCACCTAAACTGTTTATCTTCCACCACACAACTCGCTCACACATCAACCAGGTGCCCCCAATGCACGTGAGTCCGTTAAGTGGTTTCTTACAACACAATTAACTCATGTGCCCGGTACACACAAATATGGTGTGTCATTTCCTAATTGCTCCTTGTCTGCATCTACCCTTCCTATGATGTACCCAAACTCACAGGCGCACCTAAGATCACTAAACTTGGCTTTGATACCAACTGTAACGACCCGGATTTTCGGATAAACCCGAATCGCCACCAAAGATAGAAACTAAATGTAACTCATGAAAAATGCGGAATAAATTTTTTCTAAATAACAAAGAACTCAAATATTATTAATCTAAATCAAACTTAGAGTGCTTAGCAAGAGTAAACTGACATCAGTAATATAAATGAAAAGGACTAGACACTCCAATGACTTGGCACGCTCTTCCTACGCTCCCCATTTATTCTCGATGTTGTCCATTGTAGCAAAACCCGTGGGGGATTTTTGGTGTTAGTTCAAAGAACTATGTAGATTCATTCGGTACCTAAACAAATACAATTAAACAACTCTTGAATTTAAAGGCATACAACTTAATTCTATAAGTGAACATGTAACATAATTTCTTTCTAAAGAAATCATGAACGGTAATAGGGGGCATGCTATGGCATAAATCAATTTAAAACTACTATTCTAGCAACACAACAATGTTTTACAAGTGAAAATTTTATATTTTCGTTATTATCATTATTAATGCATGAGACGACTCACCCAAGACAATCAAGCTCCCTTAGCTTGTGGACCCCCAATACGTTCCACTACCCTTGTCTACAGGTAGTGGGCATGAGGACTTTTTACGACGTGCTTAATAGCCACTCCGCCTCCTGACATCATAATCTAAGAGGATGCATTTACCGCCAAGGGGGTGCGCTAAAACCCAAGGCTGGCTCAGAATTTCATTATTCCTGGACGACTCATACCTCCGCCCAATCCACCAAATTATTTTCCCAATGTCTTTGTCTCTTATCAGTTTTACTGGCATATCATCCATATCCTTTTTTTTTCTTCTTTCCAATATCTTAAAGATATTTTTAGCAATTTTATTGTTTCCCACATTTCCCTTTTCCTTTAACAAGGAATCATAACATTTCATCTTTTGCAAGCTACTGGCATAGCATCATTTTTCAACATTTGCATGCTACTAGTATAATAAAACATGAGAGCACGATGCATATTAACAAGGAACAATCATCTTAACTACATCATTATCATGAACAATTCTATGTCTGCTAAGAATTTCATTGCATGCATATAAATCAATCATTGCTCAAGAGTACAAGTTTAGATTACCGTCACCTACCTTAGTTATTTGTGATGTGAAAGAGTAAGAAATCCTCTATGTCTGAGTAGGGATTGCTACCGAATCTGAAACACAGTGATATACCAAATTCTAAGTTTCCTCAATCCATATTTCCAAGTGACACACACACACACACACACCTAAGGCTTATGTGAGACCATATCTTTTTATTATTCTTAATTATCTTTGTTTATACCTTTGGGTGATATCAATAGTTTAGGGGTTGTTTTCTAAAAAAAAATTCATCAATAAATTCCCATCTACCGGGGCCAAAATCATGTCAAACGGACAAGATATGATGCCCCAAAAATTGGTTATACTAAAAAAAATGAAAATACACTGTGATTTTTGGTTTAGGGATCTACGGTCTAGATTTAATTAAGGTTATTAACTTTCTAGGACCGTGTGGGGCCGGATTTTTACACATATTACGTAATCCCCAATATAGCCTTATCAAAATAAATAAACTATAATGAAAGAGTACATCGTAACCATTAACCCATGGAAAGTTGGACGAAGATAATTCTCCCTAACTCGCAATGAGTCTTTTGAAAAAATGCACAACTCGACACTTCAGTGAATAGATCAGTCAATAGTTCATTCCATTGAAAGTCACTAGTTCAATTCCTTTTAATATGGTTGTCATTTATTATGGTGTGTTCGTTGTTAATTTCATGTAATTTTAATTTGGGGGTCTTGTTTCCATTATGTAATCTTCCGTTAAGTGAATAAAACAGGGCATGTTTCACGAATGGGGCACACCCACATTCTTCATTCTCTCTTTCTCTTCTTCTATGTACATCCTGAGATCCACACGTTTCTACATGGTATTAGACCAAGATTAGATCCAAATTATTCCAAATCTAGGCTCTTCTCTTCTTCAATCTACATAAAGAAACCAAAGAAGAATTATTTTGGAATGATGAGGAAAACCCCATTTCCCACAGGTCGTACATACGGCTGGCCTAGTCAACCGAACAGTACAACCTGGGACATTCTGGAACAGATCTGACCTTTGTAATGATTGATGCATGAAGATAATTTTCCAAGGTATTTATGAGAATTTTTCCTATTTTTGTGGACTGTTTGAAAAGGTACGATGCATTATTGAGATTACAAAATCTAAAGGTTATGAAATTCTGAAGGACAGACGGGAGTATTCTGATCTGACCTCCTCCTAAGCAGAAAGGAGATTTCCTTGCATAAAATCTTGTAATGTCCTCAAATGGTTGAGACAGGTGGGGTAATATAGTAAAGCATTCATGTTCATGGATGAAGCATTTCTATTAATTTGAGTTTTGGTTTGACAATGATTTTGTTATTTGGCTTGATTTATTTGATAGTAGTTGGTGTTAGTTGTTATTATAAGCTAATAGGAGTTTAATGAGAACAAAACATATAGCGGATAATTATCACTTTGTGAGAGAAGGTGGATGCCAGGGTCATTACTATTCCTTATGTCAGATCAGAGGATCAGCTTGCTAAAATTCTCACCAAAGTGGTTCCTCGAAGTCGTCTTCAAAAGATTCTTGGCAAGCTGGACATTTTCAACATTCAAGAGCCGGCTGGAGGGCGGAGTGTTAAACACTAGTTCCAAGCCTTTTAGTGTAGTGTATCATATGTTGTGGTCAAGGTTTTAAATTTCAGTTTCGGTGTCGGTTACGGCCACCACTGAAACCCAAATATTTCGGTTTTGGTGAAATTTTGCCGAAATCTTGTAAAGAAACGACTTCATGTAAATTTCGTTTCGGCCGAAATTTAAAACCATCATTATGGTGTGCAATTGTTTATTTCATATAACTTAAGAGGTATTTTTGCAATTATGTTATATTCACTTTGTGAACAAAAACAGGGCATGCTCCTTGTTCCCAGGAATTTCTTTCTCCATGTCTTCTACTTCTTGAGCTCCTCATGTTTCTACACATTTGCGGGAACATATGGAGTAAATAAATCCTTCTATAAGTAAGTCCCCTTTTTTTGAATGATTCTATAACCATCTCCCTTACCAGTTAGAAATTATCACCACCATCAATTTCAATCTATCACTAAAATATTCACAATAATATCATCCCTATATTTCTTAAAAAAAAATAAAAAATCATCCCTATAATTTCCCAATAAACTGAATTCATCACAAAAAAATATTATTATGATAATATTGCGATATTTGTATTGTAAATTTTTTTTTTTCTGATATATGTCATTTCTTATATATAAATACATAATATTTTTTTTTCTAAACATATATACATGTACACACACATATAATTAGCATTAGTTCCCGAGATAAGATTTTGACACTATCCAAATAAAAATGTCAATTTTTAACGGGAGATGATATTTTCACCCCATCTGCAGTACGCATTCGCTCCCCTTATAACGTGAACAGCGGGCAATGTTAACGCTTTTTGACGTCAAATCACGTTAAAAGGGGGACGAATGTGTACTGCCGCGGGGGGTGGGGGTGGGGGGGGGGTGCGAGGGGGGTTCGGGTGAAAATATCATCGCCAATTTTTAAATTATCCTAATAAATAAACAGGCTGATAAAATTTCCCATGATAATTTTTTGACATCACCCAAATAAAATGTCAAAATTTTAAATTGTCCTAACAAATAAAATGCTGACAAATTCCCAAGAACAATATATCCGACTAAGCTCCCTAACGAAGCAGTGGTAAAGCTCTATGCTCGGTAGCCAAATGAATGATAGGAGACAATGTTAATGGAAGCTTCCTTATTACAATGAAGACATACAAGAGGGTTAGCTCATACTGGATACGATATAGAGTGTGCAACTACATTTTACTTCTTGTTGTGCCATGTAACTAGGTTTCTTCCAACAAAAGAACAATACACTGTAGTCGAACATCTCTCAAAAGGTGATCCTGCTAAACGACCCTTAAAAAAACTTTCCTCTCTCAAATGGTCATTAAAAAATAAAAACAATACTTCTGCATGGTGAACCCTTTAGGTATCTTAGAATAAATTGAACTACAACCAAATGATCAACAATAGGAGCATGCATGAACTAAATCACTAGACTTACAAAGAATGCAATATTCGGTTATGTAATTTTAGGTATATAAGCCTTCCAACAAAGTGACAATACCTACCACAATCCTGAAGGCATATACCAAGTTCCATGTCTTCTTTGATAAGAACAATACTCAGCTTACAAACCATCTGCATCAATTTGCAGGAGTGTTAAATGATAATGTCTTGAGGGCGAGCCTTGGTGCAACGGTAAGGTTGCTCTCCTGGTGGTCATAGGTTCGAGTCACGGAAACAGCCTCTCTGAAAAGCAGGGATAAGGCTGAGTACATCTAGTCTTCCCCAAACCCCGCAATGGCGGGAGCCTCGTGCACTGGGCCGCCCTTTTTTTTAAACGATAATGTCTTATGTACTATTTTTTTTAATGGTAATGTCTTATGTACTATATGTAGGTAGTTTCGTACTTTGTTTTTTACACTCATACATGGAATCTGAACAGCATTTTTCATTCTTTCTATTTGTATATAATGAAAATGCTTCAATACGAAATTATGTAATTCGTTACTTTGAATGACCTTAGTACAACACTACAACTGATTGAATACAGAGATAAATCAGCAGATCAACATGAAGTTACAAATGGTTAAAAAACTAGGGTATTTCTCACTACTATACCATGAAATAATATATAAAAGTGACAATTGGAACTTTTTCGTTAAATATTATATAAATAAAAATTTATATCAGTAAGAAACAAACTAGAAATCAAAGTATGAGAGCCAAGAGACAGTAATGCCCCTTCAATTAGGAATATGAAAACAAAATTATAGCAAAACAACATGAAGAAAACTCAAGGCACGTGTAGAGCTAGAAAATAACAGCAATTACTCAATTTTTATTTATTTTTGAAATGAAACAACAATTTACTCAATATGTTTTAATAATTTGTTTTTCTAAAATAAAAGGAACATTACTATTCAAAAAAAGGTTGCTCCATTGTGACCTGGTGGTCACGGGTTCGAGTAACGGAAACAGCCTCTCTGCAAAGCAGGGGTAAGGCTGCATACATCTAGCCCTCCCCAGACCCCGTAATGGCGGGAGCCTCCGTGCACTGGGCCGCCCTTTTTTTTTACTATTCAAAAAAAGGAACACTAACAAAACTATCAAAGAGAGATGGGAAGAATATTGTTTTACAGGGAATATAAAACTTTACCTGTTCGGAAGTGGAGCTGTAAATGCCATGATTGAAGGAAGATGGTATAAAACTCCGGCCATGAACTCTTCCCCAACCTTTGACATTCCATATAGAGTTTTTGATTCATCTGACGCCATAAAAACGTTCTTTCCATTCGTCCATAAACTTAAATGCACATGAGATCCAGATCCAATATCATCCAAAGAATACCTGCAGGTGTAGGATACAAGCATTGTATATGAATGTTGGAATTTGATATTCATAAAAACGCTAACAAGCTATCCAAACTAGTCACTAGAAAATTGCAACTATAATGCTAAATTAGTAACAAGTGTAGAAATTGATTTAACAAACATAAACACAAAATATATTTATAAAACAACAAATAGAATGGTTGCTAACACTTGGAATATGATATGTTGAGGAAACATGTGAAGCGGTATGATTTCTTTTATTTGTTATGAAAGAAAAAAAATTGAGTAGCGGAATATCATCAAAAGCATATGGAGTTCAAAATTTTCAGATATTTGTAAATATTATCAATAATCATCAGAGACCAATAAATATTCGAAAGTTGAAGGTGATTCATGTGAATAAGTAAACAATGAGGATATGTTATTTAACTTTCACCACATCGAATGCATAACATAACCAGAAATGTAGAAAAAAATTAAATGGCGCTGAAGCTGATATTATGTATTTTCATTAAATGGGTAATGTGTAGCATGACGGAACCAACATACAAACTTACTTTGGCACAAAGGTTGCCAGCAACCCATGCTTTCTTGCAACTGCCCTAATAACCTCACGAGCAAGTACCAAGTTATCAGCTGCATGAGTACAACGTCTATGTGCCAATACTATCTCAAACTGACCATTTCCAGATTCTGCATGTAACTGCGACACTAAGGAGGTTATCACGAAAAGTATAAAATAACAAAAATAAGAAACTACCAGATTTTTCACTTAGATGAAGCATAATTTATCCTCTATAACTTCAAAGACAAGAATAAGAAAATACAACAATGAACACACATATATTAAAAGGTAAGTGAGAGGAAAGAACATGTCGTTGCAACCATAAACAAAGTGAAATAAAAGATATAAATTACAAAACCCTTTAGTTGAACACTTTCAAAAATATAAAAGCTGCACAATATGCATCAATATGAATGATAAGGAAAAAATTAAAATTTTCTTAACAATTTTAAGTGAAATAATTAAGCGACAAATAATATTCAAGAAAGATGTGAGGAGAACTTAAAGCCTTGCTTCTTCTTCCTGCAAGTGGATTTTATTGCTCACATGTGCATCAAGAATCAACTGAAATCAGGTGATTTGGTCTGATATTAGACTCATCAAAGCATTTGATGACTTCATCTTGAGCAAAACGACAATAAGAATTCAAAAACACAAAAACTGTAAGAAAAATCCAATCCTTGTGTGAACAATAACTAAAGCATCCAAAATACCATCAGGGATCTTCTTCTGATCTCAAATAGATGTAATGGGATTGGTGAGAATGAGAAACCACATGAACAGAGGAAAATGATTGATATATGTTGGGCAGTGGTCTATAATTCCTTATCACACTTCGATTCTCCACCAAAGTTTTGGTAAAAGTACTCTTAGATTAAAGAAAAAGTGGTGTGAAACCAGTGATAAACAAAGACTAGAGTTGCATAGAGCTCTACAACATAAACCTTAAAAGACAAATCCAGGCGGTTGCAGTTAGGTACTGTACCTTTGAAATGTTCTGAACTCTAATAACTGAAATTCTCCTAAAAAAATTCAAGTGAAATAATTACACAACAAATAATGTTCAAGAAAGATGAGGAAAGAACTTAAAGCCTCACTTCTTCTCTCTGCCAGTGGATTTTATAGCTCACATGCGCATCACATATCGACTGAAATTAGGTGATTTTGGTCTGATATTAGACTCATCAAAGCATTTTATGAACCCATGTTGAACACAAGGAAAATAAGAATTCAAAAAACACGAAAACTGTAAGAAAAATCCAATCCTCATGTGATCAATAACTGCTTGATGATAAGGAATACTATGGTTTGACCAAACAGAATCCACCTTGCCCAAGAGTCGATATAATCTCATCACAATAGCCAAGAGAAGGAGAATAATACTTGGACCGATAGGATAATATTGTGAAATCATGCTATGTTCATAAAGATAAACATTCACACAACATTAGAGTTGTGATATAAGGAACGCCAATATAAACTAAATATTGAGCTATACTGGCTCTAGATTTGATCACTGTTTTAAACATATTAAGGAATTTTTTCATCAAAACTGAATCTGTACACCACTTATCAATCCAAAAAATTGTGCTGGATTTCTTATTTTTCAGCCATTCAAAAGTTTGAGTGGTCACTCTCCAAAATTCCTGTTCCTAAGCGGTGGATTGATGTTGTTAGGGTGCTAGGCATGGTTGAAATGTATTAGAACATTTATTGTTTCATAAATTTTTAGCATTAGTTATTTAAATTGTAATGAGAAGCCTAATTATCCTATTAAATTCTCTGTCAACAATGTCGATAACCAACTCTAGCACATACTTGTTTCTTTCCAGGAATCTTGTTATGAAAATATTTTCATATCTTTTGTGCTTTTTCATTTCTCAAAATAGTAAAAAGTACTAAAAAAATCCACCCGTATACTCCTCTCAAGTCAACACTGTGTACTCATCCACTGCAACAATCCTGACTAAAGATGTGATCATAAGAAACAATATCCTTCAATAAACGACTAAGTAGTAATTTGGGATCACACCAATAGATAAAGGAGTGCGAAAAACAACAATCAAAGTCTTTCTGGCGAAGCCCTAAACAAAGCCCTCAAATTAAATTGCTACGTTGACCTGATCATGTGATCATGTTGGGACTGACAATTATGGAGAGGAATCATGATGCCCTAATCACATGCCCCGTCTATACATACGGCAGTGGGCTATGACTGTTCAAATTAATTTTGGACGGTAATGTCCCAAACGTTCTATTGTTTTATATAATCCCAAAACCCAAGTAAAGAGAAGAACGCACACCAAGAGTAAGTTTTCTTCGTAAATAAAATAAGGATTATTACTAATAATGATAGTGGAAGCCAATATTACACAAAGTGCAAAACAAATATGCAAATATATAGAAAACTGATATCAGAAGCCATTTGAAAAATTCCACAGAAGATGACATGCATACCAAATACTTTACAAATGGAGTCATAGTTCCTATACCTGCTCTACCGAAATTCCCATGGATTGGAGATCAGAATTCACTTCCCGCAAAACTGGAGATATAGCATCAAAAGCTGAGGTTGAGCAATAGGGGGTTGAGTCAAATGGTGCCCACTCGGTTTTGCCTTCTCTGGATATTTTCTTGGATTTAGTTATCATGACATACGTAGAAATATGAAATATGGTAATGTATTAGGAGAAGAAATAATATAGATATATACCTTAATACATTTTTCAAGAGAAAAAACTCATTTTCAAAGCCTGAATTCATTTCCTGCACATAAAGAGCTTATGAACACATGAATAAAAGGAATTTCACGCATACTTGGCATGAAGACCTAAACCATACCAAGTTAAATTCCTCTTTTAAGACTTTTGAAATCCTGCGTAGGGCCTCTCTTGGACAGCATTCCCATGATTCGCCAGGTTTTAATTGCATATCAGCTAAAACCATTTCCTCTTGATGTGACCTATTGAGATTAGAAGTGTTACTGAATAAAAATATCTCAATGCAAGAATATGCCCATGTCTGTACAATCACTACAATGACATACAGAAATGCTCAGCCCAAAAAATAAAGTAGAAAATTTTTCATCAAAGATTTAAATAAATTAAGAATTATTTTTCATTAACAAAACAGAAAAATAATTCGTTGAATATACAGTATAAAGATTGAAGTAATTCAAATTGATCAGGTAGTGAAAGCCATTAGGTGTCCAAGCCCCATATAGCTCAATATAATGGAATAACTGGGATATTAAATTGAACTGTGTGAGCACAATTTCTAATAACCTTGCCGAAAATTTCCAGATTGAATGCACAATGGTGGTCCATTCTCCACAAAAACACTTCCAGAACTTAAATGCTTGAGATGATCCACAAATTTAACAGCAAATCTGGACAAGATTGATAGCATGAGAAAAAGGCCAACCCTCAAAAGGGTACTCGGCAAGACCAAGGTTCAGCGTTGTCTCCGGGACCACCGTAAACGTTGGAGGTGGGAGCAGCCCACTCTCAAACCAAGGAAAACCGCACGATGCCCCCTCTCCTCACTTCCCATGATGTATGTATGTATGTATGTATGTATCTATACACACACACACAGCGGAGAACGAAATTGGGGCCCACATACTAGGACAACGAAAATAAAAAAGAGAAAATTACATGAGAGAAAAGAAACAAAAGGTGGGCCTAGCCACAGCTGATCCCTTAATAACAAAGGGGACATTTCAAGTCCTTTCTCCTCAAAATTGCTTGTCCTCAAGCAATTCAGAGTTGGGTGTGCGAGAGTTTCTTGCCCCCCCCAAGTTGCATCCTCCACAGGTAAGCTCTTCCATTTCACCTAACACTCTTCATGACCCGGATCCTCAACCTATTTTCTCTACTCCCAATAATCCCTTCAGGCTCGAGAACCAATTTTCCTTCAACGTCCAGGGGTGGAAGCTCGTTGGAGGGAATGATGTAGTGTCCAGGCTCTTTCTTCAAGCATGAGACATGAAACACAGTATGAACGTGACTGCTTCGTGGAAACTCATCTCATATGCGACTTCCTCAATCCAGCCTGTGACCTTGTAAGGACCATAAAAACGAGGCCCGAGTATTTTAGCCCCACTTCTCCTAAGCGTGGACTGTCTGAAGGGCTGCAGCCTTAGATAAACAAGATCTCCCACCTCGAATTGTCGCTCAACCATGTGCTGATCAGCATTCCTTTTGCTCTGATTCTATGCAAGTTTGATGTTATCCCGTGATGCCTTCATGATATCCTGACTTTCCTGCACAAAGTCATGGGCTCGGGGTATCCTACTATCATCAAGAAGCAAGTCCGTGAAGTTGGGAGCATCATATCATAGCCATCAACTTTGATTTTACGAAGTTGGTTCCCTGACATGTCACTAATTCATAGCATCTGACAACCGATTTAAATTTTAGCACCTTATCCTTGTCTATCTGTTTCACTAAACATAAGTGTGTCATCTGCAAATTGGAGATGGGAAACTTCCGTCCCCTTTTTCCCAACTTCGAAGTGGGATTACTTGCTGAGTTGTGATTACTCATCACTGTTGTTCATCATTTCTTTTTCATATTGAGTTACGTTTAGCTCTGAGATGCCTAAGTCAAAGTTCAAGAAATTTGGCAATATTTTGAGGGCACAGTTTTGCGCGGGACTTTTGCTGTGAGCCCAGCTACTGTTTGACTCTTTGTATAGAGCCAGTCTTGAGACTTCTGTGGTTAGTTCTTTTTTTTATGGTGAAATTTTAATTAAAAAGATAGGGCCACAACCGAGACAGTCAAGGGAATAAAGAGAACAGGAAGAGAGAGAAAAACTACAATGATGATAATGCTCAAGGCGTAAGAAATAAAAAATCTCTAACACCGATCTAGTTGCTTCAGCCCGCGCTAGGCGGTCCTCCTCTCCATTCGCTGATCTCCTAACATGGAAGGGAACGGAATGGCCCTCCACACGGTCCAAAATCTCATCAATAAACACTAAGAATCTCTATGGATGGGTAGATCTCCCATCCAGACATTTGAAAACAGTGAGGGCATCTCCCTCTGCGATAAGAATATCCATATCTCTGCCCTCCATCAATCTAATGCCTTGAAGGATAGCTCTCACTTCCGTCTCATTGTAATCCTTGATTTCGATCGGCCCATAATAGGCCCCCTGGTAATGCCATTCTCATATCAAAGAATGCGTCTTATTCCCAGTTAGAATGGATAAGGAGAAGAGGAAGAAGAAGAAGAGTGGGGAAGAAGATGGTGAGTCTCCAGTAAAGAGTCCTCCCATGTAAATAATGTGTATATACCATGTAGGCCTAAAGTAGGGCAACCTTGTATAAAGACTACAATACCCCCCATCACACACATAATATCTAAACTACCCTTACATACTCTTCAACACTCCCCCTCAAGCTTGAGTGTATATACTATGAAACTCCAGCTTGGTACAAAGAAAACTACAATACCCATACAAACAACTATAAAACCCATACAACAAAAAGGATAATCAACTCATACACACAGCTAGCTTTGTACAACACTCCCCCTCAAGCTGATGTGGTGAATACATAGTGAAATACATAACAAAAAAAGGACAACGTCCACAATGAGTACAACAACGAGATCAACGGCCACCAAAACAACGAGCTCCCCCTGAATCAACACTACCATCAGAGCGATCACTAAGACCCTCCCTGAATCAGAGCACGGCTATCAAATCTGCACACCGATAACGATCGGACGAAGGCACCTCAGCAGGGAAATAACAACGAAGCACGAACAAAATACGCACACAAAAGGCGCGCATAGCAAACAACGGCGAAGCATGAGTAGAGATAAGGCGAACAACACATCTCCAGTAGAAAAAGAAGTCCAATCACCAAAAAGGTGAGAGGAACTAATAACCAACCAACAAAAGGGGGATAGAAAATTAGCCCGCAACAACAACCAACCAACGACGGCCACACAACACGTCGCCTGGAGAAACAACCAACCAACGACAGATTGACAGCACGTCGCCAGGAGAAACAACAAGGTCGAAAGCAACGCTAACGACCAGGCATATAGCCACCACCAACAAGACCGAATGCAACTCAAACGACCAGGCATATAGCCACCCACACCAACAAGGCCGAAAGCAACGTTAACGACCGGGCATATAGCCACCACCAACAACAAGGCTGAATGCATTGCAAACGACCGGGTATATAGCCACCAACAACAATAAGGCAGAACGTAACGCTAAAGACGGGGCATATAGCTAGGGGTGTAAAAAGACAGGGCATATAGCCATATAGCCACAGACAACAACAAGGCCGAATGCAACACAAACGGCCGGGCATATAGCCATCACCACCAACAATAAGGCCGAAAGCAACACTAACAACCGAGCATATAGCCACCAACAACGTGGATTGCAACACAAACCACTACAACGACAATAAATACGTAAAACTACGCAAGGCAACTACACACGTGTAGAAGCACCAACAAGGTGGATTGCAATGCAAACCACCACAACAACAAAAGCGTAAAACTACGCCAAGCAACTACACTCACCATGTAGAAGCATCAACAAACACGACTCGCAAAGCGAGCCCACCAACAACCAAACACAATCAACCAACCAACAATCCAACCAAACAACCAACCAACCAACAAACCAACCAACCAAAACCAACTTCTTAAATGTGCGAGCATTCCTCTCTTTCCAACGAACCCAGATAGATGACAACAAGACGAGCTTCCAGAAAGTCATACCGTTGCTAGGCCACAATGCAAAGAACCAACGTCTAGAAGCCTAAAAATATGTGAAAGAAAAACTTGTGAGATTCCGAATGAGTCCAGGATTTTGGCCCAGACCTCTCTAGCATATCTACAATGGAGGAGCATGTGGTCCACTGTCTTGCCCGCGCCCAGACAAAGGGCAAAGTGGTCTACAATAAGCATGTTACAACAACAGAGGTAATCTATCATTTGGATCTTGTTCTGGAAAGTTGTCCACTCAAACGCGCATGCTCTAGGTGGGGCTGGAATCTTGGGACCCACTTAAGTGGTTAGTTTTTAAACTCTTTATTGTATATTGTTGTACAGTGTTTTAGACTTTTAGTTATGGCATGCTTATTTAAATCATATTTTTCCTGTAAATCCAAATATCTGCTTTTGAAAAGACACTTCAATGATGAATGACTTCATTAAGAGGGTACAGATTCAATATAGCCTAGTGTATGAGCTTTGATACATTCTGTCCTGAAACCTGTGAGGGTTTTGTGAAGGGACAGTTGTGGTATCAGAAAAAGTTGAGATTGTCTTGAGAACTTAGAATGTGCATAGGATTAGGGAGAAATAAAGAGTTTTTCATCTGAGAAGAATAGAAGGACCTCAGGCTAAGAAGACTTGCTAACCTGTTTCCCCGACTTACATCATAAATTTCATAGCCATCAACATTAATATATGACCATTATCACCATCAATTCATTAATTTTAGGCAAACCTACTCCTCTAAGAGAGAATTGTTTTGTGATCAGGATGCCTAGTATGCAGAAGCATAAGGCATTGTCTTTGGGCAAGACCGGTGAACTGACGAAAAGGAAAGAGACCCTCCTAACACATCAGGTCTAGTGCAACCACAAGTCTGCTTCTGAAAATACACATTGATGATGAATGACTTTATTTTTATTTTTTTTGAAAAGGTAAATGATGAATGACTTTATGGAGAGGGCATAAATTCAATATACCCTAGTGTATGAGCTACGATATGTCACATCCTGAACCCTGAGGTACAACTTGGGTTTTGGGACATGACATTTATCATTTTTAGACTCAAAAGAGTTCCTCTTTAGCGAGGACTCTTTTACAAATGAAAAATCAAATCATTAACATTCTCTTTTACTCAAAGGAATTCCTCTTCTGGGATGGCTCTTTTACTAAAGAAGAGTCAAATTGTTAACATTTACCACAATAAAGGAGTTCCTCCTTTGGAATGACTCTTTTACAAAAGAGGAGCCTGTCAATATTTTCTATAATTTAAAGAAGTCTCTCTCCTAGGAGAAATCATTAACAAGGGAATTATTCAAGATATCAAAACTCAAGAAAATTCCAAGATCCTCACTCTCCTAGAAAGAATCGTGGGAGAAACATTTATAACCCACTCTAAGGACTCTCAAAGCAAGCATTATCAAAACTCAAGAAAATTCAAAGATCCTCACTCTCCTAGAAAGAATCGTGAGAGAAACATTTATAACCCACTCTAAGGACCCTCAAAAGAAGCATCAGGAAAATATTTAATTTAAATTCTGTTTATACTTTGTAAATTATTTTAGTTAAGGAATCTCTTGATGAATAATCAGAGATGCTTTCATTCTTTAACAAAATGTAATTACCGGACATTAGATCCGGAAGTGTAAGTCTCCAAAATATTTTAATAAAAACTCTTCTCAAAAGAGAAAATTTTGCTCTCAATATTTTGTGTGATTTTCTCATGCATATATTTGTTGTGAACAGGCACATAGAATCCATATTGGATCAGATTATACCGATTCAGCTGAATCGCACTCTCTGGATTCAGCAACAGTGCAAGTTTTATATAAGTGGACCATACCATCATTTGCATATATGATGGAAGAAAAGTAAGAAACAAGAGACAATTAAACTCTTCACAAAAAAGCTTCCATATCTAATGAAAGCATCCATCTAATGCAAAATTGAGTAGCTCACAATGAAACAAAAATCAAAGAAACTATTAAATAGAACCACTAATGTAGGTTCATTAAGAACATAATTATCAGTACCATGGCAGCCTTTGCTTCGTTGATAAATCAGGTATTAGTCTGATCTCACCAACAGCAGTTAGATTAGTCCCTTCTGCGGGCCCATCAGAACTAGAAGTCATTCCCATACAAGCAACGGCCAAACCTACACCACTATTCCTTACAATTTCATAGAAGCGCTTTGCTGGAATAGCCTGAAACAACGATAAAAAAATGAACTAAAATTATTCAAAAATTTCCCATACACATGCAAATATGCAGATTTAATTATAGTCATCAAATAATCGTACGGGGGCATTACATTAACGTAGAATAAAGTTAAAAATGACCAGACAATATATGATTGTAGAAATGAGTTCATTAATTAATAAACCTGGAGCCTAGGACCCATGTGTCGCAGTGAAAGAGAGGAAGAGAAGAAGATAAAGGAGTTTTTGAGCTGACCCTTGTATTAATCAGTGCATCATAAATACATAACTGCCATTAGTGGAATAGAATAATAGAATAGACATCATCTAAGACGTAATTACATGTGTGCCACCAGTCACTAATTGCTAGTGTGCAACTAACACTAACACTACCCCTCAAGCTGGTGAATAGATGCCGGTCATTCCCACCTTGCTACTATGATTTCGACCCCACTACCACTTTTACTTCTTGACATCCTCTTTCCCACAGAAACTATGATACTACCTTTCCATCAAAATGCACTGATAGTACAGGCATAGATTTTCTACATCTGAATTCTATTTCGACAAAACTACTAGTTTTATACTGAATTAATATAAATTGCTACTTTTAAATTCTTTAGCATATTGACTGGTCATAGATTCTCTGGCTTCCAAAATTTTTGAACTGTTGCTTCGGTGCTCAGACTTTGTGCAACTATTTTTACAACTAAAAAGTTCGAGGATATGTTTTTCAAAAGACGAGGCAAGCAATATTAGGAAAGAGAGATTTAGAGGCATACATCGTGTGTCAAAAAATGTGATGATGTAAAGACCCGGCCCCAAACGGGCCTAGAAAGTTAATAACCTTAATTAAATCAGGACCGTAGATCCCCAGACCAAAAATCACAATGTATTTTCGTTTTTTTAAGTATAACCTATTTTTGGGGCATCAAATCTTGTCCGTTTGTCTTATTAGGCAATTTTTAGGAGTGCCAATATTAAAATTTAGTATTTTCCTTTTTAGTTAACTTAATTAATAAGATAAGAATAAAAAAGACCTAATAGAGTTAGGAAAAAAAACCTTACAATATTAATTTTAATAGGAAACAAAGAAATAGAAGGAGAGTTAGAATAGGAAACATGCTATTCTCTTTGATTTAAACTAGGAAACATAAATCAATGGGTTTTATAAAAACCCAAAACGTGGGTTTTTCTCTCCATTCATGCACTCGCCCGAAAAGAGAGAGAGAGAGAGAGAGAGAGAGAGAGAGAGAGAGAGAGAGAGAGAGAAGAAGGATTTGGCTTTTGTCTTCACTTCTTTTGGGCTTTTGTCATCATAAAAGTTTACTTTCGGTTGACACTTAGAGCCATTCACTTCATCTCTTTACACTCAAACTCTAATGCAAGTGATGATGGCTTTCATGGTAACGGTTACATAAATGGTCTTGTTATTATGATTGCATTTCGTATGATTAGATTCTTTTCTAAATGGTTAAAATGGATAGCAAGCTCTGTTTTGATAAATTGTTGAAAATATGGTAGTACACTAACCATGCAGGGGAAAGTAAAAGAAAAACCCCTCATGACAGAGAGGGAAAGAGGTACGTATAAAAAGCATGCATGCACATATAGGATACTATGAGAGGGAGGCCGATGGGAGACCCCCTTGGAGCCAACCTTGGGCAAGATGCCAAAAACCACCCCGAGAAGAGCGTACAACAGTGGGCTGGCAATGCATTCAGGTGGACCTGGTAGACAGGATGACCGATGAAATCCTACCTAGGTTACACCCAAATATGGGTGGGGGCCTAGATGGTCAAGATCAACGGCGGCATATAAATGCCATGAAATGAGAAATAATGGAAAAAGAAAATGAATGAAAGGGGGGTTTGAAATGTTGTATGGTCTCGGGGTAGTCTCATGCAATTTAATTTTTGCATGCTTGCATCTTTGCATTTTTAAGTTTGGTCCCTATTTCTATTTCTAATTCTAGTTCTTGTTCTGTTTTTATCTTTATTTTAATGAATGGCTGTTTTGCTTATGCTAACCCTCTAAATCATAAGAAATAATTTCATAATGCAATCTCATCTAGTGGCTCTTACTTTGCGAGCCATTAGGGGATCTTGTTCAGCTTGTTGTTGACTCTGTCACCACCCACAGGTTCTCTAGGTGTTGGCGATGGAGCTTCTGTCGCGCAGAAATACACACTATAAATGTCACGGGATTGGGAGTTGGTTAGAGTGTCGAGCTATATTCAGTTATGGTGTTTTAGTTTGAGTTGTAGTTCACCTTTATTTTAAATTCAATGGTTTTTTTAGTATTGGGTTTTAATATTGTAATGGACCATTAGTTTCATAATGGTATAAGATTCGTTCATTTTATTTAGTGAATTTTCCTCATGGGATAAAATTGGTTAGTTTGATGTTTCCCTTTTGGGGTAACAATTTGGGTTTTGAGATTAAAAAAAAGAAAAATCCTCAAAAATCTGGGTCGTTACAGATGATGTAGACCAGGTTTGAGGCCTTGACAAGGAACGAAAAGAAGTGAAGGTAAGGGAGTTGTGAATGGGAGGCACAAGTGTAATAATGCGCTAATGGCAAAACAGAATCACTTGTTCAAGTTTCTGCATAAAATTAATAAGGATAATATGCTAATACATCCGAGCATTGATCTACAAATATTCCAACAAGATATCGACTCTTTGTTTACCTGACAAATTTAGAGCATCAGAACCCCCACCAAACTAAACCAGAAATTAAACCAAAAAAAAAATTATAAACCCTATCAAATAAAGATCTTGTAAATGGTATCTTTCTCAGTTCAATATGGAACATGAAAAAACTCCTAGTAAAGAAGAGGTGAGAGGAAAAGATTTGATTCAAGTATTCAACATAATTAGGCTTTTGACTATTTTTACTCTAAAACCATGTGAATCATGAGAACAGATTATTCATCTCATGCTTGCAACTTATATTTAATATTGTCAAATTACAGAATGACATTCACTTAGTAAATGTGAAGTAACAAACTAAGAAATTATAAGGATAACACTGTCACCAAGTATAACTAACACAAATTAGACACGCACGTTATGCGGAAAAAAGTATAGAACTCCAAGTGACTTGTGAGATGATAGATACCCATGATTAAGCCCACAACATTGTCAACCCACTTGCCTAAAACAGCACAAGCATGAAGACCCACTATTAGGGTTCTGCCCAATCTCTCTAGAACTGCTTCTTTTCAAATTCTTATGGAAAATATTTAGTTAATTCTTGTGTTTATGTTTAACAACCAATTCAAGTCACACTAAATCACATACTTTTGTACATTCCCAGAGAAACAGATGGTCATGTCAATGATGCTAACATTAATAGTATGAGCATTCATATTAAGCAAGGAAGAAAAACAACTTACACGGCATCGATGTTGTCCGGAAGCATCAACCCAAAGAATGCGAACAAACTCTATATTGTCTCGTGATGAATTACTATAAATTGGGTCATAGTTGCATGTTATAGCATTTTTGGAATCCAAAGACCCATAAATACAATTAATCTTGTAAAGGCGCAATGCGTTATGTTTAAATATGTCTTCTACTGCCTCTACAGCTTCGGGAATTGTAAGATCGCCATCATCACATGCATCAGATAGAACAGATAAAACAGTTTCACGTGCTCGTTTTGCACCTACAGAATAAAAGGAAATGAGTTTGACAACATGGTGTAAATAGTGATTTTGTCCACAAAAAAAAAAGATTCTAACAATTACTAAAATGTAAATTAATGAAAGTAGATTGTTCATATTACTTCTCCAAAATGCAGTTTCCTTGAATATATCATATGAAGACATGACTGTGTTACCATTTATTCAATAACATGGTCTGACCACCATACATTTGGATTTAATGGTGATAAACACTGTTGATTTAGTGGGCCAGCATTAATCTCACCATTGCCATCCAAACCTGATAGGATAATCCTAAGCCATGGATCAATTTAACAAAAGGCATCAAAGTATAATGTGTATGGTAGGGACACACCGTTTTACCAGAAAAAACGGTAACATGACTTTGTCTTCCAAGCATGGCTCAGTTTGTTAATATCATAAGTGACATTTTCAACAATAATCGGCTAATAGATGCTATAAGATAGGAGGAAGAACGGTAATGCAGACATAAGTTTTTCATGATGTACCATTAATAATAATGTCTCTGCAAAGCAGGCGTAAGGCTGCGTACATCTAGCCCTCCCCAGACCCCGCAATGGCAGGAGCCTCATGCACTAGGCCGCCCTTTTTTTTACCATTAATAATAATGTCTCAAAGAAAGGATGGACCAAAGAACAAGGGTTCTTTCTTCATTTCCCTTACAATATGGGCATTCATATCAACGTATTATTTTATTGATAACTGACAAATATATTGTATTTCAATCATTAGATCATGGTCCATGGTTAAAATCGTTTTACAAATCCATTGTACAACCATCAGATCCATTCAACTGCTTCCATTATAGCAACCCATATGACCTAAAGTTTCAACTTCTACATACTATCTTGGTTTTTCGGCCTCTAGATTGGACTATACATTACATCTTCATCAACCATAAATAAGAAAAGATAAAGAGTTAGAAGAAGAGAAATACGATAGGAAAAGTGAGATAGTGAGGGTTGAAGTCCATTGACATGACCTCTAGCCTTTATAAAATAACCAGGTTCTTCTAATCACACAAACTAGTACTTTCGGATAACAAAATCAGAACATAGAAGCAGTTCACAACAAGAAGCCATGGGAAGGCACAAGAAGCCACAACAGCCCACACAAATTGTATAATAGCCTCACAAATGACATAAACATCTCCAGCCAAACCCATGCACAAGGTGGGGCCCTCCATTTTGCACCTCATCTTTTGATATGTGAGGCCCATCATTTTACATCCATGCATAACATGGGTCTGGAATACTAGTTTCAAATTGTAGACAGTTTATTTGACTTGTTGCTCATTTGATGCAGAAGCATCCCAACCGTTTTAAGGCCAGATCATCAATATCCACCATCCAGATAGAAGGCCAAGAGCATGAAAGCCTTGACCGGACTATGGATCCTCGGATCTACAGTCAGATGATACGGATCGATGATCAAGCTCAATGGATCGCCGGATTATCTTTCCTAAAAGAAAACGTCCTCAGATCGCCTAGAGATTAGACAGCATCACAATCAACGGACCTTGTTCCCCACGGATCCAAATTTAGTTTATTTTAGTTAGTTTTATTTTTGTAATTTCCTATTGGCTAAAGAGTCCTTTGTTTTAGTTGTGTTATAAGTTATAAATTGGTAGTCCAAGAGTTAGCTAAGATCTAGGATATCAGAGATTTTTTAGGAGTCATGTGTTGAACAAAAATTAGAAGAAATTTTAGGAGTTTTCCTTTTTGTTTTCCTAGTTTTAGTCAAAATATTTACCTAGTTTTGATAGGCATCAACCATGCAAACTTTATAAACAGCATGCATGTGTAACGATTGAGATGGCTCTTGATAATGAAATAAACTAAATTAGTGGAATTGCAGAGGAAAAATAGAAAGAAATTTCTGGTTTTTTGATGAGGATCGGGTCAAGGCCAAAGTATAAGAGGACCAATTCTAGTAGTAGTGTAGGAGACATACATTAGTGGTGGTTCGTTTGTAACTTTCTCTTTTAGTAGGGGTGTACATGTAGTCATTTAGGAGTGGCATACATGTAATTGAGAGGGGGAGCCTCTTGCGCCCCATGGACCTGTGGTGCCTGATCTCAACCTCCCCCCTGCTGAAGAAGTGTTTCACGTTGGGGAAGGGGAACCTGAAAAGGGCATTTTTGTAATGTGAGTAGTCTAGGCTTGAGCCCCCCGCATAAATAGCTCTCTTTTGAATTTTGGAGAGACTTTTGCTGAGATTTGAAATAGAGAATTGGTGCCCTAGCTTTGGGAGAGAGAGAAATCATTTGTAAAAGGAGCTTCGAAGGTTGTTTGAAGGAAATTCCTGCTCAAGAAGGCCTTCCACTTCATCTACTTTTTAATTTTGAGCTTCAAACTGAGCTATGTTTCCGTTTATTGTTACCTTTCATTTAAGATTCAGTAAAGATTTAGTTCGTCATTGTTCTTGCTCATCATCTTGTGTTTTCCATGAAATTTCAGCATTCCCTGCTCTTTCACTGTCAATTACAGCAAGTTACTGGTTTTTAGGGCTGTTCTGATCTGAATTTTCATTCAATTATTGTTCCTTCACTAGCCTGGACTGCCTTTGATCTCATTTTACCATTTAGAAATAGATCTGAACCAGATTTACATCAAATTTGGAATCAGAACTGATATCTTTCTTGAATTCCAACATTTTTTCCTAAAATTTGAGGTCTGACCATAACATTCCCGGATCTGAGAAGGAATTTCCACTTTCTCTCTGATCATGAATTGTTTTCCAGCAGAAGTCTACATCATTTTCCTTCTCCTTACCCATTCAATTTCTGATTGTTGGATACCAACAGTAGCCTCCATTGAAACTAGCCTTTCCTGGTTTCCAAAACACACCATTCATCGATCAGCAACCAGAAGGAACCATCCTCAGTCTATTGCACTTAGCAGGACGTTCAGCCACTGCTTCAATGGCCACAACCAGTACCTTCACGCAAGGAAGAAACTCTGACTGAGTTTGATCGAGGAAGATACAAACCCGCCAGAGACAACCTAGTCGAGAGGTAGCCTCTCACTTACTGGTTTCAGCTGTAAACAGGATCCAGCCAAAAGCTAGTTCCCTGACTATTAGGCTCCCAACCAGTTTTCTGGTTTGCCAAAACCTTTGTGTTCAGCCATAAAAACTCCAATTGTTCCTTGCTGCAGGTTGTTTCCGCAAACCTGAAACCTGGGCATAAGTCCCACTTTTAATCCCTTCTCAGCCGTAAACCATACACAGCCACTTCAAAACCAATTCACATATCCTTGCCACCCCTCCTCTCCAAGTCTAACCTCAAGCCATCATCTTCCTGAAACTCTAAGCAAGCAGCCACTTTTCTGTCCTTTAGGTTAGCTGCCCATCCTTCCTGTTAAAACCCAAACAGCCAGCCACATGCTGCCTTTATTACATCTGCAATACCCTCTCAATTCAGCCGTCCTTCCGTCCTAAATCAGAACAAACAGATAATGCCCACATAACAAAACAAACTGGATGCATTTAGGCACAACAAGCCAACATAACTTTTGCTCAAGAATAAAAAGTTTGACAGGAAACATTACAACTGGATGCATTTTGGCACAACAAGCCAATGTAACTTTCGCTCAAGAATAAAAAGTTTGGTAGGAAACAACAAGTCTCAAATGCAATCTCTTGCCTATAAAACAATGGTTAATATTAAAATTAACAGTCTCTAATCGTTGAAGTTAAATAGCATAGTTTTAAACATACCTAAGTAGAAAGTCTCAGGAAATGCATACCCATCGGTACTGAACATCACCTGCACGATGTAATATATTTAAAGATAAAAAGATTTTAATAAGAGAAAAATAGCAAAAGCAATTAGAAGTAGAAGAAAGAAATAATAGCCCTATATCCATGCTAAAGATTGCCAAAATTATATTTACATGGCAACATGACTGATATATACAGAGCCAAAAGAATCAAATGTACTGAAAAGATTAAGAAGTTGGATAGCATGTGGTTTAGAAATAAAAGGTATCAAAACTAAGATTATTCACTTTCTAAGTAGATTCACATTCAGAACAAAGATTAGAAAACAAAGATTCTCCAGTTAGTACCAGTATTTCAACTGAATGAAAGCATGTTAACATACCGTTTTCAAACAATTGAAGAAAAATAAAAATATATCAAAATTTTTACATGCAACAATAAGAACCCCTAAAGAAAGCGACAGAGATGGAGAAAAGTAAATATTAGGCATGAGATACCAATACACCTTTCCTATAATTTACAGCAAGATTAACCAGAAAAACTGGAAAAGAATTTCAATTACAGTGACTGTAGGAATGATGTTCTTCATGGATACTCAAAGAGTTATCAATTTCTCCAAAACATGGGGAGAAGATCCACAAAGAATGACAAATCTTATTTAGACAATTGATTACCAAAGAAGTGTCTTCTTCTAATCAGACTTTACCATTATTGAATATCTCCTGCCCAGACACTCATGACTCATCGTGAAAAAATTTACTGCTCATCAAAACTTAGATTTATGCAACCTCGAGGGGTTTAATTATCTAGAGGCCTCTCAGTCTCAAAATAAATTCTTACAAATTCCAATTCATTCCTTGCTAGGAGGCTAAGAGAATGTACTTTAAAGCATTCCAATTTTAGAGTTCTTTCTAAATATTCAACGATCAATGAAATTCAGGAGAGAGGGCCAGACTATCCAATTTACCTTCAGCAAGTCAGTAGATCGCCAACAGTGAAGCAGACAGATCAGCTCATGCTGGAGTTGGTAGGGCAGTTTTGTAGGTTTTTAACTTCCTCCCCTCGGGACGCACTGGGTTCCTTGTAGTTCTTTTCTTTGTTTTTTTTTTTTTTTTTGGTTATTTTCTCATTTGTACTAATCGTCTAATTCGCAAGGTTCTCCCTTTCCTTGTTTAATAAAATTCTCTATCATTCAAAAAAAAAATTTGCTTAATCACGTAAGGCTAGTAAAGGAAGCAGAAAAAAAGGATAAAAATTTCTCTCTTTCATTTCAACCAAAGAATGGAAGTGAGCAATTCAACTTTTCTCCTACATATTGTCAGGGAACCTCTGTGTTTTGTTCCTTAATAATAATGGATGGAGACAGCATAATTTTCTACCCGAAAATGACAAATGTGGACACAATTTACCTTTGGTATCAAACAATAATTTGATATGACCCTGAGTAGGGAGACTCAGATACCAATCCTGATAGAACCAACTGATGTAGGACTAGGTTCTAGGCAAGAATTGAACCCAGACTTTAACAGGGATTAAAGAAGTGATAGTACTGGAATGACGGATGAAAATAGGAATTTTAAAAGCTTTGAATGCAACCAGAAATAGTCGTAACCATTCAGAAAATAAGAATAGACACCTTCAAAACAGCAAGGATGATAAATGTGCAGATTTAAAAAATATGGAAGGAAGCATAGTTAGCGAAAACTGCCATGGGATTTCGAAACAATCCTAGATGACTTAGAAAATTGAAACATAAAATAAAAGAACAAAGTAAAAAGGAATAGAACATAGTGTGTCACCATGTTTATAGACTATCTAGATGTAATACCCAGTATAAATAACACTTATTATGCATTAAAACTATTCACATGTTACTATTCCCCTCATTTTTTCCTATAAATAGAGCAGCCAGGAAGAGAAAATGAAGAAGAATAAAGAGAAGAGAGGAAAAGGCTAGGAGAATCACTTTCCCTGATCGTTGTCATCTTCAAGGTCAAGCATCATCAAATTCCCACTTCTCAGGTTTGCTAAGGCAGGTGATAGCTAGACTTGACTGGTATCTTTTCTCGATGAAAGTGATGAGGATATGATTATATGTTGTTTTATTCAGATATTTCTTATCCGTTTTACTTCAAATATTCATTGTTTACATTTGGGAAATATCAAATCATATTTGTTTCAAAATGATGACATGTTTCATTCTGGAAAATGAAATGAAATGTTGAATTTCATATGCACGAAAAGTTTGAACGAAAATGAGAAATGGAAGAAATGGAAGAGGTAAATGTGCAATAGTCTCTCTCGTGTGACGTGTTTGTACATCTGAGCCGTCAACACCCAAAAGCGGAAGCGGGCCAAGTCCAAAGCGGACAATACGAGGGTGAGGCGGATCGTTACAGGAAACTTCAGAAATAGAAACAGTTGGAAACTATAGGACTTTAAATGGTTTGTTTTACTATCTGGTTAAATTGTTTCTATAAAAAATCCTATTAGCATTAGTTTTAAATACAAATTATGTTCTATACAAAATACTGCATATTTTTATACAACTGTCTCTTATTATTGATTTCAGCTACTTGTCGAAGCTTCTATATACCTGCTCTCCTAATCCACTTTTTCCCACCAGGATTTGAAAATTTGGATGCGGGAGTACTTGTCAATAAGGAACCTTAGTTATGAGAAGTGTGAAAGCAACTTGAGGAAATACGGAAATGATGAACCTAGTCAATCTCCTCAGATGTAAAAAGGTTTTAAATATGTCATACTTGGGATTTTTTGTAAACTCATGATGTACTTTAACCTTTCGCTGTGTAATTACAGGAATAAATATGTTTTGTTGCCCGTAGCGATCCGTGCAGTAAAAATCCGGGTCGTTACACTAGAATAGCGTCTCACTATCTAGATGAATGAAGAACAGGAGAATGGAAAGATGAATGATAGAAAATGAAAATAAAGACACAATAACATTGATAATGGAAGAACACAAACTAGGAGAAAAATAACAATTCTATGCTGGAAAAAACACAACCTAAAGATCTAAATGCCCACAATAAGATGAAGAAAGCAGGATAAATATGTTAGCATCTCATTAACACAACCCTAGGTGTCTCACCAAGGGGTTCTAAGGCGTCTCACAACAAGAATCAAGGCGTCTCACCCTGAGTTGAAGAAGCCCCATCCATGATTTGCATACATTGCTAATCAAAAACATTATTTTCATTCCATTCATTATCATAATTCAATGGCTCTAAGGCTTACAATATACAGACTTCTCCATGACTTCTAGAAACTTCCAAGTGTTCAACTTTGTTGCTAAGTCTATAAATTATATGTCCCCTGGTTGAATCATAAAGACATCGATTTTGACTCTATATCCCTGTCGTATCCATATAAAACTACGCCGCATCTTCCCTGAAACATAACCTAGAATCAGATCTCCATTATCTAAGCGAACCCAGAACATATCATGGGGAAGTGATACAGTAATTAAACCATCATGAATCAATTTATGTTCTTTCATCCAAAGTAACCCCCTTGAAGTGTCAACTAATGGAGGAGTGGTAATAGACAACTTGCCTTTCCTCTTTTTCATAAATAGGAATTTATGGATCAAATTGGGATCACAGAAGGATCACCATATATAAGGCAAATTTCTCCTCCAATTCCTTCTAGTCGAGCTTCTCGATCTGTCATTATACCTTGAGAAGTAGAAATAATTAAAATACCCATCCACCTAAAAATCGAGGAATTCAGGTTGGAATAGATTCGTAGACAGGGTCGGCTGATACCCCTACAAAAATAAAGGACAATCAAGAATAAAAGAAAACTCTAATACACCCTTAATGGTCCCACTATCATAAACAATATTTTTCAGATTTCCATGAAGGATGGTCTTCTCCCCTGCTCAAAAGAAATGACTCAAACGAGTGAAGGATATGGCTCTTCATTGTCGCCTTGATAGCTCTAAGTAGTTCATCCCTCTGAGTAGAGGTAATCCTATAAAAATCCTATGGTCTCGTGACAATATTTGAACCAAAGTTCTGATACCAAACTGATGTAAGAAAGCTAGGGGAAGGAAAACAATACTCAAAAGAAATTGCAGAAAATTGTAGATCTGGAACCTAAGGTCAATCTGGTTGTGCATGCAAGATTAGGGAAGAACGGAATCACGTTTTAACAGGGTTTAAAAGGACTAATAAAATTAAATGTACAGATTTTTTTTTTTGAAAGGTTAAATGTACAGATTATAAAGGATCACTTCAAAGATTGGATGCAAGGAGAATCGATCTAACAGTTTACTCCGAACTAAGCTAATGATCTAGACAATTAGTTGAAAGAACCAACAAAAAAGAATAGAACGAAGCATCTCACTACATCAAGAGATTAACTAGAATAGTATCTCAGTCTTCTAGATTAATGGAGGACTGAAGAATGGAAAGCTGAATGGGAGAAAATGAACAGACAAACACAACTAGAAAACCCCAACAACAACAGAAATAACAGATCTACGACGGGAAAACACAAACAAAGATCTAAATATTTGAGATGGATAAGCAAGGAAGAACAAATATGTTAGTGTCTCACTAACATAACCACCCATACCCCGCAAAGCAGGGGTAAGGCTGCGTACATCTAGCCCTCCCCAGACCCCGCAATGGTGGGAGCCTCGTGCACTGGGCCGCCCTTTCCTTTCACTAACATAACCACCCAAGGCATCTCATCAAAGGAATCTATATATATATATATATAGAGAGAGAGAGAGAGACAAACACACACACACATAATCTATTGCTCCTAAGGCATACAAATATATAGACTTCTCCACAACTTCTAGAAACTTCTAGATTTGGGCTCCTAATAACAAGTAAAAACCTTAACTTCTAACATTTGTGTGAATAGTGACAGGAATAGAAAAAAAAACCTTAAACTTCTAGAAATTTCTATACTTAAGACTCACAAAAATAAAATTAGTGACTTAAAATAAGTCGTGGAGCATGTGGATCCCGTCTCATGGTAACAATAAAATAGAATTAAAAGCCCCAATAAAAGAAAAATACCCCTCCAGAAATTAAAGGACAGTTATACCCCTACGAATAGAACAAAACCTCAAAACACTTCTAATGGACCCTATTATCATACTTGGCCATTTTCTGACTTTTGTTGAGGCTCATCTCCATCACCAATGTTGGATGCTAAGGTACCACTTGAATATGACTCTGATTGAGTATGACGACTAATATCAAATAGTTTTTGATGAATGGTGGATAAACGATCAAAAATTAATGAAAAAGCACTAAAAACATCGATATAACATGGAATTCAACTCAACTCAAAAAAACCGTTGTCCCAAACTAGTTGAGGTCGGCTAAATGAATCCTTTAGAAAAATTTCATGACGATATAAGATTGAATTAAAACAAAATAATGAAATTTGGATGGATAGTGATGAAACATTGCTGATTAAGCTTCACAATATTTTTTGGGGAGTGATAAATCGACCACCATATATCTTAAATCGACTCCCCATGCGTCTTTCTCTCTCCTCTGGGTTAGAGAGAGAAAGAGGAGAGAAAAAGACACATGGGGAGTCGATTAATCACTGCCCTATTTTTTTGTTAGTATGTTTGTATTTTATGATCATGAAAATTTTCTAAAGGATTCATTAGCCGCCCCCAACTGGTTTGGGACAAGGGCTTAGTTGAGTTGAGTTGAGTTGAGTTTGTATTTTATGAGTTTTACTTAGCTTTGGAAAATTATAATATTTTGTATGCCTTGGGACATGATTTAGTGCACCTCAAAATTTTATGATTCAGTTAGTTCTCATAGTATTGGAATTTATGTCTCACTTGTTGTAACACTGACTAAAATTATTGTCTTTGTACAATTTGCTTTGTACTCAATGACTATTTATCACGGAAATCATACATATATACAATAAAAAATTAACCAAATAAGCAGAAAAATCACCACAGTAATAAAAGCCATAAAATCTCAACAGTTACAAGGGCAACCTCCAATAAGAATATATATATATATATATATATAGCCAAAAAATAGCAATAGATTCATCACTGTAACTGTCATCACCTTCTTTATAGGAGCTAACTCTAAAAGTTCTTTTACTGCAGAAATCATCCCATGAATACTCAACTTTGGTACCGCCAAACCAAAGTCCAGATGAATCTGATAAGGAACAGTTTAGGTAAACTAGAAACAATCACGCAAAGTGTCAACTGAGTACATGTAAAAGAGTCATACCTGTGAGTAAACAGAGGCTAGATATGATGCCTCCTTGGAAAATGGATAGGATGCATGTAGGAGCACAATGCGACACTCAGAAAATCTTTTGTCTTCAAGAACGGTGCGTAGATGAAGGGGATTACAAAGCCTTAAATCCAAATCCCTGTCCCCAAAACTGGTTTTTTTTTTAGGAAATATAACAATTAGCTATGAATTTTTTGCAACAATAACTTAAGAAAGGAACATGTACTCTCTTCACCTCAATTCTCCAACCTGTGTAAATATTACTTTCTAAGTGTATATAAATATGTATTTCTTTGGTCGTGTGAACAAATTATTAAGAGACGAGGAATTACAAAGAAAGCCCACCAAATGGCAGCAAAGAATCAAGTTATACATTTTTCCAATAAAATATATGCCGCCATCTTTCTATTTTATAAAATATATGATATACACCTGTTGCACATTAACAATTAACGTAGTTCATTAATTTATAATGCCTAACATTAAGTGCAGCTGGTGCAGCAAAAAGCTTGTTGTAGAGAGATTGGCTGGGATAACAATATAAATCTTCTGTCATTACATTAGCTTTATAGTCTTTTGACAATACTAGTAAAAACGCACGTGCAATGCACGTGCGTGAACTAAGGTATTTTACAATAAAATTTAGTATAAGCATAGAAAACTGATTTTATAGAAATTTTCCATTTTGCAACTAAATAAAATAAGTTGTCAACTAATTAAAATAAGGTGATCAAGATAGAGAATTGCCAATATGAAGTAAGTTGATTCTAATACAAGTTTTCTATATTTTTTTGGAGTTACTACTATTATGCCAAAAAAATAACAAATTTAAAATCCTGCTGCTTTCTACTATATGTTGGTATCATAGCTCTCAATATTCATGAAACTCCTGAATAATAGGGGGAAATGATAACCTGCATTTCTATATCTTGATAATGACACTCCTTGGCTCACATTATTTGTGCAACCTGAATAATGGAAGGAAAAAGTTATATTGCACTCCCATACTACAATAATGACTCTGCTCGTTTTGTACACTTCTCTAATTGAAGTAAGCCTAACAGTTCTCAAACTCAGCAATAAGATAAGGTTTGATATCATGCAATCCAAACATGGCCTTTGAAATTAATGTGTTTCATTGGATTGTTTGTCTAATCTGTAGATTTGTGTACAACCCTGTGTTTTCTATTAGCATCATATGAAGATCCTAAAAATTTCTTGATATTTTAAGAACCTATAACTAATTGGCATACCGGATGAAAATAATATTTACATCCTACAAAAAAAAAAGAAGAACAAGAAGAACAAGAAGAAGACTATGGCTAGATCCACTGAGTTGAACATAAGACTTAAGCCACCTAAACTTTAGTTTCTTCTATCATTAAAAAAAAATTAATTAATTTCTTCTTTCATAGAGCAATAAGGAACTTACACTACATCCTACATATATGTATACGAAATAATTGCATTATAATTTTTTATATTAATTATTTATGTTGTTGCTCATTCCAGTGTACAATCATGTTATAATAATTTACTATAAACATATTCGATTATCCATTCAAGCTAAGGGTGCAACTTGGGTCGGGTTCAACCCAAACCCGACAGGTTGAACCCGAATTTGGGTTGGGTTGGGTTGGGTTTTTTTAAAAATCGGGTTGGGTTGGGTTGGGAAAAATCAACCCGAATTGGAAATCAGGTTGGGGTGTCGGGCAACCCGACCCGACCCGAAACCCTATTTCCAATTCCAATATGTATAAAAATTTTACTTCTATGTTTGTTTTGTCATTATATAACTCAAATCTAGAAAGAAATAAAAAACTTGGTGAAAGTTGTCCTAATTAACCCTCTTGTTGGGGAACATCTAATGACTAGGATGAGATGGACATACAAAAATAAAATGGAGAAATCAAACAAATGGTGAAATCGGGTTGGGTCGGGTTGAGAAAATTACAAATTGGGTTGGGTCGGGTTGGGTCCAGTCGGGTTGGAAATCGGGTTGGGTCGGGTTGGGTTGGAAAAATGGGTTCCTCGGGTTGGTCAACCCGACCGCCAACCCGACCCAACCCGACCCGAGTTGCACCCCTAATTCAAGCACCATCTCCCCATATTTCTTTGAATATACGATAATTTTTATTGATGTATTTAATACAATTCTATACTTTACTTAATTAAAAAGTAAAGCATAGTACTGTCAATAGAAATGCATATACCCAAGAAAAAATTTGGAGATCTACTGCGGTATTTGGATAATTATAGATGTTGTAAGTAATCATTTAAAACAATCATGTAAACTCAAATTGTCAAAAAGACAAATCAATATTTTAAATATGAATTCTCATTTCTAAATCATACATATGATTGTAATTATTTTAAAAGCTTTTAAAAAGTTTTTTTCAACAAGTACAATTATAAATAAGATAAAATTGAAATTCATATATAAAATATCAAACAAGCAGTGCCTTTAAATGCAAAGATATTTATCCTAGTAAGTTATTATAATAAAGAATTATATTAAAAGAAAGTAATGAATAAGAGAAAATCTGTGAAAAAGTTAGCCAATGCGGCTGTCCTGACATACAAAAGGCAGGTACGAAATGGTTTTTGCCAAATTACCTATCAAGTCCCTGATTTTTTTTATGAACACTATGTTTTATTGTTGAAAGAATTAAATGGGACAAGGTCCCACTCAATAATAAATACTTTCAAATGATGAAAAGTACTATTCGAATATGTCAATTTACATGTGATGACTTGCAAATGTTTTTAAATTTCGAACGAAATCCGAAATTTCGGGTTTCGCTCGAGACAGAAAACGAAATCGGTGATACGCAAGAGGGCAGTTTTTCCCGGCCAAAATGTCAAATTTCTATCGAAATTCCGTTTTTCCCAAAATTTCCTCCTAAATTTAAGGAATTTTACCCAAGATATGTTTACCCCAAGGCCAGCTATGATACCAATATACAGTAGAAAGCAACAAGATTTTAAATTTTTTATTTTTATTTGGCATAATAGTAGTAACTCCAGAAAAAATTATACAAAGCTTGTATTACAATCAACTTACTTGATATTGGCAATTATCTATCTTTATCACCTTATTTTAATTAGTGGACAACTTATTTTATTTAGTTGCAAAATGGAAAATTTGTATAAAATCAGTTTCCTATACTTATACTAAATTTTATTGTAAAATACCTTAGTTCACGCACGTGCAATCCATTTACATAAGAAAAAAAAAACTACATGGTCTTTGGATTTTCTTATCCACACAGAGGATTTCACATGGAGGGCACAGCTAGTTTTGAGGTGTTACAATTTAAATGTACAAGAAGGTAATATGGTAAAACTCCGAATGAAATACTAAGAACAAGTATAGCTCAAGACTGGAAAAAAAATTGTCCCTTACAGAGGTCAAACAAACAATATTCATGCTATCATATGCAGGGAAAACAAATCTGTATAAGAGAAGTGCAGCAAAAGAGGACATCTCACCAGCATTGGCAACATAGTTCACCCAACCTTTAAAAGATTGAAAGCTATGAGGCCATGATCCATGAAATAAACTTCAAATGAAAATTACATATAAACCGTAGAATCCCCGCCGGTTGCTGTGCCATGAAGCAACTAATACGAATTACGAATAAAACAGCAGAATTTGTTATATGTGTTTATTGTCTTTTCCATCAAGGCTTTATTTGAGTTAGAAGAGGTGGTTTTCTAACTGAATTTGCTTTCTTGCGATTTCCACTACGCCATCAGCCCACACCCAAAACTTCCCCAATGTGTATTACAATCTAACTCGACATTCTCATCATGCCTCTCGCAAAGCTTTTAGAAAAAAGAACTGAAATCTAAAAGTTATATACTTCAGAGGGGTCAATAAAACTATAGGTTTGGAGAACTGTTTTTGTTATCAAGCACAATAAGTTTTGACCAATCAAGACCTTTTTATTTTAACCATTTATTTACAGCCACATCTACAAGAAACCTATTCACAGATATAAGAAGCTCTGCTTCTTCGCTTCAGGCTTAGTAATCGACATAAAACAAACTAAATAGTAAATAGTAACTCTGTTTTTGTGCAGTTTTAAAGGATATTTACAAAATCATCCAAAATAAACAAAGCCACCTGATGAGGATCACATGGCAGAAAATGATACTCCACATAAACAATGAACGTCACAGTTGTTTAAATTGGTAAGAGTGGAAACATGACTTCTTATCGTAACATTGTTTAACCAAAAAATGAAAATGCAAAGAAGAGAATTTTGATTTTTCCAAAACAAAATTGGTTTAGAGAAATATCTTCCAATTTCCATTAGTTACATAGTATTTAATGAAATTGAAAGAAGTCAAAATAATCAATTTCAGAGTGCTTCAGTTAATATTCAAACTCGAAAACTTGAGTGATATAATTCGATACCAATTACTAATGCAAGTTAATTCCAAAAGACAGTACTAAGTACCATCAGATCTACAAGATACCACTTCAAAAAATAAGCAGAATAGAACGCACGATCAGAAAACAAATAGGAATGGAAGCAGAATACTCGACTTCGAAGAGTACAGTCTTCCAACTCAACTTAATAGGAATCTACAACAAGCAAAGAGGATAGGCTTTGCAGATGCACAAAATCAGGAAGTAAATCAATATCCATGTAAAACCTACGTAAGAGGAGTAAAGGAATTCTGGAGCCCAATGTTGTAGACGAGAAGAAGAGACAGGGAGAGAGGTGGGACAAATTTCCACATCCTTGGGGAGGGTCTCGAAGAAAAGAGTTGGGAAAAGGTTATGGAAAAATCGGAAGAAGATGTTTGGAGTGGAGATTTGTGAGTCTACGATTTTGAAGGAGGGATAAATTAGGGATAGGGTTAGGGCTTTGAGGGAGGTATAAATTAGGGATAGGGTTTTATAGAAGGAGAGCCTCAAACAACATGGAGTTTAAAACCCTAGCTGTTACTTGTGCACAGGATTTTTTTCCTATAAAGGGTTCTGATGTGCTGAGGGAAACACAGGTATGGTCTTGCTTTTTCATGGCAATGAAGTTGCAATGAGGGTTTTGGAGAAGTCGACAGAACGAAAGAGGGGACATTGGAAGCTGTAGAGAAATTCAGAGAGTGAATAACAGTGGGGAAGGAGAGAGAGTCGGAGAAAGACGTCCAGGAGAGAGAGAGTCACAAGGGCACAAGGCATCAGGCGAAAGGGAGGAGGACAGCTGCAGTTTTGATTTGGACGGACGTACATGGGCATTTGACCTTGGAAATGACAGGAATGACCTTGCCAAATGGGATGGAGTGGGATGTTTTGGTTAAACACAACAGGATGAAAAGGGAATTACAGCAAAAGATCGTGCCGAAAAATATAAGATTCTCGCTTTTAGTATAGTAAGGATTGCTTTGACTTCTTCAGACAATAACTTTTGTTCAGGGAAGGAAAAATCAACCTTTATATATACTCCATTCAAGCATGATATACAGAATTAATATCATGTTCGTGGCTCTGTAATTACAATCTCAGTTTGACAAAGTTGTTACGAAGGTCGATATATCAAGATGGATATTCTTAGTTGGGCGAAGACGGAGCATAATCACTGGTCCTATTCCGCCTCTAACTTAATCCATTGTCGATCTGAAATTTTCAATGACAAAGGTTCCAAAACCAAATCCTGCCCAAGGTGGATCCCCCCACCGACCAAAATGACTAAGCTTAATTTTGACCGGAGTTCGAAACGTCATCCTGGGCTGGTTGGTATTGGGGGAGTAATTAGAAATCACAGGGGTAACTCTGAGATCATTAAGGCTTTCTCAGGGCCAATTGGCGTTGCCAATTCTAGTGAAGCAGAGCTTATAGCATTAATGCAAGGTCTAAATATCCTATCGAACTCTCAAGGAAGCAATATTCAGGTTGAAGGTGACTCGGCGATCATCAATTCTTGAGCTAATAGCAACTCGGTTGGGCCGTGGAGATTCGCTAACATGTTAACATGCCTCCATGGTCTTAATCTGCATAGCATTAATGCAAGGTCTAAATATCCTTCACATCCGTCGATCACCGAACGATGTTGTAGATAAGCTGGCTAAAATAGGAGTGGACTGAGAGAACTTGGTGATTTCTGATTTTATTCCTATTTAATACTTGATGTATCTTGTTTGTTGTTTAGAAGGCCATCCCGGCTCTTATTGATGTTTTTGTTGGCTTTCAGATTTTTCAACATCCATTGCTGATTTTGTTTTCTATAATGTCATTATCCCCATCTTATCCTTCAAGAAAAAATAAATTTGAAGAGCTGGAAAAATATGATGATGGTGTATATACATAGAAAATGAGTGAAAAGGTATATTGGGAGTCCAATCAACAATTCAATTTTATCTATAACCTTTTTGGTTGATGAAATACCAACAACTAAATCTATTATAGAAAAAGAAAATGACAGTATTTCCAGTAATACATTTGAAGAGCGGGAGAAATATGACGATGGTGTTTATAAGGTTTTGAGTAAAAATGTATATTGGAAATCCAATCAACAATTCAATTTACTTGTAACCTATGTAGTTGATGCAATACTAACAGATTCATGATATTAGAAACTTGGAACATTGAATTAACATAAAATACATGTGAAAGCATTAAAATTATGTTACCCTGTGTGTATTTGCAAAGGCAAGTCAAAGCATACAGCGACTTCCAAACTAAGGGTAAAGACATAATCGATAAAACCCTTATTCTGGATGCGGACAGGCTTTGTGGCTGAAAAGGGAAATGGCAAAAGAAGTATTATCTTGTGCTCTAGTGAAGAAATTCAATCCACATATGACACACACGGAAAAATGTATCATATTGTGCTCAACTAAACATACACACCTAAGTCTTCAATAAGACCTTTCTCAGCATCATCTTTATTAGCATGTGTATCGATTTCTAGACCACTTCGGTATGCAGCTATGCTCTTCAGTGCCACAATTTTATCAGCAACTGTAACAGATGTGCTAAGGAAATGCACTGCAGGAAGGAATAAATTTTGTTTCCAAGGGCCTGTTCGTTTCAGATTGTGACAACCGATTGCGATCCCAAAACCTATTATTGGACTCAAAATTACATTTAAATTTGAGTCCGATGATAGGTTTGGGGCTAACAATCGGTTGTCACAATCTCAAATGAACTTGACCCAAATAAAAACTAGTAATGGACAACAAGTTGTGATGGGATTCCAAAGGATATGATTTCAGCTTTCTAATGAAAATTTCTGTGAACAGATCCAATGTCCATTCTGATCCATTGGGCTTCTCCTGAAAAACATAAGATGTTAAGTATCCATTTTTCAAAAGCGAAATTTAAATTTGACTGGATGACTTTTCACTGACTTGAGTATTTCGATGAATAGAAGAATTATATAAGGTTAGAAGCAATACAGCATAATTCAAAGCTATTCAATTGTTTCAAACATGATCTATGGTCATAATATGTTCGCAGAGAATCGAGAAAAATAATTTCTGAAGGGACTCAAGAGTCGGTCCTTCTTTATATGAGAAAAGGGAAGGTAAGGCTTTAGGTAGACACGAATCAAAAAAAAGGAAACTCGTCTCCACCCTCCTTGATATATTAGAATCTGTTAGTTGTATATAAAGGCCTAAGGGTATATTCGTCATGTGTAACATTCTCTCTTTATATAAATACGTGAGTGGGGTAGAGTTTTTCCCTGACTCACTTTCTTCCTCTTCATCCCTTCTCTCTAACATGGTATCAGAGCCCTACGGTTTTGATCCCCTAGGGCCACCGTCGACACCTCCATCACCTCTCGGCCCTCCACCTCCCCTCAACCCCCCTCTTCCCTCGGCCCAACCCTCGGCCCGGGGCCGTCGTCCTCAGCACTCGGCCCTCCTCCCTTGGCCCTCGTGCTCGGCGCTCGGTTCATGGCCCTCGCCCCCCCCCCCCCCCCCCCCACCCCGCCCCCCACCAATTGTTATCTCTCTCTTCCTCGCCCTATTACCTACCCTCTTGTTTTTTTCTTCTTTTTTCCTTTTTTGAAACCCTAATCCCCCCGTTCCTTCTCATGTTTTAAATTCCTCATTCAGTTCTTTTTCTCTCTCCACGGCTCCGACTTCTCCAATTCTTGTTTTTTTATGTCATCGGGCTCCATATGCCTTTGTTTCTCGTTGTTTCTTTTCGGAGCCGCGATCTCCCTCCTCTCCGATCTCCACTCTTGGAGTTATCCCTTATCGTCAATGGATTTTTCACTTCGGTTCTGCTTCCCATGGATTCCCCCGTCATTGAGGATCCCTCTCTCTGGCAGCCTTCTGTGGCTCTTGCCCCTCTGCCTCGCACATCCTCTTCGTCATATAGCCCCTCTTCTTCGATGGATGGTTCATTCCCACCAATGACCACGGTCAAGCTTGATGGTTCTAATTACATAAATTGGAAAGTGGTTGTGGAGACGTACCTCATTGCTAGGGGGAAGGTATCCCTTATTCGTCGTCATTATTCGTCTTATGAGAAGTGGGAACAGGATGATGCCCTTATCCGTACTCTCCTCTGGGAGAGTATAACTCCTCAGATTGTCGGTACCAGGATGCACCTTCCGACTTCCCGGAAGATTTGGGCTATACTCTGGGGTAGGCAACCTCGCCCGCATTTCTGCCACCTATTCATAGTGGATGCATCTTCGGCGTGGTGACACGCCTCTTTCTACATATTATAGTCAGTTTGTTTCACATTGCCAGCATCTTGATGTACTTCAGCCCCTCACCACTGACCTGACTCTAGCGGCCCAGCAGCATGATCAACGTCGGGTTGTTCACTTCCTCGAGACCTTGGGCCTCGATTTCATTCCTCTTAGACAGCAGATTTTTGGCTCAGGCACTATGCCTTCCCTTCAGGAGGTTTATTTGCGTGCCCAGCAGTGCCTTCTTAGTGATTTTGTGCATGTTCCATCCCTTGATAGCACTGCCACAGCGGCATATGGAGTCGGTGATCTTGCTACCCGTGGTGGAGGCACCTTTGCTCATGGTCGTGGCCGTGACTCTGGTCGTGGTGGTCGTGGTGGTGCTAGCCGTGATGTTCCTGCAGGCCGTGGAGGTCGGCCACACCCCTATTGCTCTCACTGTCGTCGTGATGGACATTATCTTGAGACATGCTATACTCTGCATCCTAAGCTACGCCCTTCAACCAAGTCTCGTTTTGGCCGCTCTGCACACCTTTCAGCACCGGATACTTCAGAGTCCTTGGCTTCTCCATCTCATTCCAGCCTAGGCCCTAATACTGATGAGGTCTTTCTATCTCGTGCCGACTATGATGAGTTACAGCGTCTCAGGTTGACCAGCAACCCCCCAAGTGCCGGTTTCGATCAGCCAGATAGCTCTCCTGCCTCTCTTCTTACTAACTCTAGCTCCTGGATCATTGATTCTGGAGCTTCCAATCACATGATGGTACTTCTTCACTTAGTTCATTCCGTCCCTTTTATTCTCAGTCCATTACGCATGCTGATGGGAGCTCCACTCCTATCTCTGGTGTTGGGAATATTTCCCCTCGTCCTGGCATATCATTGTCTTCTGTGTTATGTGTTCCCAAGTCCCCTTTTAGCTTGCTTTCATTCAGTCAGCTTACTAAACATCTTAATTGTTTTGTCTCATTTTATCTCTGTTATTGTTTGTTTCAGGATCTCTTGACTGGGAGAACAATTGGCTCGGGCCGTGAGGTGGATGGGCTTTATCGTCTAGACTGTGACCCTCCACGTGCCGTTTTGCACAGCTCCATCGACGCCTATCAGTGGCACTGTCGTCTTGGTCATCCTTGCCTTGAGCGTTTACGGCGGACATCCATTGTTTCTTCACATGTTCAGCCTTTTCAGTGTGAAGCTTGTGAACTTGGAAAACACCATAGGTTGTCTTTTCCTTCTAGGCCTATTAGTCGGGCCTCGCACCCGTTTGATTTAGTACATTCTGATGTATGGGATCCCGCGCGGGCTACCTCTATTTTTTGGACATCGATATTTTGTTATCTTTATGGATGATTATTCACGCATGACTTGGCTTTATTTGCTTAAGGATCGTTCAGAAGTTTTCTCTGTTTTTTGTACTTTTCATGCAGAAGTTACCAACCAATTTAATTGTTCTCTGAAATGTCTTCGCACTGATAATGCGAGGGAGTATTTCTCCACATCAAATGGTTTTGATGAGTTCCTTTCCACTCGTGGTATTCTTCATCAATCTTCATGTGCTCACACCCTCTTAACAAAATGGTGTAGCTGAATGGAATATGAGATCCCTCCTGGATGGGGCCCGCACTCTTCTCCTCCAAATGCGGGTTCCAAAGACTTATTGGGGTGATGTAGTTCTTACTGCAAACTACCTTGCCAATCGGGTTCCTTCCTCGGTTCTTAAAGGTTCCTCGCCCTTTGCTATTTTACGTACTCATCATGAACCGTTCCCTCTCACTCCTCGGATCTTTAGTTGTGTGTGCTTTGTCCACAACCTTGGTCCTGGTTTGGATAAGTTGGATCCTAGATCTGAACGATGTATCTTCCTGGGTTACTCACGGACCCAGAGAGGTTATCGTTGCTACAGCCCAGGCTTACGTCGATCATTTGCCTCGGCAGATGTCACCTTCTTTGAGACCAAGTCTTACTTTCTCAGCCCTAAGGATGCTATCCCTCTCTCCACTCATTCAGATCTTCCTCCACCTATTCTCATTCTTCCTGACCCAGTCTTCCCAGCCTATCCATCTCCTCCCTTACCGACGTCTAAGATTGTCCTTGTTTGCGAGACTTCTGCTCTCTTACAGGTACTTGCTCGTCCACCACCAGTAACTAAACAGGCCTACCAGCGCCGACTCAAATCTACAGCTCATCCCTCTCCGGCAGCGCCATCACCAGCTTAGCAGGAGATCCATCCTTCCACTTCAGAGGTACCTGTCGACTCTCCTATTGCTTCTCATACTCGTTCTCATAGCACTGCTCATCCTATCTCTTTTGTTCTTTCCTATGATTCTCTCAAGCCTGTTTTTCGCAGTTTTGTGTCTTCCTTGTCTTCCGTTTCTTTGCCACAGTCCTTGCCTGCAGCATTTGATCACCCGGGGTGGCGGACAGCTTGGATCTTGAGATGGAGACCCTTCAGGCTAACCAGACTTAGGATTTAGTACCTCTTCCTCCTGGTGCTCGTCCTGATAGATGCCGTTGGGTTTACACGGTTAAATACTTGCCTGATGGGTCTGTTGAGCGTCTTAAGGCATGCTTGGTACCCAAAGGCTATACTCAGACCTTTGGTGTGGACTATTGTGAGACTTTTTCGCCAGTTGCGAAGATACCCTATGTCCGTGTTCTCCTGTCTCTTGCTGTCAACCATGGCTGGCCTCTACATCAGTTAGATGTCAAGAATGCATTCCTTCATAGTGAGCTCACAAATGAGGTGTACATGGGGCAACTTCCTGGGTATGTTGCTCAGGGGGAGATGTCCTCCTCCGTATCTCGATTGAAGAAATCCATCTACGGCCTCAAGCAGACCCCTAGCGCATGGTTTGGGAGGTTTAGTGATGCTATCATGCGCTTTGGCATGAAGCAATGTGCAGTTGATCATTCAGTTTTCAGCCGTCGGTCTGAAGTTGGTTGTGTGCTGTTGATAGTCTATTTTGATGACATCATCATTACTGACAGTGATTCAGTGGGGATCCAGAAATTGAAAACTTTCTTGCAAACAACTTTCTTGCAAACAGAGTTCTCTACCAAAGATTTGGGTCGTCTTAGATACTTCCTTGGCATTGAAGTAGCGTATTCTATCAGGGGGATCTCGCTCTCACAGAAAAAATCTTGGACTTACTTGAGGAGACAGGTTATCTTGGAGTAGAACCTGCCTCGGTTCCTATGGACCCAAATGTAAGATTACTTCCTAAAGAGGGAGACTTATTAGATGATCCTGGCAGATATAGGTTGGTTGGTAAACTTATCAATCTTCCAGTTGCTCGCCCATACATCTCCTTTCTTGTTGGAGTTGTCAACCAACATATGAGTTCACCTCATACTTCACACTGGGCAGCAGTTCTTCAGATTCTTCGGTACTTGAAAAGTACTCCAGGTAGAGATTTGTTATTCAAGAAGTATGGACATCAGAAGATAGAAGGGTACAGAGATGCAGATCGGGTAGGATCTCCAACTAACAGCAGATCAGGTGGACCAATTAGCTGATATGTTGACCAAGCCATTGAATAAAGCAAAATTAAGTGACATTTGTAGCAAGCTAGGAATGTTTAACATTTACATTCCAGCTTGAGGGGGAGTGTCAGTTGTATGTATAGGCCTAAGCGTATATTCGTCATGTGTAACATTCTCTCTTTATATAAATACATAAGTGAGGGGGAGTTTTTCCCTAACTCACTTTCTTCCTCTTCATCCCTTCTCTCTAACAGAATCCTTTAACATGAATGGGAACTCCAATTCTTCCGCAGAAGAAAGAAGATTTGATCAAACTGGTAAAAGAAAATGGCGAGGGAGGAAGGTTTAGGTGTGGAAGAAACAACTTCATTCAAAAGACATGGCCATGTTAAAACATCGAAGCGTCAGCAATCAGCCCCTCGTGGAGAAATTACAAGAGGAAGCTAAGGGTAAGGAAGCGGAGATTGAAGCCCTTACAGACAAGAAAACGATGGAAGAGATATGTATTCCTCTCCACGAACTCTCTCACTTCAAAAATGCGTTCACGGAAGAGAAGAGAGCTTTGGAAGAGGGAACGGACTTGGAGAAGGATTAGGAGGATGAGGTCAGTAAGGGGCCTTCTCAAGAGATTGCCCAATCTAGAGACTCCATGGATGCACACCTAAGTGGGAAGATTAAAAGTTGTCTGGAAAGGGCTGAACAGGATTCAGTGGAAGAAAATGTGGAGATATTGGAAAAGGAGAAGCATGCATTTCTGGAAGAGGTTGATGAGATGTCAAAAATGGGTAAGACGTTGGCCATTGGTTTTGAGGAAAACGTGGGGAAAACGAAGGAGATGCTTCTAGATGTAGAGAAGCGAGATGCGGTGGAGAAGGGGAAGACGCCAGGTAGGGGCAACAGGGAGCTTAAGGCTCTAAAGAAGTGAGGGGTTTAATTTCTTCTGATGTAAATGATTTTTGGTGTTTCTGTGGATGTTTTGGAGGTTTTTGTTTCTGGAAGGGCTAAAAAGGTTATCTTTCGTTTGGATGGTGGTGAAAGATGGAAGGGAAAAAAGATGTTAATGGTCTGGTTAAGGAACCCTTTACCCTAATTGAGGAAGGGTGGAAGCTAACGAGATTATCTGAGCGTACTTGAGGGACTTTGGTCCTTCGCTACTCGAGGAATTATCCTCTGTTAATCTCTATTTTTGTCAGAATCATGAAGAGATAACAATACACCTTTTGGCCCCCAACCTTTCTCTCTTGCCTATATAATAGAAGAAAGTGAGACTTAAAACCAGAGATCTGATGAAAGTAAGATTTATAATCAAACATACCATATTTAGACAAGGACCATATATAGTATTTTATTTACTTGAATATAGTTCTGGGAATTGAATAAAAGGGTAAGCCACTAAACCATATTCTGAAAAAATTCTGAAATAACTCAGAAGAAAAATTATATCAATGGTACAACACTTATTGGTAGAATGGGTCATGAATAAAACTATTGCTTCCTGTTCGCACGTAATGAGATACCAAAAGAGACAATCAAGCATTACCAAAGCAAAATTGTCATGCCCATACCTATAAAGCAAAATCGCCTTGAATGCTTAAATATGTTTATGTCATCCTACAACATAGATGAGTACAGAGAAAATAATGCACTAACATCTATAACAACTGAAAAGACATGTAGCAACAGATTAAGCCATAAGAGTATGCTGTGAGAAATTTCATCCAATATGGAAGAAATTAGCAATGCAACAGAGAATATAGTTCCAAGCTATGCCACAAATATCGTTACCGGGAATTTCTCGGCAAGGGAAAATCTCAGGATAGATTAATTATTCTGGGATAATTACATTTACACCCCCTCTAGTTTCTGACACATCCACTTCCACCCCTATAGTTTAAAAAGTGACAAATACACCCCTGTAGTTTCAATTTGTTTAAGGTTTGCCCCCTCAACTGAAGGTCCGTCCATAGATTGAAGGGTTAGGATGATCCGATGGAGCTGATTTTTTGGGCACACCCTATCTATGTGAGGACCCATCAAATGAACGCTTTGGATCATCCAAATAATGTGGGCCCATACCCGAATCCAAACACTACCAAACGCTTTGGATTCGGGTATGGGCCCACATTATTTGGATGATCCAAAGCGTTCATTTGATGGGTCCTGACATAGATAGGGTGTGCCCAAAAAATCAGCTCCATCGGATCATCCTAACCCTTCAATCTATGGACGAACCTTCAGCTGAGGGGGCAAACCTTAAACAAATTGAAACTACAGGGGTGTATTTGTCACTTTTTAAACTATAGGGGTGGAAGTGGATGTGTCAGAAACTAGAGGGGGTGTAAATGTAATTATCCCTTTTTAATTTTTCGGGTTTATATAGGAAAAAATGATAAAAATAAAAAAATTCCAAAAATATATAAAATTTAAGAGAAAAATAAAATAAAAGGTAGTAAAAATATCGAGATACTATAATGAAATTATGGCGATATTTTATGATAAAAATGAAAATATCGCTATACTTTTAAAATCTCGGGATTTTGTCGTTTTATCAAAATGCCGCGATAAAAGAATGCGATAGAGATATTTGTGACATAGGTTCCAAGAAGAAGCAGAAAAAGAAGCAGTAAAGAACGTGGAGATGCCCATTACTTCATCAAGAATCTTCTCAGCCAAACGCTCAATTCTTAATACTCTACCAACAGCTGGTGTGAAACGCGTGTGCCATTCGACGTCGTGCATTTTATCGAGCTCTATTCCATCATCAATGAAGATGGCAGATATGTTGGAAGCTCCAAAGCATTTTGAGCCAGTTGAATCCAACCCAAAGGATCTACGGTGTGTTTCAATCCCACTCAAGGATGCCTCACAGCCATACAATCTGGCAATATCCTTCAAACTCCTCTGTAAAGCACAGTGTTTTGACTATTAGAATGGAAGTTCCAGAAAAGACAATGAGTTAATATTGCATATCGGACATGATATCCCTCACCTTGCAGTGAAAAATACATTACCGATGGTCATGATTCAATAGCTATGGAGACCCCACCAGATCAACGGTCTATATCTATCTCTCTCTTTCTCAGAAGAGACTCACAAAATTATTAAAAAAAGAAAAAGATAATTTTTTTACCTTGAAGGAAAGGGTGTGGGGTGCGTAATCGAGGGCATCGCCTTCTGCTTCGGAAAAGCATCTGAGAAAGGGGAAGGTCGAATCAACGGCCACGATGTTATGAGCGTGGGCATCTACCAAACCCACCTTCTCCACACACTCTCTCAGTTCCCTATATTTCTCCATTACTGCCGTCGCCGATTCTCTGTCACCGTCACGGTCGCCGCTGCTCTTTGTTTTTGTAGGACGGGGAACGGCAGGCGTTTTAATGTTCTGATTTTTTTCTCCTTTTGACTACCGGAGAATACGGGAGTCAGTAAATGGTTGAGGATAAGACCAGTTTTGGGGTCCCACATAAGACAGTGCGTATTCAGTCAAGACCGTTGGATCTGTTACAAGCCGACCCATTTTGACTTTTGAGAGATAAGAAACAAAAGCAAGGCCTATCACGTGGACGGTTTAGATCAATCAAGGGTGTGATCCAACTATGTCATTAGTGGAGGCGCCTAGGTGATCCAGGAGGATCCCGCATCGATGTGGGCCCAGATTAGGGGTCTAGAAAACTGGAAGCAGCTCAAAGAATATTATGTGGGCCCAGCCAGGGGTCTCATTAAGAGAAGCATCAAGCTGGGCCCAGTAGAGGGACTATACCTGCCAAACGGGTGGATCGGGTTTCACCCAACCCGTACGGGTCCGGGTCGTACAGGCCGGGTCACAAATGACCCGGAATTTTACAGGTCACAATTTGGTGAATCTGGACCCCATCCATGTGGGCCGGGTGGACCCACGGGTCACCCGATTCTTTTTATTTTTTACTGTTTTTATTCCCACACTATAATAGGATGATCCAAACCGTTCATGTGATGGGTAAAAAATCATTTCCATAGGATGATCCTAGCCGTCTGATCTATGTAGGAATGTCTCTAATTGATGGAAGTTTAATGGACCGTTTCACATAGATATGCCTTGATATGGAAGGCCAGTGAGTGGAACGCATTTGGAATGTCAACTCATTAGATAACTCATGCACTATCATTCCTTACACATTAGATAACTCATGAGTAAGGAATGACGGTGCATGAGTAGATAACTCATGTGTAAGAAATGACGGTGCATGAGGAGATAACTCATGCACCATCATTCCTTACACATTTGGAATGTCATTTATTGAACAAAGAATAATGGAAGATCTATCTCTTATCCAGTGAGTGGAATATCCAAGGTCAACCGTCATCCAACTCATCTTCTACCATGCATTGCACGGTTATGGAATGAAATTCATTGTTTGCGTTATCTCTTTCCTTTATTTGTATTAACTCACCTTAATTATTTCATTCTTTTATGTAAAGTAACTGATTAAGATGTAAAGCTGCATTATACATTCAATGAATATACAACAGCCGGCAAGGAAAAAACCTCGATCATTTGGGTTTTTACGGGTACCCGCGGGTCCACCCGGCCCGTCCTAGTTATGACGTGACCCGTACGGACCTGGTCAAATTTCAAACGGTTCACTAATTAGTGACCCGGACCCGGGTCACTTTTTGCCAAGTCCAATGGAGACAGAGTTGGCCCCACTGTCTTTTTTACCATCCCAATAGAGTGACATGTTTTTACAAGTGAAGGATTGGATTAGCTGCCAGTATGGCAAGCTGGGATTGCATGTACTTTGTATGCATTGGTGGCAGGATAGAAGGGTGCCATGACTTACCATATGGATTTTAGAATCCAGGTTTTAGTTTGAAAATGGTGTAAAATTCTGAATTTTTCAATCCATTATCCCAGATTTTAAGTAAGAAATCCAATTTTTAGAAATCTCTTCCCCATCTTGGGATTTCTAAAACCTAAATTTAGGATAATCTCCTACTCTTTCGCTCAACGAAAAGAGGGGTAAGGAATCAGAAAACGACAGGACAATTCCATATGATTTGAGGAAATCCAAGATTCAAAATCCGCGTATCCAAACGGCCCCATATGATGTGGAAAATCCAACAGAGAGGATAAAACATGCATGGCAGCTCATAAGCAGGGGCGGAGCCACATTTACCAGGCCCTTCCCCACAATGTAAATTCCTGCCTCCGCCCTGTTCATAGGTTCCTCGTAGGAGGAAATACAAGTAGAGTGGAGGAAAAATTTCGCTTTCCTATATCTTAAGGACGGGAATGTATAAACTAACCTCCCATATATTTGATAGAAAAATCTCCCCCCTTCATTTGATTTGTCCTTGGAAATTTTTTAATAAAAACACTGTCTACATTTTTAAAAAAATTACTGGAAATTTTTCTACCCTTAATTTTTTTACACCTCATGCATAGAATAGGTGCGGCCCACTATTTCTTTAATGGTAGGGACTCACTATTTTATACCTCATGCTTTGAAATGGTAAGACCCACCATCTCTAGGCTCGCCATTTTACACCCATGAGTGGGCCCTCCATTTTACACCATATTTTGATAGGGTTGGTCCTGCCAACTCCACTCAAACTTGTACATAAGGTGGGACCCACCTTTTAAAAACATGAGGTGGTTTCCACGATCTCCACCGAAGCCCATGCATAAGGGGGGTACCCACAAATTTACACCTTATATATGTTTTGATGGGTCGGGGCCTATTGTTTTACACCATGCATATCGCATGCCAAGAATGCTAATTCTTATATACCAACTCTGCATTGCACAATGGTTGGCACCAATAGCACTTTGTGATACAACAGTATTACAATCAATTCCAGAAAAAGAGAGGCTAGATCTCTATTTTTGCTAGTGCTAACATGCTTCCTATCCATGGAGAAAAAGAAGGGATGTGGCCGGTTTTAATTACATGGTTTTCCTATAACCTGGACGGGTGTGTCTTTTTGGCTTAAAATCATGGGTATGCTCCCCAATGGCGAGAGTTTGAATCCCCCTGTAGTAAACCCAATGTGCGTGGTTTACGGTTGATTGCGCGGTTCCATAGGGATTAGTCCCGCCCTAAAATGGGTGGGGATACCCTATTTCATAAAAATAAAAATAAAAAAATTTACATGGTTTCCCTTCCATGCTTATGATTAGTAGCTGAAATTCTTGCCTTGGTAGGTTTGGCCATAATGAAAATCGCGTGAGGTAACATGGCAACAGGTGGAGGTTCGTCCCTCACTTGTAATATCTCTAAAGGATAGAGATTGGGCTACTAAATCAGCATTCGTCTACCAATTTTGGCCTCTCTAGATATCTTGAAAAGGAAAAAAATGATCTACTGGCTCACCTGCCTCCATTCATAAGGAACAATAATCAACGATTTTGATCCTCTGGTTGTACAAATGATCAACCATCAAAATCGTACCTTGGAATATAGTCTACCTAAACACACAAACTCTAAGAGGCGCAGGAATGCAAATACTTGAATTAGAATCGTGTCTATTGTGTAGGATATGGGCACAATAATTGGATCCAAACTATATCCATTGAACCCATACTCTAAGGTCCAGAATTGTTTTGGATCGTGGCCTTCAACTAGTCACAAAATCAGATGGAACATCCTAGATCCAAATGGAGGGTGCTCATGTACAAAACTACAGTTCGTATTTTTGTTCATTTATGTCTATTCACAAACATTCCATTTCAATGAACTCTCTCTCTCTCTCTCTCTATACTGTATTTATAAGTAGGGAAATGAAAAATGCACCCATTTTTATCACTTGGGACACCCAACTGAATTGTCTCTATAACTGCAAAGGAACTGATGTACTTCACACCTGAAGGAGTGAACGGACAGGACCTGTCCCAAGTGATGAAAAGGGGCGCATTTATCATTTCCCTATAACTATTCTTTTTACACTAAAGGTAAGCATGGTTATTCGGTTTAAACCGAACCGAATAGACCGAAATTTGGTAACCGAAACCGAACCGAAATTATCCGAAACCGAACCGAATAAAAATTTGGTATATTGTGGGAGAAAAAAGAGGGAAAAAATCAAAATCTCGGTTTGGATTGGAGGGTCAGGATTAAGGGTGTCAATTTTGGCTCGGGCTCGGAAGCTCGCTCGAGCTCGGCTCGAATCCTTAACGAGCCGAGCCCGAGTTAGGCCAGGCTCGGCTCGGCTTGGCTCGTTAAGGCTCGTTAAGAATTTAATATATTTAAATATATATATTATATATTAATATATACATTAAAAGGGCTGTCCATGGAGTGAAAGGGGGGGGGGGGGGGGGTGGGGGGGGGCAAAATAAGTCACTTCATTTTTGGAACCCCATTTGTAAGGGTGTCAATTTTGGCTCGGGCTCGGAGGCTCGCTCGAGCTCGGCTCGAATCCTTAACGAGCCGAGCCTAATTTAGGCCAGGCTAGGCTCGGCTCGGCTCGTTAAGAATTTAATATATTTAAATATATATATTATATATTAATTTATACATTAAAAGGGGGGGCAAAATATGTCACTTCATTTTTGGAACCCCATTTGTTACTAGGACCACCCCCCATAGTGTAAAAAAAGTAGTCAAATTACACTAGTAGGGCTGTCCAGGGAAGATGAGGAGTATGAACATAATATAACCCGAGCTTGGTAAGGCTCGCGAGCCTAACCGAGCCCGAGCCTGGTTCGAGCCCGAGCCGAGCCGAGCAAAGCTTTTGAGCTTAATGAGCCGAGCCGAGCCTGGCCAAGCTCGGCTCGTTTACACCCCTACCCATTTGTTACTAGGACCACCCCCCATAGTGTAAAAAAAGCAGTCAAATTACACTAGTAGGGATGTCCAGGGAAGATGAGGGGTGTGAACATAATATAACCCGAGCTCGGTAAGGCTCACGAGCCTAGCCAAGCCTGACCGAGCCGAGCCGAGCCTAGCCAAGGTCGGCTCGGCTCGGCTCGTTTACTCCCCTAGTTAGGATCATCTGATCGAAATGATTTTTTGACCACAACCTAATTAAGTTGTAATCAATCAAATGGACGGTTTTGATCATCCTACGGAGTGCACATATAACACTTTTTTAAAATGGTTTTCATCCATAATTTCGGTTATTTTGGTTATTCGGTTAACCGATTTTTTTTTAATAGAAAACCGAAACCGAATAACAGAATTTCAAAAAAAATAAAATAAAATTTGAAACCGAACCGAGAAGAAAAAAACCCTGATTTGCTTAGAATTCCGAATCTATTATTAAAGTGGCTTTCTCCCTTGACTCTATCTATCCATTTTTTATATATGGAATTCTCTCCCAGAGCTGCGGAACTCACGACTCACTTCTAACTTCGGACTTCAAACTTGGGACTTGCCTGCCCCTTACTAATCAAAGGCTTATGCGAGTAGGGACGACTTGCCTTCCGACTCCGACTGCCCCTTACTAATCAAAGGCTTATGCGACTAGCCGGATAGCGGACTTCAGACTCTACTAAAGAAAGGAAAATGCCAAAGGCCTTGGAATTGATGCCCTTATGAGTCTTGAGTGATGTTTGCTTGCTGGTTAGGCCTAGTTGACTTGGTCAGAAAATGAAGTAGGTTTTGGGGGTTCATTGATTAGTAAACCACCGGTGCTGGTAAGGTCGGGACCGTCGGTTTGGTTCGGTTATTCGGTTTTAATCGAATAATGCTCACCCCTAACTAAAGGGGTGGCCCAGGGAAGAAAAGGGGGTGAATATATTATTTCCCTTTCTTAAGATGAGTTGAGTTTCTTTTTCTCATAATAAATGTTATCCGTATAGACCAATTATATGTGTGCTTTGAAGAGCTGAAATGATTGGTCCAATTAGTGAATATAGACATGGGCCCATTACTGGTATGTCCCAATAGCTCTTTTTTTATTGCATTGAATAGTTGAATCTCAACGAATAGAAGAAAGCAAATAATTTCCTTTGGATCAACCTTCTTGCCACGTGTTTCTACCATGGCCTCAACTGAACAACCTGTTTTTCATTCATTCATACAAAATCCAACCTCATATCCATCTCTCTCTCAACCTGTTTTTCAGTCATTCATACAAAATCCAACCTCATATCCATCTCTCTCTCTCTCTCTCTCTCTCTCTCTCTCTCTCTCTCTATTCTAGCTCATGGCTTTATCAGAACTCTCACCCACCACCCTCAAAACTCCCTTCATTCCCTCCCAACTCTCTCTCAATTCAAAACATAGTTACACTAATCACCGTTTTCATGTTCTCTCACAGCCTCCAAGACTAGTCCAGAATGCTAAAATCTCTTGCTCTGTCACACCCAAGTATGTCTCCATTACTTAGGAACCACCACCTTATTTTTTCTTCTTGTTCTTCTTTTTTACTTTTCATCTTTTTTACTGCAGTCAAGTCCAAACTCTGCAGAAAGACACCACCACCAAGTCTGAATGCTTCGGTGTATTTTGTGTCACCTATGAACTCAAGGAGGTACGCGCCACCCCTTCCTCTCCAATGAATTGGTGTAATTTATTCTTGATTTTTCTCCTCATTTGATTTGGGTCCTTTTTTTCTTTTTCTTTTTTTTGACTTAATTCATCCATCCCACTGTATAGCATGTTATTGGCTTATTGCTCATTTATGTCCTACTTATGCTTATTGCTGGTTCTCACCAGCATGAGCTCTTTGAAATAGTTCTGGGTTTTTTATGCACAATTGTCTCTGTATTTGGTAAGCTTGATTTTCGCATGGAAACGTAAATGATCAGTTGAATAATCCTTAAAATGGGATTCCATCTATAATAGTTACCTCATGAATTCTAAGACACTGCCTAAATCTTTTTCAAGTTCATCCATTTCTTCTCTGCATATCTAGAACTTGATCAATTTAACTTGTGAGGAAGTAGGGGGTTTGTTAAGTACCATATATTTACATGAATCAATTATCTTCCATCCCCTATCTTTCCTTGATTTTAGAACCCTCAACTCAAGGGCTAGTGAAATCAGTTAACAAAAAGACACTGGTTAGAAACTGAAACAAATAGGGTTTGGAAATACTTAATAGCTTTATTATCAATGCAAATAATAATTTGCAATTGGCTATCACATGGGTTTCATCTATGAATTACTCTCACATAAACCAGACTGTCTCATTAACAGATTCTGCATACTTTTTCCAAAAGTGCCCTTCCACTAATTGTGTAAGTCAAATGACATAAACTATATTCTTAGCTCAATCATGCAAATTAATTACTAATTATATAGTGTAGATTCTGTTGAAATGGGAATACATGTGAACATCCAAGTCTCCAGACTGCTATTTAGGGATCCATCGAAACCACAACTATTACTCTTTACCATAGCCAAAAAAGGGTTGCACATTTGCAAGGAATCCAAAAAAAACTAGTGGGTTAAGGACTTAAGGGTACAATCAATTTGTTTACACTGGAACATTGCAATATTACAACCAGTTGTTTCAATCATGTCATGATACCATAAGAAAGTCCAAGGTTTGTTTCCATCGTCTACTAAACACTTTCTTCTTTGGATTATTATATTGCTAACATGAGTTATTGGTTTTCATTTAATTACATTTCAGACTGCAATTATGTTTAGAAACATAATCCATTTATCTTATTTAGTGTTTTTTTCTTCGTTAAGAAGTGCGGGCATTTCAGTCCCTTGCCCAGAATTCTTTTAAAACCTGAAATCACTACATGATGTAAATCAGTACTCAGAAGGTACATTGAATGATAACTATTTTCTTGCTTCAGATTGTAATTTCACAGTGTTGACCTGTGAATTTGGATATTCATGCCTGGTTTTATTAATTAAATTAATATTTCCTTTCATTGCTAAATCTTTTGCAATTTTGATTTTATAGGAGGAGAAGACAAAATCATGGAAGAAATTAGTTACTGTTGCAGTTTCAGGTGCTGCTGGAATGATATCAAACCATTTACTTTTCAAAGTAAGGAGTTCTTATCATTTGGATATCATTTAGAGTGTTTACGTCCAGAATTGATTGAAAAATGCGCCCCCCCCCCCCCCCTGTTCAGATATCTACAAAATTATTAAGGAAATGTATTAAATTATTGTGAGCTATATATTGTCCCATTCTGTAAAATATTGGATAAATATATTTATTATGCGACCACCTATTTGACTGCATTTACTAAAATAGCATTGGTTTGATCATAAATTTCTAATAAACAATGGAAACTTGACTTATGGTTTGGATTGATATATCTAGCAGAACTGATAAATAATTTTGCATAATATAGATCTACAATATCTTGGACCTAGTCAAGTTTTGCATCTACTCTCTACACCAGAGATATTGGAAATTCTTTGTGTAACTCATCTTATTGTTTCAGCTTGCATCTGGTGAGGTTTTTGGGCCAGATCAACCAATTGCTTTGAAACTTCTGGGATCTGAAAGGTCATTCCAAGCACTCGAGGGTAAGATTCTTTAACAGAGTTCATAACATAAGCAGAATGAATTTGGCATAAGTCACTTCAGCAATCTAAACCCCATTTTGGTTTTGTAATGAATAAAAATAAAATCATTTTATCACTTAATGGATTTCTTTTTCATTTTAAAAGGCCGAAACTATGATTTAGCTGATATCTTGAATTTATTACCGACACACATGTCCTGCCGTGTCTGACACGACACGCGTGTCCACACGTGTCGACACTCCTTTGGGCACTTTAAAGGTATTTCTAGAAATTTTAGACTTAATGTGGGCATGTGGACACGTTTTTGTACCATGTCAAGTGTGACATTCAGTTTTATTATTAAATATTGTGTTTACCTCTTAAACTATTAAGACTTCTTTTATTGTAAACTCTTCTTTTAGCTCTTCTTTAAATAATATGTGATGCTATATCCCCTCCCATAAACCTAAAAGCCTTAACAAACTCTTATTCCAATACTATATTCATTGTATCATATTGGTATCCCTTTCTCAGTGTATATTGGGGATGGAAGATAACTAGATTAAATTGATGAATGCATTATTATTTGATTATCTCATATTTATTTTAGATTATAGTTGATTAATTCTACGATTTATCAGTTTCTTAAATGAATATCATATCTATACTGTTACAAATTATGATAGTAATCAGTAATTTTATGTGCGTTCACGTGCCTCCATTTCTAGATTTTTAGATGTTGCCATCAGAAAACTTGTATCTGTGTCGAAACTCAACACTCGAATCCGTATCTACAAATCATGATTATATATACTTTGTATTTTAGCCATGTCCCCGTTTCTAAATTTTGGCGGTTTGCCATGTCGTGTCCACACGCGACACTCGGGTCAGTGTCTACAAATCATAGGGCCGAAAGCTTAATACCATAGAAGGCTCAATTGTTTTGCAAGAATGTAAGAATAGTCCTTGCAAATAATAACACTAAATTCAAATGAGAGCTTCTAGGAATACACGCAGTGTGTCAAGGAGCTTCCTAACGGCTCTCTTTAACAAGCCATGCAACCGACAATGCATTTTTTGAACAAAAATACTCTCATCGTTTTTTAAAATGTGACACACACACATATCCTTACTTTAGTACATATGGCAACTTTAGGACTCATGAACACATACAGTCACAAAGGTCAACAATTATCTTTTTCCTTTTTTTCTCCCAATTTTGGAATTTGAAGTTTGATATTTCACATACATATCCCAACCTGAAAATATTCTATTCTAGATAGGCCTGACCCATTCTTTCTTCAGGGGATGCATCTTAGAAAGATATGCAATGTATCTTTGTTTTAGTGGTATGCAATTGTGGAATGAAGTCTTTTTTGCACTGTTAATTATCACTGCAATCGCATTTGAATAGAAGGAGATACTTCATTGTGGGATGGGTGTAGGAAATTACTTCATTAGAAGGAGATACTAATGAAGTCTTTTCTCGTTTGATCTCACTTATGAAATTGAGGATGGGTGTAGGAAATTCATCTGCAAGGTTTTTAAGAGAAATTTTTTATACCTATCTGGGCTTACAATTGGTCACAGTTGAACAATTACTGTCATATTTCCCACAGAATTCATAACACCTCAAGCATAATAATAATTTTTTGTTAGTCCCATCAGGGAATTTTGGGTTGCTTTTTGAGTCGTTAAACAATGGAAACTCATAAAACATGTGGAAATACATTCAGGGACTTCAGAAAGATCTTTGAAAGGAAATATAAATTGTTGAAAACTGATACTTGGGCAGAAAGAAATGCCATCTGGCAGGTCAGGATACCAGGGTTTGGTGTGACGTGAATTTTGCTTGCATCAGTTCCCTTCTAATCTAGAACAGTGTGAGGGATGATGCTCACAGCTTCATTAAGGGAGGTTATGATCTTGTATGCTTTCCCTGCACATGAAATTGCTGATTTAACACAAGTGAAAAACATGGTCCATGAAATAGAAATTGACATCTGGGATCAACCAAAAGAGTCACAGTTGTGCACTCTCTACAACCACTTTATAATATCTAAAAATGCAGTCCCATGCAGAAAATATAGTTACACGTGAGTATGATAAAAATTGATCTTATAAAAAATACCTTTCAAGAGAAACATAAGTAATCAACATAACATGAACTTTACTGTTCTTGATATCTTTGCTACTAGAAGACATCCTGCATGATGCTAATGATAATTTCTGTCAACTAAATCATGACCGTTGCTTTCAAAATTTTGTGTCAAAATGCGCAGTACAAGAGTGTAGGTTTTCTTCTTTTAAACAGTTGCAATTGTTTAGTATAAGATTTAGAGCACCTATCTTATCAGTCTGTGGAATATAAGGATAACTAGATAAATTTAGTGAAATAATACCCAATGCACACCCTTATTTTAATAATGGAAATCCTCACTTTATTAATAAATTTTTTTGTTGGCTGTCATTGACATTTTTGGAATTGTAACAGCCTTCAGCAGATAATTAGAAAAATGTAAAATAAGGAGAGGAGTGCCATTAGTAAGACGAGAGAATATGGATGCAGATATCATGTCCCTAAATTTACTATTCCATGAAATACTTGGCACGCAATTATATTTCTTGAAACTCTAAAATAAATCGTTTCTTTTTATCTTAGCTTTTCTATCTTAACTCGAGATTCGCAATACACAGTAATAGACGGTAACCGTGACTGATATATCTCCCTTTCTTCACAATGACATGTTAAATGCACAGGAGTTGCTATGGAATTGGAGGATTCCTTATATCCTTTGTTGAGGCAAGTAAGCATAGGAATCGATCCTTACGAGGTATTCCAAGATGCAGAGTGGGCTCTTCTGATTGGGGCAAAACCCCGAGGGCCTGGAATGGAACGTGCTGACTTGTTGGACATAAATGGACAGATTTTTGCTGAACAGGTGAGACTAGTAGCCAGTTCAAGTATTCCCTATAATTCCACATAAAACAAGATTATATCCTAAGTTTTTTCATTTATGATTATTTAGGGAAGGGCACTTAATACCGTTGCATCTCGTAATGTTAAGGTGATGGTTGTGGGCAACCCATGCAATACAAAGTGAGAAAGCTTTGTTTTTTCTGACTTAATGATGTACTTATCCTGTGATACTTACCATTGCTAATTCTGGTCCCTTTCATGTGTAGTGCTCTAATTTGCTTGAAAAATGCACCAAACATACCTGCAAAGAATTTCCATGCTTTGACTAGGTTGGATGAGAATAGGGCCAAATGTCAGGTATCTGTGGGTTTAAGCTCGTTTGTGGTTGCTAAAGACCTGTTCATTTGAGATTGTAACAACCGATTGTGAGCTCCAAACCTATTATTGGACTCAAAATTATGTTTAATTTTGAGTCCAATAATCGATTTGGGGCTCGCAATCGGTTGTTACAACCTCAAAGGAACATGGCCTAAGTCATGTTTGTTTTGGTGATTAACATTTTTATTTTCTATATGCATATACAGTGACATATTAGCGTGAACTTTTCCTGTATGTGGTTTGTGCAGATAGCACTTAAAGCAGGTGTATTTTATGATAAAGTGTCAAATGTGACCATTTGGGGAAACCACTCAACTACTCAGGTCATTTGTTAGGTTGAAATTACTAAACAATATCAGCTTTCCATGATACAATAACTTTTTTGTTACTTTATTGCTGATGTGAATTGAAATTAGCCACTTTCTGAGGGATTACTAATAGATAATCAGTTCTCATTTAGTCTCTTAAATTAAATTTTCAACAGGTTCCAGATTTTTTAAATGCTGAAATCAGTGGCATTCCTGTGAAGGAAGTTATCACTGACACCAAGTGGCTAGAGAAAGACTTCACTGAAAGAGTTCAGAAGGTATAATTACATTGTTTCAAAATTTTAAAAAAAAATCATAGTTAATGAGGTGGTCATACCTCTGTCGTGGAAAAAGTATTGTGCATCAAAAGCAAAAGGGTTTATGTGGCAAGGTTTGAAATTTCGGTTTCAGTTTCGGTGGAAATTGCGGTGTAAAATTTCGGTATAAATTTCGGTTTCGGTCCCGCCCGAAATCCGAAATTTCGGTATTTCGGCCAAAATTTAAAACCATGTTATGTGGTCAGCCTTGTGGCCAATTTTGATGTAATGAATGTTCGTTGTGACTGAGCTTAGAACACCTCATAGTAAACTAGTTTATCTCCAATATGAATGCATGATCATGCTTGTAGTAAACGATTATTTCAAGTTTCACATTTGTTCTACAGCAGCTTTAAATCTGTTATCAGTTTATTAATCTTGTTATATGTAATTTAAAACTTATTAATATTGAAACCTGATATGCAGCGTGGAGGTGTTTTAATCAAAAAATGGGGCAGATCTTCAGCTGCATCAACTGCTGTGTCAATTGTTGATGCCATTAGGTCTCTTGTCACTCCCACTCCCAAAGGCGATTGGTTTTCTTCAGGGGTAAGTTAATAATAAGAGATGTATTGACTTTTCGGTACTTCATCCAGTCAGAATCTTTTATTTGGAAAATTGTTTACTTGGCCCATCCGTAATTTCTCTGTAAGTAGATTATCTCTGAAAATTCGATTTAGTGTGACATGCCCTGGGCTGAAACTTGGTATGAGTCGTCAAGTGTGTGTTATATCAACTGAATCTGAGCTATATTTATAGGGACCTTAGAAAATCATTAAAAACAGAAAATTATGGAAAAGGAGAAATACTGGAAAAGCTTAGAGAATTAATATTTAGTGTGTCATAGCATGGTTTTAGTTGTCAGAGATATTGCTCGTCTCAAAGATAATAATGAAAATTCCATAGTTTCTTATCTTTTAACTCTAGATTAAAATTCATTGCCGCCCTTACATTGAAGATAATGGACATGTGATTGGGATAACATCAGACTACAAATTCATTTGTGGGTTCATCTGTGCAATTAGTATAGACATCTGATGGATCATATTTACGTTTATTCAACATAATTCAGCTTCCATTGTGCCTCTCATCATTGGTAGTGTTGCACTGCTCAGAAATTGTTGAACCCTTCATCTGTTGTTATTACCAACTATTACGTCAGTATGTTGATATGAATCTATACACGGCATCACTTTTATGGAAATGTTGCCATTTCTTTACGGTTTGTCTATTTATATAGTCAACAGCAATTGAGCATATGGTTCTTCACTAAGCTGCTCTTTGGCCTCTTTTTGAAGGATTGCATTTGTAAACTAATAATTGTATTGTAACATGAGAAATCTATTTGTATCTGTACAGCTTAGACCAGGAGTAATGAAAATTAGTGCTGAAAAACTTGGAAAGTCCCATGAAAATTAGTGCTAAAGAAAACATCAAGCAAGATTGTTTATGAAATAAGCTAATCAAAAGATAATGTACATGTCGAAAATGCATTTGAAATATGTTCCTCAAAGGCTTTCACATATGTGATTTTATAAATTTGACCAACAGAAATGGCAGTAAAAATTCTTGTGATTGAGAAACTGTACTACCATGTCTCAAACCAATTTTTATTCCATCATTCTTTCTTCCTCATCAGCCATCATTTCATGTAAATAAGCTTCATATAATAGATACATTGTAACTTCCTATTCATGAAGTCTGATAATTTCAGATTTCCATGTTTGCCTTACATTTCTAGGTTTATACCAATGGAAATCCTTATGGTATTGCGGAGGATATTGTTTTCAGCATGCCATGCAGATCAGAGGTTGGTTTCCATTTAGTTATTTTGATTCATGCTGTTTGTTCCTGTAAAATTTCTTGAACAATGCCTCTTAACAAGATATCCTAATTTTCAGGGAAATGGTGATTATGAGCTAGCTGCTGATGTAATCTTCGATGATTTCCTTCGCGAGCGTATAAAAAAGGTTTGCTTGCACATTAACTCAGCCCTTTGACACATGACGGTCGTATACCATAACATCTAAACTCGATAATCCTGTTACAGACCGAAGCCGAGGTGCTTGCAGAGAAAAGATGTGTAGGCCATCTTACTGGGGAGGTAAGTAATATATATTGCCTCTTATTGCAATTTCATGGACAATCACTTCGTATGTAGTTACCATTAAAAAAAAAATTACTTCATATATAGTTAAACCAAGTACCCATGCTCTTTTCAGGGTAATGCATATTGCGATCTCCCAGGGGACACAATGCTCCCCGGAGAACAATAGGGGACCGATGAGATATCCATTTCCAAAATTTGGTGAACAACTTTTGGCAAGAACAGCAAGCCTACCAAGTAGAAACAGAAAATCAAATCAAGGCTTCTTGTAACTATTATGTTTTCATGAACTAAATGTGACAGTTGAGAGTAGTTATGACAAATTGAGAGGATGAAAATAAAGGTGGTGCTTTTGATGCATTGATGATTTTGAGGTCGTTAAAATTCTGCGTAGCATTTGATCTATTGAGTGGATAATTTCTTTCAATAAGTTCCTGGTAGCCTCAAGGAGGACCTACAAAACTTGTTTATTCTGCCACTGTATTCTATCAATAAGTAGTTAAAATTCTGCATAGCATTTGATCTATTGAGTGCATGTCCTATCCTGTTTACGGGAAACTGTAGAAGTAGCAATTTTGTGAGATAAACTGGCTCTAAGAAGCATCTAAAAGGTATGCAAGGTATACAACATATAAGACTTGTTCGAAGTTTGCAGGGTTATCAACGGAAAAGAAATTGTGTGTGTCAAATGGATCAGAGAAGGTAGGGTTCCCTTACAAACCATTTGAGCTAAAATTGATATTGTTCCTTCACAGTTCGAACTATCTATGGGTTATCATTCATCAAAATTAAGACATTTGTAGTCAAGCAATAATTTTCCTTCCCATTCTATACAATGATGGAACAAAAAATTAAGTACTGTTAAGAGTTTGGGAAATGAGATCAGCGCCAAAGTGTTTTGATAAACATGCGCTCCACTTGTCTGTCGTGTAGTATTTAAAGAGATGTCAGAGGATATTAAGGTTCTCAAAAAGCTCTTAAAGCTCTTTAAATACTACACGACAGACAAGTGCAGCGCATGTTTATCAAAACACTCTGGCGCTGATATTATTTCCCTAGAGTTTTTGTATTCCATAGGTTCCAGCTCCCCCAACATCATCGTCAAATCGCTCCTAATTGACTCCCTTTTCATCTTGGTCGCATTTTTTGTCTATGTTTCACGCTACAAACTCAATCAAAACTCCTTTGACTCCCCGAGTTATGATTGTGCAGAGTCAATTAGGAATTGCTTTCACCGCATTTTGGATCCCATCCACATTTTGAAACACTACTGAATTCTGCTGTCAGTCAATCACGAACTTTCAGTTCCTTGTCCAAATTTGGTTATTTTTCTTAGTTGGTTAGCAGAAAATGTACAGATTTATAATAAATTCAAGTCTTCATGGACTCCATGATGGCTTAAATAAAACAATTGTGCTCCAAATTTGTCAACCTTTCTTATACTTCATCGTTCTATTAGGTTAATCACCCTTTATTATCGACTAGTAAAAACGCACGTGAAGAAAGGATTGTCATCTGTAAAATATTTTTTGGGAACAATCAATTTATATTGTGGCCCATTTAATGGACGGTTTAGATCATCCTATGGTGTAGGCTGTAAAATATTCAGTACAATTTTTAATTTTTGAATAGGTAAGTTGGGGTTTTGCGGGGACCCCTACCGGCTTACTAAAAAATACTTCAGTACATGGGTTTACACCATATATATTCTAACAAGAATTTTGTGACAAAGCCTTCAAACGAAAAACATATTTCTTACACTCCCTATTACAAAAAAACAGTACTGATGGGCCACATCGTAAATAGGGTGTTCCAAAAAAAAACACATTTCCATGCGATGATCCTAGCCCTGCAGTCTATAGAGGAACGACATATTTGGATTATCATCTGTAAAATATATTTTAGGAACAATCAATTTATATTGTGGCCCATTAAATGGACGGTTTGGATCATCCTATGGTGTAGGCCGTAAAATATTTAGTACAATTTTTTTCTTTTTTGATAGGTAAGTTGGGGTTTTGCGGGGACCCCTACCGGCTTATTAAAAAATACTTCACTACATGGGCTTACACCATATATATTCTAACAAGAATTTTGTGACAAAGCCTGCAAACCAAAAACATTTTTCTTACACTCTCTATTAAAAAAAACAGTACTGTATAACTTACACCATAAGACGATCCAAACCCTCCAATTGATGGGCCACATCGTAAATAGGGTGTTCCCAAAAAACACATTTCCATGCGATGATCCTAGCCCTGCAGTCTATAGAGGAACGGCATATTTAGGAAACATTTATTGGTTGAAGGGTTGTCATTATCCTATGGAAATGAATTTTGGCACACAACCTACTTACATTGTGGCCCATGAAATGGACGGTTTGGATCATCCTACGATGTAAGCCATACAATACTTTTTCAAAAAAAATACTCACTATCAGGACTTACACTAGATAAAAACTCTAATAATCACATCATTTCCATCTAAATTATGGGGAAATGGGTGAAACGGGCCGGGTCAAAATCACCCGGAAATGGACGGTGTGGACCATTAAATGGACGGTTTGGATCATCCTATGGTGTAGGCCGTAAAATATTCAGTACAATTTTTTCTTTTTTGATAAGTAAGTTGGGGTTTTGCGGGGACCCCTACCGGCTTATTAAAAAATACTTCACTACATGGCCTTACACTATATATATTCTAACAAGAATTTTGTGACAAAGTCTGCAAACGAAAAACATATTTCTTACACTCCCTATTAAAAAAAACAGTATTGTATAACTTACACCATAGGATGATCCAAACCGTCCAATTGATGGGCCACATCGTACAAAGGGTGTTCTCAAAAAACACATTTCCATGCGATGATCCTAGCCCTGCAGTCTATAGAGGAACGGCATATTTAGGAAACATTTATTGGTTGGAGGGTTGTAATTATCCTATGGAAATGAATTTTGGCACACAACCTACTTACATTGTGGCCCATGAAATGGACGGTTTGGATCATCCTACGATGTAAGCCATACAGTACATTTTCAAAAAAAAATACTCACTATCAGGACTTACACTATCTAAAAACTCTCATAATCACATCATTTCCCTGTAAATCATGGGGAAATGGGTCAAACGGGCCGGGTAAAAATCACCCGGGAAATTTTATGGGTCATTGGGCTTGGACTCGCACCCGGCCCGCACACCCGCGGGTCAACCAGAATTTTGACGTTTTTTGAAGATATTTTTTTTATATATAGAGATTTGATAGCCACCTTCGCCGAGGCTACTTGTCTGCTTGTCGCGCATCCTTTGCTGCAAAGATTGGCAGAAGTACGATTTGTCCAAAAGTGGCTAGTAATACATAATAGCGACAAATAATAATCATGCAGGTACTAAGTTTTAAATGAAAAATTACGGAAAAGGGAAGCAAAGTAGTGAAATTACGAAAAAAAATACCGAAAGAGTAATAAAATATGACAATTACGAGAAAAGTACAAAGAAAATTCAAAAGTTATGACAATTACGAGCAAAAGAGGCATAAAAAGGACACTCATGTGCAAAGAAAATTCAAAAGTTATGACAATCACGGGCAAAAGAGGCAAAAAAAGTAGACAACTGGCGTCTTTTTTGATCACAAGGGCATATGAGAAGCGGAAATGACGAAAGAGAAGCAGTGAAAAAGGACATACGTGGGACTTTGATTGAAATTAAGCGGGATAGAAAGCGAATTTCAGTAAAAGAAGGGAACCAATTGTTAAGATTCTCGCTTTATATAGAGTAATAAGGATTGGAATCAAGAAAATATTTGATCACATCATTAGCACTTGATTCATCTCTTGCCATAATGCCCAAACCTAGATTACAATGATGTTCCAACAGGAAAGTTGGTGGCTGCATGAGATGAGCTGTTTCTTTGTCACAGGACTCTAATGGGACATTCATTGGTAGAATTAGCACTACAATTCATGTCATTTAGGCCATGTCTTTCCACTGAATATTTGTGTGCCCAGTTGTGAGAGAGGGAGGGAGGGACTTAAGTTGGTGAGAGTGGAAAGGGCATAAAAATTCCCTAAAAAATAGTGAAAATGAAATACCAACTTAAATTTGGTTTTTTTTTTTTTCCCTATTTTAGGAGTTTTTCTGTGCTCCCCTCAATCTGACCCTCAATTCTCACAACTGGCCCCACAAATATTCCATAAAGTATTTTTTCAAGGTTGCCAAACATGGCCTTGTTTTATGCCCATTTTACGTCGAAATAAATAAAGCCTTAGTTGAATATTTTTCACGTATTGTCTAGGATTATCTTTTAATATGCAGATTTGCAGGAACATGTGACCTGGGGGAGGCTGGAAGAATGTAATCAATGGCTTGGAAAGGGTGGACCCATCGTGCAAGATTTACATAAGCTAAGGCCCTGTTTGAATTGGATTACAAAAAAATATTTCTTGTGGATTTTTTTTTTTCGTCTCCACTATTTGGAGGGATATGGTTCTAGTTACTTTTTCATTTGTAATCAATCAAAGAAGAAGTAACAAATTTTGGAAAAAAGTTTCTTCTCTAAACTTTTTCCAGAAAATTCATACAATCCAAACAGGGCCTTAATTGTGCAAAAATATCTTATCCACCAAACTTACTTCTTCTACTCTTTCATTAGAGCTCCTCCTGGGGTAATTCTCATTTTCCTGCTAGCTAAAATAAGACTAATCACGAACGGGGATAGATATGGAAGAGTTATATAGGGCAGACACTGCTATCTTACTTTTGCTGAGTAGAAATACACTAACATAGACATGTTCATGTCTCTTTGATTCACAGAACCTTTGATCCTTCTAAAATTTGTCAATGTTAGAATGGTTGGACAGATACTAAACTCTCTATGATTAAAACAACATGTGAGTTAACCTGCTATGAAATTGGAGTTCATCAGAGCATTCTCTACTGTATCTATTGAACAATTCTCTTAGTGCAGAGCCCTGGACAGCGCAAAACATAGATTTGATTAATGGGCCATCTCTTGAAGGGGACTGGATTCCAAATCAAGGGCTTTTAATTACAAAGCAATGTTCTGAAAGGGAAGGAACAATTATGTGATAAACAATGATATAAAATGTCATTTTCAGTCCTTGTGAACTATACACTACAACACAGGGTTAACATCTTAGAGGTAAAAGAGATTTTGTAAGAACAATAGGGTACTTTCCCTATTGGCGAGGCTTCAGGCTTCTGTTATCGGTGTGAGTGTCAAGTTTGGTATATACATTCATTGAGTATTACAGTTTCTGAATTTGAGAGAGTTTTCTGATACATTGCCACTGGAACCAATTCTCCTTCTTGCTTATTCATAGAAGATCTAAAGTTTAGTGTTATGGGTTTTGGACTTAGATCTTACCTCTATTCTTCTCCAAAATTCCCCTCCAAGCAGTACTCCCTACCAGCAATCCATTGATATTTGTGGTATCCAATGATTTACCAAGAGTCCTGGCCATTGTTGAGAGGCTTCAAGCTGTTTGGTTCAGACATAAACCTGAGACTCAGACACCAACACCATGTTGACATTTCAAAATGGATCCCCAACAACACCTGGACTGGGATCTTGATAAAATCAGATGCATACCAGTGAAAAGCTCTAAGTTACCCATAGCTACTAAATCAACTTAAATATGCCATGTGGAAATTGAAGAGAAAACAAGTGGAAATCTCCGTAGGCTACAATTGACACTTTTTACTCTTACACAGGATAATTGTATCATAAGTTAAAGAACAGAGCTGCAACCTGTCCATGCTGATGCAGCCTGCATGCCAGATTTCGGCCCAGCATCCATTTTTTATGAGGGCTTCGGGTTTACAAGTATAATACAAAATAAAATGAACAAAATAAAGAAAAATCTACCTAGACATAGCCGCCATCTCCTGTCTTCACTGTATGTATCATCCTTGATGAGACTGCTTTGTCATATCTACAAGAACAAGAAATCGGAACTGCTGCTTTGGCCTGTCTCCATTCTTCGAACCAAACCATTTGTGTCAAAACTGAAACAAATCAGTTTTCTCATATTGAACATGGTTATATAAATGCAACTTGGTGTGAAAAAGGCTTAATTCTATAGCTCCATGAAAAAATCTTAGAAGGAAATAGTACAGCCTAATTCCTTGGCCGCGGCATCAAGGAATGCCAATGTCATTCCAGTAGCATGCCTGAAATGAGCTTCCAATTTTAAGCACTTCTCAATGTCTACATGCCAGTCAATGATGCCTATAGCTAAGTAACGATAAGGGGGAACATGGATTCCCTTTACATCATCCTGTTTAAAATTGGACTTCATTAAGTTGATTTGCAAGATATCTCGAAGAACTGATGTGCTGAGAGCACGCACGTGTGCACTTGGATGAGAGAGGCAACGAATAGAAGCTGGTAGACGACACTGCATACATTGGGTGGTAATATCAAGTCAATAAAGGATACAATGCGATTAATGTTGGACAAGATTTTATTTATTTATTTATTTACTTATTTTGAGAGATAGACCAAGTTGGAAAACATTAACCAAGAAATTTACCTTTAACAGGTTTGAAAGGCCATCGGCGACAGCCAAGCTGGATTCTCCCCACTCCAGCACGAGTTGAACTGCTTTGGCCGTTGCTTCCAGGAGCTGCTCATTTTATACAGAAGGGAAGCAAAATTTCAGAATTGACAATCATATGGCATGTGGTGAGTAAGCCATAGAAACATATTGACCCACAAACTTGTGCTGTTTTTTTACCATGCACAACATTTCAGACAAGACAAAGATATCCTTAATAGTATATGCTATCAATCAGCATACAGAAAGTACACCCTCTAAGATGTATAAGGCTACTCAATCCACAATGTCAGCAAGAACTTAGAAGGCAGTATGTGGCCCCTCTTTTTAGGGTCGGCCTACGCGTGGCACATGTGGCCCCTCTTTTGGGTTGGCCATTACATGTGAATTTTTAATATCAAGGAATTTTGAACCCAGGACCTTTGCTCTGATACCATGTCAAACGACCAACTGCTCCAAAAGCTTTGACAAAGTGAAAAGGAAGAATATTTTTAATCAACATCAGAGGGCTACCAAATCGTGAAGTATAATGGCATATGCCAGAAATTCAAAGCTTGCATTTGTAACACAAAGAACTAGATATGAATTATTTTCCTCAAGATGTTTACCTCTAGCTGTGTTAAAGTACACGCTTCTCCATTGACAAGCATTCCATCTGTGGCACGGAGAAGAAGATCGGAAGCACTTGCTAAAATTATCAAGGCCTCTGGGCTATCATGATTTCTCATCAGTTCCACCATTAATTTTACGATCCTCTGATTGATTCTCCACATTTTCTGACCTTTTTCATCATCTCTAGCAATCCAGGGCTGCAAATCTCTCTCCGCCTGTACAAGGACACATTTCCACAAAAGTGAATGAGAAACTTGAGTGACTGAAGAAATGGTAAAGACAATAATATTTCATGACAGTAGAGCATTCACAAGTTAAACAGATTTTGGACCTGAAGAACAACTGCTGCTGCTGCTTTTGTTGGTGATGCCAATACAACGTTGCATAGTGCAACGACTACCTAGACATATTACATGAAAGTTAGTAGATTTAATTAGTTTCAGAAAAGGAGAAGATACAAGTATCATTGGTGATTGTTTAGCAAGAAACCTATTATTCTGAGTGGCAGTAATGTGGGACAAGAGACCTATTATTCTGAGCCATAGTAATGTGGGACAAGAAACCTATTATTCTGAGCAGTAGTAATGTGGGACAAGAAACCTATTATTCTGAGCAGTAGTGACGTGTGTTGATTGGAATTTTTTTTACCCATAACAGAAAAGACAGAGCAGTATCTACGCCAAAAATTCCGCTACAGTTTGTGGATATGGATAAAAGAAAATTCCTAATGCTCTGTTTGGTTGCTGGGTTTTTTTTGTTCCCGGGAGTTATGTGGGAGAAAAAAATACCCTAGGAGATAGGTGGGAAAAAAAAAGTCCTGGAAGTATCCTGGTAAAATAAAAATCCCATGTTTGGTTATGTGGGAGAAAAAAATACCCTGGGAGATATGGTGGGAGAAAAAAAAACCTTTGTTTGGTTGCTTGAACTGTTGGGTAGAACAAAAATTCTTCTCAAGCTTATTTTTGGTTCCTGAGTTTATTTTTGTTCCTGGGGTTATCTTGGGATGGGATGAAAAGGCAATCATTACAAAAGTGGGATTAAAAAATTCACCCCACAAGTAATCATTACAAGAGTGGGATTAAAATAAACCTAGTGCTAAAAGGCAACCAAACATGGGATGGAACCAAAATTTAACTTACTCTCCCACAAAACTCCCAGGCACAAAAAAAACCTGGCAACCAAACAGAGCATAAAGTTAATAATGTAAGAACTAGTTATGATAGTATATGGTGTATAATATGGAAAATGGAGGAAACTGTACCTGCCTCCAACCTTGTTGGGCAGACGTGCCTTCTGCACTCATTTGTGTTTCTGGGGATGCAATCAACTTGTGCCACAGCAATGAAACAACAGAGAAACATGCTTCGTGTTTATCTGCAAGTACTGATCGTAGAAGAGCTTGTGCGCTACAATTAAATCCTATGTGCCTGTCCATTGTAAGAAAATTTGCCAAGTCCAACGCATCCATGGGCAAACTTTCAACAGGTTTTCCTGAGTTCTTTACCATAACATCAGGTAAAAGTACCGCTTTCTCACATTTTAGGAACATTCCTGAATGGCCTGGAACTTTATCACCTTCACTTTTTTGCGCCGATGGATGCTTTGATTCAAAGCTGTTATTGTTTGAAGAATTTATCTGTTTTCTTGGTGCACATACTAACTGAGCTTCTGGTGGTTCTGCCATGTCAATAATGGATGCGACAGCTTTGCTATGAATATCTATGAGGTGATAAAGGGAAGATGCCCTAGTATAGATTTCATTATCCCACTTGCATCGCATCAGAATGGAGAGAGCATGCATACAGGCCTTTGAGCGCCCAAATAGTTCCGAAACATGGGCAGCAACCATAGCTGCGGCAACTATCTCGTTCGAATTGTAGCTCCAAGAGGTACCAACAGAAGAGGGTTTGAGCGAAAAGAGTGCTTCTAAAATTCCTAAGATCCTACGAGTGTGACAAATTGCCGAGCAAAGGCCATTCCGTAACTCGTTAGAGGCCCCATTGTGTTTTGCAGCCTTGGCTATGGCCAAGTAGTCTTTAGATTCTGAACATTTGCCATTTTTTAACATCAAAGGGAACAGCTGAAGTTCACAAGCCAAAGCACAAACAGCCGCCAGAACAAACGAGTTAAATGTTGCCACAGGACCTTGTTTTTCTCTTTTCCTCTTTCCCGTATTTGTTTGATTTCCATTTCCATTTATTTTCTGGTTTTCTTCATTCGGAGAATGAATATCGCCGCCTGTTGGCTTCTTGCTCCCATTGGGCAGAACCTCATGACTGACACAAACAGTGAGCACTACAAATAACATGCGGGAGGCAAGTTCCATAGAGGCACATGACTCCAAAAAGAGTGAATGGACCATTGTACGAAGCTCGGCCACCGCAAGGGCTTTGGTGGAAGAACCAAATCTTGATCTTTTGGTATGCTCTAAGGAGCGTTGCGCGGGAAATGTCCTTTGAAGAATCACTTCCACGGTAGCGACAAAGATCCTCATGAGGCATGCTTCAGACGGGCTTCCTCGAGGAAGATATTCTAAGACTTTAAGAAGTGGTAAATAGAGATTCCATGATAAAACAGGAGGTTGTAGTGGGGTTGCAACAATAATTTCAGGCAAATCAACAGCTGAGTAACTTAGAGGAAGCAGACCATAAGCGGCTTCCCATATCGTACAAATCCTCCATTCGACCTCAGGCCCATGGGCACATAACATTGACGCAATACCCTGGGCTGTGGCATCAATAGTAGCTTCATCGGAAGGAACTTCCATCTGCTTAGAAGTTCATTTGAATAGATGGAAGTTAGTTATCATCAACAAATTAAGACTTCTGACAAAACCAATAAATTCAAGGGTATACATCTGGTATGATACCACCTTTAAATGCTAATCAGCTGCAATTGGATCAGTTTAAAGAACAAATAAATAAACTGTTAGAATATGATATGTGGTGTAGGGGTATTTTAGTCAAATCATCTTGTATTGTAAAGGCATACATCTAGTGCAATATATAAGGCTGACGGTGAAGCATTTATGACAGGTGTTGAGATTTTCGGTGAGGTTGATGGTGAAGTTGTTCTATGATAATCAGGCTGTGAAGTTATTCTATAATAATCAGGCTGCAGTGCACACTGCTTCTAATCCAATGTTCCATGAACGAACCAAGCATATTGAGTTCGACTATCACTTTGTGCATGAAAAGGTTCTAAGTGGAGATTTATCTACACATTATGTAAAATATGAAGATCAGCTAGCTGACTTCTTTACCAAATCATTGAATCGGGGATATTTCGATTTTGTTCGCTCCAAGCTAGGGTTATATGATATATATTCTCCAACTTGAGGGGGAGGGTTAGAATATAATATTTTGTGTATGAGTATTTTAGTCAAATCATCATGATTTCTCATGAATTATTATATGTTTTGTTATATTATCACATGGAAGAGTGAGGGAATACTCCTCATGATTTCTCCTCTCTCTGTTTTCTCCACCATGATCGAGCTCTAGACAGCAACAAAAAACAAACAAGTATAAATAAAAAAACCCACAAATTACCTGCTCTCGATAGGATGAAATATAGCCACTTAGATGGTCATGCTGGACAGAATCAATTCCTTTAGGATGTCTTAGTGGGGGGAAAAGCAAGGTAGGCCGTGACAGTATCCTGAAAAGTAAAGCCGCCGCAGCATCTGCAGCAATACCTGCTCTCATAGACATTGCGGTCCCAATTGCACGTAAGAAATGCAATTGCAACCAGTTTCTTGGAAGCTACATGTAGAAAAACAAGTCAAGAGATAAACATTGTCAGAAACTCATTTAATTAACTTAGTAGGCCATTTCAAACCTATAATTTTAGGCAGTGACTTGTGCGAAATGGTAACAAAAATTTTAATTTAAAACTATAATAAAAATGGCCACAAGATTTTGACACCACCAAATAACATGTAAATTGTAAAACACCGATACTGTAGATCATATACCAGTAAAACCAATGCATTTAAAAATAAAACGAAGCAATGATAAAACCATTGCCATCACGAACCATCATAGAGTGATTTTCACATGCATAGAGCTAATATTGATTGTGTGGTTACCATGTATGAACAATTATCATTTCAATGATAAAAAGGAAAGTCACAGAATAGATTGAATTCCATAGTTTAGTAAAAACATCTTTCCAAAGCAAAAAACATGGCTCGGAATTACATTCAATTGATTGAATTCCATAGTTTAGTAAAAATATCTTTCCAAAACAAAAAGATGGTTTGCAATGACAGTTGTACCTTACAAAGGCCTCACAATCCACAAGGCATAACGTGTTTCCATCAAAAGCTTAATCTAGAAGGGCTAGAATAAAGATAAAGATGACCTTGATACTTTATTTCATCAAAGAATTGAAATTTCATATTTTGGTAAGGATAAACAAATTTATGCTGGATTTCTGTGGTTTCTCCTTTTAGGACGCGAATAAACCAGAGGTCCAACAGGCAAGATTGCGATTTTGGGGTTCCATTTTCAGTTTTGGCCAAGAGAAACTGCAAAATTGTAGTTTCTTGTTTCCTCTTTCCTGGAAATGAAAAAAGTTGACTGTTTTACCTAATTCCACTTCCACAAAAGTAAAGATTTTAGAACGATGGGAAAATAGAAGGAAATTTATTCTCACTTAATTTCAGTGGGATGATTACAGTGCTTGGGCTCACTGTTTGAACAACCTCTCATCCCTGGCCTCAGTCAGTGATTAAGACTCTTATACCATAACAGTAGAAATCTCTCACATCACTTATATAGTCAACCACAAATCCAACTATCAACAAAGAGAATCCCACAAACAAATCAAAACCAGTCCAAATACTGCAACATAAACTAGTCCCCATGCACACGTAAATTAGTCCACAAATCCACAATCAAATTGAAATATTGCTTCAAACAAAATGAAACAAGAGGTACCTCTACTTTATGCAACACCTTTCAAGCATGAAAACCACAAATCAAGACCGCGCCTTAAATTACACAATTCACACATACATACACAAGAAATTATCAGATAACAGACAAAATTATAACATAAATGCAAACAAATCATATTCGATGCTGGGATCATTGAATGGGAATTTTTAAACCTGCCATGACTCTGGTAGAAAGTCAAAATTGCATTAGCAAGGAAGGATAATGTCTAACCTCACTAAGAAAGATAAATATATATAATATAATATATATATATATATATGGATTTGCTAGCGTCCATAGCAAAAGGCATTTCGTGGAATGTCTGTTGAATGAGAGAGAAGCCACATGGGCTCACATTTAAACAGATTTTGTCATTATTCATGAGGTAGTTGCTGTCTCATGCAACAGACGTTCCGCGAAATGCCTTTTGCGATGGACGCTAGCAAATCCCATACATATACATATGAAAAATCTGTATATACACATATGAAAACCACATCGCATCATATAGCCCACATGAATAATAGACAAATCAACATTTAGGCTATATAATTGAATAAATACAGATACAATCACATCAAGTGTCTTTAATGGTTATTTATTTTAACAATTATTCCATTCACTCGTCCCTATCTCGAATTTCATGAGACCTCTGTACAGTTGAAGCATTACATAGATCTAATTCCAAAAGAGTATACACATCAGAACAGCTTACCAAACACATTAATAATGCTAAAATAGTTACACCAAAAAAGGAGTCATTTGCAATATATCTCTTCCACTATGATAAGATATATAGACCTCATTCTGAAAGACAGTAGAGAGATTTAATAATTTTCTGGTTTAAAATTTAGTTTTGCATTTACCACCATGTATCCTGTTGAAGTATAAAAGATTAAATAACATCATCTCCAACAGCTTAAGCTTTCGGAGTAATTGGTTGTTTCACACGGTATCAGACCAATTGCCCCAGGTTCAAAACTCCTTGGTAATAAAAATCCATATTTAATGGCCAACCCAAAAACAGGGGCCACATGTGCCACATGTAGTCCAACCCTAAAAACAGGGGGCCACATATGAGGGGGTGTTAAAGTATGAATGATTAAATAATGTCATCTCCAACAGCTTAAGCTTTTGGAGTAATTGGTTGTTTCACATATCCCATAGTAAATAGAAAATGCCCAGAGAGAGACAATTATAATTAAAGAAGCTATAAGTTAGTAACGAGTAAAATCATGAAACGGAACACAGTTGCGTCTGAAGCTTAAGCAATGGAATATCTAGAGCAAGAAGAAAACCAAAAGCTTCAGCGGCCGAAATCCAAACCGAAATCTGAAATTTTCAGATTTCAGTCCCAACCGAAACTGAAATTTAAAACCATGATCACAGCAACATAGTTCTAAACCGGGGATCCTACATACCCTCATGCCAGATGCATAATCCTCAGCGGCCCTAAGGAGTTCAACAAGTTGCACAGCAGCATCAAGTGCATCAGGAGCCCAAGATGGTGGTGCTTCTAGAAGCCCAAGTAGAAGCCTTTGTGTGGAACTTGGAGAAGCAATTGCATAGTACCTATCAAAAAGGGAAGCCTAAAAAATATTTCCAAAAATAACTAAAAAAAAAGCACTAAAATGTTAAGATATTTACCGATGAAAAAGCCGTGCATATGGCTCAAGAGCTGGCAACCCAACAACTAGATGCTCATCTAAAGCTGTTGTTGGAGGAGGAAGCAAAAGTGCAGGAACAGCGGCAGCTGTTAAATTTGCAGTTTCGTAACGGGCAACTTCTTCGTCACAAACACTCAATATAACACCGGCCCCATTTGCCACAGCCCATCTTGGAGTTGATGGCATAAGCTGAGGATGCTTTCCAGAGCCACGACCACAAGCTAACACACAATGTTTACGATCGTGTGAGAAATTGCCGGTTCTCAAGAACAGATACCTTAATTGACTTTGTAATTAAACATATACGCAAAATAGGAAGTTCCTTGTACTTACAATAAGATAGTTATTTCTATCTCATCATAACGAAAAGTTTATCAAACAATTCATAGTATCAAGGCATGCATTGCCTACGGTCCTACCCACTTTCTAGTTGTTAAAGTATAAAAGATTAAATAATGCCATCTCCATCAGCTTAAGCTTTTGGAGTAAATGGTTGTTTCACATGGTATCAGAGCCAAAGGTCCCGAGTTCAAACCTCCTTGATAGCAAAAATCCACATGCAATGGCCAAACCCAAAAGAGGGGCCACATGTGCCAAGTGTAGGCCAACCCTAGAAAGAGGGGCCACACATGAGGGGGAGTGTTAAAGTATAAAAGATTACATAACGCCATATCCATCAGCTTAAGCTTTTGGAGTAACTGGTTGTTTCACACTAGTAATCAAACAAACCCTGCTGAACACACTGTTGTCGCCTTCTCATCTTCCAAACTACCAATACCATGATTGGGTACTCTCATCATCATTATCGTCTACATAGATCTTCCCACAACCAGTTTTAAATTTTGGTTTTGGTTTAGATGGAAATTTTGGTGGAAATCCTATAAAATCACAAACATATGGAAACATATGCAAATGATAGAATTTTAAGATGAAACTTTAGGAAAAGCTAGAATAAGCACAAATACACACCTAGAAACCATCACGTAAGCATGACAACCATCCATAATGGTTTAATAATAATGAACACCTAGTGACATGCCTTGTCACATATGCTAGATAATATAATACATACCATATTTCACATGTAATTCATATAAATATTTATACATAATACATGCACAACATTTCACAAGCAATTCATATAGATGCAATTATGTAACACATTATATAGTATGTCGAAAGCCTCAAGATCGAAGATGAAAAGGTGATAAATCGAAGGCCTCATGTCTAACAGCGGAAGGAGTGCCTAAGGACAAGAAGAGAATGAGTCTAAGGTCTCACATTTAATAGCAGAAGGGAGCGCCAAAAGAGAGGATGAAAGAGAACAAATAGTTAGGGCTTTGAAGAGAGTGAAAACTCTTGCATCTTTGATTACATGAGCTTTTATACTGTTAACTTACCAACTTCTTCAAAAGCCTAAGCTGTTGGAGAAAGGCGTTATTTATCTTTTATACTCTAACACTCCCCCGCACGTGTGGCCCACTTGGAAAACACGTGGCACATGTGGTCCTCTTTGGGCCGACCATTGCATGTGGATTTTTGCTATCCGGGAGGTTTGAACTCGAGACCTTTGGCTCTGATACCAAGTTAACTTACCAACTTCTCCAAAAGCTTAAGCTGTTGGAGAAAGGCGTTATTTATCTTTTATACTTTAACATATGCCATGTAAAAACTCTTGAAATCTGATGTATAAAAGAGGAAGAGAGTGAAATACGAAGAGAGAAAGGAGTAGAGAACCCACACAAATTTGTGAGATTTGTATTATGTTCCTTTGTAATGAATTACAGCCCTCATCATCAACTTATATTATAGCACAAATTACACTAATTAAAGATGTGGAATTACTTAAGAGATAACCCATAACACAGTGGCATTACTTAAGAGATAACCCATAACGCACTTTTGTCATGTTTTGTGTGTAGCTTTGTTTCTCAAGATGAAATTTTACAAACAAATCCAAATAAGCAGTACAAATGATGATGCCATGAGAATTTGAAAACATATGCACTAACAAGAAACCAAATTGGTAATGATATGAAGAAAAATATGGTAAGATACTCAATGCTATTAAAAATGTGATCAAATTTTAAGAGAAACCATCAATTATTGGCATGAAACATGTCATGCATGTATAAAACATTTAAGAGGAGTAAATGGATAAATTTCAACTTAGAAGAACCCAACTAGAGCCAAGATTAGAGCCGGGTATTCCTTTCACCTTCTTCATGAAATTTTTTTTTTAAGAATTCATTTTAGCCGACCCCAACTAGTTTGGGACAAAGGCTTTGTTGAGTTGAGTTGATTTGAGTTGAAATGCATAAATTTCAACTATGAACTTAATACAATCAAGTTGAAATGTCATCTCATATCCAAATGCAAATTAGTATGACAATGATGAAAATGTCACATACCAGTTGTTGGAGGCTTGAGTTCCCCACCAGCTGCATATTTACCCATCACTCCACCACACCTAATAAAGCAACAAAGAGCTCAATGGGCATGAATATTAAGAACATCTATCAATGAATTCCCTGAGTACTTCATAAAGAATATCTACTCTTTGCAGTACTCTCAGCGAAGGATTCATTAGCCAACCCCAACTAGTTTGGGACAAAGGCTTAGTTAAGTTGAGTTGCAGTACTCTCAGCACTTCATAAATTACTGAACTCTAATAAGACATAAACTAAACTCTGATACGAAGAGTAGAATAATAAGACATCATAAATCCCCACATTGGAGGGGATATATTGCACAAACTAAAGGATAAAATAAGAAAGCACAACTCTGATACAAAGGTTTTGACCATTAACTGTCCTAAGTGAAGATCAAGACAAAAACAGAAATATATATACAACATTATTACAATGGAAACAAAACTCAACAATTATATAAAAAAGTAACTTCCAAAAACATAAAATGAATAAACAAATGATGATTACCTAGTATCTGAAACCGTTAACTTCTATGTCGGTGCACTTTTTTATACGCAATGTGGAACCAATGTATTTATTTAGTATAGTTCATGTGATAGTTCAACAGTAGGTCTAGGCCTTCTACAGTATAGTTAATGTGATAGTTCAACAGTAGGTCTAGGCCTTCTATGTTAAGTTATTAACAATAAATTACAATAGATGTGTCATAGGAATGTCAAGTAAATGAAAGTCCATGTTCCACAGGCCACAGACAGAAAAATAAATAGTTCCAATATGCATGAATTTCAAAAGAATATAAAATGAAGCACTTTTTATTTGTCTTTTATATTTTCTTTTTTCTTTTTTCCTTTTGAACTTCTATATGTTAATTCTGCACAACTACCTTAATCTATCCAGATTATTGTAGACAAGAATATTCTGAAATAACTGAAAGTCTTTACTTAATCAAACTGACAACTTTTAGTCAAACAAAAGAAAAGGTAAACTCACTTACCAACGAAAATAGTCACTTCTAATACCCAGTGGTGCAGCAAGCAATATATCAGTAATCCAGGGTGATAATGGCCTCAATGGTTTCCTCTCATTTTCCTGCAGAACTGTTTGACAGGAATCCTCTTCCCTAGAGTCACTTGTTGTAGCATGACTGCCACTGTTGCTCCTCTCTGTTTCACTATTCTGATGATCAACCTTCCAAATTGGGCGATTGTAGTGAGTTAATACCCGTAAAATTTCCCCACATGCCAGAGCCCATTGTTCAGAATATCCTTTCTGTAATTAAACAATTTGTCAGTCCTAAATGATGGTCTTGCCAATTTCCACCCATGAACCATATTATATGTTATTGAAACCAAATAAATATGCATACATTAGTGTTCGGAATTCAAAAGCATTGTCAGTTAAAACCAAACGATGAAGCCCAATAAAAACAAATAAGTAACAAAATCATTAAAAACTTGAGAGAAAAGTAGCCCAAGCTTATTAGTTCCTGTAGTCCCATACCTCATTGTTTGTGCTGACTAAAGAAATAAAAGAACTAAAGGGAGGGTCGTTCTTATCATACGCCAATGTCCCATCAATTATACATGAAAGAATTGGATGAACAACAGCATGGCCTTGCTCTGGATGATGAAGAACAAAGATGGCTGGAAATTAAGTAAAAGATATAAGTAGTCATTATGCAGTCTCAAACAAAGACGAGAAAATAAATGGCATAGGTATAACTGTTATAAATGGTCAAGAGAGAAAGATTTCAATACCCAATACTTCATCCAAAAGGCGGATATCTTTGGATGGATAATAATTCTGGATTAGCTGCGAGCAAAAAAACCAATCACAGAACAGTCAATTTGAGTGTATTTATTCAGTTTCAATGGCGTTTTTATATATTTCCAATATTAGGACTCTAAACAAGTGTATTTGATTTGTTTCAAGCTCCATCCAATATGCAGCTATATAGAAAAGAATAAAAAAACCCGTACCTCTGCTACATCTTCTGGGAATCGTTCTGAGGTGCACTGACTAAAATATTCAACATAGGCCATAACTTGAGCCTTGACAGAAAAAACATGTAGCAAGTCAGTTAACATAGAAAACTGGACGATTGACCTCCACGAATACGACAAAAAGCATTCAATAGCAGAAAATTTAGCCCCTACACAAACATTTTAAAAATAACTATATACATTAAAGAATAATCAATATATCAAAAAAATAAATTTGAATGATAGCCAAGAATATATTAAGCAAAAATAGACCGAGATGGTCAAAATACAAAGAGGAAAAGAGAGATAAACAATAGGGGAAAATCTAAAACCAAATCAAGGTGGGAGAGAATCAAATAAAGCTAAGGCCTCTTTGGAGACACCATCCCTCGCCAATCTATCCGCCTCCGAATTAGCTGTACATCAATATATCAAAAATTTCAATACAAAAAAGTCCTTTATGGCCCCAAAGCAAACAGTTTCAAAAGGCTGAACGCGGCCAAATGGAAAAGGGAGTCTACTCGGGGGAGTCCACGATGACACGGGGGAGTTTTAAAACTATGGTTTGGACTAAATTCTTGTGAGCTCAGCAATGAAATATTACAAACTGCTGAAGTCGAAGAACATGGTACTGTAGCATGCTTTGATCATTTTCTTCAACAAGAAAGTATCCCAGTTTAGGATAATCACTTTTCTCTAAAGAGGGTTCATGAAAGATCAGAAGATGATAATAGGATAGGAAGCTCTCTTTGTTATGCTTCTTCTATTAGGAGAGGATAGTCAAATTGAGTGTTCCATTTTGCTGGTGACATCTCTGTGACCTTTTCATTAATGGTCTGTCTTCTAGACATAAACTGTCTACCCATGTTTGTAAGCTCATGTAAAAGTTGAGTGTTTTGACAAATGAATTTTAAAGTTAATACAATTTTCCTGCAAAACTACAAAAGAAACTAGACAAGCTCCTTTGAAATTAAACTTTCAAAGCAGGTTCCTCCCAACAGACATTACAGATTATGATTATACATATACATACAAACATCTACTACCATATAACAGAAGAGAAAATATCAAAATTTGAATTTCCTCCAAAATTCTATCGGATTTACATGTCGTGATTAGATTTTTACCATCAAATCCATAACTTTTATACAATACATTCATTTGTCTAAGTTACATGCGAGGGTAAAATCGTGATGGAAAATTTAGATTTTTTTGGAAACTCTCTATGAGTACCACGCATCCAGCTTTTGACGCGTCCCTCTCTCTCTTTTTCAATCTCTCTCTGGGATGTCCCCGGACGTCTCCCACTCTCTGGTTTTCTCTGGAAACCCTTCTCCTCCACATCTACTGCCAACCCTAGAGTGGGGATTTTTGCTTCTATTTCTACGGGGCGTGTTGTCATCTTCATTTCTATCTTGTGGAAGCCATACTATTTTTGAGGCATTTATTTGGACCGTTTTCTTCTTGGATTCTAAGTGCTTTTTTTTTTTTTTGGCATTTGGAAAGAGGTGGAAATGAAATGGGGTTGTGGTCAGTTTGCAAGGGTTTGGATCAGGTCTCTTTGCCAATACACCTCTCTTTTCTTTTCCTTATTTATTTTCTTTTCCTCACTTTTGTTTTTCTTCTCTCTGTTTCAATTAGGGGCTTAATTTGAGTTTCATGGAACCATCAAGCAGATTTTTTGAAATCAAATCTAGGTTTTTCTCCCCTTTTTTGAAAGAATATTTTCTTAGTTTTATTTAACTTTTTTCAATGGTAAAAGGATAAAACCATGCATGCTCTGTCTAAATAGTTAATCAGAAAATATGTGATTAAAGAGAAGGAACTGGCTTCTTTTGGGGGCCTGTTAAATTCCCATATATTGAGTTTTCTTGCTACGATAGATTTGTCTTCTAAAACCCTAACCATAAAGATAGTATATCTCGGACCAGTTTCTCTTTCTCCATTGAATCTCTACACTCTCCCTCACAAATTCGTTCACATGACATTCGTATATACACTGAAATTGCAATTTGGGAGGTTTGTAAATTGCACTTTTAATCAGATTGCATTTTGGACATGCACCATTAGGCAGTATTTCTTTTGGATTTTGAGGATCAATTGTTAGTCCAAAGTTTTTTACTGTACCCAAGTTTTTGATGAACTTTTTCAGGGATAATAAGATCCAGGACGTTTGTTTTGATTTGGGATGCCCACAGCGAACCTTTGCTACCGGTGATTCTTATCAATATTCGACGGTGGCGGATAGTGTCATTTCTGAGAGCCAAATGAAGATACAAATTTTCACCCACATTCAAACTTCAATAAAGGTATTTCACATTGGATTGGTCTCACTTTTTGGGACTTCTTTAATTCATGGTGGAAACCAACGATGATCAGGAAACCAACGATGATGATGACTGTATACACTCTAGCATGACATTTATGTTCTGCAATCTCTGTAATCTACAACCTTACAACCTAACTGATTTCATATCTTTCTTTAGCAGGTGGCTGCAATTTTTTTACATCATGGGAGGATGCTAGGATTTCATTCGCCCTTTCTTTTTTTATTTGCCGTCTTTTTATTTCAGAATTTGAGCAACTAGCTCTGATTTAAATTTTGGTAATGCGGATAATCACCAAAATTTGTTGTATTGCTTCTTAACATCTTTCTTTTATAGGTTTCAGCTTGATGCTGAAACAAAATTGTTTTTCGATCCCACATACAAAAGAGTGTTGACGAGCTCAGAGCAAACCTATTACATTGATCAAGGTATCTTTCTCCTGACTGATTCCTCTTTCTATCCCTATAAACCTAATTTTTTCTATGAAGAATCCTAAAGCTTGAAATTCCATGGAGAATGGTAAACCTAATTCTAAGTAATTCGTCTGGCTTATGTTTTTCGTTTTTAATATTTCTTTTCTCTGGTGATTTCCTTAAAATTTGGGGATTTAGGTTTAATTAAATCTTCTTTCATTTCAGATTTTGAGCAACTTCCAATGGTTGGAATTTCAGTATTGGCGATAGGCACCAGAATTTGTCTAATGCTAATCCTAAAGCTTGAAATTCCATGAAGTTTTTTGGGGTTTATGTGGAACCTTTCCCGGGGCTCATGGAAGCTGCTGCAATATGGCTATTGCGCTTGCGAATAGACGGGTCAGCAGATTTTCTCTCTTCCCTTTCTTTGATCAGAGCAAAGAAAATTTCAAACAAGTATATAACTAACGATTATTCCCAATTCATAGGCAACATAATGTTTTCTCCCCACATTATTTGCTTATGCAGCAATGGTATTAGAGCTACTAAGTTTCTTATCTACTTCTGCAATGAACATCCATGTTTATCCTCCTCACTTAAAACCTAAGAGATCCTGCAAGTTTTGTTCTTATTATTAAGAGTATGGTTTGGTCATTAGTAGCGGATGTCAGTTGTTTTGTGGGTGCTCTATTCTTGAAGGGTTGTGATATTTTTCTCTCTGTTTTTTATCTATTTTCCTTTTAGATAGTTTGCTTTTTCGAACATGACTTTCTGTTATTCCCAGTTTTGCTCTTTAGTTTGCTTTCTCGACTCTTTAATCTAGGGGGTTTTTTGTGCGTTCCTGACTTTTTATGAGAAACATGTCTTCTGCTAACCCAAAAGGTTGTTTTCTTTAGAGTCTTGCAATTTCAAGATGAGGGTATTGATCTATTGATTCAAATGCTACTTTAACATCCCACTTATGCAATGTTTTTTTAATCTTGAAGGTACATTCTTGCTTCTCTTGTTAAATTCATGATATTCCGCAATTAGTAAAAAAAGTCCTGAACTTTCATGATGTGGGTAGACTCTTAGACTTTCATGCATGATGTCGGTATTGATCTATTCTACTTTAACACCCTACTTTTCCACTGCTTTCTTTGATGTTGAAAGAAGATTCCTACTGCTGCATTCTTTTCTTTCAACTGTTATCTTGCTATTATTCTTAAACAATGTGAATGGTGGATTAATTTACAACCTCATATGATTGATCCACCCACCTGTTTTATACTTGTGTTTGCTTACTCACTGTAAACCATAGCTTTAGTAGTAGATTTTATTTTTTGCTGCTGGATTTTTCTTTTCTTTTTTCAGACATTTGTAAATTAGACTTTCTGATTCATTCCATAGAACCTCACATAGATAGGGTGTTCCTAACAAACCATCTCCATACATTCATCCTAACCATTCGATTTATACAAGCACAAAATGGACCCATTTTCTAGGCGTACATTTTAAACCTCCACAAATCAACGCTTACCATGATCCTATGGAGATGATTTCTTAAGGACACCCTATCTATGTTAGGTCCTATAGAATCAATATGTAACATAACCCAAACAACATAGCAACCTACTCTATTTATATGAGCTTGCTCAGATAGCTGGTATCGCTCAGAAACCTTTATCTGTGTGTGGGTATATATATATATATATATATATGAGGAAACTGTTGGTGAGCTAGCTTGCCCAATCACATGGGTCCCACATTTTGGGGAGTGATCCAAACCATTCATTTGCAAGGCCTTATCATAAATAGGGGGTGTACCAAAAATCAGCTCCATAGGATCATCCTAACCCCTCCATTTGTGGAGGACAAAAATGGGGCAGATTTGTGTCTGTCCATTTTTTGTCCTCCACCAATGGAGGGGTTAGGATGATCCTATGGAGCTGATTTTTGGTACACCCCCCATCTATGTAAGGGACTTTCAAATGAATGCTTTGGATCATCCTAACAAAGTGGGCCCCCATGTGATTGGGCGAGCTAGCTCACCATAAGTTTGGTGAGAGTTTCCTCTATATATATATATATATATATATATATATATATATCAATTCATATTGAAAAAAAAATGGAAAATCATTAGACATTACAGATTACTCTGAAAAATCTCTAATTTTTGGGAAAAAAATCAGAAATGATTGCTCTGGAGTCTGATCTATATCTTCGTATCCAAAAAAAAAAAAAGAATCATTACACTGATTAAACTCTAATTTTCGGGAAGAAAATGGAAAAGCATTACAAACATTACATATTACTCTGATCTATATCCAAACACTAATTTTCTTGAAAATCGCTATAGTAAATTATCAGCTTATCTGATTTTTAATAAAAATTGGGAAGCTTTCACTTACTAGGACAAACAAGAAATCAAAAGATCAATTCTTCTGTCCACGACAGAGCTCTTAAACACAACCTTAGAATCTATGGCTCCAATAACTCATCAGACTTATTGAACCAGTTCCCAGTTTGCATCAACCATATAGGTGTGAAACAACCAATTACTCCAAAAGCTTAAGCTGCTAGAGTTGGTGTTATTTAATCATTTACACTTCAACCTCACCTCACCTCACCTCACCCCACCCCACCCCCCTTTTCTTTTTTTGGGTTAGGCATACATGAGGATTTTAAATATCAAGGAGTTGTTGGGTTTTGAACCCAAGATCTGTCGTGATGCATTATAGATCTGATACCAAGCGAAACAACCAATTTCTCCAAAAGCTTAAGCTGTTAGAGTTGGAGATATTTAATCATTTATACTTCAAGAATAGGAACAACAATCAGAAAACAAAAGAAACTAGAACAAAAAAAAATAGAAATCCAGCATAATTTCCATTAAATATATATGAATTATCCTGCATACCTGTTGCTGTTGTGCATCTTGCGGTGGAGGCCATAACAAAGACGAGAATCGTAGACCATCTATCCACTTTGATTCCGACGACATGGAGAATATCCTATATCAAAATTTCTCCGAAAATTACAGCAACTGAAAATTTCACAAAAATCGAACCAAAATCCGAATCTGCGGCTTCGGCGTATCTAATCAGACCTAGATAATCTGTAATTCTTGTAATTCCTAGCGCCGCTATACTCCCAATAAAAGAATAAAAAATAATCACAACTAAATTTCGACGAATTTCAGCCTCATGCTCATTTCAAAACCCTAAAATCCAAGAACTTTAGCTACTGTAATCCACATATCTTAACTTCCAGTACAGCAACTCAAAGATCACAACCAAATGATCTTGAATTCAGCTCAAAACCTCTAATCGCTAAACAAATCTAACAAAAAGACATCTACCAGAAGGAATTTCTGCAGAAAAACAACATGAAAGAGAACATAAATATCATTCACAGAAAAAATCTCTGCCAAATATTTCTCTTTTTCAATCATCATAAAAAAAAATTATCCACCGAACGTAGATAGAAGAAAAAAACAGTTTTTCCTTGAAATCATTCATGAAAAGATTCAAGAAAACATCAAACAAAGAGGAACTTCGAGCACAAACAGAAGATTTACATAAAAAAGGATAAGAAAATAATCTACAAATAAAGACAAAAACCAGGGTAAAAAAATGCGAGTACCTGGAATTTTTTCACAGAAGAAGAAGCTAGGGTTTATTGAGATTAGGGTTTGGAATTATTTCCCTTTGTGGGATAGAAATTATGATATTTTTTGGGAGGAGGAGAGGTTGATTTTTTGTGTTGGGTGGAGAGAGAGAGAGAGAGAGATGAAGATAGTGGGGAGAAGAGAAATTATATATTTGTCTCCTTTTTTACCTCTGCCGCCCCATTTTAGTCTAAAAGGAGTAGTTATAGACTCATAAACACGGTAGGGGGTGGCACGGGGATAAAATGGGTGAATGTATTATTTCTCTGGATAGAAATCCAATGCTCTTTCCCGAGTTGGCTCGCTGGGATCGTTGCTTACGTGGCAATGATATTTTGTGGTCCATGTGGTGCATGTCGTGTTATGTACATGACATGCATATACATACATAAATCACCCATACAACATACATACGGAAACACGGTCTCGAAGTTTCTTTTTTTGGAATGACTGAAGTGCCCTCGTTGCGAAGAACGGCAAAATACGACCTTAAGTGCAATAGATTTCATTTATCGTGCAAAAATAGAAAAATTAGAGAAAAAAAGGGAAAAAATTCGTTAAACACTCATATTTCATGGGGAATTACTAAAATACTCTTATTTTATAAAAATTAACTAAAATGCTTTTATGTCATTTAAGGAGCATTGATAAATTCACCCCCTTCTAGGGTGAATTCACCCCGTATTTTTCAAAATGGGCTGTACAGTGTAGCAGGATGATCCAAACCATCCATTTGATCTGCCATAGCGTAAATAGGTTGTGCCCAAAAAATCATTTCCGTAGGATGATTCTAACCCTCCGATCTAAAGAGGGAATCACATTATGGAAACTTTACATATCAGAATGTTAGGGTCATCCTATGGATATGATTTTTGGAGCACAACCCATTTACTTTGTGGCCAATCAAATGGATGGTTTGGATCATCCTATGGTATGGGCTGTACAGTCCATTTTGAAAAATACGAGGTGAATTCATCCTAGATGGGGTGAATTTATCACCACCCCATTAAAATTTTCACAATATCTTTTATTTCATACAAAATGACCAAAATATCCCCACCTCTTGGAAAATGACCAAAATACTCTTATATCATGAATTTTTTTTCAAGGGATTTGCAGGGGACCATCGCAGAAGGCATTTTGCGAACCGGCTGTTGCATGTGAAAGCAACCACATAGGCTTACTTTTCAACAGATTTTGTCTTTTTCATTTAATTCATCCTAAGTGACTGCTCTATCATGCAACAGCTAGTCCGTGAAATGCCTTCTGCGATGTTCCCTAGGAAACCCCTTATTTTCAAAATAACCTTACATCATGTAAGGAGCCTTAAATTTTTTAGAGGAAGTCTAAACTGAAGGGAGCCCTTGCAAAAAAGAGGTGAAAGGGCTCCCCCATTGGCTGCACATCACCATCATGTTTGACTTTTCAACCGTCATTAATGCATGATGGTGATGTGTAGCCAATAGGAGAGCCCTTTCACCTCTTTTTTGCAATGGCTCCCTTCAGTCTAGAGTTCCTCAATTTTTTTATAGCCAAATAATGGGGATGTCTATTCTATCATGGGGCTTAAAGTTGGGAAAAAAGCCAAAGAAATTCCTAAAAATGAACTTAATTAAGCATTTGAGGGCCTACTTAACCTAAATAAACAAAAAGTCGGCCGCTGTCACCACCGACATTCCATTATCAATTCTTTTTAAAAATTGTACTGTTGGTGCCTGACGAGACACGGGTCCGATGTGTTTTGCCCTTTTGAATTCATGTCCCCAGATGACTAAAGTACCCTTGTCATGATGTTAGACATGGTTTTAAATTTCGGTTTTGAAATGCATTTCGGCCCTCACTTAAACCGAAATTCAAATTTTTGGCCGAAATCGAGTATAGCATTAAAAAATAATATATCATTTAATATGAAATTTTGGGAAAATGCTATATAATTAATAAATTTGAGATTGTTGGGTTGAATTTCTCGAATCTGAAATTTCGCAATCCGTTACCGTTTCGGGTCTTGCCAATTTCGGTTTCGGTAATTTCAGACTTCGGTCGAAATTTAAAACCATGGTGCTGATCGGACCATCGAACTAGTTGGCTCACACATAAGTGAGCCATATTACAAGAAAAATACTATAAAGACGAGCTACTGAGCACCATGTTCTGTGATCGGAATTATTGATCTAATCACCAATCACAAGTCTAGACAAATGCCATTACGAACACCTTCATTGGGTGACCCTAGGCGATTTATCCATCGATCCTCATTTAGGATTCGGTCAAGAAAAGTTGTATCATTACTTTTCTCCGCCAAGGTGGTTGAGTACTTGAGTGGAGTGGGGCGCTCAAAATCTGGAAAAAAAAAAACAAATCATCAAAGGCCCATGTATGACAACCACGGGGCACTCAAAATTTGGAAAAAAAAAATTATCAAGGGCCCATGTATGACAACCACGAATTTATTTTCCATGGAATATGAGCTTATCCAGTGCTGAGGCTGGGGAAGAGAGGAGAGACTTAAGGGGGATTGACTAGGATAGAGTGAGGGTAGAGTTAGGGGTGCAACTCGGGTCGGGTTGGGTCGGGTTGAGGCCAACCCGACCCAACCCGAGGAACCCATTTTGCCAACCCGACCTGACCCAACCCGATTTCTAACCCGGCTGGACCCAACCCGACCCAACCCGATTTGCAATTGGGTCAACCCGACCCAACCCGATTTTCAATTTATGCACATGTTTTTTGTGGGCCCTACTATTTTTTTTTTTGCTCACATTCCCACAGAGGCATCCACCATATAAAACCTCTGTAACTGAACTGAAGGATAAATTTATGTTGAAATTTAAGCACATTTCTAGCTTCAATGGGAAATGTGTTCAGTTGAAATCGGGTTTTAAGCATATATCGGAATTGGAAATCGGGTTTCGGGTCGGGTCGGGTTGCCAGACACCCCAACCCGACCCAACCCGATTTCCAATTCGGGTTGATATTTCCCAACCCAACCCAACCCGATTTTGAAAAAAACCCAACCCAAATTCGGATTCAACCCGTCGGGTTCGGGTTCAACCCAACCCAAGTTGCACCCCTAGGTAGAGTGAGAATAGGCTGAAAAAGCAAGGAATAAATAAACTCCACTCTAAGTGGCCATTTGGATACAAGGATTTTATAATCCTGGATTGTAAAATCCTATAGTTTACAAGCTAAAAGCATGGTTTTATAAGCTAAAACCGGAATTTTACGTTCTCAGTATTTTTAAAATCTAGGTTTTAGACTTTTAGCTTATAAGTGGGAGTTGGCTTTTGAGAATGTGGAAGTGGGGTATTCTCGCCATTTGTAGAAAGAATAGGGGGCAGTTTCGTGATGACATAAAATACGAAATTATTTCGCGTCAACGTAGACACTAGTGGCACACAAGTACATGAATTAAGACAGAGAGTTGGGACCCACGCACTACCGACTTTAAGCATGTGCATCCATCATGGACACGCATGCATGCACCATGCCGAGGTGGGCCCCATTTTGCACGTGTTTAGAAGATTCAGGAACGGAAGGGCGAGATATATTCCTCGCACCAGGCTGTGCCACGTGTCGATTTGGCAAGATATACATATATCCGTAGCTACTACGTGATTGGTCGGAAATTTTTCCTTAGAAAAAATATGTCTATTCTCCACCTGCCCTTGACACGTGTGCTTCCATCTACACCACACGATCACAACACGTGTCTCTCGGGCAAGACCGAGATTTCCCGTGTATCCTAAAACAAAAAGAGTTTTCGTACGGTGTAAACCCTTATTTTTCCAAGAAGCATTGTACGGACCCCACTTCATAGATCGGAGGGCTAGGATTGGCTAGGATTATCATATGGAAATGATGTTTTGGGGAATAATAGCCTATTTACACTGTGTTTCATTTTATGGAGGGTTTGGATCATCCCATGGTGTGGTCCGTACAATACTTCTTGAAAAATACGGGACTACAAGGGCTTACACCATATAAAATCTCAAGAAGTGTTTGCTCTGTGGACCCCATAGGTGGAAGTTACCGTTTTCTGAATGTTAGGGAGGCAGAGAGTGACCATAGTTTCCTCTCCTGCTAAAATGTTTAGACAAATGCTAAACTTAAGGCCCTGTTTGGATTGCAATAAGTATGTGTTATATCTTCTATAAGGAAAAGGGCAGTGATATATGTGTCCCCTTTTCTTTCCCAGACCATCCCCTCTACTTTATCTGTGACTCCTCTTTTTACACTACAAATAGTTGGGCTAGAGAAGAAAAGGGGGCGAATACATCATTTCCCTAAGAAAAATTATATAGTAGTTCCTTTTCTTTTCTCAGGCGAATATATTACTTTCTTATTATAAATGCACTTTAATGATGTGAATCCAGCCGGGTGCCCTTCAGTTTAGCAGCTCTCACGTGTTTATTGCTTTAATTTTACTCTCCACAATGAACCCCTATCTAATAAGAAAACAATAAATGATTGGACGATAATTATAGTTGATAAGCGTGGTACCTAAAAATTTGTTTGTAGGACAAGGCATCCCTTTTTTGGGGCGATGATAAATTCGCACTCCAGTAGGATAATTCGCACCCCTTGTAACATGATTTGACCTAAAAAAGTATTAAAAGTCGGCCATAATTCGCAATAATTCGTGTTATAAGGGGTGTGAATTATCCTAAAGGGGGTGCGAATTTATCATCGCCCAAAAAAAGGGATGCCTTGTCCTACAAACAAATTTTAGGTACCACGCTTAATCGCTTATCAACTGTAATTATCGTCCAATCATTTATTGTTTTCTTATCAACTATAGCGTGGTTTGCCCTCAAAAAAGCGTTATAGTCGGCCATAATTCACGTTATAAGGGGTGCGAATTATCCTACAGGGGGTGCGAATTTATCATTTCCCTTCTTTTCCCAATAAACAGTCGATCATATATCATAGAGAGACCTAGCGGGCTATGTTCATGTAGAACAAAGATCTCACTCCCAAAAAATGAGGTGTTAAAAAATTAAATGAGCAAGGAAAATCTTGAAAATGACATCTTTTTCATCACCCTTGATCAAAGTTTGGATAAAGGGTTGAGTCTGTGGCTCGATTGGTTGAGGTTATCCTAAACTCGGAGGTTGTGGGTTCAATCCCCATCTCATTTTCCAAAAATAGGGTGAGACTAGAATGGCAATTGGCCGAACTTGTGGTGTGATGGCCAACAAGATTCAAAAATCTAATCAACCTACACTTAGCAATGTGTCCCATGTTTACAGACTCGAGGTTAGATGGCTCAAGGGCTTAAGACTGTCTGATTAAATTGCACTGTATCAAGGGTAAAAGTAATTTCAGTAGCCCCGCACTTAACCACAACTGAGCCGACTCTCTACTGTCGTCTCTTTGATAAAAAGCCCATTATAAGCCCATCTATAAACTTACTTGTTCATCTTTCTGCCTTATCTTTTCCACTTATAAGACATTGACAAGACAACCCCAAAAACCTTAACAGGAAATTATTTCAGCGCTACCGTGTTTTGATAAGATGCGCGGCGCATTTTATCAAAACCCGCGCATCTTATCAAAACACGGTAGCGCTGAAATAGTTTCCTGTTAAGGTTTTTGGGGTTGTCTTGTCAATGTCTTATAAGTGGAAAAGATCATTTAGTATTTAAAGGGCTGTGAGTAGAATATTACGTTTCTCAAAATGCTCTTCCAGACCTTTAAATACTAAACGACAAGGTGGCTCGCGCCTCTTTAGCGCTGAAATCATTTCCCAACCTCAACTAATTAACTCTTCAAACAGGGGTAGGCCACAGTTCTGCCCACACGCTGAAGAGCTTGGGTCCAACTTTTTTTTGTAGTTCATCTCATTAATCGAAAGGTTTTAACCCTATATATATTTGACTAGAGTATCCACCTAGGATAGGCGTAGGACTCATAGCTAACTTTGTAGCCACTAATCCGCATTCTCAAATAGATCCGTGATCAAGTTATGCGATCTGGAAGGTGTTAGGCATCGATCCTGCATGATTTATGGGATCGATCTCTACTAAAACAAATGGGGTTTTTGCATTAACTTTTGAATCATAGATCAATTGGTTTATACATTCATATAGAGATGAATTAGGGGTTAAGGAAAATATCATATTTTTTTGTCAAAAAACTTCCAAAAGCCTTTGAGATTCCAATGCAAGTGAGACCATGTGTGATTTTTGTCGGCCAAGGATAGACAGTAATTTTAATTCAACTCCCCAATTGATTTTTGTGTTCATGGGAATTGCTGGTGTCCATCGCAAAAGGCATTTCGTGGCTGGTCTGTCGCATGTCAGACCAGCTACCTCTTGAATGAAGATAGTAGCTTTTGTCTCCATTGGTCTGACATGCAACCGACCAGCTGTGAAATGCCTTTTGCGATGGACCCTAGCAAATCCCATGTGAATATTGGATGGTAGAAGGGTAAAGTGGAACTTCTTCGAGTAGGGATATACTTGTCAAATCAGTAGTTACTATGTTAAACTTTGCCTCTTATTGTGTAGTCTTACTTTTTAGCAACAATGGAACTAATATGTAGGGATATTATTTCCTGGGATTTGTTAGCGTCCATCTCAGAAGGCATTTTCATGGATGGTCTGTTGCATCTGACAGCAGCCACCTTGTGAATGAAGACAAAATCTATTGAAAAGTGAGCATGTGTGGCTGCTGTCATTTGCAACAGACCATATGTGAAATGCCTTTTGCGATAGACGTTAGCAAATCCCTTATTTCCTAGGACAAGTTTTGTTGGCTAAAGAGCTCAAATTGGATTTGATTTCTAAAACTATCCTAAAATTGGAAATTCGGAAAGATGTCAATCACAAAAATGGAAAAGTAGAGTGCACTTGAAAAAGGAGAAAATTACATGGTGTGCGGGAGTCAAGTCCAATATTTTTCAAAAAGTACAATGGGTCCACTTCACAGGTTGATCCAAACCGCTCATTTGTTTGGCCAAATATAAATAGGTTGTAGCTTGTAAAATCATTTTCGTAGGATGATCCTAACCTTCCGATCATCTCCAAAATACGCAGACCGGAGGGTTTGGGTCATCCTACGAAAATGATTTTCGGGATACAACTTATTTACATTTTTGCCTAGCAAATGAGCGGTTTGGATCATCCTATGAAGTGGGCCCCACTGTAATTTTTGAAAATTAATGGACTTTACAGCTACACAGAATATAAAATCTAGAAAAAGGAATAGTTCAGAGTAATGGATGTAAGATTGTAAGGGATGGACTGAATAGAGGAAGTGCAAGATGCTTCTCTATTTCGATTTGTAATTGACTATCAATATAATCCTCAGATGATTTGGGATTAAATATTATACAGTTTTAAGTGCTTTAATTCTTGAGAAAATTTTATTTTTATTTGTTTTCCAATGCGACCTCTAGTTTGTATGATCAAGGCCTATAAAAATCATTGGCTTAGCTTTTCTTCGTGGAATCTTAATTAAAAGAGGCTTCATAGATCAAGGGTCTAGAATCATTCAATTGGAGAGGGGTCAGTGGTACTGGGCCGGAATTGTGTGGGGCTCATAAAATGATTGTTAGAAAAATGTTCAATCAAGGAGGCCAGATTAGATTGCACATGACTAGAAAGTTGTGATCCAGCCATCTTTAGCCCTTTGGTGATCATTCTGCACCCCTCTTTTTTCTATAATGGCAATTAGGGGTGGACATGGGTCGGGTCTAACTCGAAGAACCGAACCGAATCGGTTCTAAATTTTTGTGGTTCGGTTCCGGCTTTGGGGTGTTGGGACCCAGAACCGAACCGAACCGGTTCACAGTTCTTTATATTTAAAAAAATTAACATTTAACAAAATTTTTAGAAAGGGCAGTGATGTTCCCTCCCAAACGGATAAAATCATCCCCCCCGCCTCCCCCCCCGGCTTCATTTTAACGTTTTGACTTTTGCATTTTTACGGATTTTACCGAATAAAAAACTGATAAAGGCACCCCGTTTTAACTTTTAACTTATGTAAAGGGAGGAGAATATTTGAAACCCTAGATTGCTTTTTGCTAAAGAGGTAAAAAGAAAACCCTAGATCTCATCTCTCATTGCCTTCAACTATTCAAGCATTAAGATTTAAAGAGAAGAAGAACAAGAAAGCCCACTGCTTTTTTCTCTTTCATCGTAAGGTATGGATTTTTTCTATTTCTTTTATGTTTTTTTCTCACAAAAAAAGTGAAAGGGGTGATTACTTGGGCCTGTTTGTTTTGGATTTTGAAAATTGGATGTGATTCGGTTCGGTTGTGACTTGTGAGCCCTATGATTACTTGGGCCCTGTTATTATTGGATTTTGAGAATAAAATGTGAGTCCTTTAATCAGTTCAGAAGAACAGGGCCTTAATCAAACGAAGATTTTTGGATGCCGAGAAGATTTTGATTTGGATTTCTCACATTTGTAGCCCTTTTTGCATTGTTATTTGGATATGGATCAAATTCTTGGATTTTCAATTCAGCTCTTTTTGCACTGTGATTTGGGTAAACCCAAAACCGAACCGATTGAGTTCGGTTCTGTGGAACCACGGTTCGGTTCCGGGTTCCCAAATTTGGGAACCGATAGGGGATCGGTTCGGTTATGGGGATACAAGTCGCATTTGCCAGGTCTATATACATGCATGCCTAGATATTTTAGTGGCCATAGCCCCCCAATGACCAATGCAGACAAGTGTAAGTTAACCCGGCCCCCTCAACTGTAAATTCTTGGCTCCACCCCTGCTTACCACTATTCCCATAGTTAATTCTAGACAAATCTAATGCTTGTCTCCTCCCTGTTGACTCGTTGTTCCACTACTCTCCGACTTTATACGGTGCTCATGACACCCTTTCCCGCTACTCTGAGGTTCGCAGCCAAACACTACTTCACTATTCTACGAGGTAAATCAAATGTTTGTCTCCTCCCTATTGACTACTTATATCACTAATCTACAAGGCAAAACTACCCGCAGCCAAACAGAGCCAGGGTTCCATAAGAAGAGCTAAGCCGTTGATATTTATAAGCCCTAATCTTACGGATGGGATATCTCTTCCCCGTAGGATCAGTAGGTCATATTGTCACAATATCAAAAATTGACGGTCCTGATTACAAACGTAGACACAAAATTTTTTTTTTTCTCAAACGGGATCCCGTCTTAAAACAAAGACCGAGTGAAAATGACGGACAAGTTGGTCATTGTGCTCTATTTTTGTTCTTTTGGACACGTGTCACGATCGAGGACCTCGTGCTTTTTTACAAAACGCACTTCCGTGTGCTTGCAATCCTCAAATAAAATCTCTCTCTCTTTCTCCCTCTCTCTAACCTAAAGTAGACAGAAAGCCCTCCCAAAACCCTACTGCGTCCTCGCCTAAGCCCTAAGGCCCCTCGAAAATCATAAAAACCCTAATTCCCTCACTTCCTACCCATTTGCAGTTGTGAGTAAGAAGAGCAAAGAAGAAATCTCTCTCTTCCAAGATGCAACACGATGAGGTTATCTGGCAAGTTATTAGACACAATCACTGCAGTTTCATGGCCAAGTAAGATAAAACTGATTCCTCTTTCTTACTCAATTTAGTTTTCATGTTTTTCCTTTCTGGGTTTTTTTTTTTAATTCCTTGTTTGTTTTGGTGATAGAATTGTCACGGGGAATTTCTGTCGTAACCCATATAACGTGACTGGTATATGCAATCGAAGCTCATGTCCTCTTGCCAATAGTCGTTATGCTACCATTCGTGACCATGATGGTATGAGCTTTTTAATTTTGTTTTGTTTTGAAGTTACATTTTCTGCCAATTTAAGTTTCATGGTAGTCTCTGGTAAATCATGTTCTGGTATTGTAGGCTCTTAGCTTGTTTTATGTAGAATATCTTGAAGTATAAATGATTAAATAACACCAAGTCTAACAACTTAAGCTTTTGGAGTAATTAGTTGTTTCACATGGTATCAGAGCTATTGTCTCGCGACAGGTCCTGGGTTCAAAACCTTAACAACTCCCTTATATTAAAAATCTATGTGTATTGCCAACCCAAAAAGAGGAGCCACATGTGAAGGGGAGTATTGAAGTATAAATGATTAAATAACACCATCTCTAACAGCTTAAACTTTTGGAGTAATTTTTTGTTTCATAGAATATGCGATATTTGTTTTTTCCTTTTTCTCATTGAAATCATATGGGTCTTGCATCTCTTGGCCTCACTTCTTTGTTCTTATTATTATTATTTTTTTTTGAATTGTAACTTCTTTTTTCTTATTTAGCTTACAATTTTTTTAATTAGTGAAATGGTTGATTTGTTCCCGTTTACACATGCCCTGTGATGTCTTGTGTTGTTAGTGCTTGAATATAGATGCATTTGGCATGTTTGTGTGTATGTATGCTTCTGCAAGTTTCATTCTTATATGTTAAATAATTGTTAAAACCATTTTCATGTTGGACGATTTCATGGGAGATGACATATACTTGCTGTTCTTTGGCTAGCTGTTTGCTTACTTTTGGGGCCTCTTGCTCAGAAGTTGTGTTTTGGTGCTGTATGCCTAACTTTTGGTCTAGTTTATTTCCTTTTTGAGGTTTGTAAATATGTGGCTTTTAGTTAATAAAATTTGATTATCTGTCCGTATACACAAATATGTGTGTGCGCGCACGTCTGCGTGTGTGTGTGTATTGGTATTGCTTTTTTTTCTTTTTTTTTTTTTCAATTCATGTGTTTTTGATGAATGGGGTTAAAACTTTGACAATGAGAATTCATCTTTGAAGTCAAGATTACGGGCCCTAATGATGGTTATCAAGGATTCAGTAGATAAACTGGTAATCCACTATAATTTCTGAATCCAAAGATAATAAGAGAGCTTTTTGGGTTGGGAATAGTAATAGCCTTTGAGAGCTGATTAAATAATAAGAGACGAGGTGAGTTCGTCCCATAATCAAAACATGTTAGTGGGAATATCAGTAGCCCATTTTAATTTGAATATCAATTTTTGTTTTTCCCTAAATCGCCAGTGTCCTCTGATGTATCAGCCACAACAGCTAAATAAGATGAGAAATGTTTAAGGACAAAATGCCACATCATAATTGATGCCTAATTAATTTGGACACTTGTCAGATTTTTTTTCATAAAAAAAATTAATGTTTGAGTGAGTAGTTACTTTTGATGACTAACTGAGATATCCTTTACAACTCAGGGAATTATAGTCAACAATTGTAAAAAAGTCTGACAAGGAGGGCAGTAACCATTCGGGATCAACTCTAACGATTGTTTTAAGGTTCCACTCAGGATCATGCATGTGTAATTGAGACCATTTATCTTGTAGACGATCATTAGTAAACCCACATGGTTCTGGTTTCATGCCAGACTACCATCCATCCTCAAGTAAAGACCAATAAAAATCCAACGATTTACCTTTTCTTGGAGGAACCCTGAATTAAGCTTGATCGATAAGCCGGACTTTTGGTTTACAGTGGGATCAATGGGCTCAATCACATCCATGTGGCATGCGGGCCTAGAAAATGGCTTTTAGGAAAGTGCCTAACAACCGCATCTTTTTAGTATTTTCTTCTAAAAAATACCTTGAGTTTTGATTGCTTTTGTATTAAATTTAACAATGAATCTACAATAAATGGTAACTAAACTGATAAGGCACATATTGAGCTAACAAAGATGGAGCTTCAAATTGATAATAAAATGATGAAGACAATCACTAACATGATCAATGACATAAACAGTAGTCACTATGGACTTCTCCTCATATGAAAGGACACATTCATTGTGTAATGACCCTATATTTTAAAAAAAGGGTATTTTCTTTTCTTTATTGAATTAACTGCCAAATTGGAAAACGTGGTTGTTTCTGCCAGTTTTGATACACACAGAGATCTACCACTTTTTTCATGCGGGAGTTAATGATTAAAAATACCAATGAACACCTTGGATACTTCCCCAGCAAATGAACTTGAATTTATTTGAAGTGCAAGGGATTTTATTTTTATGGATTTGGTTGGGAAAAAATGACCGTCACCCACATCATGGAAGCCTATAACTTTTGGAAAATTATATTATCCTATGTCTATATACGTATATGCATGTGCTTAAATGTTGAGTTTCTGATTGTGTCAATTTGATTGAAGCATTAGCCTTAATTGTTTCATTACCAAATCTGGTTCTAACATTTTCTTCAATTATACTTATTTTTTCATATTGGATGTCATTCAGAAGTTGATAACTGTACTTATTTTTACATTTGGTGTAGGAGTATTTTACTTATACATGAAAACTATTGAAAGGGCTCATATGCCAAACAAACTGTGGGAAAGAGTTAAACTGCCCAAGAACTATGAGAAGGCACTCGAAATCATAGACAAACATCTGGTATTCTACTTTACACTGCCAAGAAGTACAGAAGAAATTTATTTATTTTCCTTCATATTTGGTTTAAACGGCTTCCTCAGTGCATCTAGCATTTGTTTTGGATTTGACAGATATACTGGCCGAAATTTCTAGTACACAAAACTAAGCAACGTCTCACCAAAATGACTCAATATCGTATACGCATGAGGAAGCTTGAGTTGAAAGTGAGGTAAGCATTTTTTTTTTCATGTCATCGGGTGAACTTAGTTTCTGGAAACAACATTTGCACACAGCCCAATTATAATATATACTCAACTCAACTCAACAAAGCCTTTGTCCCAAACTAGTTGGGGTCGGCTAAATGAATCCTTTAGAAAAAATCATCAAGAAGGTAAAAGGAATCTACCCGGCTTTAATCCTGGTTCTAGTTGGGTTCTTCTACGTGGATCATTGTCTTCCATTCTAATTGCACACAGCCCAATTATAATATATACAATCTTTGAAAATTTTTCTTCACACGGGAATCAATTGAATCTTTTAATATTTTGTATTCTAAGTACTTTGAGTCTTCTTAATAGATAGGCACTATAGGTTTTAAATGAGTTTCTTCAACTGGAAATTCTTTCTTTTGGCATTTTCGAGTTTCCTTTCAGTGATGAAATTAGGCTCATCATTGTTTGTCATTATAATGGAACTTTATGTGTGTCATTGAACATTTGCGTTTGTATACAGTCGAATGACATTGATTATGCCATTACACTTAGCGGCTGATTGGTAAAGTGCCATGTTACATGGATTCTTCTAATTGGGCGAAGTACCCGTGTTGGACACCTGTTGGATTCCAATACTTTTGGAATCGTTGTGGCAATTTTATATCTTTTTTATTTGTTTTTTCCTGAATACTACTACCAAAACTTTTCAATTATCGCTTGTTTTGATTTTTATCCATCCTAGTAGTAAGTTTTTTATATGGAAATATAACATTAAATTTACTTAACCTATTAAAATTTTCAATATTTTAATTGTTATGAATATATTGTAATGTCAAAAAAATTATATATGAGAATTGATTAACATACATACTGCTACCACAACTTTTCAATTATTGCGTGTTTTGAGTTTTATCCATCCTGGTAATAAGTTTTTGGTATGGAAATAAAACATTATATTTGCTTAACCTAAGTGGATATTCTAGTGGCTTAAAATTTTCTTGAAAAAATATTGTGTTAGTAAAAATCAAGAAAAGATGCTTGGTTAATTGTTTGCTAGAAATTTTGTTATCAAATTCTTCTAATTAGGGAGGCTCCTACTTTGGAATCAAGAAAAGTACTTATTTTCTACGTGTAACCAATTTTGTTCCTAGACTTCCTTTGATGCTGGACGATCGAAGGAAAGACTAATACTTCGCCGTGATACTAAATCTAATGTAGGACAAATCTATGTAAGAGACGTTAGGGGTGAAAAGGATATGTGAAAATTAGAGTTTTGGATCGTAAAACATGTGATTAAATTGGAAATATATTTTTACTAGGTTTAGGAGGTTGTATTCGTATGAAGGGAAGGTTTAGACTTATGTTGGTAACGTGCAAGTAAGGGTTTTTGACAAGACTAAGGGGCACAAAGATCAAATAATAATACATAGAGATTAAGAAAGAGAATTAAAGCAAGAAATTAAAGAGAAAGATCGAGTAATTGAATAACGACTGACTAGTTTCAGACTTACCCTCTTCTATGGAAATGGTAAATAGTTGAGGTTACTAGTTTCCGAAGCCCATTCCCATTTGTTTCATTCTGGTTTCCATTGGTTTTTTTTTGTTCATACAAAAACATGTGCATTTAAGAGAAAGATCGAGTAATTGAATAACGAGTGACTAGTTTCAGACTTGCGCTCTTCTATGGAAATGGTAAATAGTTGAGGTTACTAATTTCCGAAGCCCATTCCCATTTGTTTCATTCTGGTTTCCATTGGTTTTTTTTTTTTTTTCATACAAAAACATGTGCATTTATGGATAGCCTTTTAATGCAATATGATGTTTTTTGTGCAACTTCTTTCATTGTTTCATTTTTGTTTGTGTTTTCTGGCAGGGAAAAGATAGTAACATTGCCAAGGAAAGAGAAAAAGAGGGAGGCTAGAAGAGAGGAAAAGGCTGAAAAAGCCGCTATTTTAGATAAGGTGTCCCTTCTGACCTTCTGTTATATATATATATTTGCTAGGGACCATCGAAGAAGGCATTTTGCGCACTGGCTGTTGCATGCGAGAGCAGCCACAGCTCAGATGAATTAAATGAATAAGACAAAATCTGAGCCCATGTGGCTGCTCTCTCATGCAACAACCGTTTTGTGAAATGCCTTCTGCGATGGTACCTAGCAAATCCCATATATGTATCGATATATGTTTTTTGCAAGTAAAAAAAAAATGTATGTATGTTTATATGTACTTATGTATATATTATACACACATTATAGCCATTCAAAATGAGTGGTGCCCTACATTGTTTGGGTGATCCAAACCATTCATTTGATGGGCCCTCACATAGATAGGGTGTGCCCGAAAAATCAGCTCCATAGGATCATCCCAACCCTTCGATTTGTGGAGGTTAAAATGGATGTAGGTATATGTGTGTGTGTGTGTGTGTGTGTGTGTGTGTGTGTGTGTGTGTGTGTGTGTGTGAGGAAACTGTTGGTGAGCTTAAGCTCACCAAACTTATGGTGAGCTAGCTTGCCCAATCACATGGGGGCCCACTTTGTTAGGATGATCCAAACCATTTATTTGAAAGTCCCTTACATAGATGGGGGGTGTACCAAAAATCAGCTCCATAGGATCATCCTAACCCCTCCATTTGTGGAGGACAAAAATGGACAGACCTATCTATGATAAGGCCTTGCAAATGAATGGTTTGGATCACTCCCCAAAATGTGGGACCCATGTGATTGGGCAAGCTAGCTCACCATATGAGGAAACTGTTGGTGAGCTTAAGCTCACCAAACTTATGGTGAGCTAGCTTGCTCAATCACATGGGTCCCACATTTTGGGGAGTGATCCAAACCATTCATTTGTAAGGCCTTATCATAGATAGGTGGTGTACCAAAAATCAGCTCCATAGGATCATCCTAACCCCTCCATTTGTGGAGGACAAAAATGGACAGACACAGTAAGGGACTTTCAAATGAATGGTTTGGATCATCCTATCAAAGTGGGCCCCCATGTGATTGGGCAAGCTAGCTCACCATAAGTTTGGTGAGCTTAAGCTCACCAACAGTTTCCTCATATATATATATATATATATATATATATATATATATATATAGAGAGAGAGAGAGAGAGAGAGAGAGAGAGAGAGAGAGAGAGAGAGAGAGAGAGAGAGGTTTTTATAGAACTATAGTTAGGCATATTCACCGTATCAGCTTGTCTTATTTGATTTTGCTTTAACATTTTTACACCGTCCACCAAAATGGGTTCTCTCTCTCTCTCTCTCTCTGGGTGTGGTGTGCACGCGCGCCTGTACGTTCCAAGATCCTCCCATTGTTGCTCTTCACCTTTTAAAGTACATCTCATCCTCCCATCGTCGTCCATTTTCCTCATTAATCAAACCTGCAAGGTGGATCTCACAAATTGGTTCAGGGGCTTTGATCTGCGAGCTGTTTCACATTGTCAGATTTCAGAGAGAAGTGTGAGCTAGGTGTATCCATTGCCAATATATCAATTTTATATGCACAAAGAGCAGGGCTCTTTGTGCACATATCAATTCTTCATGAGAATTTTCTAAAGGATTCACTAGCCGACTCCAACTAGTTTGGGACAAAGGCTTAGTTGAGTTGAGTTGAAAGAGCAAGGCTCATTTATGCAGTTGTTTATCATTGTATATGGTTCTGTTTGTTACCATTGCATATTAAAAAATTCTCTTTATTTTGTTCCATGCAAATCTTTATGGGTTTATAAAAAAAATGTTTGTTGTGGTTTTGAGAGAAATGGAGTTTAATAAGAAAGGGGTCTAAATCCCATGGTCATTTTCAGACAAGAATGAATTGCGTTTTGTAATAAATAGGTTTTCTAAGAAATATCGTAAGAAATAGGTTTTCTAAGAAATATTTTCTTAGTCTCTAGATCTTTGCCATGAATAATATCAGGATGTTTCCCATCATCGTTTTATCGCAGGGCACAAGAGAGTTTTCATGAATCAAAGTTATTTTGGATTTTTTGCATCCCTAGGGAACCCTAAACTGGTCTTGGTGGGTCATGACGAAGAAAAAGAACCAGGCCCGGGATTCCTCTTGTCCCTTTCTGTTGTAAGAATTGGCTTGTTATTAAGGAAGTGCCAAGTGGAATTTTATCTCAGTTTTGGAATGAACAATGGTTGAGGAGGGAGACAAAGGAGGTGTGGCGAAGGTTGGTGCAGCGAGACGAAGGAGAAAAGAAACGGGGGAGTAAATAAGGAAGCCAGCAGAGAGACAAATTTACTACAATACCCATTTGCTTTATATACTAAATGAAATATTCATATTCTATGAGTAGTGTAGTCTATATGTTGGACACGAGATGCTAATGTGTCCGTGAATGGGGACATATTGGCATTCCCCATATAATATATTTATATATCTGTATATTATGTGTATTTCAGCTATTCCATTTCTCAACTCCAACTGTTGATGTTTACATATCTTTTTCAGAGTATTGAAAAGGAATTGTTAGAACGCCTAAAAAGGGGTGTATATGGTGACATATACAACTATCCTGTTAAAGAGTACAATAAAGTCCTTGAAATGGAAGGGCTACAGGCGGCTACTGAAGAAGATGATGAAGAGGTATGGTTATGTGAACTCCACCATTCTTAGAGCAGTGTAAATCTTCTTCTTTTTAATGGTACAGTACAAATCTCCTTATTTACACTGACTGAAAATATCCTTGGAAAACATCTCCTATTTGTAATTGAGATTAGCAGGAACCTGAAATAGAATATGTTGAAGGTTATGAGGAACTTGAAGAGGAAGAGGATATGGAAGATTTTGGTGGTTTTGAGATGGACGACTCTATTAAGGGTGGTGACTATGGTAAATGTGTTTGGATCTTTAAATGCTAACTTAATTTTTTCTAAGAATCTTTTGCTTTTCATAATATTGTCATCCTGTCTTCTTATGTTGTATATGAATATGCATACAGATTTATGAATAATACTCTTGGTTTGTATAGGTGGAATGGATGAGGACGATGAAGAGATGGATCCATTAGATCTATCGAATGTAAAGAGATTGAAAACAGGATCTGGATCTGGCCTTGGGAAGGTTAAGACAGATGATTTTGGTGCGAAGTTGAAAAAGAAGGCTAGGGTTCTTGTTGAGGTAGAACTTATCATTTTCCTAATTTGTCTTCCTGCTGCTAAGAATAGATGGTTGATGTCATATTTGCATTTTATTGCATGTTTCTGAGGATTGGATTCTCCTTTTATTGCATGCCTTGGTTTTGTCAAATGTTCGTTGTCTGATGCTTGCCTAGTTTATTTTAGCTGTCATTTTTATGTATTATTTTTTTATTTGCAATGTTCCGGTCTCTATGTCATGGTATCTAGCACGTGTAGATTACTGATAGTATCTTAATTTATTTGGTTTTCTGATTTCATGGATTCTTTTCTGATTTCAAATCTTAATTTATTTGGGTTTTCTGATTTATGCATGTTTTGCTGAATTATAGATTATGTATTGATTCTTTGAGATCAACCACTGTCACACCTCATTGTATACAGTTTTACTTGAGTGCACTGCAAATTAAATTTTGTTCTCGATGAGATGGTTATGTATTCATTCTACAAAGCATAAATGTTTTAAATTTGATTGAGATTTGCTGCCTGGAAACAGTTGATAGCTTGATGAGCTACGTAGTCTGTAGTAGTACACCATAAACTGGAAACATTGGACACTAATCCATGTCCAAGAAAGAACATACCTATGACATGAGGCACTGTAGCTAGCTACTGTGACTTTGATCTTGAGTGCATATTTCAAGTTTTTCTTCATCTTGAATTTTCTGTCACAGATCTGAAAACTCAAAACCCAGAAACCTGATCTCCATGTCGACTAAACTGCCAAAAGTTTTCTGACTTACCATCTTCCTTGAGTTTTCTTGTCGATGAACTATGAAGTGTTTTTATATGGTGGGCGAGACCTGAAGTGTAGCAAAAAAACTACAGTGGGGCCCAATTTGTTGGGTGATCCAAACCATTCCTTTGTTGCCCCCCGGCATAGATAGGCCGTGCCGCAAAAATCTTCCCCACAGGAAGATCCTAACCCTTTGATTTCCAAAAGAAGTGGACATCATGTCCTTGCCAGTATGAGAAATAGGAATAGCAACATCGTCGCTCGTAATAACCATGTAATTGCCCTTGTATGGGACAAGTGACTGAAATGTACCTGGAGATGGGGTTATTGGGGTGAGAGCTTTGCTCCACAGTAATTAGAATCTGTCCTTGCAGCCCTTAAATTAAGGAAGTAAAGGAAAATGTCTGCCTTATCATGACATCCATCTTAAATGTCAATTGATCGGAGGGTTAGGATCATCTTATGGAGAAGATTTTCAGGGCACGGCATATCTATCTCTGGGCAGGAGATACTCAAATGCTTTGGGATTCTTGGGTGTTCCAAAGATCTATTAAGGAGATCTTGGTAGATTGGCATGATTTGGCGAGGTGGGACGGATCTTTGTGGAAACTGGTTCCATATGCATTAATTTGGCACGTGTGGAAGGAGTGAAACAACCTCATATTCAAAGGAAAAAAGGAAGGTTTGGGTCCTTTGGGAAGAATCCTATTAGACATTAAGCTAAATCTCATTTGTTGGGGCAGAGCAGCCAAGTTGGAGCCAAATTATCAAGTGGGGGATATCTTAAGAGAACGGCAAATGGTTATTATGGGAAAAAGGGGGAAAGAGTTAATACTCTCCGAGATGGTTTCCGCCACCTCTTTAGCCGCTAAAATTCAACTTTGATGGATGCTCGAGAGGAAACCCGGGGAGAGCGGGTATAGGGGGTATTGTTCGGGATTGTAATGGCATACTGTTTTTGGCATTCTCAGGCCCAACCGGGGGTTTGTGACGCGAATAAAGCGGAAGCTAAAGCGCCGTTATGAGGACGAAAATGGTATTCGCACACAGGTCTTGGCCCCTTCATTGTAGAATGTGATTCCACCAACGTAGTGGCCTGGGCTACAAGCAAAGTACAAGTGTCATGGAAGATGGCAAATATCATCTCTAAAATTTGTGACCTTGTACCGACGATTCATCCCGAATTTAAGCATATGTTGGCAAATGAAAAAGCAGATAAGCTTGCAAGGGAAGGGGTAGAGAAAGTGGCGGTGGAGGTTATCAACACATTCGGAGATGGAGATTAACAACACAATCTCTTCGGCCACATTTGCCAGGTTATTACAATCTTCCGTGTTGGATATAGTGTAATGTCAGCTGTTATCATATGAGGGAGCATTGCAGCCACTGGAATGTGGAGATTTGCCCATCTTGATGCTTTACATACTTTGGGTTCAGCTTGCTGCAATGTTGTTTGAACTAGTGTACCTGGGGTAAACCATAATTGGACAGTAATCTCGACTGGGTTGTGCTGTGTGAATACAGGGGCTCGACTGGGCTGGGCTGAAAATTTTGCGGGTTTTACTGTATGACTGGTAACGGCGAATGCCTTGTCCCCATGAATGTAAACCCGATTACAGCATTAATAAAGCTGTTACCTTTCAAAAAATAATATCTATGTCTGGGCAAACAAATGAAGGGTTTGGATCACCCGATAATATGGGCCCAACTATATATCTATTCTATATATGTAAAGTTGGATGTGGTACGCTGAGGGTGTGCCACGTGGCACCCCCTCTGCATACCGCATTCAGCATTTTTCTTTTTAACTTCAGCCTTTTTTTTAACGCATCTATTCACAAGGCATTTCTAACCGTTTTATTCCATCTCTCTCTCTCTCTCTCTCTCCAATCAATCCCTATGAAGGATCACAACCCTTCAATCCATAATTTCAGCCCTTTTTTTAACGCATCTATTCACAAAGCTTTTGTAACCGTTTTATTCTCTCTCTCTCTCTCTCTCCAATCAAACCCTATGAAGGATCACAACCCTTCCATCCATAATTTCTAAATACCCACTCATACGTTATGTCTTTTCAGAAATGCCTCCTGCACTCCACCTATTTAAATATAGTTTCCTTGCCTCTACCCTTCATCCGTCCCACATCTGCAATTTTCCGTATATCTTCTGCTCAAAATCCACCATTATATCAGACACCAGGTACTCTTTTTTATTGTGCCATGTCTTATTCCTTAAAGAAAAGGCATTTTTTTGCAATTAATTTATATATTGGTTTATGCTTCTACGACTCTATAAAAATTGATTTATAATTTTTCTTGCCCATTAATTCCTAATTTGTTTGTACATTCAGCTTTTTTATTTTATTTTATAGGGTTATCAACATTTATCCTCATGGATCTCTTTTAAAATGCATCTTTATTTAAAACAGTTTTAAAGCATTTTTTTTTCTCGCCCTGTGGATCGCACGGGTCTGCAACTAGTATACATATATTTTGCTACACTTGCATGCAAGGCTGCCTACCATATAGAAACTTGTATGAAGATACCTTATATCGTTGACGCCTTCTTACTTTTTCCATGTTTTATACCAACTTTTAAAAACCCGGTCTCAGGCTAAGAAGTCATTATTTTGCTTTCTGACTTATATTGGCTTGTCAATAGACTAGGCCGAAAAACTTTGCATGGAGCCTGTCCAGGCTGGGTATTGCCCTAGTTCTGAGTTTCTAAGTGACTTTCATCATTGGTTTATATAGGTTTTAATACGGCATTGAGTGGCTTACCTGTGACCAGGAGTGTCATATTTTGGAATTATGTGTACTAAACCATATCCGAATTCTTGTTCAATGGTGTCAGGTTGAAAATGAAGATACAGATGAAAGACAAGAAGCCTTCCAGTAAGAAGATCATGGATATATGCCCAAAGATATTTCGGCTGTGTATGGGTTTTTGTAAACCAGATAATGTTTTTATCGTATTTGTTCAATTATGTTAGATAATGGTAGGGAGTTTCGGCCTTTGAAGACGTCTAAGCAGCAAATAGGACAAGTGGTTGGTATGACACTTCAACATTTGCTGTTGAAGAGAGGTGTTTAGCTTATTCTAATATAATTAAAATTTTCAAATTGGCAATGAAATGGAGGGAAATATTGGACTTTCAGATTCATTCAGCATTTACTTACGAAGACCATGCTTTTGCTTTTGTCATCATGTGTTAATCTGTACATCACATGCAGTTAGAATTTATTGTCTATATAAGTAAACAAATAACCATTCTTTGTGCATGTACCCTTAATGCTTGGAGAACAATCTCTATTTTTGGATTGATCTTGTCATCCTGTGTTGTTTATGATTAAACTACTTAGAATTGGGCTTTACGGTGGTATTGTGTGAGGGACTTTTGCTGATAGAATGGGTCATTGGTCATCTTTTGGGCTTTATGGTCACCCAATTTCAGGCTTGGTGGGATAGGTTGTCAATTGTGAACTCTTAGGTTATGACCCATCCATTGTGATTTGATGGCCCCTTCTGTATGAACAGGCTTCAATTGACACACATGCTGTACACATATTTGCCCTGTTCTCTATGGGGATAGCAAGTGGCTTTTAATTTTATTCTTGGATAGGCTTGCTATTCTCTGTTCAGTCGAGAACAGCCCCAATGGGTAGGGTATGCAGTATGCTAATACAAACAGGGTAGATAATTCCAGGGTTTTTGGAAGATGAAATTATCCAAACATGTCATCCAAAATCCTAGAGCTTTAGGCCCTGTTTGGATTGCAAGAATGTTCTTGAAAAGTTTGGAAAAGAAAGCTTTTCCAGAATTTCCCACTTCTCCATTGTTTGATTACACACGAAGAAAAAGTTACTTGAACCACCTCAGTTGAGAATTTTATTTACAGGGCCTTTAATTCTCAGGGTTAAGGGTTTTGGCTAAAGAAGTCTCCTACTTTGCCTTATTTGCAAAAATAGTCTTCTAGTTTGGGAATTTACAAATGCATTCATAATATTCGAGTGAATTTATTGCCATCAATTTGTGACCAAATTACCTATGGTAGTTTTTTTTAAAATGACCACGATACTTTATATGCGAAAAGCAAAAATTACCTATAAAAAAATTAAAAACCTTGATATAATTTGGGAAATAAAGCAAAGTAGGAGACTTCTTTTACAAAAACCCCTTGTTTGTAATGTTAACGCTTAAATTTATCATTTACCTCTAAATGTTGGAGATTTAAAAGATTTTAAGGGAAAAATTTTGTACAAGAAATGCTTTTTCCTTCAATCCAAACAAGGTTATTTTGGAAGATAAAATTAGGGGAATGATATTTTTCTAGAGAGAGAGAGAGAGAGAGAGATCATTTCCCTAAAATTATCTCAAAACATACCTTCTGAAAGCCAACACCATACCTTCCCAGCCCAAGGAAATGCCAACCCAGCCCAAGCGAAAATAAGGTTGAGCCTGGTTCGGCTTGAGCCCGACCCAAGTTGCACCCCTAGCTACAACCGCTTTCCAAACCATTTAAAACTCCTCTTTATCTCATATTCAAACAATAAAACCTTAGAAAATAAACAGTCCTCGTCATCTAGGATGGCCCCACTCATGTCTCGTGAGAATTGGGATACAATCCTGGCCATCAGTGTTAGGATAAGAACTCGAATACATAAATTGATAGAGAAACTCAGTAGCAATTAATAGTATACGTATACAAATATTTTTTATAAAGTGTTAAATAGCATTGGAGTGTAGGATCGTCTCTATGACACCTCATATAAAAAATATAGCCAAAATAAATATTGTTCAAAGTATATTAAAATAATGTAGAAAACTTTAAATACAAGAGCACCAGTGGTCTAGTGGTAGAATAGTACCCTGCCACGGTACAGACCCGGGTTCGATTCCCGGCTGGTGCAATTTTTTCCTTTTTCACTTTGAAGGAGTGCATTTATCATTCAATGGGGTGGTGCAAACATCAGCTCCTTTTATTTTGTTTAGTTATTTTGTTCTTAGCAGTTCTTTAATTTTCCAATTTTCTTTTCTGTTATTTGGTTAGTAAGAAGAGGTCTATTTTTCTTGAAATTCTGGAAAAAAACAGAAATAAATTCTTTCTTCATTGCCCTCTATTATATGGCTGAATCAATTGATCCGTACCGTCCGTGGAAATAGTTGGCCCCACATTGGATCTTCAATTGTACGGAATATGCTGATCCAACGAACCAAATCGGCGGATCCACCTTGTCAAAAAGATGAAAATCATCAAAGATTGACTGCATTTATCGCCAATTACTGCCTATTTATACTTAAATTGTCAACCATCTTGATTCATGACTGCAGTTCTAAATTCATCAAGATTGTTTCTTTCAAGGTTCAACGTAAAATGCAGTCAATATACAAACACAACAGCAAACATATGAGACTAAGCTAATCACTAGTCACTACTACAAAGAGAAAAAGTCAGGGTCAGGGTCGGAGAGAGTCGAACAACGCCAATGCCTCTTTCGAAACCCCTTCTCTAGCTGGGCTTAAAATTTGTTTTACTGCCATTTTACGTTAGGCTCTGTTTCTTTCGACGTCAAACCGGCGCAAAACAAAATTTACACCCAATTTAAGCCTATTTTTTCGTTGAAAGAATCGGAGCCCAATGGAAAAATGCATCTATGGTTGAAATGCCAAATCATAGAAAATCAAATATAGCATCATAGCTTGACAACATTAATTAAACCCCATCAATATTCATCTAGTCATTGATTACTGCATTGGAAGCCAACCATTACTATAATCTTGCCACAATAATCATACTTTAAGTCATCAATATTCATCCCAAAACCAACAAAGTAAAGCAGTGAAACCTTGGGAAAGACAAGAATCCAAAGACTCAGTGATACAGACCATATCAGCCAAAGTATCTCTTCATGAATGGCAGAAGCTAAACAATGCCTTTGATTAAGGTAAGATTTAAGATATCATACATCTGACCAAAGAAAGTAAATTCCGTATTTATGGAGCGAATTTACAGAGAGAACGGAGACTGTCGATAATGGAGTTGATGATGGCATGAGAGCCTGCAGTTCCCGCAAGTGGGAAGTGTTTAGTAGCTTCGGCGCGATCAAAATAAAATGCACCTGAAACCAACTTTTCCTTTGGCTGTAAAGCTAACCAAACAACAGTGTCTGCTCCCTCCTCGTTTGTTCTTAGCTTTCCTGATAAACTGAATTTTTTTTTTCATGGAGTGATTCAGTTAGAAGATATATTGGACACAGGAAAATGATAATCTAAAAAAGTGGAATAATCTTGTGTATGAACTATAGACAGTGGACGACGGGATATACACCATCCCTGTAATGCAATAATTGCACAAGCCCATGACTTGAATTGTCTATAAAACAATTTGCCAATAAGATGTAATATCCAGTGTTTAGAAACTAGGACTTGGACATGAACTGTGACCATGGTGAAAGAAGTTGACTTGGGCGAGTCAGTGATTGTCATGGATTGTCATGGATTGTCATGGTTAATTATTCATTAACTCAGACGAATTAAAGAAGTTTGTGATTGACTTGGTAGGGAAAAACTCATTAGAAAACTGAAAGAACAAAACCTTAATGACTCAATCATTGATAGGACAAGATTAGTTTCATCGAATCCCGTGGGAAACGCGAGACAGACATGGATGAGAACCTGGCCAAGGTAAAACCAAGGGTTTTATTCTACCCTTCCAATTAATAGCTTGCCATTGAACAACCAGGAAAAATTGTGAGTGAAGGTCCACCTAAAAGGACACTGATCCAAATGTTAGGATCATTCCATAGATATGAATAACCCAAGAGGTTGCCCAGCAGTTGGACTGTCTAGAGTCAAGGTCAAGACCTATTGGAATGTGCACCAATCCTCTTTAAGTAAATAAGACATTAGGGAAAAATCCTTACGCTTTTGAAAAACCAGGTAAACTTTTGGTTACGCCCGGTGTATCAGCCCATCCTGGGTGCATCGAGTAGAATCCAATCCCTTTGTTACTGTACATTTCTGCCCATTTCTCAGTTAACGCCACCTGAAAAAAAAAATACAAATAATGAAGTGAAAATAATCCAAGTAAACAAAGGGGACGGATTTATCAGCTCAGCTCCCATAATTATATGCTGTTACATAGGAAAATGATGTCTGCACCCCCTTGTTTTTTAACAAGGCACCCCAAACTTTATTAACCACTTCTCTGATTGGCTGTTAAAGAGCATAATAAGATTTTAACAATCTTAAAAAAAGTTACTAGAGAAGTGTAAAGAGTGGAGTGTCGTTATTGAAACAAGGGAGTATGGATATCAATTCCCTATAGGCACACATATGTTGACTTATTTACGTCATAAAATAATTATTATGTTATTTTTTTACTGCTATTGTCCGTACTTCATAAATTTTCTAATTCCCAACCAAAAAGGATAACACATTGTATTTGACAATTCTACTGGTCTTGGGGAAGCATATCTGTGCTCCAAAAATGATATTTTAGTCCTTATTCAGAACAATGGGATCTTGAAGCATGACATTTCAAAAGAACAAGTGAAATGCAGTTATTGGGTATAAAATGGCACAAAAAGTCATCACTTATATCTTCTCTACAAGGACTCCTTAAATCCTTCGGGTTCATATCAAGAAAATAATCATATATCTTTGCTAAAAGATGCACACGATTAAATACACGAAGCATAACAATAATTTATCATAGAAACTTCAGTGACATGCTTCCTATAGTTGCAGTTTTACTAACCTGAACTCGCTTGTTCCGACTATACTGCAATGTCCCATCAAAGTTGGCTTCACTAAACTGCAATAAGATATCAATAATTCCAAACTCCAATGTTTAGCTAAGGACTCCATTCTGACTCAAATCTTACACTTAACCTAGTTAATAATAGATTCCCAATAAAAATTCAGAAATTTCTAAGTTGAAACACTATAAAATCAGGGACAATGTTGAAGTCTTGGGGTTGAAACCATTCTGCTCGAGAAGTGCTAATCCTCATAAGGTTTTTTTTTAATGGTACCAATCCTCATAAGGTAACGAGTAAGAAATACAAAAAAATAAATAATTACCTGCAAATCATTGGTCAAGGGACTTGTGTACATTCCACCTGAGGAAACTGTAATAACTCGAGCATCAGGTGCTGCTTTCTCCATTAATGGAAGCATCAATTCTGTCATAGCATATGTTCCGACCACGTTTACAGCAAAGTTTAACTCCAATCTGGTAAAATATGGTAAAGAAGAAAGTGAAGCTATTAGTTTTGCTGAACATGCAAAGACAATCCAAAATACATTACCAGCAGCTTCTGAACTTGATTGCAAGAAGAGAAGACAGTGTCAAACTCATGAATTGGGACAGGGATGCACCCTTCTGAAGTAGTAACACGGTTGTGTTCGATTAAGCCCGCATTGTTAACCTAAGTCAGCCAAAAATTTTCAGTATTAGATTTATCATCAGTTTTGTAGGAAGGTCTTTAAACAGAAACTCAACTTTTCACACTTTACTTTGTTTACTCAAATATTGTTTCTAACAAAATCATGGATTTTTAACGCAAAAAAGGACTAGATAGTCTTAGATAGCTGTGGTATGCAGTTTGCATAAAAAATCCCTATAATATCAAACTTTGATATTATTGTTATCATGGGTTCTATCGAGGCTTCATTAGTTATTTCGGTTGGCAGGAGCCCTATCGCAAGACTTATTAGTGACTATATTACATAGATACGGCCTATCTCCCATAAATCACATATGGGTGCCATATTGGTAATTTCGTCGAGTTATGTTTATACCAAGGTTTTAAATTTCGGTCAACAGCGGAAAGGAAATTTTTGGTTTCGGTACGAAAATTTGGCCGAAAACTCGTAAAATCACGGAAACATTTCGGTAGGAAATCACGGCCGAAATCCAATTAAGATTCTTCACCACTGGGTTTTTTTTTTTAGAAAGGAATCTCGTTGTTCTTCTCCTTTCTACAAGTGAAGCTGATTTTTGACAGGGTTTCTGTCGAAGCGTCTACATTTCTATAGGAACCTTTGCTTTTTTACTTGAAAAGTTGAATGGTTCGCATCTGTCGACCGAAACATTAATGACATCCCAAAATTTCGGGCAAAATCTGGTATTTTATCGAATCCAAGTGGATTTCATTTCGGCAGCAGCCGAAATCAAAATATTTCGACGAAATGTTTCAGCCGACATTTAAAATCATGATGTATATTTTACATTTATAAGGGTTTTCGTCAGGTAAGACTAACCCATACAAATTTCCCTTTCTTTATCTTTTTTTTTTCTTCACATTCTCCTATAGTACACCAGTATCAGAGCTTGGGATCAACACTTCTAAAAGATTGTGTGTTTTGTCTTTGTTCTCATTATCCTCAGATTGGATCACAACTAAAGGGGAAAATTTTCCACAAATACAAATCTGTCCGTACGACCACCTGAGCAGTCAAATCTACACGTATGGACAAGATCTAGACTCATCAACAGCTCGATGGGTTTCTATAAGAAAGTTGGTATGATGTGATGCGTTCATATTTTTCTTATGACTTTGATTTTTAGTGGGTAAAAATACATCAGATCTGCAAAATATTTGGTTAATGTTCACATTGAAGAGAGTTAATTGTGCGATGGGTTTTCTTTTGGTCGTTCTCTTCTTGATTTATTGTATGATTTTTGGGGAATTTCTTATCTCCCATCGTCGATATGGGGAGAAGCCTCTTGATATATATTATGCTTTCTTGAGGAGAAAGGGAAGAACATGACCATTATCAGTGATACGATCTCTGTTTGCTCCATTGACGCAACGGCTTACCAAAAGCAGAACATATAAGGATATTTGGATTCTTGATTGGACCCAGTAATGCCTATGAGCATGCTAGAATTCAGATCCTTGGGCATGATCCCCCTCATTCCTTCTTAGGATAGGTATACTCCTATATCTAGAGTGATGAGAGTAGGCAAAGTGCCATATTGTGAAGGCCCAGAAAAGATCGCTCAACAGTCATGAAAGTTCTACAAAGAGGCAATAAAGAAGGTGGAAAGCATGGTTTTAAATTTCCAATCAAACTGATAAGAAATGACTAAAATGTTTCCGTTTCCATCCTCACCGAAATGAAATCTAAACGGATTTGTTCCATTATATTATTCTGGTCATAATTTTGAAATTTCGACCGAAGTAGTTGAAACGACAAAAAAATGGAAAAATATTCTAATTAGCAATATTATTCAAAAAAAATTGTTCTAATTAGATTTGCTCTGATACCATGATATTGTGAGAAGAGAAGAAGGAAGAAGATTGAGAAGATGGAGTCTCCTTAGAGAGCTCCCATGTAATATGAAGCATATATTTGCCAAAATAGGGTTACACGTACAAAGACTATAATGTCCTTTAACAATACCCTTCAGCAAAGGTGACTCGCTCAACACCATTAGATGGCTTAGGGAGGAGATGTGTCCCCCTTGGGTATTCACGTTGTTCCTTAGAGAGATGTTGGACCTAATCGCCTCTCTATTGAGTGTTCTTACACATACATCACGAAGGAAACACAAGGGCAGATTCTTTAGCAAACTTCAGAGTCAATTGTGCAGATATTGTTTTATGGATATGGCAGTTTTGTAGTCCTTGGATGATATAGCCATTTGTGGCTCGTGTAGCTTGCTAGATTGTATTCTTTCTTTTCCTTTTCATTTGAGTGTGTGTGTAACTTGTTCAGTGTTCAATACTTGTTTAAAAAAAGTAATAGTCAACTTTTAAAATTGATTTCACCTCTTATTCACTGTCCCTTTATCTCATGCACAAGCATTCACGGATATCATTTATTAATCACTGAGAAAACATTGAATTTCTCAATGTATGTTGATTAAGATAACTAAATGGGTTCCCTCAAGATCTTCTTTGCCCAAAAACCATTGAGAATGTAACGGCATAAAGGTTATCATATTTATGTTAAGCACTGGTCAGAAATTGCACTAATTATACCACTTTCTCTGAAGAAGAATTTTTTTAAAGACTAGTCTAGGCTATTGAAGTCGTAAAAAAGTGGAAAACACTAACTGTACGAGGTTCCCAACCTAACCAGTAAATTAACAGTGCCTAGGGATGTTGACAGATGAAACTGCTTTCAACAACTTCTTTCAAGTATAATGTTTCTACAGAAGTATCAGAACAGATTTTTCTTTAATTAATACCAACAGCGTAATTATTGGTTACAATTTAGTTTCTTACATTGCTGCATCCACATATAAGCTTTGATGATATGTAAAATCATAAGCAAAGCAGTATATGCTACCTGCAACTCTACAACCTAGCCAATGAATTTTTTCTCTAGCATGCTCAAGGATGCAATTTTTATAGTTTGGAACACTGACTATTATTTTAGAATTAGTAGACTCCATAAATATCATATCAAAATACGGTTTCATATGCACACTACTCATTTTGAAATAAATTACATTCAGCGGGAAAAACTGTACCAAGATGTGAAGCGGCTGATCCTTCGAAGAAAATCTTGATGCAAATGACTTGATATCACTGACGGAGGAAAGATCACAAACCTGCAAGGAGTATTCAATATGCCATTTTTATCAAGTACAAAAAGCTTAGCACAATTCAGGAAAGAACGTGTCTTGGCTATCAACTTAGCAATCATTATATCTCAAGGACAACACATCCAAAGATATACAAAATAGCTCTCACAAAGCCCAAAAAAACTAAGGAAAAATAAAATAAAAATGCCCATATTACACATGAGGAAAAGGAATGTATAACTTGGACACATACCTCCAAGAATATATTTGGATTACCCGTCATTGTCTGAATATTAGAGAGAGCAGCTTCGCCCCTCTCCTTATTACGGCATACCATATAGACAGTTGCACCACTGAAAAAATTGGCATGTAACATATGGATGGAAATTAACTTCCCAAAAGAAAATAAATTGAGAAAAAATTCTGAATGAGAAAGATAGTCAACCGTGAAGCAAGACCCTCAGCAGTTGCATAGCCAATGCCAGAATTTGCTCCAGTAACTATGCAATTTTTCCCTTCTATTTGTGCTTGCATATCTTCTGATTTGAATTTTTTGGCATGATCCCTATGAACAAAGATGCATCATTTTGAAATACATAATTCCAGCAGAATTTTTAAGACAAATACTTGTTAGATGACAATGAGAGAGTAAATATTTAGAAGCTTTGTGACATGCTTTGGTGGTCTACAAGTGTAATCTACATGTGTTTGTAAGATAACTGTTCATACAGGGTTTAGAGGCACTAAAGTGTGCTTCCTAAAGATAACGAACCTCCCAACATGGACCTCGGGAATTCAACAAAACTAGACTGGATATAGGGATGTAGGGAAGACTACCTCGGGAATTCAACAAAACTAGACTGGATATAAATCTCAAATAAGGTGAAGTCACCTTTCTAAGATGAAGTAGTTAATTTCCTTAAAAATCCCTTCAAATAAGAATTCAAGTCCCCAAATCAGAAACTCGATTTTAGTTTAGAGCCTAATATAGAAGGCAACCACTGACACTCTGACAGAGTACTTAGCCTCTTAATTTAGAGCTTGATAGAAGATGATCACTGAGAGAGTACTCAGTCTCCCTGAGAATGCCCTTAAAATAAAAGGTTAAATCCCAATCAGAACCTCAAGTGTTGATGTGTGTCCCTGAGTTTATGATGGGACCCATCACTAAATGGCACCCCTGTAAAACTTTGTTCTTCCTTTAAAATAAATATTAGAGATTAGAAGTAGTGAGTTTCACTAAGAAACTCCAAGCATATATTTGGCCATTTTTTTCTTCTTCTTTTGTCTTCTATCCTTCCCTTCGTCTCATTTCCTCTTGCATCAATCATCAACATCAACTTTGTTTCATAACAAGGTGTTGCTCTTCTGTTGATCATAGTTACGAAGATCCAAACAACAACAAGGTCGTACCACTAGGATCTGCAGCCATATAAACCATTAAGGGAAGCTGGTCATCGATGTATTTATTTCTAGGCTTTTCTGGAGTGTTTTTTTATAATTTTTCAGAATTTTTTCCTAATTTTGAGAGCTTAGAGATGCATTGTCTCCAAATATCTTTAAATAATCAGATCTGATCATTTCGTGTTGGTATCTTTTGTGGGGACTGTGCATGCTATTTAACCATGAAATTTGGATCCTTTTCAGATTTTGAAGAGTCTGAATCAAATCTGAAGTGATTCTGAGAAGTTTTTAGAGATTTCTAGGGCAGAGGTTTGCCACTCCCCTTTTTTAACTAGGTGATCTTTTTTTGTGTGATCATCCTAGATCTTTTTTGGGCTTTGGGTGAGATATACCTTGTATTTCCTGTTATTTTTCAAAGAAAATATAGGAGATTTGTTGGGTGGTGGAAAATGTTTTACAACCAGCTCACCTAAGGCCTCAAGCAAGAATATCAAGAGTTTCAGATTTGGGTCAACGATGGCCAGTCACAGTTGTGAAACTACCAATCACTCCAATAGCTTAAGCTGTTGGAGAAGGCGTTATTTAATCTTTTTAAACTTTAACACTCCCCCTCATGTGTGGCCCCTCTTTTTAGGGTTGGCCTACACGTGGGACATGTGGCACCTCTTTTTGGGCTGGCCATTTCATGCGGACATTTTAATAACAGGGACTTGTGAGATTTGAACCCAGGACATGGGCTCTGATACCATGTGAAACTACCAATTACTCCAATAACTTAAACTGTTGGAGAAGGCGTTATTTAATCTTTTATACTTTAACAACGGTGATAGCCCAAATATACAGATTACAGTCATAAAATTGGACAGAACAAACATCATAGTTTGGGCAATCAGCCAAGATGCAATTTTGTGGATGTGGGAAACTAGGTTATTTTACCGTCGGAGAAGAGCACCAAAGGTGGAGGATCCCTTATACTCAAAATGGGAGCAGGAGAATATGATGGTTATATCATGACTTTTGAGTTAAATGCAGCACCACATCAGCTAGAATCATATGTTCTTGATATGACAGAGAAACGGATATGTAATAGTGCGCATGGGACCTGTTATCAGGTTCAGAATGCATCCCAATTGTATAAGCTTAAACAAGAGGCGACAAGCCTTCATCGAGTGAGAGAAACCCCTATCGTTGTACTACCCTACACTCCAAAATTTGTGGGAAGAGATGGATCAATTGTAGTTGAAAGTTGGATCACGGTGCAAATGCCACATATTTTCGCATCATGGTGAAAATGTGTGGTGTCTTCTAAGAGACATAGGAAAGTTGGAAGCAAACTCTGATTGACGCAATCACAAAATAATACAAAGGAGAACATCTTGACAATAGGAATATGTACCAAAGACTGGTTGGTCACTTCTTAATTTGTCTCCGACTAGGCTGGATATCGCTTGTGTTATTGGTGTGGTAATTCAGTATATGCACAAACCTCGAGTTCCACATTTGAAGCTGTAGAGAGAATCTTGAGGCATCTGAAGTTCAATCTGGGAAAAGGAATTCTTCTCTAATCTAGGTCATATAAAGGCAAATGGGTTGGTTTCATTGATGATCATAGATCTACCACATGTTACTGTATCTTTGTGGGAAGTAACCTTGTTACATGAAGGAAGGAGTAAACAGTAATCAGTGTTCGCAAGATCGTGTGTTAAAGTGGAATACATAGCAATGGCTCATGGGGTAGAAGAACTTTTAAGGCGGATGATTCTTCCATACAAACTAGAAATCATGGTTGAACCTTAGGGGACCAGCACGGATTCCTACTGTGTGTCTGGTCATATATATTTTGTTATTTTATTGATGGGTTTTCTAGCATGACTTGGTTGTACTTAATGAAGCAAAGATCTGAAATTGTCTATTTTTGAGATATTTCATAAGGAGATTCATAACCAACTTTCAACTAATTCGCATGTTTTATGTTTGGATCGGATAATGCCAAGGAATATATACCATTAGACTTTCAATGATATCTTTCCAATCATGGAATTCTACATCAAACCTCATGCATATACTCCACAGCAAAATGGTATGGTAGAACGTAAACATCAACATCTCCTGGAAGTGGCACATACAATTTTACTCAATATGCAAGCTCCGAAATCGTATTGAGGAGATGTTGTACTAATTGCTTGCTACTTAATTAATTGAATATTATCCTTTGTCTTACATGAACAGTCAATATTCTGTCTTGTTTCCAAATACTTGATTATTTTTAATTTCACCCAAACTATTTAGATACTCATATACCCAAAAAGGATCTTATTGATTCAGCTTCACGAAAGTAGTTGGTATGAGCAATTGTCACTTTCTTTAAAGATATCTATTTTCTATTCACTATCTAGTTTTTATTCTTGTCAAATTGGATCCTCATACCATTAAATGTGTCATTTTGGGATACATACGCCCAAAAAGGATATTATTGTTACAATCCAGCTTCAAGAAAAAAGTTTGTATGTGCAGATATCACATTCTTTGAAGATATCTATTTTTTGTTTCACCTCGATCCTCTTCTATTGATCATGGTTCCCCCTTTTTCCAACCATCTGTTACAGACATATGTTCCCATGTCAGAACCAACTGTTTCTCCTATCAACCATCTGAACTTAGTATTGCTCCTTGGCAAGAACTAAAGGTGTATATGCGACGGAAAATACAAGCTTCAACTCAACCTATTCTTCAATCCCGGCCTATGTTGGAAGATTCTACCAATGAAGCTCATCCTGTTGATCTTCCTAATGCGGTTAGAAAAAATATATGGTCCCGCACTCAGCATCCAATTGCGAACTTTATTTCTTTTGCTTTCATGTCATCCAGATACAAAAGTTTTGTTGCATGCCCCCTTTTCTACCATTCTGCCCTATACTTGCAAGTCGATGGGGGAAGGCCATGGACGATGAAATGAGTTATCTAGTCAAAATAAAATGTCGGAGCTATTTGAATTACGTTTAGGGATGCATGTCGTGGGATGTCATTAGGTTTATACTATAAAAGTATTTCCCAGATGGACTAGTTGAACAGTTGAAATCCCAATTAGTGGCCAAAGGCATACACAAACCATTTGTATCGACTATTTTTATGCCCGAATAATAAATAAATAATTATTATTGTAGTTTGATGTTAAGAATGCCTTTCTTTAGGGCGCACTTCACGAGGAGGTTTATATGGAGCAACCTCTAGGGTATGTTGCTCATGGGTGTGAGGAAAGGTCTGTAAGCTCTGAAAGGTGATATATGGTCTTGTCAAGCATTCTCCCCGTCCAAGGTTCGATAAATTTAGCTATATTATCATCATTTTTTTTGAATAATTATAATTTCATCAAAAGCGCAGTAGTTGAACAAAAGACTGAAAAAAACTCCTCCAAAAAAATACAAAGGGCAAAAGTGTAATTAAAAAAAAAGTAGAACATAAATAATCCAAAATCTACTATAAAACACTAATAATTCACACAAAACAACAAGCCATGGATTTTTTCCCCTAATCCTTAATAATTCAAACAGAAGACAGAAAGAAAGAAAGAAAAAAGCTTAACAAGACCCAAGAAGAAACAGTTGATAAAAAAATCGTTATTAGCACCAACATTTTAGGAGGATGAATTAAATATCAAGAGCTAAGGGTGTGAGGAACAGAAAATTACAAAACCCAATAGCATAAACTAATCAAGAAATCAAAAGAATATGAAATTAAAAGAGTAGTAAAATAAAAACTTACTGTAAACCAGATTTTGTGAAATGCATATATCCATAGATAGAAAAAGCAGCTCTCCTCCATGCCTGTATTAAACGGATTCTTATGATGTATGATAAAAAAATTAAATAAATTTCAAGAGGGAGAAGCTTCATAAACACCTAGAATCCATAAATGAAATGAAATGAAGAAAATACTGTGTACCTTCTGAAGAAACATTGGTATTGAAATGGGCAGTGCTGATTTCTCATTTCTGTTCTGCGTTTCAAATTCCTTTGTTAGTTTTTGTTAGGGGCGTTTTCTTTTACTTGGGACAGCCCCACCTAATGTATACTAGAGCCTAGAGGGGGCTGTCCGGAGTTTTAAAAAGCATTTTGATACGTGGAATACCTCCGACCATGCATAGTCAGCCAAGCAGGTAGTGGTTCCAAAAGCGCATTGATTTTACTTGGGACAACCCCTTCTAGTGTAACTAAAAGAGTAGTAGTCATAAATGATAAATACACTAAAGGGGGGCCATCCAAGTAAAAAAGAGGGGCGAATGTATTCATTTACCTTTGGATTGGAAGTTCGCATAAGAAGAAGGCTACTGATACTGGCACTACCTATGTTTTAGTAATTGCACAAAATCAGCTTGTAGTTTCATTTTTAATTGGCTGTGAGAGCTTTTTGGGATTTCCATCCGGGATAGGATCAAAACCATCTTGATTTCTCATACATGCTCCTTTATGACTCAAAAATTGTATTTTATGAATGATCCTAAAAGTGACTTTTGGCATAGTCATCCAATCAAGGTATTTTCAAAGACATTGCGGGGTCAGGGGAGGGCTAGATGTACATAGCCTTACCCTGCAGACAGGCTGTTTCCGTGACTCAAACTCATGACCACCAGGTCACAACGGAGCAACCTTACCTTTCCGTCAAGGTTCGCCCTCTATAAATGGACATTCTATGCAATACAAAAATCAGCGGTGTAGATTTTCGTGGCAGAACCCTAAAGGAGCATCCAATCAAGATGTTATCAATGTCATTTGGTTGTAATTATGATCGTCGTTTGAATCAACGAATTTGATGATCATGTAAATGACGCGGTAGTGGGGCCTGTATGCATTTTTCTGCTTTTTTTTTAGGCGAAGAATGTTTTTTACTTGGACTTTTCCTTTCTTTTTCTCTTTTCCTTTTTCATGTCACAATTCCTGTTTTTGGTTCGTAAGGTGTGTGTATGTGTGGGTGCGGGGAATTTGTTCAGCCTTATTGGAAAGGCTACTGATATTGGCACTCTCATGTTTTGATAAGTGAACAAACTCACCATGTCTTTTATTATTTAACAAGATGTCAAAAGTTATTACAGTACCCAACAAACTCTCAAAAGCCGGTTAAATAAGAAAATACAAGGTGAGTAGTGCAACTATCAAAACATGATACCGGTCGGGCTGAGTCGACTTGAGGCCAAATAGAAAAATACGAGGAAAAAAAACATAATCCAAAAAAAAAAAAAAAATCATAAAATTAGAAGACGGAGGTTGGGTTCGGGTCCGGTCGGGTTGCCATAGCCTCAAACCCTAACCCAACCTTAACCCAACCTGGGAAAATGCCAACCTAATCCTAGCCAAAATCAGGTTGAGCCCGAACCGTGTTGCACCCCTACGATGATAGTGGCAATATCAGTAGGTAATTGGAAATTGATGTTCTATTTTTCTCTTCTTTTTTTAATTTTTTCTTGTTGGAATTGGATTAGTTCTATTAGTTTTTTTTTATATACATAGAAATGTTGTATTTTGCAAGAAATTTGAAGAGCTTAGAAACATGGACAACCCTTTCTTGTATTGAATTTTTTTTGTTTATGGAAGCATGTGAGAGAAAATAATGATCATGTAACTCGGTACTTAAGGAGGCAATTCATTGTTCCAAATAAAAATGTATAATTACTTGAGCAACGCTAAATAGTAAGGCCTACATTCCTTGAATAAATTTTAAGTGAAAATAATCTCACATTGATCACTAAACACAACAAAAAGGTTCTAGTAACCTTATATCCAGGGATTTGCTAGGGGCCAGAAGGCATTTAGCGGAACAGCTGTTGCATGAGAGCACATCCACCTCAAGATTGAGGAGAAAATATGCTGAAAAATGAGCCTATGTGGCTGCTCTCTCATGCAACAGCCGTTCCACGAAATGCCTCCACAAATCCGCCCCTTTTGATTACTTAGGACACCCTGCAGCAGTGTATCAGTGAGTGTGGTACTTGTGTACCTCACGTCAGAAGGATTCAATGGGGCTGATTGCCACGTACACTGCTCCTGGGTGTCCAAGTAATCAAAAGGGGCGGATATATCACTACCCAAAAACATATACACTACCTAAACTGGGATTTTCCCCCTCTGCTTTCCAAGGACTTTTCATGCTCCTCTCATACCCACCTAAACCTTCTCGTTCTCCTCTGCCCAACTCTTACAACTGGACCCACAAATATTCCATGAAACATTTTTTTTCAGTTGCCTAGCATGCTCTAAATTGAGCCCAAATGCGAGTTTTAGGGTGGAAGAACCCCCTATTTTTGTAAGAGTAGAAACTCTGCTTCACCCCCTTCCATCCACATATAATACAATTCCTTATATCGGTAATTAGAACAGTCTCTCTAGAAAAGCAGAAAGTACACAGGTTGAAAGAAAGAATTGTTCATCATCATCATCTGAACCTTTCCTCTGCCAAAACAAACTTATTTTGACAGAACGTAGGGCGAAGTGCTGTGGCACTGGACTAGTTGCAGCTGCTCATCGAAGCGATAAGAATAAAACCACCAAAAGCCATGGCACCCCATCCTCCGCCAGCATCAATTTTCTGATGGGTAAATCATCATCTATTTACAAAGTAAACATTTTCCATGTATCAGGGCAGTAACTTGCCGCAACCCAACATGTGCTCTAACTCTGTAAATTGTTATCCACAGAAATGAGAAATAAATTAAATTGGAGTCATATATAAAGGGTTGAGAGTGTGCTACAAGATAAGGACCAGATGTACATATTGGTGCTCAACAAGGTTTTTCAGTTTCCCAATATAATCATACCCTCTTTACCATTTTCTGGGAAAATCATGTTCCCCCCTTTAACTCAACCTGCATCTTGATCAAGCTGAGCTTCTTGAGTAGTTATCATTCAATTTTTGGTGTACTCATCAGATTTATTTTATTTTTATTTATTTATTTATTTTTAACATTAGAAGGCCAAGACACAAAGTTACACCATTTATAGCAATCTGAGCAAATGATTGGTCCGAGTTTGCTCCAGGAGGGGTTTCAATATTTAATCAAATGATTGGTTCGAGTTTGCATATCATCTAAGTTAAGAGTCACATACCATTGTTGGCTTTTCCTAAATTCTGTAAGGACTGGATATATGTTCTCAAAGGCTGTGTATGTCTCCTCCCTCACCTGGATTAATATTAGAAAAGATGAACCTGATTTATCAACTCCCAATAAAATAGCAAATAACAGAGTTAAATATGTCATAATGGAATAAATATGTCACCTTAGCTCCTGTCAAAACGATCTTGCCTGAAACAAAAATGAGCAGCACAATCTTCGGTTGTTTCATCCGATAGATCAGACCAGGGAATAATTCTGGTTCATACTATTAGAAACAACCGACATGCAGGTGTTCTCAAAATAAGAAGACCACACGGAAAACCCATAAAAAGATACCAATGCTTCTAATAATAGTAATAATGAAAATAATATGCAAATAGCAACCATAATTTCATGTAGCACATCATGGTCTTGTGCATAGAATAATAACTTACACTTGAGAAAGCACCATGAGAATATGCAAGGCCTTCAAGTCTGATAGGAAATTTGACATCACAGGACCCAACAATGTTCTGAATCTTGAAATCCTATAAAACAGAATAGTCGACATTAACAGAAAAAGGAAAAGGAATATAAAAAAAATGATAGATTCAACATAAGAGAAGAAGTAATCATATCATAGTACACAACTAAATACCTTGAATTTAGCAGGAAAGCCAAGTTTCTGAATGATGCGAGCATACTGAAAAGCAAAGATATCACGTCAGATCAAAATCTCTTCGAATAACACTTCAAGTTGGGGTTTCTCTAATTCTTTATAATCATATTGAGATGATGAATTGCCAATCATCATACCTTCCTCGCTGCCAACTTTGATTGTTGCTCACTTTTTGCTCCAGTGCAGACCTGAAAATATAAAACATTTAGAATTTCCATTTGTTAGCAGTATGAAAAGATTCCCCAACAATGAATTTGATTTCTACTAGCTCAGACAATTAGTTAGATGATGATAGCTGTTTCTGGAAAGGCATTCAGGAATAGAAGAAAAGATAGTAGATGCTCAGAGTCAGACCAACAAAATGATTAAAATTCAGTGAACACAGTAATGACGAAATTAAAGGTCTTCTTGCATCCTTGACGACACAACGTCAATATGATTATAATGCCAGTCACGAGAACAATAGTATAACAATGAAGGTCAGCACCCCACCTTGATATAACATGAATAGAACCCAACCAGTTATTTTTCAAGATATTACTAAACCAAAATTTTCTGAGAATGGGGTGGATCTGAGGATGTGGCTCTCTGTTATATTTTCCGCTCTCCTGAATGGGAGTCTTATGAGATTGTATGGTAGCTCAAGTGGGCATCCGATAAGGGGATCTGCTATCTCCTTCAAGGAAAACCATATCGGCAAAATGTGACGATTTTGTGGGGTCCAATAGAATTCAGACCCATTTATAAGCACCTGCAAAACTTTTGCCTGATACGGTTTAGTATCAGCCATATCGGTCAATACAGCACCATATCGGTGTTGTAAGCATGTTATTTTTCGTGTTTCGGGTTTGCATCCCATACCCCATTTTTTTTTTTTTTTTGGCATTTGTACTTTTTCACGATTTTCAATAGGATTATGCGTCATATGACCATATCCTACTAGGGTATTCCACAAATCAAGCAGATATCAACAAGTAAAAGGTGAATTCATGGAATTAGGGACTTTCTATGTTTAAGATAAACAATATAATTTTTCTGTTTTGAACAATGGATTATTTGTAGATCATCAAAGACATGTTTGATTCAATGGATATGCATGTTTTTGGTAAGATCTGATCTGATGATACTTGGTGGTTATTTATGCATATTTTATGTTTTTCCCGGTTATGTTATTTTTTATAATTTTCTATGTTTTAATATATGTTTCGTTTCTTTGTGCACTGTTAGATGCTTTTACATTTTACATATGTTGATTATTACCCCTCATTAAGCAAGATATACATATCTTTCAGGATGATCCACTTCTCTAATGGTTTATATGACCATTTTGTTAACTTTTTAAGTTTTTTTAGCTTGATATGCATTTGTCATCATATTTTCATTTTTTTTCTTTATATGCATGCATAAATGTTTTAGTTTTTCTTTCTTTTACTTTTTTTTTTGCATGAATTTCTTATTTTCACGGTATGCTAGATTGTAATGCCGTAGTACTTTTGTGTAAGTGTATGTACCCTACTACCTTGTGTTGTGTGATACAAGACATGTGTAATGTTGGATATGGCCTATGCAGATATTTTGCCCTTGATCTCCATTCATTTTCATATTTATGGGAGACGCCCTTGGTGGGAATTTTTGCTTGGCAAATTATACAAGGAGCATCTGAATGGAGCGAACAAACTTCCAAGTATTTAGGTATAAAATCAGTACGACTTAGCAATTGCAAAAGAAAATAAAAGTTGTTGGTCTTTCCATGTAACAAGTGTATAAAACTGATATGGATCCTAATATTGAAGTATCTAGGTAAGTTAACCACCACTTCTATTGAACTGCCCTGCATAAACAAAGCCATCACCCCATGCATGAATCCAAAAGTGAAGTGAAAACTGATCATATGACATAATTTCAGCCAAATCCTCAATCAAAATATATACAAAAAATATTTAAAAATAATAGAATATTAGAGTAGCAATCTTGCTCCTGATCAACATACAAAGGCATGTAGAATGAAATGTCTGAAAAAGGTCGCAGTGCTTTTAATCTACCAGAAAGAAGGAATTAACTCTTCTAATTGTCAAGAAACTTCCTTGTTGGGTCTATAACTCTATATGTTAAACTCGTCTAAATAAACTTGTTACTAAATCATGATATGAAGTTTAGAATTCTGCTATGAAAAAGAGAATGTGTTTTCCTACACGAATGCAGAAGAGACAAGAAACAGTGCCAAAATCTTAAGGACATATTTATCTTCCAACAAAATCACTGAAATACCCTCATTCCAAGGGTAAATTTTCAAAAAAATAACATGTCTAACGATCTCTGACAGCCGGGCAAGCTCAACGCCAACTGGAGTCTCTCCACCTGGAATTAGATTTCAGATTGATTTTCTGATGGCCAGCTGACCACCTTTTGCTGCTCTCTTATGATGCCGTGTTGGTTGGGCGGAGAGACTTGGGTAAGCCTTGGTCTCTTCAACCTGCAGGTGACAGCTTGCAGGTGATGGCATTGGTTTGAAAATCTAACCCTTAAATGAGGGTATTTTTATCCTTTTCATACTTCACTTTTGGTACGCATAAGCAAATTTTGGCATCAATTTCGCTCAATAGAGATCCACTTACTGCAACGGTCTTGTGAAAAGGACAAACTTATGCAAGCCAGAATCTATACAACATAAAGACATCTACAAACAGAATTCAAGGGGTTCCACATTGTGTTAGGCGAGTGCACTGCTACCACCAACGTCAATAGGCAGACTTAAATTCCACCTAAATTGACTACCTTTTCTTTGGCTTTCCTGATAAAATTAACCAGGCAGATCGAAATAGAATTGGCCATATGACAAAAGAGAAATTCTAAATGGAAGCCAGAGAAGATTTATAACATGAAGAGCAGCAACAGAACAAATGAGAGGCACAACTAATGCTTCAAAACAATGTCAAAGCGAAATGAACTAAACAAAACTAAGATGGGATACCTCTTAGATTGAATCAACTCACCATTTTCCCAGATGCAAATATCAAAGCTGTAGTTTTTGGCTCTCTTATCCTCATGATAACAGCAGCAAAACGCTGTATGATGAACATTTTGATTAGAAGAGTCGGCACCATCAAATTTGTCAGAGGATATAATGAAATTACCATCCAATTATGAACTAACAGGTGACTGAATCTTAATACGTATCCTATGAGAAAGGAAAATTCGTAACTGTTCATACCTTGGGATTGTACTCTGCATTACGGGCTTGCAGAGCTATGGCCTTAAGATCCAACTTGCAGTCCAAATTAACTGTTGAAACGATGTTCCTGGATATTCAACCAATACCATATAATCTATCATTGGATAAAGTTTGGCACACCACACAATTACATACCGCCTATACCTTTTAATAAGAATTCTGAGAATATATCATCTAGGATTTAGATAGAAACCAAGAAAAAAAATGCAATCAATGGTTTAAGGAATATGCAAAAGATCACGAAAACATGCCATGTTCAGTCTCAGATGCTCCCTCAACTGAACACGACAGAAAAATACACTCAGATGACCAGTTTATGTTGCATGGCATGTTTCAGGTAGGTTACTATCTTCTTTTTATTATTCAGAATAACAGAACTACCATTTGTTTCATCCAAATACCAAACGATCTGAAGTCCTACTAACAAGAAACCACAAAAACTCCAAATGACTATCAAAGATGTTTTTACCAAAAATGCATAATGACATATTGTGACCACGCTATGGACCAATGCATAAATAACAAATGTGCTATCAAACCACCATAATTTCCTGAAGATCAGCAATATTGCCACCAAGGAAAATTGTTAAACCTGCTTCAACCATATGTAAATCAGAGGAGAAAGAGGAAGAAGAGAAACATATAAGTCTTGGAATTTTGATTGATGATAATAATGGGGCAAAGCCCTAATACAGTGAAACATATGGCTGAAAGAGACTAATTAGAAAACTTCCATTAATGGCACATACACCAAGACCTAAACCTATCTGTGTTTTCTAAACTGATATGATTTCATATAAATAGCAGCTCCACAACCGAGACAGCCATGGAAAAAAGAGTACAACGATAATAAGAGAACAAAACAGAAGATAATCTACAATACTCAAGGGGGTGAGAAGTCAAAAATCTACATCTCATGTATAGTAACTCCTGCACAAGCTAATCAGTCTGCCTCTCTGTTCGCCGATCTCCTGACGTTCACCAAGTGACCCCACACAAGATCCAGAACCTCATCTATAAACTTTGAAAATCTCCAGGGGTGAGGCAATCTCCCATCCGGGGGTGAGGCGATCTCCCATCCAGCCATATGATAACACCTTAAGAGAATCACCCTCCACCACTAGGTTGTCCAATTCACTCTCTGCGGAAATTCTTATTCCCTGTAGAACCACCCTCACTTGATCACTCACTTCTGCCTCATTAGAATCCTTCATTCCAATAGGACCTGAGAATGCCCATATGGTGCTACCGGTCTCATCTCTAATAATACCTCCTATGCCCGCCGGACCAAGGTTGCCCAAACTAGAGCCATCAAAGTTTAACTTCAGCCGTCCAGGGTCAGGGGGCTTCCGCCTAGGAGCAACAATCTCCTAGCACTCCTTCCAGCAATGTCTAATGTCTAAACCCAAATACAAATTGAAGTAGGGAAGGACTTTGGCCCTGGAGATGACTAGAGATATAATCCTTGAAAAAGAGGAGGATGCACTTTTGACAACATTCTTGAAACTGCGAGCATTCCTCCCTTTCCAAAGGACCCATATGGAACAATACTAGTTTCCAAAGAACCATACCCTTGATGGACCACAACGCAAAGAACCAGTTGTCTAGGAGCTCGGAAATGTGGGCAGGGAAAACCCACGAAATTCCAAACAAATCAAAGATTTTAGCCCAAATCTCCGAAGTATACCTGCAGTGAAGGAACAAGTGGTCCCCTGATTCGCCCACTTCCACGCATAAAGCACAGTGGTCAATTATGAGCATTTGACAACGACGAAGATGATCAATAGTCTATATCTTGGATTGGAAGGCTGTCCACCCAGATCAGTAGACTCTATGGGGGAGCCGATATGTTCCAAACTCTGGATAGATTGGAGGTAGTAGAAGAGGAAGCAAGATGGAGGTAGAAAGATTTCACTGAGAAGGTTCCAGAGGCATTCAAGATCCACACCCTTTCTCTCTGCCTTCTTTCCCAACATAATAGCGCTCCAAGAGATGGATTAGAGAGGCTACCCTCTCCACTTCCCTTTTAAAGAAGTTTCGTCTAAGTGCCATATTCCATGATATCCTATCTTCTACTCTCTCAAAATAGTTCCGCACCAAAGCTTCCGGATTGGACGACACTGTAACAATGTTTGGGAATCGATCCATCAGAGGCTCTTCAGAGCACCATTTGTCATGGCAGAACTAAACTCTGTCTCCCATGTATACTCTATATTTGATACCTTCTTGAAATTTGTAATTCTATCTCAAAATGTCCCTCCAAATCGTTGAACCAAAGGATCTGTAAACATCAGAAATCCAGTAACCAGTTCTTGGATCATACTTCATTTCAACTACCTTCGTCCAGAGATGGGATCCTTCCTCACCAAATCTCCATAGCCACTTCCCTAGCAGCGCTTTATTGTCCAGAGATGGGATCCTTACTCACCAAATCTCCATAGCCCCACCTACTTTAATAGAGATATGTTGGGTGATTTTTCAAAGAGGAGTGGATGAATTTTTTTATTTTTTTTCGGAGAGAGCTGTAGAAAACGTTCAACAACCTTATATAATGTGTGTGGTTTTCTATTTTAAAGTTTTCATATATTTTTCCCACGGTTCTTTTCAAAATAGAAAACTAGTTTTTTAGTTTTTCCAATAAAGGAAGCAAAATTTAATTGGAAATCTTTAATACTAATTTGGATGTGTTTCCCACAAGTAGAAATACGTTTTTCTCCTTTAAAAAATATTCCCAATTGGTTCAAATTAAATTCCTAAAAAATCTTCTAAAATCTCTCCTCCATTCTCTCTTTTTCCACTTTCTTGCTACAAAGATGCAGACCGATTTTCAAGCCTCTTTTTGACTATTAGATAGAAGAATCTAGAAAAGTCATAAACTACGAAGTTGTAGCCCTTGGAAAGATCTTTCCGACTACACCATTTTGTCCTTGGCCTGCATCATGCCTGTGATACTAACTCATAATGATGGCAAAGTCATTGACCCAGGGGGTGGTTAGTGAGTTATAGCTGTTTTAGTAAACTGCTAGCTCTTTAACTTTTTGAAATTAAATAAACACTTGTTATTTAATTCTCCAATTAAATAAACTTAATTCCTCATGTCCAATGGGATGAAAGCTCCACCGTAATTTTCTATAATTCCCAAAATTCCTCTAAGTTAACAATTAACTCTTTTAGGAATTCCATATGTATCCTACGGTATGTATACACCAAAGGAACTACGTAAATCCTTTCCCTCGCATCAAATGCAATGAATATAGTCTGTCCGTGCAATCCAGTAAATGAGGGACCCATATCCAAAAGATATAAATGAGTCATTCGAGTTGTGAGTGGGATCATTGCAGGGATCCGACGGTCGATTCTGCAGAACCCAATGATGGGTTCCACTACGATCTAGCTCTGTAGTTAACAACTATAACATCAATGGATCAATGGCCTCCATCGAGACGTAACCCTGAAGATGAATGTCAAATCATCATACCCCTAATCACATCTAATATGTGTAAGTCATTTCTCCATTCCACATCTACTGAGTTGAGTTCTACGGGGGTGGGCATCCACTACCCCTGGGCCCACTCATGGTATACCTTCCAGTCATAGGATGCATTTGGAATACTCAAATAGTTAATTGTTAACTACGAGGTATTTTGGGAATTATAAAAAATTAAGGATGGAGGTTTTATCCCATTGGATGTGAGGAATTAAGTTTATTTAATTGGAGAATTAAATACAAGTGTTATTTAATTTTAAAAAGTTATAAAGCTAGCAGTTTACTAAAACAGCTGTAACTAACTAACCACTTGGCCAAATCGAGTGTGTTAATATTCATTGGCAACATCTTTCAAATGGCTTTAACTTCTTAGTTTATGACTTTTTCAGATTCTTCCATCTAATAGCCCAAAAATGGGCTTGAAAATCGGTCAACAACTTTGTAGCGAGAAAGTGGAAAAAGTGAGTTTGTAGGAGAATTTTATGAGATTTTTTAGGAATTTAATTTGAGCCAATTGGGAACGTTTTTCAAAGGGGAAAAGCGTGTTTCCACTTGTGGGAAACACGTCCAAATTAGTATTAAAGATTTTCGATTAAATTTTGCTTCTTTTATTAGAAAAACTAAAAAACTAGTTTTCTATTCTGAAAAGGATTGTAGGAAAAATATATGAAAACTTTAAAATGGAAAACCATATACATTATATAAGGTTTTTTTTTTTTGAAATAGTAATATTATAAATGATGGACATTATATAAGGTTGTTGAACGTTTTCTACAGCTCTCCAAAAAAAATTCTTCCTCTCCTCTTTGTTTACATACCTCCTTCCAAGTGACAAGGTACATCTTGTAGTCCACACCTCCCCACAAGAAAGTCCTTTGGATTTGCTCAATTTTATTAATCCTGATTGGACATATAAAGATGGGCAGATGGTAACTGGGAATATTGGGTAGCACTGCTTTAATCAGAGTGATTATTCTTAAGCGATACAAGGTTTCTCTTCCAAGTGAAGTCTTCTATCTACCCTCCCTACAATCGAATCCCACGCTCGCCTTTTGGGGCGGCCGATACCAAGGGAGACCCATATATATAGTGGGGAATTCATCTGTCAGGCATCCCAAAAGGCTTGCCAACCTAGCTTCCTCTATGTGAATACCGAACCATGACTTGCTCAGGTTAGGTATTTGGCCAGTCACCACTTCAAAACATCGAAGAATAGACTTAAGCTTTAAGATTTTGTCTTCATCTGCCATGCTAAAGATTAAAGTATCATCTGCAAATTGAAAATGAGATATTTCCAAGTTCTTCCCTATTTTAAAGCCTTCTGTCAACCCACTGCTTCTTCCTTTTCTAGTTGAGTTAGGAGTCCTCAGATGTTTGCGAATTTTAATTGAAGAGGAAGTTTGTTATTAATCGAGGAAAAAGATTTGGTGGCTACTAGATTAGGGATCTCATCAATTTTAAAAAAATCGTGAGATCTAAGTCGTGGGTTTCCTTCTTACATGAGGAACTCTATTAGCACTTGTTTAGAGTCTTAGTTGAGTCAGGAGTCCTTGGATGTTTGAGGATTTTAATTGAAAGAGGAAGTCTGTTATTAATCACGTAGGAATAAGATTTGGTGGCAACAAATTTAGGAGTCTTATCTATACATAAATACTCGTCGCATATGGCCGTCTGAGTGATGTGTTTTGAATGAATAAAGTAAATTTCTCCCAGCTATGGTGCACATCCAGATTAGAATAAGAATCATCACGGTAATGATCTCTCTCTCTCTCTCTCTCTCTCTCTCTCTCTCTCTCTCTCACGCACACACACACACACACACACACACCGAACCTAAGACCTCCTAACATTCTGCTTTAGCTTGCACCTGCACCTACGTGCTGCCCCTTCTCCAACCACCACCATCAATCCCTTTCCCCTTTCCCTATCAAGCTTCGACCTACTAAGAACCACCAATTATATTTAAATATTTAGAGACCTCTATGAAAAGGATCTGAGTGATTGAATGATCATCAACCCATTAGAGTAACCAGCTTATCTCATTACTGAACATGCAAAAGCACAAAACCATCATTCAGCTTTTCAGTGAAAGAATTTTTTTTGGTAGGTAAGCTGGGATCGAACCTCTGAGCTCAAATTACATTGGCCAATCCTCCATCTTTCTTCGATAATGAAAACTAAATTAGCCCATTAAGATTCAGAATTTGAAACCCATTTCACTAATTAACAACAACATCAACAACAACATGTCAACCTCTTAAGAAAAAAACAGGAGTGGAAAAAAAACTCACTGGAGAGTGGGAACAATTCCAGAAGGATGCTTTGAAAGATCCACTGGTTGGCTCCCTTCCAACACCTGATCACCCATTTTTTTCCCCTCCCTCCTTCAATCAATCAACTGAAGAGAAAAAAAAAACCCACAAATTCAGATAAGTTTCTCCAGATTTTACAATTCCTTTCCTTTCCAATTCTCACAAAATTAGACCAATTGTTTTCTTTCTGGTATGCGAAACTATAAAATTGAGGTCTGACCCACCTGGATCCAGGTCCAGAACCCTAATTGCTTTTAAGAAAAAGAATTCGGAAGAATGGGATAGAAAAGCTACGGGGGAAGAGAAAATCGAAACCCTAAAAATATAAAAGAAAACAAATGTTGGGAGAGGATTATGAGTGCTACGGATAAAAATTTGTTCCGAAAATCAGATGTGGAATGGAATTTCAGTGGGTTTTGAATACAGAAATCCGAGAGAGAGAGAGGGTTAGGGTTTCTTTTATAGGTTTTGGGTGAGAGAGAAGGAAACGGGAGGCGTATATATTTGGATGTGGTTGACAATTTATAGGTGGCTTTGAGAGTTTACAACAGAAACAATCCTAGCCGTTAGATCAGCGAAGGTATCTTTCCCAAATTCTTTGTTTGGATTGCAAGGATTTTATTTTTTTTGGAAAAGTTTGGAAAAGAAAGACTTTTACCAAGTTGTGTAAGGGAGCAGGCTGAGCAGCCACGTAGGCTCACTTTTCAACATATGTTTTTTTGTCTCAGTCATGACGTGGTTGCTCTCTCATGCAATAGCCGGGCCGTGAAATGCCTTCTGCAACAGTCAATAGGAATTCCAATGGAAGAAAATGACAAAATTACCCTTTATCTCAAGAGTGTTAGGCGTGGCATCATGATCTTCCCACACCCCCCTTCTTTTTAGGGTTTTTAAATGGTGTAAGCATGCATAGTTAAGTATTTTTCAAAACACCATAGGATCATCCAAACAATGTAAATAGGTTGTGCCCCCAACAATCATTTCCATAAGATGATCCTAGCCTTCCGATCTATAGAGAAACTGCATGTTATGGAAACCTTCATTGATTGGAAAGTTAGATCATCTTATGGAAATGAGTTTATTTACGTTGTGGGCCATCAAATGGATGGTTTGGATCATCCTATGGTGTGGGCCTTACACTACTTTTTGAAAATAGTAAACTAAATGGGCTTACAACAAATAAAAAATTATTGTTTTAAAATAAGCTACTTTGCACACGAATAATCAGTCAATAATCCAATCCTAACACCCAATCTTATGTTATTTTTGTTGTTAGATAATCCAATCCTAATTTGCACATGAATAATCAGTCAATAATCCAATCCTAACAATCAGAGGTGGAAATCAACGAAGGGTGCAACTTGGGTTGGGTAAGGATGAGCTTATGGTAATCATCGAATTGGAATCAATCCGAACCGACCTGAGCTGCATCGTGTGCACCACATTATTTCAAGCATGTCTCGTGATGGGTGCCATTATAAAAACCAAGGGCTGTGGAGATATTACTCCCAGCCAAACTCAACCCGAACCCGAACCCAACCCGACCTGACTTTTTTTGCAGGTTGAACCCGACCCGAGTTGCACCCCTAGTAATTGTCCTCACAACCACCCAACTTAAAGTTTGATAACCATATGTAAGATGAGTGGGAGCTATGCAGAAACCTCCTCCTTAAACCGTAAACCGCAATGTGGACACCGTATCTTGTACAACAGGCAATCTATGTAATATAAAACCTAGGTTTCTGATGATGACCAATATGTTTTGAAGGGTAAAAAAAAAAAACACCTAGGTTGCATGACTGCTGGTACATTGGACAAACACCATCAAGTAGAAGCGGGCACAATGAGATAAAAAAGACTAGGATCGGATGATAGATAGGTATGCTTTGCTAGACATAGGTGGTTTTTTATATGGTTTTTTGAATAACCCATGATGAAAGGATTGCAGAAACACCAAGTGGCTTGGGCGATTTTCTACTACAGAATTTAGATAGGATGTAACCATATATAATATCACAGGCTTGGAAGAAGAAACTAATATTGCATTACCCAAACCAAGTACGATATAAGTGGCCCATACTGTATCATCTCAACAACAATAATGTGTTATGCAGGAGAAAGAGAGGGTCCCATGAGTGGGTCCACGTCAACAGGGAAGCAGAAGGATTGGCAAACCCTTGAATGCTTGGACCAGTACACAAGAAACCCACTCTACAGAGTTCATTGAGGAACAAACAATAAGATATGATTATCAGCCTCCCTTTCCCTTACCTTCAGCAACTAAGAGAATGGAGCTTTTAGTTCTTGCTACCTCTGCCAAGACCAGGACCCAGTTCAAACATTCATCATTCCAATGTGCCCTCCAAACCATGGAAAGACAGCCATCACGGCTAAAAATGTTTCTACAGATTGCAAACTGGGCCACAGTTCCTGCCATAAAAATAACAATAGCTTCAGTACCAGATCACCTACTAAGGCTGAACCAGAGCTATGGGGAGAACTGGAGTTGCAACAAACCACCAAACAAAACTCACCCAAGAATTTGGCTGGGTTGACTCAATCTAATTTCGCCCATGTTAAAGTATAAAAGAATAAATAACGCCTTCTCCAACGGCTTAAGCTTTTGGAGTGACTGGTTGTTTTCACATCGCATAAGAAAAGATTACAACTGAGGAACTTCTAACTGAGGTGAATGGCTCATAATTTATACTGAATCAATACGCAATAAGATCCAATCGCCCGCAAGTATCATAGGACGCAGAAATGAAGAGCTGCCCATAACTTATATTGGCATCAAGTTATCATAGGATGCAGAAATGAAGAGCTGCCCATAACTTATATTGGCATCAAGTTATCATAGGATGCAGAAATGAAGAGCTGCCAATAATATATACTGAATTAATATGCAAGAAGAAATCCAATCGCTTGCTAGTATCATAGGATATAAAAATGAAGAGTTTCCCATAACTTATATTGGCATCCCTCTAGGCTTTGGGATTCCGGCATCGTCTCTTTGGAATCTGGCCATTGAAAGAATGGAAAGGAAACTAGCTCCTTGGTACCTCTCTTTTGGTGGAAGAATTACTATTATTAAAGCAATACTGGCAAACCTACCAGTGAATTGTAAGTTACTTTCAAGATACCATCAAAGGTATCTAGTAGAATGGAAAACGTACATCGATTGTCCTTTGGGAGGGAAGAGAAAGAAAAGAAAGAATTAAGCATCTCATGAAGTGGAAGAAAGTGTGTAAATCAAAGAAGCACAGCAGACTTGGAACTGTAAAGTTATGGTTGAGAAACAAAGCACTTCTAGGAAAGTGGATATGGAGGTATGGATAAGAAAAAGATGCCTTATGACACTAAAACATTGGGGAAAAATATGGGGCATTATGGGGGACCGGGAGTGTCGAAATCCAACAATAGGTTAAGGTTCGGGTACAAGACAGTTAATTTGTAAGTAAAAATCACGGTTTTTAATTTCTACAAAAGCCAACATGAAATGATTCAAATGTTTCCGTTTCCACCCCCACCGAAACTTAAAAGCATATCAAAACCAAGTATATTAGTGGATCTTATGTATCTATATTTATAAGAAATGAATGACAGCAAATGTCACTAGGTGTTCGAAGTCGTTGAATTATTATGGATGGTTTTCTTGCTTATGTGACAGTTTCTAAGTGTGTATTTGTGATTGTTCTATCATTTCCTGAATTTATTGTAAAATTCTATCATTTTTATAACTATCCTTAAAATTCTATCATTAACAAAGCTTTCAATGCATTTCCATGATTTTACAGGAATTCCACCGACATTTCCAACCAAAACCGAAATTTAAAACCTTGGTCAAAATCACTTTATGAGTCAGATATAGGATGGGAAGGGGGAAGGATACTAGGTTTTGGGAGGATTTACGGTTAGGATAGTCATCGTTACACCATGCATTTCAAGACCTTTATCTCTTAGTAACTAATAAAGAAGTTGCTAAGAGTTTTTGACTATTAAGAAAAAAAAAAGGGTGGGGGGGAGGGGGGGGGGGGGGGGTGTCAATGGCATGGGACATTAGAGTTTAAAGAACCTTAAACCAAGTGAAATTAATAACCGTTCTCTCTTAGGGATTCATAGCAAGACTAGCAAAAAGTTGTCATCTCACTCAAAAAAGTTAGGTCACTTGAGTCAAGAGGTACTTAGGAACTGGAGAAAATGGAGCAAAATCTATTTCCAAACCCAAATGGGAGGCCGGAGGCTTTCCCCTTGTGGTTGGATAAAATGTGCCAGCCGGTGAGAGTGATTCAAATGAAGTGGAAGTGCAGGCAACTTCCTGGTGTAAGTATTTTCTCATCATGCTAAGTGGACAACTACTTGTTGAATGAAACTCAATAAATGTGATAGTATGGGCAAACAAGAAATTCACAGGACCTTGAAGACTGGGTGGGATAAGGGATCATTTTGGAGATTTTAGACCTTGCACCAAGATTAAACCAAAAGATTCAACACAAATTCAGATCTGCAAACATGATGGCAGACAAGTTAGCAAAGGAAGATTTAGAGAGGGAAGGCCTAGTAATCGGTGATTCAACCCCACTATAGTGTGCTGATTTTAGGATTTTGCTTCTTTAATGGGATAGAATTTCTGGGACTCTTGTGATTCATTACAGTTGGATTGTTTAAACAGCAGTAATTTTGGGACTGTTGGGATGCTTTATAGTCGAATAGGATGGCTACTTTGAAATTCTATGGTTGCTACTGATGTGTATTGGGGCAGCTAGTGTCATTTGGTTGTGTAACTTGTGCTTCTAGTGAAATAAAAGTGATCCCTATCGTAGAGAGAGAGAGAGAGAGAGAGAGAGAGAGAGAGAGAGAGCGCGCCAATTGCCGGTCTAGAAAACAACCAAGAGAACCACCTGTCAGTCTATCCAGGCCATGTGGTGAATTGGCCGGTTACCCACTAGTCGGGCGGCCGGTTCCGTAGCATGATTCTGAGTTATATCTTTACTTACAACCCTATTTCTTGCAATCGTTTTTTCCTAATTTTTTATATTTTCATCTGATCTTTATAGATAAAAGCCCAAGAACTAAAATATCCAAATATCACTAAAGAACTACCCATGCCAAGAAATTCTAAAAAACAAATTGTATGGTGGCTTAGTAATTTGGTCGTATGTTGTTAGGGGAAAAATTGGACACTGACATGTGGAACCGGGCCCACAGAAGACCCGAGCAAACGTCTGCCATGCAGCACAAGAGAAGCGAGCCGATAGAGGCGCTCAGCCTCTCAGACAACATGAAATCCTCAATCTACACGGCATCTAGGAGCCACGCGTTGGCTCACTGCCCAATCGGCCGTCACCCTAAATCTCCTAGAACCACATAATGGCAGGGTTAATCATGCCTTTCGCCATGCGACTAAACAACTCCTGCAGCACTGATGCAAGCACCAATGCCAGCAATGGCAAGGCAGACTACAACACCTTTGCCCTATGAGGCATGTAAGCTCCTACACATAAAAGGGGAACTCAGACACCATTAAAGAAGAGAGACTAAAAACGAGAGAGGGAGTTACGTCGGACTGAACCCTCCTAGCATTTTCCTAGACGCTTTACTCCATCTATTGTCTTTACTGACTTGAGTGTCGAAGGGTTTCCCTAGAGCTATGGATCCGGGCATTCCTGGCCTTTTCCTGTGTGCAGATTGCCCCGCCGACCTTGAAGACTGGGTGGGATCAGGGATCATTTTGGAGATTTTAGACCTTGCACCAAGATTAAACCAAAAGATTCAACACAAATTCAGATCTGCAAACATGATGGCAGACAAGTTAGCAAAGGAAGATTTAGAGAGGGAAGGCCTAGTAATCGGTGATTCAACCCCACTATAGTGTGCTGATTCTAGGATTTTGCTTCTTTAATGGGATAGAATTTCTAGGACTCTTGTGATTCATTACAGTTGGATTGTTTAAACAGCAGTAATTTTGGGACTGTTGGGATGCTTTATAGTCGAATAGGATGGCTACTTTGAAATTCTATCGACTCAAAACGGATTCTAGCAGCAACATATGTATATACAGTTCTTTTTCTTTAAATTAATGAACTTAAATCATATCATCCAAAAATAAGAAAATAAAAGAAAGCCTATTAGCACATTTTTAGGTAGTTTATTAAGCTCGTTCTCAATAAATGTTGAAGGTGTTCCTAGGCACACTCTTGAGACGTTATTGGCATAGTTTCAAAACCTCCCCGTGTCATCGCCTGACTCCCCCCAGTAGACTCTCCCTTTTACCTTGGTCGTATTCTTGTTCGAGTCTGCGTTTTGCCATGCAAAGTCAATCAAAACTCCTTTGACCCTCCGAGTTATGACTGCGTCAACCAAGTACTTGACCACATTGTGCTGAGTCGACTAGGATTTGATTTGGTTGTGTTTTGACCCGCATTCACATTTTGAAACGTTGTCCTGGAACATCCTCGAAGCATCTTTGGCTCGGTTTCTAGTATAATATAATTAAATATTGGGTTTATAATATGCATAGCATGCACTGAATGTGCATTTTTATTGTCTAAGCTTATGTTAAATGTATTACATGTTTTTTTTTTTTTTGAACGACCAGATAGATTTCATTAAATAAAAAGTGAGGCCGAGGAGGTTCTGGAAGAGAGCTACATAAGTGCAATTAAGACATAGAAGCCAATATACAAAAGGAAAACACTAGGGAAGAAGAAAGTTGAAGAACTCTACACTTTCTTTGGAAACCCCTTCACGAACTAATTTATCTGTGTCGCCGTTGGATGACCGCCTTACATGTGAAAAAGAGACCAATGTCGTCCCAATTCTATCCTGAATTTCATCAAAGAAGTCGGCGAATCTTCAAGGCACCGCGTTAGTACCTCAAAGCCATCTAATAACATTGAGGGAGTCCCCTTCCACCACCACCTTGTTCATATCAACATTAAGAAGCATATTGATACCATGATAGATGGCTCTAACCTCCGCTTCATTGGCATCTGCTATACCAATGAGACCTCTAAAAGCCCAAATTACAACAACCCCCTCTTCATTCCTCAATAGACCACTTCCAATGCCCGACGGACCCAAATTTCCCAAACTTGATCCATCGAAGTTCAACTTAAGAATCCCATGAGCCGGTGGCATCCAAGATTCAACCACCTTAGGTTCATTAGCCTCTTCCCTATAATCACCCTCCATCCGTACCATAAATCATAACCAAAAATAAACCTGAAACGTGGTAAAGTTTTCACCCAAGATATAGTTAAAGCAATAATAAACTTTATTTATGGTATTTTAGTTCAACTTCTTCCAGTCTACAAAATTTGAAAAAAGAAAGAGAGTAGCAATTCCTTGTATCTCATATACGTTAATGACCAAAATCACTGAGCCCCGAAAAATGAAATAAGGAAAACGAGAGAGAGAGAGAGAGAGAGAGAGAGAGAGAGAGGGGGGGGGGGGACAAAAGCAACATAAGAGTTATGAGCGCTTGTCGAAGCATAAGACAACAGGAAAAGGAGAGGGCCATTGGACATTGATGATAGACATACGATTAGCTAGAGAGAGAGAGAGAGAGAGAGAGAGAGAGAGAGACCTTGTTATGAGACTTAATCTATAGCCTCGTTATGAGAGTTGTTATAAGAGTTTATCTGACTAGCCTCGTTATGAGAATTTATCTCCATCCATTTAACATTGAGAAGTTGGGTGGATGGCTTTGAGTGAAAAGGGGTTCAAAAGAGAGCTCGCACTTACATATGAGGTTCTGCTTCCTAATTACAAACATTTTTTCAAAGTTTTTCAAAATTGCACAAAAACCTCTATAAACATTATCATTTGTCCTTCAAACAAATATGGATTTTTTTAACATGGCAGCCAATTTTATTGAAGGAGACCGAGATGGTCAGAGTACATCATAGAAAGAGAAACATAAACAAAACAAAACATTTCGAGAAATACAATACTATCAAGGAGGGAGAGAATAAAAAAGAGCCAAAGACTCCATTGAGACGCATTCTCTTGCTAACCCATCCGCCACCAAATTGGCAGATCGCCGAACATGATGGAATATCATAGAAGAAGATCTCACCCGGTCAAACATCTCATCAAAGAACATGTCGAATCTCCATGGATGTTTCTCCGATTTGTCTAGTCAACGGATCACATTCAAGGAGTCCCCTTCTATCATCACTTTATCAAGACCATCTCTAGCCAAAAGTTTTAATCCTTGGTGAACTGCACACACCTCCGCTTCCAATGCATCCGCCACAGCAATTGGTCCGGCGAAGGCCCAAATGACCTCCCCGTGATTCTTTCTCGATACTCTTCCAATTCCAGTCGGGCGTCATTGCCCAAACTAGATCCATCAAAATTTAGTTTTAGGAAGCCGCTAGAAGGAGGGGTCCATACTTGCACTATTTTTTCCTTCTTTTCCTTGCAGCAACCTCCTTCCCAATCATTCCATAAAGCATAGGCAGGTACAAATTTGAAATTAGGAAGAATTTTGACGCATGAAATCGTGAAAGCAATTACTTTAATAAAGAGAAACGCCAAGCCTTTGGAGGTTCCATAAAATTTCTTGCATTTCTTTCTTTCCAAATAACCCATAGGATGGCTAGGAAGGAAGCATTCCACAAAACTATGCCTCTTTTCTTCTATGGAACTGGCGACCACCCTTTGTAATAGATCTATTACTTTTGCATGGAAAATCCAAAGAATACCAATCTAAATAACAATTTACTCCATAATTCTCTTGCCACCTTGCAATGTAATAAGATATGATCCACAGATTTCCTACAAACAAATATGGTTTCTCCTTCAAAAGTATCTAATTTTGGTTTGGTTAGTTTGGGGAAATTTTTTTAAAAAATAATTTTTCTTTAACTTGTATGAGAAGGTAAACAAATCAGTTGACTTCATTATATGTTTGAATAAATAAAAGCTGCATGTCATAGAAGCAATTGAGCCGTTCAGTTATGATGCATATTGTAGGCCCAATAAGTGGCATATTTGCCGATTAGAACTTTTAGGATTTTTATTTCCATGTCATTTAGTTTCTAGGACTTTTATTTCCATGTCATTTAGTTTCTAGGACTTTTATTTCCACGTTTTAGTTTTTAGGAATTTTATTTTCCATGTTATTTTTATTTCCAGGTTATTTAATTGCCTATATATAGGCCCTCATGTATTAGGGTTTTCAGATTTTGATGATGAATTAATGAATTGAGAATGGAGATTCTCCCCCACCCCTCTTCTTCCCTTTCTCTTCTCTCATTCTTCTTCTCCTATTTCTCCCCTCTAATTTCTTGTCTTCTCTCTTCTTTCTTCTTGTCTCTTCTCCTTCCCTCCTATTCTTCTTCTCTTCCACTTCTTCCCTTTCCCCTTCTATCTACTTCTCCAACCCTGGGCCACATCAAGTTACCTCCCAATGTGTTCCAGAAATGTTCCATCCAGACACTCCAGTCCCTAAATATGAAGTAGGTTAACCCAAATACAGCATCCAGGCACCTATGGTACTGGAACCAAATGGGAAACTTGGTACAGCAACTGTTAGTTCTAATCATACCTTAACCAGAATCATCAGCTAAAAATTCATGTAGATGATATCTGGACATCAGAGTCCATTGATTACAGAGCCATCACAATTGCTCAAGACGGTGAGAGTTAGAAGCACCAATGGATGAGCACTTTCCAATCGGCCAAGTAACATGGGAAGTAAGAGTGGATAATTGAGTGTGTGAATGGTAGCCTACAGAAACCATATCCCTAGTATTGCTACATGAAATACTACAAATAAGAATTCAACACTTAAAAACCATTTTAAGGTTTAAAAAATAATTAAACAAGAATTTGTGCAATTGATTCAAGAAAAGAGACAATAAATAGTTGAATGCAATGGAGAACAGAAGAATTAACATTGCTGAGGTTAGAAATTTGAAAACAAAATGAGGGTTAAGCATATACAGAATCCATAAGACTTTATGAGCCCCTGGAGATGCAGAGGTCCAGGGAGATGACAAGAGGAAAACGTTAGCATATATATATATATATAGAGAGAGAGAGAGAGAGGAAACTGTTGGTGAGCTTAAGCTCACCAAACTTATGGTGAGCTAGCTTGCCCAATCACATGGGGGCCCACTTTGTCAGGATGATCCAAAGCATTCATTTGAAAGTCCCTTACATAGATGGGGGATGTACCAAAAATCAGCTCCATAGGATCATCCTAACCCCTCCATTTGTGGAGGACAAAAATGGACAGACACAAATCTGCCCCATTTTTGTCCTCCACAAATGGAGGGGTTAGGATGATCCTATGGAGCTGATTTTTGGTACACCCCCTATCTATGATAAGGCCTTGCAAATGAATGGTTTGGATCACTCCCCAAAATGTGGGACCCATGTGATTGGGCAAGCTAGCTCACCATAAGTTTGGTGAGCTTAACAGTTTCCTCATATATATATATATATATATATATATATAGACGTCAAATTCAGGCACAACTCCAAATTGGCATCTATAGTTATCAAAACTGTACCAGGAAAAACACAGATTATCAATACAGGTAATTTGTCTTGTGATCTGCCACAGGACAACTATAAAGGCACGTCAGACGAAATACAAATAAGCAAGAACTAGAAGCATCAATCTATTGGGATTACCATTAAAAAAAATCAATCTATTGGGATTATAATGCCTAGAGTAATCAATATACAAAACAGTACATACCCAAATCATATCAATACTAATACACAGACGCCTCCTTCTCTAGACATGAGTGGCATGCATCAGGCAGCTTCATGGGCATGGTAGCCAGGTTAAATATAGAAGCTCGGGCTCCCATAAAATCAGTGTCTTAGAAAAGGAAGGGAAGTCAAGACAAGCAACTAAAGGTAGTTAGAGAAACCAAGATGGAAAACCACAAAATTCATCCCAAATAAAACATAATAACCCAAAACTGTCAGTGATTAGCGCGTCAAGAATGTTCAAGGTAAAACAAATGGAGAAGATAAATTAGCATCTCTGACGCATGCAGGTGGCAAATCGCATCCACACAGGAGAAAGCCAGTTCCATCCTCAAAACATTATAAAGCTGGATCCACAATTTCTTCAATACTATGAGAAATGAACTGATCTTTCAGCCCACAAATCTCTGCAATAGTCATAAGAGTACAGCAAGGTTAAAGACATGAGTCCCAAACATCCAACAAGTTGAAGTCATAGCAATAGGTAATAAATCAGGTTCACAAGAGCCCCAATAACCTGACGCCTGCAAAAAAAAATCCAATCATAACCGGAAGCAAAGTCAAGAGATGCAAAAACAAGAATATACCAAAATACATGGTGAAAAATGGAAAGTTATTCAAATTAGAAAGATTCCACGAAACATTATGTTCGTCTCCACAAAATCATAGCTGAGATGTCCTCTGCTAAAGTAAAGCAAAAGAAAAAAAAAAGAAGTAAAGCAAAAAATTCAAACACTAAACCCAATGAAACATGCTACAACAGCAAACATGCCACTGGAAAAACAAAAACAGAAGACAAAAGAAATTCATTATATCCAAATTCTACCAGACATTGGAGCAAAAAAAAGGCCAACTTACTCTTCAAGCCGGAGAGCAACATTGCCAACTAATCTGAATCACTTCATCTCCGCCATGAATTTCTCGTACTCTGAGTCGGCTGCATAAGTTGTCGGGTCTGCAGATGAAACAGGCAGGGACACTGGCGGATTTGCTGCCCATGGTGTATTTTCCATGCCCTGTGACTGGTTTATTGTCAAATGAGGTGCAGAAGGAACTACACCATAATAAGATGGGTAACCTAAAGAAGTTGGTGGATAGGAAGGCCGTACACTTGGTGTCATTCCAGCTACTGAATTGCCATAGACATTGTTTGACATGGATTGTGCGGATGGATTGTTCTGAGATTGTACTCCTGGGGGTAAATTCTGCTGGGCCCCACTGGAAGACATACCTTGCAATGGAGCACCAGAGGGCATATTCTGAAATGAAGGGGGGTATTGGAAACCATAAGGGGGCATAGACTGACCTTGAACAGGGGTGTACATACTTGAACCAGGGGGCAGAGGGGTGTAAGGAGCATATGGAAATGGGCCACCCATGTAGCCTCCGGGTGGTGCATTTCCAATAGGTCCACTTGGTGTGAATTGCTGAGACGGGTAACCACCGACAGCCCGATCCGAACCAGGATAAGTGGGCATTGTTGTAGGAGGCCCTGGAGGTACATTAGGCTGAGGTGGTTTGCCTGCAACTCGTACAGCTATAACCCTCCCCTCTAAACGATACCCATTCATACTATTTATGGCCTGAGTGGCCTGAGTGGCATCGTTATACTTCACAAAACCGTAGCCTTTACTCAACCCAGTCACCCGATCCTTAATGACCTTAGCCATCACAATATCGCCATAAGGTGAAAACAATCGAATTAGCTCATCATCATCAAGATTAGGAGGCAAGTAACCAATATACAAATTTGTATCATCGTATTCCTTTCCTATCTTCGCACCATTTGTCATACCCGCTTGCAACGTGCTCCCAATGCCCCCAGAGCTAGTACTAGTAACCCATGGAGGATTGCTTCCCGAACTAGTTGAGCTGAGAAGTGGCAGAGATGAGTTTTGCCGAGTCAAAGAATCTGGGCCGCTCCCTCCTAACTCCGCCAAGAAATTCTGATACTCATCATCCATTTTCTTGCCTGTTCCTTTCATGGGGCAATCTATAGTGGGGTGCCCCCCATCCCCACAAATCTTACAAAGAACATCACTTTTAAACGTCGAGGTACGAGAGGGACAAGCATACTGTCGATGCCCAGGCTCACCACACAACCTACAAAACTCTTCATCTCTTATTGTCCCATTCAAAGCAGCAAGTTCCTTAAGCTGCTGTCTCTTATGCTCATTAAGCACTTCATCAACGGGCATTAAGAGCTTCTCCAACATCCCCGCCGCAGCATCAACTGCCTCCTGCGTGTCGGCTTCAACCAAAACATGTAAATCCTCATTCTCATATGGGTCGGGTTTGAAGTCACGTTTTTGCGGCAATCTACCTTCTTTCACCGACCCTTTACCGCGAATCACAATCTTCGCCCCTGTCTCCTTCTCCATTCTCTTCTGCGTGTTTCCCCTTGGCCCAATGATAAGCCCTATAAAATTATAACCCGGAAATTCTTTCAAGGGTATGTACAGCTTCTTTTGAAGCTTGGGAGGGCGGTAATCTATCGGGGGTTTGAACGCAGGATTCTTTTTTATCAACTGAGAGATTATTTCTTGTCTCTCTCTATTGAATTTCTCGCGGGCACGATACTCACGAGTGTTTATACGAATGCCTAAGTTATCGTAAATGGGTTCAGGAGAAGGTGAGCGCGCACCTTCAGGGCGGTCGTCTAAGGGCAAACCCGACTGTAGAATTCTACTAATTTCAAGAAGCCTAATGTTAAGAGATTGGACTTCAGGGTCTAGATCTATACCTCCAGTTAATTCCTTCATGAAGTCAGGTAACTGAATGATACGCGTTGGATCGTCGTCGGCCCATCGGGATTTCTTCTTCCGGCCACCATCGCCATTTGCGGGATCAGATTCTGATGGTGGGTCCCACCTACTCCGACGCCTTCGTCGGCTTGTTGTCTCCTCTTCCATGCCAGAGTAGTCCTTTTCAGGGCCGCTGTGGGTGATTTTGAAACCATTTTGGTCTGGTTTTGATGTGGTGGGTGTCTGATTATGGCTTTCAGTAGTTTTGCAATCTATAGAAGATTTTTCTGTGGGAAGTTTCTGAAAAGAGGGATCTAGGGCTTGTAATGAAGAAGGTATGATATAAGATTCATGGGAAGTGATAGAATTTTGAACTTCGTGTACTTGTGCAGAGGAGATAGAAGGGGGAGGCAGTGGGTTTTGATCGTCGTGAGCTAGGGTTTCAGGAGGAGGTGGTGGTGGATTTTGTGAATCTAGGGTTTCCCATGAAGGTGGATTTTGAGAATCTAGGGTTTCTGGAGGGGGAGGAGGGTTTTGAGATTCTAGGGTTTCCCATGACGAAATTGGATTGTGAGAATCTAGGGTTTCCCAATAAGAAATTGGATTCTGAGGATCTAGGGTTTGTGGAGGAGGGTTTAGATCATAACAAGGTAGGGTTTCAGAGGGTGGAGCTAGGTTTTGGAATGATGAAGAAAGATGAGGAAAGGGGGAAATTAGGGTTCCGGAAGAGGATGGAGGGTTTTGATAGGAGGAAGATAGGGTGGTGTCTTGAAAATGGAGGGGATTTTGAGAGGCTAGGGTTTCGGCAGGCGAAATTGCGGAATTATCCATTAGAAGGATGAATGATGCTAGGGTTTTTGAGTTCAGGATGATTGGATTCGTATCAGATATAGACGTAGACTCGCGGCTTTTTTTCTATATACTCCCGCCGAGATATCTTTTTTCTGGAAGAAAAAGTTTTTCACGGAAGAGTATAAATCTGCTTCGAGGCCTCGCGAGACTTTTATTACTAGTAAAAACGCACGTGCATCGCACGTGCGTGAACAAAGGATTATCATCTGTGAAATATTTTTTTGGGCACCATCAATTTATATCGTGGCCCATTAAATGGACGGTTTGGATCATCCTATGGTGTAGGCCGTAAAATATCCGGTACAATTTTTTTCTTTTTTGATAGGTAAGTTGGGGTTTTGTGAGGACCCCTACCGGCTTATTAAAAAATACTTCACTACATGGGCTTACACCATATATAATCTAATAAGAATTTTGTGACAAAGCCTGCAAACAAAAAACATATTTCTTACACTCCCTATTAAAACAAGTAAAAAAAACTTACACCATAGGATGATCCAAACCGTCCAATTGATGGGCGACATCGTAAATAGGGTGTTCCCAAAAAAGACATTTCCATGCGATGATCCTAGCCAGCCTTGCAGTCTACAGAGGAACGGCATATTTAGGAAACATTTATTGGTTGGAGGGTTGTAATTATCATATGGAAATGAATTTTGGCACACAACCTACTTACATTGTGGCCCATGAATGGACAGTTTAGATCAACCTACGATGTAAGCCATACAGTACTTTTTTTTAAAAAAAAATACTCACTATCAAGACTTACACTATATAAAAACTCTCATAATCACATCATTTCCCTGTAAATCGTGAGGAAACGGGTGAAACGGGCAGGGTCAAAATCACCAAGAGAATTTTATGGGTCATTGGGCTTGGACCCGCACGTTTTTTTGAAGATATTATTTTTTTATAAAGATTTGCTAGCCACTTTCGCCGAGTCTACTTGTCGCCCATCCTTTGCTGCAAAGATTGGCAGAAGTACGATTTGTGCAAAGGTGGCTAGCAATACATAATAGCAATAAATAATAAGGTGCTAAGTTTTAAATGAAAAATAACAGGAAAATGGAAGCAAAGTAGCAAAATTATGAAAAAAAATACCGAAAGAGTGTAGTAAAATATGACTATTACGGGAAAAAGTACGTAGAAAACTCCAAAATTATGACAATTACAGGCAAAGGCATAAAAGAGACAGCTGGCATCTTTTTTTAACTCACATGCAAGGGTATATGAGATGCGGAAATGACGAAAAAGAAGTAGTGAAAAAGGACATACGTGGGACTTTGACGGAAATTAAGGTAGGACGCATAAGGCAATAGCAGGAAAGAATGTGCCGAAAAATATAGGATTCTCGCTTTTAGTATATATATATATATATATATATATATATATATATAGAGAGAGAGAGAGAGAGAGAGAGAGAGAGAGAGAGAAAACGGTTCCTACACACGTGTAGATAAGTTATCTACACACTAGCTTAAAATATAGTGGGGGCCACATTATTTGGGTGATCCAAACCATTCATTTTTAAGGCCCTCACATAGATAGGGTGTCCACAAAAAATCAGATCCATAGGATCATCCTAACCATTCGAACTGTGGAGGCAAAAAATGGACTAATTTGTGAAGGTTTAAAGACATCCATTTTACCTCCACAAATCGTAGGGTTGGGATGATCCTATGGATCTGATTTTTTGAAGACACCCTATCTATGTGAGGGCCTTAAAAATGGATGGTTTGGATCACCCAAACAATGTGAGCCCCCACTGTATTTTAAGCTAGTGTGTAGAGAACTCTCTACACATATGTGTAGGAACCGTTTTCTCATATATATATATAATATTATTATTATTATTTTATGATTAGTAATAGCGAGCGGTGTTTGTTTGGACGTTTCTGTAGGGGCATTTAACGTCTCACATGACAAAAATGCCCTCCTGAAATCGGATTTATTGGTAAAGTTAATTGAACACTTACAGGATAGAAAGCGAATTTCAGTAAAAGAAGGGAACCAATTGTTAAGATTCTCGCTTTATATATAGTAATAAGGATTTTAGGATCGAATTCTAAATGTCAATTTTCTGGGTCCCACCATTCGGGGGCTGGGCACTGGGCATACGTACTGATCAAAGACACTAAATCAAATGTTTTGGTGTAAATAATTCGGTATATTGGTAAGATGATTATCTAAACTAAATCATATGGTTATCTTAGGCCCTGTTCGTTATAAATTTTGACAGCGGATTGTTAGTCCAAACCGAATATTGGAGTCAAAATTAAACATAGAATTGTGTCCAATAAGCAATTTTGGATTCAAAATCCAAAACGAGTAGGGAGTTCGAATTTCGAAAACCGATTGAGTCCAAAACTGATTATTAGACTCAAAATTAAATGGAGATTTGAGGTTGTTTCCTCTAACACCATAAGAGTAAGTTATGCATTTGCTAGAAATAGAGCATCAATCATCGGGAGAACTGCCACAGTCAATAATAGAGAAAGCTCATAGCGAGACGTTAGCTGAGGCGTTGAATGTAAGACTAAGTCCAGTAGAATCTTTGATGTACCTCAAAATGTGTTTGGCTACGTGTTCATACTAGTGATTGTTGGTCAATCCATGAACTAACAAACTTGATTGACAGGACAGAGCATTGTGTGAGTGGGTTTCAACTCCAATGTATGTTTTTTAGTCCCACATTGTAAAGTTGAAGAAACTTTCACCTTCTTATAAAAGGTAGTGTGGAGATAAAGGCTTCTGCTTATCAAAGAGCATTGGAATTTGTTGGATGACCAAATTTTACATGAACCAAAATTCATTAAACACACATGCGCGCGTCGGACTGGGTTGTGGCCCATGGCCTGGGTTTGGCTTAAATAAAAAATATCATTTTGATCAAAAATGATTTTGGTTTTTTCTTAAATTAGGAGTTACTAATTTTAATATTCTTAATTGAGGTTTTAATTCTAGTTTTGTTACTATTTTTTGAACCATTTCTATTTTTTTGAAATGAAATTTTTTTTTTTTTTTGAACCATTTCTTCTCCAAACAATCACAATAAGTTATTGTTGGAGAGGGGCGTTTCTCTTTAAGGATCATGTTCTTCTCTAAAGAGAAAAGATCCAACACCCAGCGAATGCACAAAAGTGCCCATACTACAGAAACAAGCATACTGTTTTACAGATACGATTATCTCCATGAGATTTTTGCTCCTCTGTCATCCCTTCTGTGTCAGTAAATTAGTGCACATCTACTAGCACCTGTTACAGCTATTTTATCTTGGAGCATCAATTCACAAATCCCAGTTGCACCGTATGCGCGAATAACGATTCTTAAGAATAGTGACCACAACTCAATCAATCTTCCTTCTTCATCAACAATCTAATTTGCAAAGGGTTTTCTATCTTGAAAATAATATAGAGCAATCTGCCTTCTTCAATTTTATTCTCATTCTGAATTTACAACAATATCAAAATTTGGGATCAGATAGCACCAAAGTTTGGTTAAAGTTGCCGATTTAGGTTCGGCACCAAAGTTTAGTTTTAGCCAAAGATCAATTTGTCTTATATTATATTTTCCCAAGAATCTTAAGAATTAGGGCAATGATAAATTCGCACCCCCTTAGGATAATCCACACCCCTTAACGTGAATTATGTGGCCGACTCAACACTTTTTGACGTTTAAAGGAGTGCGAATTATCCTAAAGGGGTGCGAATTTATCATCACCCAAGAATTATGGTATTTGTAAATCAATCTTTCCCAACAAGGAGAGGAGAGAAGAGAAGAGAAGATTGACGATTCCTGAGTGCATCAGTTACATTGATAGTCCTGAGTTCTAACAAGTTTCCCATAACAACCCAATCAACATCAGCCACAGATAAGCATCCTTTATATGGACAAGCACATGAAACTAAGTTCCTATGGCTATGGAAGCATACAAATAAGGCCCGGTATTGATCACAAGAACTAAAATTTTCAATCATATCCCAATATATTAATCTACAAACAGACATCTTTGCCGGAAAGGCTTTATTTGACAACCATTAATATAAACTTTCACAAATTACATTTCTATCTATCCATTAGACCTACAAAACACACCCCAAAAAACAAAAAGGAAAGAAGAAAATGGCATCATGGATATCAGAAACTAGAGGGCACTGTCCTCAGCAGACTTGCAAAAGAAATCGTCGATTCTACGAGTTGGGATTTTCTGGGTTTGAAGATTGGATTTGATTTTGGGTTTGGAAGGAGGGATTGAGGGTTGGGATGGGAGGGAGAGCGAGTCGATGAGGAAATCGTTGGTGGGTAGGTGAGTTTTGGCCGCGACTCGGAGGTGGTCCAGCTTAATGGTCTTCTTCTTCTTCTGGAGAACGATTTGAAGCGATTCTTGGGAGAGGAATCGGAGAAAGAGTTGAGTTGAGAGAGAAATGAGAAGAATCGCTTCTGAGTTCACCTTCTTTATCTCATTATCTGCCTTCACTATCTTCTTCACCCTTCCAAGAGGAAATTCAGAGCTGAGAATCGATTCCACCTTGTCATCTTCCTCCATTTTCTTTGATTTTGGCGAGAGGAAGATAATGGGTCTTGGGAATTAGTTATTAATTTTTGAGAGTTGGGGTTTTATTGATTGGACGAAAATACCCATATTGAATAGATAGAATAACCTAACGTTTCGATTGAAGTGGGAGGTAAATAGTGTCTTTTCAAAAGATGTGAGGGTATTTGAACTTTCACTCGCGCGCGTGTTATGTTTGGTGAGGTATTTTAAAAGGTCTAGCTTACCCGCCAAAAAGATAAAGGGGTACGAAAATTTCCCGCCAAAACAATAGGGCTCATAAGCTTCTAGAGTTCTAGCGTACACAAATACGACACGTGGCAGTGTATCTTGTGATCTCTATTTCTATTTTTTTAGGATTACAATCCTGGATTTATAAGCTAAAACCTGGATTAAACCTGGATTTTGCAATCCTGAAAATGTACAATCCAGATTTTAGCTTATAAAATCCATGATTTTACAATTCTAGATTACACAATCCTTGTATCCAAACGGTTTATGGATGAAACTTAACAGCGCATGAGATACCAAAAGATGAAGGTGATTAGACCTCACCCACTCCAGGTTTTAGCTTGTAAAATCTAGGATTTTACAATTTTACAATTCTGGATTATACAATCCTTGCATACAAACGGCCCCTAATGGCGGAAACATAACAGGTATGAGAGACCAAAGGATGAAGGTGATTAGACCCCACCCAGTTGACCAGTTGTGATATGCCGATAAATCATAAATATCAACCTATAAACCGGCATCTTTGCCATGTGACCGGTGATTACTAGTGATGGCTTCATCAATTTGAATTTTTAGTGGCTGATATGATCAAGAACTCATGGTTATATTGGCTGCTTACTTGAGTTTTATAGCAGATTTATGACATAAAGAAAACTAGTAAAAGTTTAAAATTCTGAACGTTAGAATTTGAATTTAGTAACGGGAGATAGGATTTTAAATTTGGATCTAGAAGTTTGCATTGGATTATGAGCAAAATGAATCAGGAAGTACTTGTTCAAAGATGTGGCGTCGAACTGATATCCATGGTGAGCTAACCCCATTCTAAGTGAGCGGAAATATGAGATATGGTGAATACCAAACTGATTTCTATGGTAAATAAATATCTGAATCTAATAAATAGTTATATTCAGCAATACTGAATAATAAAGAGATCTGCAACCTGGTCACAGATTGAACTTCAGGCTCTTCAGCAATGCAAACAACAAGAACTTCTTCTATTATGGTGGAGTGAGTTTAGAGTCAGACAACACATCATTAGAGATATAATAAAGAGACCGTTTTGTGATAAATCGAAGCTTGAAGCATCAGATCAAATAAACAAAAGAATGCTAGCCAATAGATTTAAAAGGACGTGTAGCAAGATAGATTTAGGCTGAAACTGTTTTGTTTGCCATCTGAAATGGAGTTCAGAAATCCTGATTTGATTCAGAAAAATTCTAAATAGACTTGTGCATGATAGGGGCGGGGGGGTTTTGGCCCTTCCCTAATGAAGTAGTCGTTTGGCGGCAGAATTGGCGGAACCTATTCCATACGCTTGACGATTGCTTTGTGCCAAAGAAGGATAGGTGTTGGTGGGTCGTGTGACCCTGTTTGAAGGCCGTAAGATGGCGCTTGTTGCTGCTCCGAGATCGAAATGGCGAAAATACAGAATAGGGGAAGAAAAAAGAAAAAAAAATGCCTGAAGGGAAAACAGATAACTCGTTGCCTCTAGGGGTGCACCTTGAGTCGGGTCGGGTTGAGATTTTGCTGAAAAATAATTGGAATCAACCCGAACCCGACCCGATTTTAACATAAAAGCTCAACCCGAATTCCCAAAAATCGGCCCAAGTTGCACTCCTAGCTGCTTCTGTGGTTTCTCGTGTGATAATGTTGTGTGTAGAGAGGACCCTTGCATGTGTTTTTATAGGCAATGGGAGGAGGATAGCAGAATCTATCAAGATGATTTTAGGAATTTTGAAAATCGGATTATGGTGGGGTTTGGGAAGGAAGACTGGTTGTAAACTAAGAAAGAAGCAAGCTTGGTTGGGGATTTTTTGTGGGAATGTTTAACTTATTCGGGCATTTGGGGAACGATTTTAGGGGGAAGAATGGGATTTGGGAGGGGGGTTTTCTTGGGAAAAAATGCAAATGGAAAGAGGAAAATCATGTTTTATGGATTAGAGACTGTAAATAGGCTTAGAAATGAAACTATTCTTACGAAATATATATATATATATATATATATAAGCGTGTTTACACATACACTAACCGATAAATGACTGTCCAAAAAAAGTTTTCTTTGGCAACCATTTCCATAAAAAATTGCACCCAAAAATGCAATCCACAATAATAGAATGCATATTTTCTTGTGGCAAACCTGTATCATTGGTTTTAATCTTTTAGATACTTTTCCTTACGAAAACTATACAGCAACACCTCTTGTTCTTTTTTCAGTGAAATTCTTGTCCCCACTAACTCTGTCATCTCTATGTGTGATGGAAGAAAACATGTAATCAATGGGAAATGGGTATTCACCTGACAGAAAACAAGCATTACATTTGCTCTTAAAGAACATTATCTCAATAAGGAATGTGTATCATCCTGATAGAAAATATGCATTAATGCTTTAGGCCCTCTTTGGATTGCAAGAAAAACATTGTGAAACAACAATTTACTCCAGAAGCTTAAGCCGTTAGAGTTGGCGCCATATAATCATTTATACTTCAACACTCCCCCTCACGCAGAGGCGGAGCCAGAAATTTACACTTGGGCGGCCGGACTAATTTACACTTTGCCTGCATTTGTCATTAGGGGGCCGTGGCCTAGAAAATACACATCGTATCCTAGAAATACACATCCTATAAAGGGATTTCAAGTCATTGGGTGGTTGTGGCCACCCCACACTATATGTGCCTCCGCCCCTGCCATCACTTGTGGCCCCTCTTTCGGGTTGGTTGTACACGTGGATTTTTAATATACAGGAGTTGTTGGGTTTTGAACCTAGAACATGCCGTGAAGCAATAGCTCTGATACCATGTGAAACAACCAATTACTCTGAAAGCTAAAGCCGTAAGAGTTGGTGTTATTTAATCATTTATACTTCAACAAACATTTCTTGTGAAAAAAGATTCTTACGAATTTTCCATCATTACAATTTAAGCTTTTTATCAAACTAGACAAAATGTGTAACTATCATTGATCTACAATTTCATACCATTGATCTAGAATTGCGAGCTCCTTAAAAAACAATAACATGATAGACATTGAAGCTTTTATATTATGTAATACATCATCATATCAAACAAACTTTTTTTTATTAACATTATGTTAAGTGTATCCGTGTCCTTGATTTTACAAAAATGCCAAATCGTAACAGCATACCCATACCAGTATCCGTATCCATGTTTGAGTATCATAGCAAAGGAACCATCTTTAATGCAGAAATGATAAATGTCTAAAAACAGTATCAAGGCTTTGTTTTTCAACCTGGTGCCGAAAAAAAAAAAAAACAGTATCAACAAACTGCAAACTCCCAAAAAATATAAAAATTAAAAACCAAAAGGAAATTAAAAAGATATCACGATCAGATGGACCAAAACTCCCAAATGATATCTAAGATGACAAAACACTGTTTCATGTTCTTCACATAAACTGTTTCCAAATATAACCATCAACTAAAGGGGCCGTGATATAATGAGAATGACATAACATTTCACTTTTGACTATTCAATTCTGCAGCGTATGGAGATATTGGGTTGCACAAGTAACTTATATGTATCAAAATTTGCATGGCAGTCGTATGAGAAATATGACAAATCATTAATAAGACATTCAATCCTTGCAAAGAAAAGCACTACTAATTATACCTGCATTTAGAGAGAACGAGTGGAGATGAACAAGGAGTGGAGGGAGACCATGAACTAGAGAATCTCCAAGAGAAAAACCAGCAACAGAGATTAAAGTCAATTGCCAATTCCAAATGGAATCATTTGATAGATCCATTTTTATGCCACCACGCAATGGAGACTGCCCATTAGTTTCAGTGAGGGCATGTGAATTCCTATCTCCAACAAATTCGTATTTTAGCTCTAGTCCACAGTTTGAGATTTTTCAAAACAATAAGCTCATGAATTTGTGAATGTTCCAAACTAGATCCTATTTCCCAACGAAGTAAAATGGTCATTATCCATATCTACACGCAACACTTTCTGATCTTAAACCTCAATCTTACTATGCAAACTTGATCCTTCAGGGATTCCTAATGGCGGGTTTGCACATGAACTGTTATCAACGGTATAAAGCTCCCACTCTTTAATACCACATTTTTCCAAAGCAGAAACCATCCTCTCGTGTCCCATCTCAGGTGGGTAATCCCCATTTGGGCTGACAAGCACTGCCCCTGTATAAGACTGACCAGCCACCCGAGCTGCTCCGCTGTAATGAAACAAACCCCAGCGGAGATCATCACAAACATCTATAATAGTCCAAAACTCCTTCGACACCACACCATTGTCCAAGACAGTGAAATAAAAGGTCCCTGGAATTTTATCCTTCTTAACCCGATATCGCCTCCTCCTCCATACCATTTTCCCTTCAAGGGTCCTAACTTGAAAAACCGGCTCATACCAAAATGACCCTTTTGCCTTTCCCCTATAGAACAGCTGGTACTGGCAAGGAAACTGATCGTATGCAGGATTTTGGCCCGCAACAACGCGCCAACTCCATTCCAAGTTACCCAACCAACCAACAAAGAGATCTTCGGCAATTTCATGGCTCAAATCCTCTCCTCTAAACATAGACATAGGAGGTACATATGGCCTTGTGGCGATCTCAGAATCCAACTCAAGGCAATTGTGTTTCTGCAATACACAAAGAGAGAAGGCTTCTAAAGTTGGACTCTCGTAAGAGGCGATACAGCGATAGCTACAGACTTGGTCAGTTGGAGCACAGTTGTTTAAACATTGGAGAGCCTTTCTACAGTTAGGATCCAAAAGGCAATTCAATATCTCAGACCCACAGTTCTTCACCATACAGTTAAGAGTAGAAAATCCTTTGGATCTCAGGTTTTTCAATATTGGGACAGGTCTTATATAAGCATTGATGACAACCAACAAACAAAACCTTATATCATCAGAATTATAACGCTCCCAAGCCTCAGATACTGTTTTAACTACTTCTGTGGATTTATTTCCATTTTCTCCTCTCACAGCACCAACTACTTTGCTAACGATGTTTCTTTCTACTACAGTATTGGCAAATGATCCTCCCAGTTTATTTCGTAAAGTGGGTGATGAATCGAAACAGACAATGTTTGAGATATTATCGCTGTTTAACTGAATCCAATCTACTGAGTCTTGATTCCTAACAGCAACAATCACCAAGAGATCTGCATGGGATAATTCTCTTTTCAGGTGTTCCATCCTTTTGTCATTGGAATGGAGAAGCCTATCAGTAAATACATGCATTTCGAATCCTTCATCCACCCATTTCAGTTTAGTTGCCTGCAAGTTACAATAAAAAAGTGGGAAAGAATAAATAGATGAACTACCACTTCTGACTCAGGACTAACTTGGGGAGGTAAATGTTTGGGAAGAATTCGGAAAACAAAATACATAAAAAACCATATGTTTTTATTTACAAAACATAATTTAATATATATACATACTCATTTTTTCTAAATAAGACAAAACAAAAGGTACAAAATGATGATTAAGTGCATGTATTTTCTGGTATAAGTCCATGGCTTCGACACACAACAGAGCTTGCACGGTTGAGACACCTTCTAGAAGAGTTAAAGTTGAGATTAGGATTGCATCTTCTTTACTGTGACAATCAAAGTGACATTCTCGAACCTTGTTTTCCAAGGTAGGGCAAAGCACATTGAGATACATTACCATTTTATAGGCGAGAAGGTAGAAGATGGAGAAACTTATCCAAGCTATGTCTCAAGTAAAGAGCAAGTTGCAGATGTATTCATAAAAGGTCTCAGCTAACTAATCATACTTAGTTGACAAGCTGAACTTGTTTCACTGGAACACTTCGGCTTGATAGGGAGTACTGAAAATGGTCAAATTGTTTAAATATGGATGTTTTGGTTATTTGACCGAATGACGCATAAACATCACTGTATTCCCATATTTCGAAAATAATGAAGCATTGAACTGAGTATATACTCAATTTTCTCTCTTCTCTTCTCTTCTCTATTTTTATGGTTTTTTACCTTCAAGAGATCTTTTATGACGAGTTCAACTTTCACTACAATGCCTTTTTCAATAAATTTGGATTTCTCATGAGAATTACAAGTAATACAATATATGAGAAAATTTGATGAATTATTCAGCAAATTTTCATTTAATTCGAAAAGTTTGCATTAAATTTAAAAATCAGATAATTTTTAAAGTTTAAAACTGATGTTGAAAATTATAGATTTTTCAATTATTTGGAGAATTTTGTAACTACAGCATATTATACTACAGTCATGTGGCAAGTGATTTAGCACCAGCAATGATGCCACGAGGCACTCTGTGAATAGAATCTTTTTCTGGTAGGCAGGATAGGGTTCAAACTATAAAATCAAGGTTGATATACAAAGCCTTGACCAATTGATCTTCAAAAGTAATCACCTACTTTTTGCAACTATATTAAAGAGCCAAGTGGTTTTTGGCAAAACTATAATCACTATCTCTTAATATAAAAACCGTTTTTGGAAATAAAAAGATATCTTTATTTAACCCGAACTCGGACCGGCGCACGCGTGTTACATGAACTTTGGTTCATGTAAAACTGGGTCACCCAGCAAATTCCAATGCCCCGTGAAAGGCCCAGACATTTGTCTCCACAGTACCTCTTATAAGGAGGTGAAAGTTTCTTCAACTTTCTAATGTGGGACTTAAAAACATGCATTGGATTTCAAACTCAATCACACACCACACTTGGTTTTTGGGTTCAAGTCTCAAGGCAACACAAAAGACAAGTTGTTTGAAAATGTAAAAAGAAGGGGGACTTTCTTTATTTTGAATCTTCCCTGCAAAACTATGAATCAAATTTCAACATTTTTAATTCAAAATTCTAACAGGATTTTTTGGAAAAGACAAACAGAATGAGTGAAAATGTTGGAAAAGAGGGTGGAAATACCAAATTAGCTGCTAAAGGGTGTTACTATTCCCCCAAAAAAATATAAACAGCCAGACACAAAATTGTTTAATAAGGTCAATAGTGCCATCATCAAAACAGAAGAGAGAGGGTATCAATTGCCTTTTATTATTGTGAACATTATAAAGTGAAACGAACTGAAACAAAATGTGTTGAAATATGTTGGGAAAAAGTGTTGAAATATCAAATTAGCTGTTAAAGGATGTTACAATTCCCAAATAAATCAACCAGACAAAATATTGTTTAATAAGGTGAGGAGCGTCATCATCAGAATAGAGGAGTGAGGATACCAATTCCCTTTTAATATTTTGAAATTTATAATGTCAAAAAAGGCTACTGATGTTGGCACTACCGTTGTTTGATAATTGCACTAACTCATCTTGTCTTTTATCATTTAAACAATAGTTAAAAGTTATTACAGTTCGTTCCAAAAAGCTATCAGAAGTCAATTAAAAAAGGAAAATACAAGCTGAGTTCGTGCAATTATTAAAATATGGTAGTGCCAATATCAGTATCCAAAAAAAATTGAGTAGGGAGGAGGATTTTACCATGTGAAGGAGGACTTGTTCCCAGGGTGTGGATTTTAGGGGACTGAGGCTGCCTTCCCCAACTAGCCCAACAATTCTAACAACGGCACAATTGATACTCGCACTCCCTTCCCTTTCTAAAACGGCTGAAATTTCGTTCTTCTTCTTCTTCCTCCTCCTTATCCGGTGGTGAAGAGAAAGGGGTGCAGAAATAAAAAAACCGGGAACAGGAATTCCCCGATGGCTGTAGGAAATACCCAGATTGGGCTTTTGAATTTGAACTAGAAAACAGGTTCTTCTCACCCCTACAAAGGTGGTTTCCATCTCTCTCTCTCTCTCTCTGTCTAGATGATAAGGAATTTTCCTAGTTTATTCTGGTGTCACTCCCTCAGCCTTCTAAATGAGCTTGGGAAATGATGTATTCGACCCTTTTTCTTCCTTGGGCACCCTCATTTGGTGTAAAAGGTTAAAAGGATAGTCATATATAAACACTAGAGGGGGTTGGACAGGAAAGAAAAGGAAGTGAATATGTCACTTCCCTTTCGGGAACTGTGAACTATGTTACTGTTGAGCTGCTTCCAGGGTTTTCCACAAACTAAATAAACTAATCATGTTTGTCTCTTACACTTGAGTGGGACCCATTTTATGGGGACTGATATCTGGGGAAGAGAAATTCCCCCCCCCTTTCCTTCCCTGGGCCACCCCCCCTCTAGTGTACTTATGTCTACTCCACTTACACTACAAGGGGTGGCACGGGAAGAAAAAAGGGGCTAACATATCATTTATATCAATATATGCTCCATTATATTTGGGATCATTTGTTGGGCCACAACATATCATCTAATCTACCCCAGAGCTCGAAATACTGATGTAAGACTCAAGACATATAAACCTATTGGAGGTCTCCATGAAGAAAGATCTTTTTCCACATCGAGCTGATGCGGTGGCCAAGATTTATTAGCTGCAGCTGACTAGGGTTGCAACTTGGGTCGGGTCAGGTTTAGCTTTTGCTAAAAAATGAATAGGAATCAACACCAACCCGATGATATCAATGTAAAAAGCTCAACCCGAATTCAAAAAAATCAACCCGAGTTGCACCCCCTATAACCTACTGAATGACTCGTATGGAATTTAGTTTAGTTTAGCCACAGGAGAAAATGTCTTGAAATAATCAATGTCATAGGTTTGTGTGAGAACTTTCGCAACAATACAAGCCTTCTCGATGCCTGCACCACTGTGCTTTGATAATGGCACTACCTGATTTACACTTCTTTAATTAGCTTTTCATGGCTGTTACAATGCTCAAGATGCTATCAACATCTATAAAAGCATCTTCTTCGAGTAGTGCTTGCAGATTTACTGGTTGTTTGAAATATAAGTTGCTTATAAACTTATGGGGAAAACAACAAAAGGCCTATTGATGCGTTTGGATTGCCAGAATCTCCGGAATCAGGACTCAGAATTGACATCATATTCTGATTCTCCCTTATTTGGAATGAGAAAAAATTCTAATAAAATTTTTAATTCAAAATAATTCTAATAAAAGTTCCATTTCAAGTTTTCGACCAAGGCAGAATCAGAATACCACCTCTTGGGACAAGAAACAGATTCCAGTATTTCCCACCTCAAATTCTGCCCGGTGTCGATTCCACCACCTCTATTCCATTCTTTTTTAAACCAAACACCAGAATCAGAATTCGATCCTGATTCCAAATGCCTGATTCAGGCAATCCAAATGCATATAGATCTTAATTTTTTTTGCAAAAGATCACCCGCAGTTTCCCATTGTTGGTGTCTGCATTCCAATTTTTGAAAATTGAAATGAGAAGCCATGTTGGTCGGAGTTTGAAAAATATCAACTCTACAGCACAGCACATGCTCTTCTCACTGGTCTTCATATCTTCAAAGAAGATATTTCTGGCTCTAATGGGGGAGGTGGACTCTTCTCATGTCATTTTTTTGCCCATCTGTGATGAAGCTAGAACAGTAGAGATCAAGAAAAGATTACTATATGGCGTGGTTTTGATATAGGGAAAAAATTTCCAAGAGTTAGTTGGTTTGGAATGTTCCTTGAAAACAAGGAAAATTTTCAAAATTGGAAAAAAAATTTGATGAAAAATTAATTTAACAACCACTGGAAAAATCATTTTTCCATGGAAAATTTTTCTTGCATCCAAACAGCCCCTACGCTGTTAGAGACCTCACTAGATATCTGAGTCAAATTTGTCTTTTTCTAATTGCTGTTTTTCGTTTTATAGGGCTATATCAGCCCTCCTTTTGTGTTACCTTGACTATAATTCCTTCATCTTTCAAAATAAATGGAGTTGCAAAAGAAGTAACCGGCAGGGGTAGCTCCAAGAGAACCTCCAAATGCCCAAATCCAACCCCTGATCACCTTGCACATTTACGGCCTCTTGGGTAACCACCAAAATTAGGATTTTTATTTGCAAATAAAGTTCTTTATGTGTTCCTACACGGCCGTGTAGATAAGCTTATCTACTCCTCCCTTAAAAAGTACAGTGGGCCCACTCATTGTGGATGATCCAAAGCATTCATTTGATAGGTCTTATCATAGATAGGGTGTGCCCAAAAAATCAGCACCAAAGGGTCATCCTAGCCCTTCGTTTTGGTGGGCCTTGTAGAAACAGAATGGACGCATCTTACGCATCTTACACAGTGCGTCCATTCTGTTTCTACAAGGCCCAACAAAACAAAGGGCTAGGATGACCCTTTGATAAGACCTATCAAATGAATGCTTTGGATCATCCACAATGTGTGGGCCCACTGTACTTTTTAAAGGGAGGAGTAGATAAGCTTATCTACACGGCCGTGTAGGAACACTTATCTCTTATGTTAATCCTATTTCCAAATTGGGCATTAAGGCCTCTTCACTAACAATATGGAAAACAATTTAAGCACCAATAAAAAAGAATTGAAGGACAGCAGCACAGGCATCGCCCCGCTCCCTGTATGCCCTGTTTCAGGGCCAGACTGCCTGTAATTATATAATTTGAAGATAGATATAAAATTATTTGCATAATAGACTGCAAATAATTTTTATGGGGTATCCAAAGATGCTCTTGTATAATAATGTTTTGCTTAGTTTGTAAACCAGGAATCGGATCAAGGATATGATGAAAACATTCAAGCATTTGGGTCATATCATATTCATACCCAATAGAGTAAGTTCAAACCCCATTTCATTTCAAAATTTAGAACAACAAACAAACCATCCAGTTCACAAATTCATCAATCCCAACCTGAAAACAGTTCTACAAAAAAACCTGAAGAAAGTGGCTCTTGGGGTGAGATATTTCTCCAAGAGATTGGTACTGTTTGGGGAGCTCATGGAACTCATTATAGGACTGTCAATAGGGATGGGCAAGCTCGAAGCCCACCCGTTCGCCCGCTAAAAGCCCGCCCATAATTAAAATGAGAGCAAGCCAAACCAAGCTTGGTCAAAAGTTGAAGCCCGAACTCTAATTTGGGCTGAGCTTGATCAAGGGTCGTCCAGCCTGTTACAGGCCCAACCCAATAATATATTTACTATATAACTTTTCAGGATTTTTTATGCCCTTAAAAATAACAATAGATATTAATTAAATAGGTACTTAATCATTAACAGAATAGAGGTAGCCCAAGGATCACCCTTTAAGATGATCTTTAAATGAGTCCCAACGAATCATTTACAGTTGTCAGTTTGGCTAGGTAGTAGTGACTAACACCTACTAAGGAAATCAAAATATATGACAGCAGTTGAAGAATAACTTAAAGCAGGGTTCCCAAATCATGTTCTGAGTTACTTTGAACAGAAGAAAAAAGCACAAAACTTGAGCCTTTTTTAACTTTAAATATTAGTGCATCCCCAGCTTATTAGGGCATCCCTCAGCTTCGACTTCACTACAACGAAGGAACATCCATCGTCCTGATTCTTCTTTCTGCATCCATTTTAATCTGCTACACCAAGAGTTGATTGAACGTTTACTGCCATGGTCAAACCTTATTTATAGTTTCGCAAGGTTCCTCCAGCCCCTGTTAGTGCCTCAATCTTATAAAGAAAAACATTCAATCATGGAGGAACTTCCTAGTTAGATGGGAAGCTTGCTTCCCCGAAAACTCGCTTTAGAAGCTAAGTTCTTCTCACTTCCCAAATTTAGGGGAAGTGCACTTCCTAGATACTTCCTATGTATTTCCACTTAATTAAGAGTATGCTTCCTATTTAGGTGATCGTTTCTTCCCAAAAGAATATTTTATTCTTCTGATAATGCCGAAAGGGCATATTTTTTTTTAAAAAAGAGTGCATTTAAAACTTAAAAATACATCTTAAGTTTCAAATGACAATTATGTGGATCCTTTTTTCAAAAGTCTTAAAATTAATATACATGAATAAAACATGTAACACTGTAAATTCCTAGAACTTGTAATTCTAATTAGTCGTGAAGTCTTATTTTCACTTGTAATCCTTACCTATACTAAACTTCCTCCCTAACCTACTATAATCCTATGTTTTCTATGCACTTCTTATTCGCTTCCAATGAGGTTTCTTACATGCTTCATGTTGACTTTCAATGACGCTTCCCACACATTTTATTTTCTCTTTACTTCTTTAGAGCTTTTCACTTCCTGCATTTTCTCTTTTCTAAACCCGTTGCTTCCCGCGTCGTTTCGCGCACTCACTTCCCACTCTGGCAACTATGGTCAAGCAAACTCATTCAGCTCCTCTTTACTCACAGAAAAAAAGACCGATTGCCCATAAAAGCAACCTAGTTGAACGGGACCCAAGCCACACTTCATTGCCTGCTGCCAAACCCTTTCACCTCCAAATTCAACCTAGTTATTTCCAAATTATGATCTCCACTCTCCAGCCTTTTCCACACATGAACAGGACCCAAGCCACACTTCATTGCCTCCAGCCTTTTCCACACATGAACAGCTGGAATAGACAATAAATCGCCATACTTCTTCCAACTTCCATGGGTAAGATCTTACTAACAATTTCAGAACAAACCAATTGACGTCTCTATAACTTCGAAACGGAAAGCTTACAGCAGCTTAATTGGATCTTTGATACTCACAGCCTGTCCTATGGCTCACTGAACTGCAATGTGGCCATTTTGGCAACCCGGCACTAGTTATTGTTCATGTTTAGGTGTATTTTTTTTAGGGAAATGTTATCAGCACTACTGTCTTTTGATGAGGGCACTCCTCACTTTATTCAAAGTAAGGTATGGCCCGCACCATAGGATGATCCAAACCGTCAATTAGATGGGCCACAGCCTAAATAGGTTTTGCCCCAAAAATCATTTCCGTAGGTTGAACCTAACCCTCCGATCTGAATGTTAGAGGTCTGGTCCCAACCCTCTATAGATCGGAGGGTAAAGCTCAACCTATGGATAGAATTTTTTGGGCACAACCTATTTAGGCTGTGGCCCATCTAATGTACGGTTTGGATCATCTTATGGTGCAGGCCATACCGTACTTTTAATAAAGTGAAGAGTGCCCTCATCAAAATATAGTAGTGCTGATAACATTTCCCTTTTTTTTATTTCACATGATTTATCCTTTCATTTGAGTTGAGAATAATACATTCCCTCCAAAAGCTGAAGACACCCATATACACCATCCGGACACCCAATCCAGTTTTCATGATGGCCATGCAAGCATGTGCAGGGGAAAACTAACCCAATTTAACTAACACTAAAATCAATTAGTGTCCCCAAAAATCTCCTTCAACGGTGAGCTGGCCTAATAACTTGGTCAAGAACTAATGGCCATTCAACATCTTTCAGAGTTACCAAATTTAATATTGTAACTTCTGCATCTGCTAGACAGATGTTGGTGACGAGCACACATCTTTGACTACATAGCTGTGTCACTGTTAGAATCATCATTAACAGATCTGTCACTGCTTAGGCACTGTTCGTTTGAGATTGTGGCAACCGATTGTCACCCCCCAATCCGATTATTGGACCCAAAATTAATGTAATTTTGGGTCCAATAATCGGATTGGAGGTGGCAATCGGTTGTCATAATCCCAAACGAACAGGGCATTAATCTCATTAACATTTGATCATCAGTAACGGATCTGTCACTACTTGTTGACAACTTTTGCCTGTCTGTTATGTCAGAAGGTAAGACAACAGAAAAAATGGGTGGTTCCAGAATCGTTCATAAGTGTACCACTATTGTCTGATCTATTGTAACACATATACCAATTGATGAGAACAATGTAACAAAACTAGAGTGTCTACAAGCATATAGGTGTTGATCTTGGGATTTGTTAAAAGACGGCTCAGTTTTCTCCTTTGATCCATTTGAAGAACGATTTCTGCAAACTTTCATGGCATCAGAATTGGTTTCAATGCCCAAGCTATATTGCTTTGGAGTCGCATTTTACCATCAAAGATCCGGTGAAGCTGTCTTTGGAACTTTTTCTTTTCTTTTTTTTAGAGAGAGAGAGAGAGAGGACTCTTTATTGATTCACAACAGTAATTACAGCTGAAAAGCAAGATCGAACTGCAAAGCCACGTAGTCTTCATCTTCTCCCGAGATAGTTTCCTAATCTGGAATCTTTGAGTAAATACTAAGGGTGAAGCTTGGGTTTGGCTGCATCTCACAATGAGGAACTAAACCCCAACAACTTGCATCTTATCCCTATACCAGTATTGTTGGTCAGGCTGCCTATGAAAAAATTCAGCGCAACCTCAATCTCAATAGACACCTAACCACAAGTGTTGAGAAGGCCACACAGTCGAACTGGCTAATGGCATCTCTTGTGGCAAGGAGCTCATCACCAACTTGCATCTCAGTCTTGCCAACATGGTGGGTTTGCCTGCCTATGACAAAATTTGGAACAATGTGCAATCTCAAAAGGCATCTAACACCAACGTTGTCTTTGACTGCAGCCTCCCTTACATCTCTTTAGGTTAGGTTGTGGCCTTCTCAAGCCATGGCCCCAATTACAAAATTCAGGAAAGCCACAAGTCAGAGGCGATAGCTTCTAGCATTAACATCATAACTAGTCGTACTAGGTACATGACTCGACCGAGACATCATAAGCAAGTTGATTAAAAAATGTTAGCAAAGTTGGAGGAAATCACATGGATGGAGTCTAAAGAGAGTTGGAGGCATAGCCAATGGTGTCGAAGCCAACAGGGGCATTCTCATCCTAATTCTGGAGTCTAGACATTGTCATTCTCAGACCTCTAGTGTTTCTACGGTTTGGGGATGATTTATCACTCCAGCATAGACGAAATTAGGGTTTTGAGGTTTTGGAGCTATGACTTTCATATGGGAGAAAGGGGGGATGTGGGTGGGTTAGTTGGTGAGGAAAGCAAGCTCAATATACAGTTTGTATATGGTGTGTACAAGTCGAAGGTTTGTGAATGCACAGGTAGATGGTGTATATGAGTCATTGGGGTAGATACTGGTAGAGAATACAATGATGTGGGAATTTGAGTAATTTGTGATGCAATTCAACGATGTTCTTACTTCCACAGAAATTTCATATAAGATTCTGTGCCGAAGAAATCATAAGATTCAATTCATTATAAGAAGGAAGCCCCCGCATGTTACTATGAACATACATACATTAAACATTGGAATTTTTATTCAGTGTTTGAAACACATGTCAGTTGACAATGGATTCTCCATCTCTCTGTGCAAGTTTGGCGACAAGATGGCATGATTATTACAAACCATTTGGTTCACAAACATTATTTGATCATTTAAGGAAGAATAATTCCTATGCACCAAGTAAAGAGCCTAATGCTGGAATCACACTATAAAAGCAGATATTATGAGATGTTTGAAGTTTGAACCAGACGATGGGAATATAACAAAGAAGGTGGACATTATACGCCTTCTAAAAATAAACATCGCCAAAATAGACTCACCAAAATGAAACTAAGGATTTGTCGCACATGAGAGCGGATCATGTATGGGTCACAAAGGGAAGTAAGCACCATACGTATGTTTTCTTCAAAAATTCATCACAAAGGTCAAGGGACAAGGCCTTCCATCACATATAGTACATTTTGGACACATACTGCCTATGGTCTTGCAATTGTTCGAGCAGCAGCAAGCTTTATAGACTTGACATCATTGAATCCTCCAAGTTAAAGTTTGTATAGGAACATTAATCAAATTGTAATAAAAAAAAATAAAACGCTTTCATCAAGATTGAGATCCATGACTACAAGCAGGACTTTCAACTCGGGTTCTTCAAGTCCATGAAAAGTAGAGATCTACATAGTTGCAAAGAAAATGATGCAGATGATGACAGACCAGCTTGTCAATGCAATAGTTGAGTAGCAGGGGCAAGTTACGAAGGCAAAAAAAAAGGCTTATAAGACACAGTATAATAACCTCGATAAAATGGCTCACACTTGTTGATTTTGAAGTTCAAACTTCGGAGATCACCAACACAGGAGCTGATTGATCGAGATTATGGAGTGAAGAGTGAGCCTCAACTGAGAAGATTGGCACAATCGAAGGGGAAAAACCATTCTAACATCCAGTTCATGAGCTAGCATCAGGAAGTCTTAAAGAGTCATTGCTAACCTAGGCAAGTATTTTGAGCGTTTGATTAATTTTCTATTGGTCTCTTCTTTCATGAGCTCTCAAATGAAGAGTTCTGCTGCAGGGACCACTAGATCCAAATTATTTTGGACCAACATCTCCACCACACACGCTATATGATGAATGGAGCCATTGATCTGCAGATCAACAACAAATCCAGAGTGGATGTTGGTCCCATGCTAAAAGGTCCTATCTATTCAATCAAGGTTTGCCAAAATGAACAGTAAAACAACAGCAACTGGAATTTGTTTATGGTGGAAGTTTCAAATTTGTTTAAACCTAAAACTAATTGTCAAATACCCTCCTCAGACACGAATATATGGTGGTAGTTTTGGACCACTTGGATCCTCAAATGAGTACTGAATTATGAATATATACGAAAGCAGCAACTAAAATAAATAAATAAACGCCACCCATCATCTTGGAACGACATTGAAATTGGTGAATTATTTTTCCTTTTGTATTAGGGTAACAAGTAGAGTAGAAGTCTTTCCATTTTTCAATATGCCTAGGGTAAGATGGGGCTTCTGCTAGCCAAATCCATGTGGCATATCTTGTTAGGACTTAGGATCCAGGAAGAACTCACCCATAAAAGCTAGCCGTTAAGAGGAGGGTGCCCAAGTCCTTATACGCCCTTCCACATCCAGTCACTTTTCCGACATGGGATCTTTGATTTAGCGTGGAACCCCCAACAATCTCCTCCTTCAAGCGGAAGTAGCATGGGAACTACAAGGCCCGGTTTGGTTCACTGGGAGAGTAGTGGAAGTAGTAGTCAACAGGGAGGTGACAGGGATGGGAGATGTATAGAGTTGTCTAGAGGACAATAGGGGAAGAGCGGTAGTGTGTTTGGTTGGGCGTCAAACCTCTAGAAGTGGTGTGAAAAATATAGGGGTGTCACTACCAAAATAGATAGTAGAAGAGAGAGAAAGGGAAGAGAGAGAAAGAGAGAAAAATGTAATGATTACACAAGACAAGACATAGTCTACTCTTCTCCCTTTTAAAATCCACCAAAATGGAGGTTTTTGGTTGGAAGATTGGTAGGGGGGACAATTCCGCCACATGGGCGCCATCTAGGAAAAAAGCTAATAATTATGTCCCCTCCATGTCTTGCAGTCAAATGGAATTTGAACTCAAATTTAGGGAAATGCCCAGCCGTCTTCCACGTTTTTTGCAACCAAACAGCTCCCAAGATCTTCCTCAAGGGATTTTCTCCATCATCGAAGGTACACTGGGGTTACCACACCCCAGTTCTGGTACCGTGTGAAACAACCAATTACTCCAAAAGCTTAAGCTGTTAGAATCAGCCTTATTTAACCATTTATAATTCAACGCTTATCAATAAAACATCTACTTTGTCCACATTTCAATTCGCAATTCCTTGATTCATTTCACATCAAGTTAAATAAGCCTCCAACCGCCCTAAAATTATCTATTCATAGGGGGGTGACAAACCATTGCCCATAAAACAACAACATTTTATCTTCTCAAAAAAAAGAAAAAGAGTTAAGCAATAAAAAGAAAAGAAAAACAGACCTCATCATTCATTCAACTGTTCAAGCTCAGCTTTCAATTGCTCAAGCTTCAACCCCATCGATCTACGCAACGCAGATTTCTCATTTTCGGGCAATTTTGCAATCAAACCTTCAAACAATGCAAGACATTCCTTCACTGAAGCTCTAGCGCATTCCGCCTCTTCGTCAAAATAAACCGTCTCTTTTGATTCCAACGCCATCTCAATCTCCTCTCGAGCTTCTGCGAATTTGAGATTAATCTCGTCGATCTCTTTACTATGATCTAAACCACCCTCTCCTGATTCGTTGCTGAATTTCCTGAATTGGGTCAATGGAATTGAGGGGATTGGGTGTAGAAAATAGTGAAATTTTGAACTGGGTATATTAAAAATTGGAGGTTTAGGGTTTGAAATGTGTTGGTTTGTGGTTGTGGTGGGGATTTTTGAATGAAATGAAGAAATGGGTTTTGGAGTTTGTTGAAAATGGCGATTTGAAAATGCTTTGGAGAGTGAAATTCGTGGATTTGGATGCATTTTCATTTTGTTGAATGTTGGGTTGCAGAAGCAGAGACGAAAGCTAACTTCAAACGAAAACTCTGCAGTAACCCTAGCTCCCGTACTATTTCCCGAGATCTAATTATTTAAATCCTCCAAAAAATCTTGAGGAAAAGTTTTTCTTAGGAAAATTTTTAATTTCCACAATTTATTATTCATTGATAAATTTTACCCTGTTTGGATTGCAAGAATTTTCTGAAAAAAGTTTGGAAAGGAAAATATATCCAGCACTATTGTATTTTGATGATTGCACTCCTCACCTTATTAAAAGTACAGTATGGCCCGCACCATAGGATGATCCAAACCCTCCATTAGATGGGCCACAGCCTAAATAGGTTGTGCCCCAAAAATCATTTCCATATGTTGATCCTAACCCTCCAATTTGTTGAGGGACTGAATGTTAGAGGGTTGATCCTAACCCTCAACAGATCAGAGGGTTAGGATCAACCTATGGAAATAATTTTTGGGGCACAACCTATTTAGGCTTAGGCCCATCAATGGATGGTTTAGATCATCCTATGGTGCGGGCCATACTGTACTTCTAGTGAAGTGAGGACTGCCCTCATCAAAATGCTGATAACATTTCCCTTTTTACAAATAAGAAAAGATAAGGTGAACCAACCCAATTCAACTTGTACTATAGAAGGACCTTCAAGTTATGAATTATGATAACATCCCTCTAAGTTAAGAATAATCATGTCATTCCCCTCTAAATTGTGGAAAGAAAAAAATTCCAAGAAATAAAATTCCAACAGAGATGTTTTTCATTCTTTTTTTTTTATTTCTTCTGTGATCTCATTGAGATCAGATAACATACAACCAAAACAAGAAATGTTTTCCTTGCAATCCAAACAGGGTATTACACCTTGTTTGGATTGGAATATTTTTTTGGAAAAGCTTGAAAAAGAAAAACTTTTCCAAAATTCCAAGCTTTTCCAATGCTTGATTACACATGATAAAAAATGACTTGAACCAGGCAATTCAAGTTTTACTTACGGCCTTGTTTGGGTTGCAAGAGTTTTCTGAAAAAGTCTGGAAAAGAAAAATATTTCTAAATGACTTGAACCAGGCAATTCAATATTCAAGGAACCAATTACCTTAAACGTGGTAAAAGGTCCACGTTGTGCAGGATCTGTTTTTTTCTTTTAGGTTTTGTTTCTTTCGACGTAAAATGAGAGAGAAATTTTACACATTTTTAAGTGAAAAAATTGGGGTAAAATTTGTTTTACACCAATTTTAGAGCCTTAGCTAAAAAAAAGAAGTTAATCTTAAAATATATCCCCTTGTATCTTTATAGAGAAAACCCCAAAGATTTAGTGCACATGTGACATGTGCTTGGGGATGCGAGCATTGATATGATTGAACATCAGGGAGACCAAGTGGGTCCAGGTTCAATACTAAATAAAGATCTCATTCACAAGATTGAATCGTTCAAAAATTGACGGCTTAAAAGAGACCTGATCCCTAAAATACTAAAAGAATATCATGTATTGGTCGAGATTTGTGATGGCCAACTATATGGACTCGATCACCATACAAGTGCCGGTGGCTCCACGTTGTAGAATGTTGGTTTTCTCCACGGTCTGGTTGCTTGATTTTCTCGTTCTCTGTAGGAACCCATGTAAAGTACCAGAGCTCTGAGGTAAGCAGAGCTTCGGATAGGCTGGAAAGGCTTGCTGTCCTTCATTCACATTCTGAGAACTCAACTAGATAGGATATACCATACCATCCAAGCAGGTTGACTAATCTAATGAATAGCTTATCCAAGGATTTCTATCTCTGTGAGGAACAGTCTCACAAATGGTAGCAAGGGGGCAACAAAGAAGTAGAAAACTTAAAGGTTAAATTTCGATAGCAAATCATATCAAAACTCTCCCACAATCCCCAACAACTAGTCAACTACAACTCCCTACTCTCACGTCTCATAAATTAGATTGAATTGAAAACCTTTTTAAATCCCGTGAAATGATGTCATCATTTGTTTTTTGAATGGTAATATGACACAGATAGAAATAGGAGAATATACAAGGCCTACCGAAGAGGTTAGCGAAAGGAAAGAAAAAAAAAGAGAGAAAATACAAAGATGTCAACTGGAAAGAAACCTCAAGGAGGAAGAAAATCAAAAAGTTCAAGATCCTGTCTCTCAACTCCGCCCCGATAAAGACTGGCCGCCTCAGAATTTGCTAAAAACTACCTCCGACCATCCAATTCGATCCCTAATCTCATCCAACCAACAAGCAAATCTCCAGGGATAAGGCTTACTCCCCTTCAAACACCCAATAAAATTCAGAGACTTTGTTTGTGTACAAACTTTTATTTCCTCCTTCTGCGAATAAATAAATCAATTCATTTCTTTCTTTTTTGATTTATTTACTATTATGTGGTAGACGACGACTCCCACATGTACCCACTTCTGGCATGTTGTTCCCTCCACTACCACCTTAGCCAAGTCCAAAGACTCAACTAGCGAAATGATGTCATCTTATGTCATAAGTGCTTAATGAATCTCAATTGGATTCCTTCTTTGACAATATCCACAGGATTGATAGACACATTGGCATGATATTTGCACCCTCTTTGATATTCTCTTTGGAAGTAATTATACAACCTGTCATTATATTAGTACCTCTATTGACAATGCCAACAAAAATGTCCACCAAAAATATTGGTTGGTGCTTGACTTTCGTGCATGGTTTTAAATTTCCACTGAAACCGACACATAGAAATTAAAACTATCTATGCAAAATTAAAAACTATTTCACAAAGAGTTGTCCTCCCCTTCAATAAATTCAGTAAAACAGATCAAAGTAGGGAATAAAAAGATCAAATAACCATGGTTAAAAGATCAAATGAGAAGGCTCCCAAAATCAACTTCTATACTTCTATACATCATTAAACAGATCACAAAAAAGAGGGAAAATAAAACAAAATCAGTTTCTTGAGTCTCTCTTTTTCGAAAACCCCAATGTATATGATGGAAACTGGAAAGCCCCACAAAAAAAAAAGATGAATCTCCAAAACCACTATGATGGAGAACCCAAAAAAAAAAGATGAATGAAACACCCGAAATACTTAACAAAACCCCAAAAAAGAGATTAGTAGAAACCCCCCAAAACAGATCAATAGACCAAAAATGAGAAGCCAAAAGCTTCTGTAAAAGCCAAAATAGATCTTCTTCTCCCAAAAAAAATACAGTCCTAACTTCAGCTGGGGAAAAATGGTGTCTAACACCTTCCAATCCTGAGTACATTTGATATTGCTCTGGCCCTAGACCCTATTCTAGGTGGTGAATTGATCAAAATGGTTTGTATTTTCGAAACCAGGAGAACTCTGATGTGGATCTCTAAATAATGGCATTTGTAAATAAGTATGGAAAACCTAATTTATTTATTACAATAGCAAGCAACTTGTAGTGATGCTCGCCTGTTGTGTGAGGATCGAGATTTTGGTTATTAATCAACTTTTTCTTTGAAGATTCGTGTCCTAAATTAGGGCCTAGGACCCAAATATTTACTTTGATTTCAATATTGAAGGGGATCAAAATCATAGTACAGGGTCGGTAGGTATTAGGCACCAACCCCGCCCGACAAATGTCAGTCTCTACTAATGCCATAAGTTTCCAATATGCCATCTTAAATATATTTGATTTGATTAAATGATAGTACTAAAGCTAATATCATGCAGTGAATGAGATTTAAATCAAGTTCGAGAATGTATTAAAACTATACTAGGAAATAACATTTGACACGCACGCAACATTCATGGAAAGAAGGCCAGTGAAATTTATTTAAAGCTAGGTAGTAGTACTGGATGAATTATGTACTAAAATGGAATTATGACTAATATGTTTTAACATGAAAGTGGATTAAGATGCAAAATTAGTTCACAACTTAGAATCTGAATTCTAAAAAAGGAGGACTTTTATTGAAACTGAAGATGGGTTAAATCACTATGTAAAAGTTGAATCAATATATGAAAGAACTAGTCAAAAGTAGTTTTGTAAAATGATTTGGGTTTTGAAAAGAATCAACTTGGATCAGTAATTCTAATTTATGTTTTTTTTTTTTTTTTGAAAATCTAAAAACTACAAAAAAAAGTACAGTAAGTCTAACTTATGTACAAAAATGTGCAGTTTTGCAACTAATCATGGGATAAAATTGAAAAGAAGACATAAAAGGAAATATAGTGCTGTTGTTGACGATAAAGATTGCGGAGAAAGATGAGATGAAATGAGAGAAAGGCAGCATAATCCCAGTTATGATACAGCTTAATCACAAATGGTTACTATTTTTAAATTTGGGCTAAACAAATTGTAATCTTGATTATTTCTTACCCATTGTGGAAGATATGTTCTCACCCCGTAGACAGAGAAAAAGCATGCAAAGTAAGTACAGAATGGTCTTTTTTTTAGATCAGAGAGGACATCAAAGAGTGTGTACTGCCTTCCGGACAGGAAAACACAGGACTGCTGTGTTAATAGTGAAAGTCCAAATGAAGAATAAACATTGAAGAACAGGAAATAGGTAAACTAACGAATCAAATGAAATCACTAACAACATGCTTAGTGCACTTTATTGGTGATCATGAATGCCATTGGTCATTTCCCCTCTTGGAGGGGGCCACTAATTTGCACCAAGCATAGCTTCTCTGATTGGTGAATGAATCTGTCTAATCTGATTATAGTTTTCCCTCATTTTTCCTATAAAAAATAGTGAAGAGGTAGAGATGTGTTTTGTCTGTTTGTATTTCAGAAACTTCATTTATCTTTCTCTTTCAAAATAATCTCCAAACTTTGAGATGGTAAAATGAGCAGAAACAAAGAGCATTCTTGAGGTAGATACAGAACATGATAAAAGAAAACAGGGGATATAAAGTTCCCCAAAACAGTTACTAGTTTGAAGGACGGCTTTATTTGAGAACAAATAGTTTTCCAAGTGAATCTTAAATAGGAGAAATCAACTGTATAGTCATGCTAGCTCTCACATTTTATGATATGGTAGCCACACAACCATCACTTGTATATTCAGGCTTCAAGACCCCAACATAAGGCAAGTTCCTGTAGAGTTCAGCGAAGTCCATGCCATAACCCACAACGAAATAATCCGGACACTGCAAAATGATGAATTCTCCTATCAGAAAGCATCAACAATATTGGTACAAGAAGAGGGGAAAATGTAGGATAGTAAATATATCTGAAGATGGTTGATACCAAACTAAAATAAATTAAAAGAATATCTTTACAAGAGTAGCAAACATACATGACTGCCATTTAAGATACGATGTTATAGAACACTACCACTGTAATAGGCTAAGATATTATAACTCGGCAAGCATACTCATTTTGTGAATCTGTTATCTTCATGCTGTGGGTTTTCTATCATATCAGGAAGTGTGGGTCTCAAATCTAATGGTAGGGAACAGAGAGAAAAGTATTGATTCATTACTATTTATGTTGAATAAATTGATAAACAGTTAGAATGGAACTTGTCACCGGCGTCTGATGAAGGTGGATCACCTTCCACTCAGGCAACATTGCAGGTGGATGTGTTCAAGACAACAGCATCAGATGGATAACAGGAGCACCTAACTTAGAAGGTAAGACGGAAACTCCCCAACCAAGCAATGGGTCTTTAGTTTTTTTTTAATGGAGTCTAAGGCTTCGCCTGGGCAAGCTGGCCAGCTACCTAAGTCTGATACTCTCACCAGTCACCAATAATACTCCCCTTCGTGGTCGTCAGCCTCTAAGGCTGGTTTGGTGAGGAGGATATCTGAAGCAACATGATTGGTCAGGGTCCAAGCTTGGTCTATGCCGTAAACTGAAACTAAGGAAAGTGTTTTCCCTCTTGCTATCAGAAGTACCTGACTCTGACAAACCTTAACAAAACCGCTGAAAGAAAAATCTGACTGAATGGGTCTGGGATATAGGGTAGTGTAGAGGTTGGGAATGATCCCACAACCTCAATGTTGCAACATAGCACCATCTGAATGAGCTAATGGCTCGACCCCCATTGAAAGGCATTTGCAAATGGTTCTTGTAGAAAATGGAGGTCGCTATTGAAATTTCAGCACTCTCCGTTGTTCAGTACCTCGATCAATAAAAGGGCCAAAAAATGAAGTTTAAAAGACCGAAGCAAAATAACAGGGTAGAGCTCTAAGGAGTGCCCATGCTCTGCTATACATGCAAGCAGCTGAGAGTACACCTGCAAACAGTGTTGACAAACCAACTGAGCATTCAAAGTTACATGACTTTGCTATATTTTCCTGCTTGCTTTGTTTCATATCCACCTTCATATAAATTTTGCTTGTTCAAGATTATCTGTAGCATGTTACACTGAGTGCAATCTGCAATCTGCAATCTCCTATCTATTGAAAGGGGAAAAAATATTCTCCAAGACAGCCACAATATGCTGTTAAATCAGAAAGCATCAAGACCACCATGGTAAAGGTTGAGTCAAAACAAGCCAAATAAGAAACAGCAGCTTCGGGGCACTGAGAGAAAATGTTGAGATCCCAGTATGATTAGGAGGGGTAAAAACTGCTGTTCCAGAGTTGCAGTTCACTAGTGTCCATTCCATAGCAACCCCAGTTCTCAACTTGAAAAAAATAGATCTAATTTTCAAACAAGAGCTTCTCCAATCTCAATATGTTCCGATGGGTTTCTTTTCCATTACTAACTGTTTAATAAATTGGTGCTGGCTACTGCTGTCAGGACTCTGATTTGCTGTTAAAAAGTAACTATTCTTCTCACAAGGATGAGACAAAAATGATTCTACAGGCACTAGCACCTGAAACCTTGTGTATTTTATTGCATTATCCTCGACTATTCCTTTATTACCTATTCAATTTTTCAGCCTACATTTATATCATGTCCACAGATTCTGCCTAACTTCTTATTATAATGTTGCTTGAAAGAAAAAGCTGAAACCATATGTGGAACATAATCAGAACTCCAAGCAAGATGTAAAAGAAAAAGAATTATTGGAAGGCCCACTAATGGGATTTTCAAATAAGGGCATTTACAGAACATAAGGGAAGGGCAGGCATCAGAATCTGTTGGAAAATATAACTTGAGTTTATAGTATCAAAATTCCCCATATTTCCCCAGCAAAGCAATTGTACAAGGAGTAAACGTGACACAACTTCTGCAATTTAAAACTTCCATTGTTTGTGCCTCGGTTATTTCAGTGGTACATACAAAGAAGATCAGAAGCAGCTCAATGGGATACTAATATTTTGAGGATTTTTCAGCCTCTGTGATGTTTGCAAGTAATATACATGCAGATGAAACTCTGATTCATTAGACAGTTAAAAGCAGTGAAGTTAAAAGCAGTGAATAATCATTAAGTAGATTAATTATAACACCGAAATGTTCCGTCCAGAACCATCAGCTACAGCAATAACTAATAAGTACCACTACGCGAGCTGGCAAGTCAATTTCTATAAGGTTCCATTTCTTTCGACGTAAAACTGGATGTGAAATTTGTTTTATGTTGTAAAAATGATCATAAAACAAATTTTACGTCCATTTTTACGTCGAAAGAAACAGAGCCCAAATGAATAATACCACAATCAAATACAACATAATATTAAACTCCATGACATTTCAATGCTATTATGATGGAACGAGAAAGGCCCATTAACATACCCAACCACAACCAAAAAACGTTTTCTTCTAGTTCTGATGAAATATAAAGACATCTCTAATCAAGAAACTACACATAATCTACAAAAGATGGCACTGTGACTACAAGTTCAATATTGACTAAGCAACAAAAGGCTAACATCCATGGTAACACCACCAATAGCATCAAAATTTAACTTCTTGATCAAATTAGATTTATATTATGTGCAGAGTCAAGTTTTAAGCTATCCAAGTATGCCACAGCTAATATCTGACTACACATCACTGCATAACTTTTTGTAGCAGCTAGCAAGTAAGTTTTTGAATGAATATAGGAGTTTTGAGGCTTTAAGCAAGCAAAAAAATTGGGACTACATCATACACCAGACTCATTTACATATCACAAATAAGCATTCTTATAGATTGATCATTTAGTATAGTAAACATGAAAAAAGAGCTCACTAACTATCAGTCAATTGAACTGGCATTTGGAACATTACCTCAAACCCCCGATAAAACTTTCCCTCTCCCACTAGCTCAAAATGAACTTTTCGTCTTGCGGGCTTGTCGAGGAAAGTGCAAACAGAGACAGAGCATGCCCCTTTTGATTCTAAGTGTGACATCAGGCAGGATAAAGTGTTTCCTGTGTCTACAATGTCCTCAACCTGAGTGAAATAAAAAATCATGAAAAGATAGATTTTAAAGGAAGACCCAAACATTAAAGCCCACTCTTCCAACATAAAAAAGGTGCAAACATAATTATTGTAAGAAGACAAGAAACCCATGTCCTCAACCACATCTAGAAGTTATAATTAACAAATTAAATGACCCTAGCTAGATCCTTTTAGAGAAGATGGAAAAAAAATGTTCCAAAATTATTGTAAGAAGACAAGAAACCCATGTCCTCAACCACATCTAGAAGTTATAATTAACAAATCAAATGACCCTAGCTAGATCCTTTTAGAGAAGATGGAAAAAAAAAGTTCCAAGATTTTCTTTTTTTTAATCAAACAATCGATGACTTTAAAGGGAAAAATGCAGTGTTTAAAGACCCGGCATCGACACATAAATCAGTCTGTAGGGCTCTACATTCGAATACAAAATGAGTTCTTCAAAAACTTAACAGCTCAGGCCAAGCTTAATTGATTTTTTTCTTTAGGATCCATTTCTTTCGACGTAAAAATGGACATAAAATTTGTTTTATGTCCATTTTACGTCGAAAGAAACGAAACCTTAACAAAAAGTTTTCTATTTTCTATTTAGAATTGATTGGTCCTACCTGTAGTGCAATAATATAATAATTTGAATGACGCGTTGGTCCTTTTACAAACTCTAGTTTTATGAGTTTGAGAGTTAACAAATCAAACTATCAAAGAAAACGCTACTAGTCCTCATAAATTGTGTCTAGAACCCTCTCATTCATTGGCATCAAAAAACAGAATGAACAGTATCAACAACTAAAAGAAATAACAAATGGAAATTCCCATCAAACAAAGAATATCCAATAGCAACAAGAGATGAAATTAATATTTCCATCAAACAAAGAACATCAGCTACCAAAAAAAAAAATGAAATTACTTAATGCGAATTTTAGATTTCATGAAAAACATTTCTTGCAGCAAATGTTTTCCTGGGATTTTTATTTTTTCTACAATTTAGCGAGGAATGATATCTTTATGGGTTATTTAGATGAATATCTCAAGACAAAAAAAAATTACTTTTTTTCATATGTAATCAAACAATGGAATAGCAAGAAATTCTGGGGAAAAAAAAAATTCTTCTCCCTGGAAAAGTTTGGAAAGGCAAAATTCCTAAAATTTCCTAAGTAATCGAAAAAATATATATAAATCGAACCAACCCCATTTAATTTTTAGTTACAGTGATATTAGATTTAGTATGATATCCCTCTAAATTAATCATAATCATATCATATCATTTCCTACTAAATCATGGAAAGAAAAAAAAAATCCTTCAGAAATGTTTTTCCTGCAATCCAAACAGGCCCTAAGCTTGAATTTTGTTTTGTTACCACAATAACATGTTTGCCCTTGATATCGATTTTGATGTCACTAGAAATGATGGGAGAAGCATTGGAGACAGTTCCAGAGCCGTAGGATCCAACGCGAATGAAATCAACGGTGATTGGGAGCGTTATTTTTCTAACGATATCAGCCAAGAAAAGAAAAGCCCCAGTGGCCACCCCGATTATGACCAGAGCAGATGAAAATTGTTTGAAATCGTTTGAAATTTGAGAAGCGAGTTCAGAGACTCTGTTTGAGATTTCTTCATCCGTCCAAAGAATTCGTTCTATGTGGTCTTCCATTGCCATTGAGAAGAAGATATGATGGGGGTTTGAGAGGGGTTTGGGTTTTTAGGTGTTTTTTTATGAGAGAGAGAGAGAGATTAAAAAGGAAAGGAGTTGGAGGCTTTGAAGTTTGAAAATGTGCTGTTTTGGCAGGCGAGAATAAAAAGAAAGACACTGTGTAGGGTTTCGAGAGATTTTGTTTTCTAATATCTGACTAAAGTAGGGAAGTACGGATACTGGGTTATAAATAGGGGAGTTATGTGGGAGAAAAAAAAATACCATGGGAGATAGGTGGGAAAAAAAAAGTCCTAGAGGTATCCTGGTAAAATAAAAATCCCATGTTTGGTTGATCGGATTATGGTGGGGAAAAAAAAAACCTTTGTTTGGTTGCTTGAACTGTTGGGTAGAAAAAAATTCTTCTCAAGCTTATTATTGGTTCCTGAGTTTATTTTTGTTCCTGGGGTTATTTTGGGATGGGATGAAAAGGCAATCATTACAAAATTGGGATTAAAAAATTCACCCCACAAGCAATCATTATAGGAGTGGGATTAAAATAAACCTAGTGCTAAAAGGCAACCAAACATGGGATGGGACCAAAATTTAACTAACTCTTCATGAGACAAAAATTTAACTGGCAACTATTCCGATTGATGAGTCGGGTTGACCCTAGTCCCATGGTTTTAAATTTCGACCGAATTTCGGATTTCGGTGGGGACCGAAACAGGTATTTGGCGAAATTAAATATTTCGCCATTTACCAAATTTCGGCCCAAATTTCGAGAAAATGCATTTTTTATTTTTTTTTATAAAAAAAAGCGTTACAAAATTTCGGCCGAAATTTGGGAATTTCGAACGAGAGTAGCAAATTTCGACTGAAATTTTGAAATTTCGGTTTTTCGGAAGTCCGAAATCGAAATTTTAAACCTTGACCCTACCTCATCCGTACTTTTAAATTTCTGCCGAAATCCGAAATTTTGGTTGAGAGTTGAGAGTTGAGAGTTGAGAGTTGAGACCTAAACCGAAATTTGGCAAAATCTGAAATTTCGGGTTTCACCAAATTTGGGCCGAAATACCAAATTTTGGGTTTTACCAAATTTCGGCCGAAATTTCAAGAATTCAATATTTTTTTAAAATAATATGGTATTTTTCATAAATTTCAGCTAAAATTTTGTAATGAATAAAATATTATTTTTTATTGTGTACCGGATTTCAGATTCGGCGAGGGCTGAAATACATACGGAAACTGAAATTTAAAACCATGCCACATCAAAACCTGACATTTAAAAAAAAATTACCATTTTTCTGTTGTCTTTTTGGGACATAAAAACCTAGAGGTGAAAGATATCACTAGGGGTGGACATGGTTCGGTTTTGGGGTATACCCAGAACCAAACCATATATAATCGGTTCCCTGAAATTGGAACCAGAATCGAACCATATATGTTTGGAATCGAGCCGAACTAGAACCATATATAATCGGTTCTGGGTTTACCCAACCTTCACCAAATGTAGATATTTTGCTTAATCGTGTTTATAATCGGCTCGGTTCAATTCAGTGCTGTTTATATATGAACTACAAGCACTAACAGGCACAAATTAGGGATAATCATGCCCAAATTTGGGCAATGCAAAAATTATATATAAACTACAAACAGGCACAAATTTGGGATAATCAGGCACAAATTTGGGTGGATAAATTAAAATTTTAAAGGCAAAGCAACATGTTAAAGAGGGGTGAATTAAAAGGGGGTGGGTTGATTTTATCAAATGAGGAGGCATTGGGTTTTAAGGTGAGGGTCGGTTCTCGGTTCGGTTTTCGGTTCTAGGATCCCAAACCCATAACCGAACCGAATTTCCACCGGTTCCGGGAGATTAGAACCGGAACCGAACCATATAGATATGGAACCGAACCGAACCAAACCACATGTGCCGGTTAGGTTCGGTTCCTCGGTTCGAACTAGAACCATGTCCACCCCTAGATATCACCATGACCAGGTCAACCCGACTTGAGCAAACCTAGATTGGGAAATCAGGTTAGCCTTCATCGGGTTGAGAGTTGGGTCTGGTCGGGTTGGTTTGGGTTCAACGATACAACCCCACTCGAGTTGCACTCCTATCTTTAATTGACTTGTAAGAGTTATTTTTGAATTGCAGTAGACTCTGATAGTTCTTAAAAATTGGGAAATGAAGGTTAGTACCATTGTCAAAAGCTCAAAATATGGTAGTGCAGATATCAGTACCCTATAGTATAATCCATTAATCCCGTATAGATATTAGATGCTTCTACACGTTGTACGGGTGCATTTGGATTGCCCCAGTCAAATTCCGAATCCTATTCTAATTACTTTGGAGTTTGGAGACGGAATGGAAATAAAATAAAATAAAGATTATAATTAAAAAAATCAATAAAAATTTCATTCCTCACCTTTTAGGGTAGGAAACAAATTCCTAGTTTGATTTGCTTTATGTTGATAAGATATCCTATCTTTAAAAAACATTGTACGGATTTCCCCCCTACTTTTTCTTCATTTCTGTCCCTTGATTCCATTCAATTTTTTGAACCAAGTGCTGGAATCAGAATAGAATACTGATTCCAACACCTGATTCTACAATCCAAACGCGTCATATGGGAATCTATACTCAAAATTAAGACCTCACTAGATGTTTCTCAATGCTATTTGCATATTTCTATCGATATGTTCTATGTTATGGGATTTGCTAGGACCAAAGCAGCATTTCGCGGGCCGGCTGTTGCATGAGAGAGCAGTCACATAGGCTCGCTTTTTAACATATTTTATCTTATTCATTTAATTCATGTGAGGTGGCTGCTCTCCCATGCAACAGCCGGCCTGCGAAATGCCTTATGCGATGGTCCCTAGCAAATCCCCTATTTCATATACGGATGATCATGTGTGAGGTCTAGAATTTTTCAGATAGCATAGTGGGACTCACTTCTTAGAATAATCCAAACCGTCCATTTGGCCGCATGTGAATAGGCTGTTCCCCTCAAATCATCTCCATATGATGGTCTGAAAAGCTTTCTGTGATGTACAGTCCAATTACAGATAAGAGGGTTAGAATCATCCTATGGAGATGATTTATGAGGTGTAACCTATTTACGTTGTGGCCCATCAAATGAATGGTTTGGATCATCTAAAGAAGTGGGTCACATTGTACTTTCTAAAGAATATTGGACTTCACTATGCGTGAGATGGATATTGCAATGATGTTTTGAGTCACATTCGATGCCCCAGATCACTGTAAGTGTATCAAAGATAAGGGGCAATTATGTCAAAAGAAAGGTCAGGGTCCTCTTAAATAGGAGCAAAGCAGTACATCTCACGACATCAGAGATCCAACGGCCCAAAATATTCAATCAACATATTCACTTGGGCTCTGTTCACTTGTATTCTCAAGAAAAGAAAGGATGGGAAAGTAACCCAAATTTTCTCGAGAAACCATATTTTCGTATGTTCGCGTGGTTTCTCGAGAAAGTACGTAGGAGGACGTGGAAAATGTATGAAACGTAAAAAATTGACGTGGAAAGTCAAATTTTCTCTCCAACTCCTTTGCAATTTTCCCACGAAATAGATGGGAAAAACGGAGGGATAAACTCTCGGGAAAATCCGTCGGGCTCCCCTCCTCGAAACATTCGTTCTCGCTACAACCCTCCGACGAAACCCACTGGCTCTGTCACCATCTCCGGCGAGGAAAAAAAGGTTAGATCTCCTCTCCCTCTCTCTCATTTACTCATTTTTTTCCTCTTTCTTCTTCAAATGTGGAATGCCTTAATGTTTTTTTCATTTATGTGGGGTTAGTGCTGAATTTTTTTTTAAAGTTTTATAAGCTTTTAAGGTTGTTAGGGCTCTGATTTGTAAGCTTCTAGGGTTTATTATGCTTTGAGAGTTCGGTTTTGGGTATTTTTTTCATTAGGGTTTTGACAACCAAGATATCACCTTCTCCGGTGAGCTCTCCCCTCCGGCCAACCAAAAAAAGGTTAGATCTCGTATAGCTCTACCTCCTTTTGTCATTTTTTTCCTTTTTTCTGCAAATCCAAATTTAAGTGTTTTTTTTTTTTTACGGTTCATAGGATTCGGATTTGTACGGTCGTCCTCTTCTCAACGAATCCAGTCGGTGCTATCACCTTCTTCGAAGAGCTCTCCCCTCCGGCCAACTAAAAACAGGTTAGATCTCGTCTCTCGCCCCTCCTTTTCTCTTTTTTTTTCCTATTTTTTGCAAATACGCCTTTTTGTGTTTTTTTTTCATTTTTTCCATGTTTGTGTTTGGGTTGAACGTGGGTTGGTTAGCAAACGGGAAAATAGGGCCTGCATTTGGGACATCTGGGCTAAGAATTTGGAAAATAGGGCTTCAATTAGGCTTTAATTGTACTGATTTTAGTAGGGGCTCAGTTTTTTTGAAGTTTATTTTAGTGTTTATCTGTTAATTTTTTTTACAGTACTTTGGAAAATAGGGCTTCAATTAGGGGTGTCAATATATAATGCCTCTTTCATGGTTCTCAATATATAATGTCTCGGTGGATGCTTGCTTGTATTTTTCAGTTTACTTGCCGTTTTATTCGGCAATTGGTAAAGAAGGGTTTTGTATTTTTTCGGGGGTTTTAATGTGGGTGTCTGTCGTTGTGGATGATTGTTGCTGGATGTGGGAGTTTTATTTCAATTGTTGTGACTGTGGTTATGGTATCTTTGGTGGTTGGGTTCTTATCTTCAATTATGTGTTTTTTTAGTATTTCGTAGGGCTACCATCATGCTTCGACAGCCAGCAGATAGACGCATGTTGATCCTTCGAGCTGCAGCTATAGTAATATATGGGGCGGCTGCAGTTACGCTTAGGGTTCGACTATACCTAGAGCAGAATATTACAAGAGCACCTTACGAAAGCGGCTACCTAACCCGTAGGACCTTTGTTAGACGTATCACAAATGCAGAGGACCATTGTGTTGCTCTTCTTCGTATGGATGTTCGGTGCTTCCGCACCTTCGCGGGCCTTTTCAGAAACACTACCTTGCCGGAAGACACAATTCATTGCACTGTTGAGGAACAAGTTATGATTTTCTTAAGTGTGATTACACACAACGAAATGAATCGTACTGTTAGGGCAACCACAAGAAGGTCTGGAGCAACTGTTTCAAAGTATTTTAATAAGGTTCTCGATGCTGTTCTTATTCTGCAATACATGTTCATAGTACGTCCATCAAGGGAGACACCACCGGCAATCCTTGATAATCCTAATTTCATGCCTTACTTTAAGGTACGTTTATGATAGCTACATATTTCGACTGTAGGTTGTTAGTAATTGAGGCCTGTTCACAGTGATGGTTGACATCTGAATGTCCATATTATAGGATTGTATCGGTGCAATTGACGGGACGCACATTCCTGCAAAAGTATCTCAGGATAGTCAGAAAAGATATATTTGTCGCAAGCACTTCCCATCCCAAAATGTGTTAGCCTGTTGCGACTTTGACCTAAAGTTTACTTACGTCCTTTGTGGGTGGGAGGGGTCGGCATCGGACTCACGGGTGTTAGCATCTGCCATATCAAAGCAGAACGGGATTCCTATTTTGCCAGGTAATAGTTACCTTATTATTCTGTTTCTACCGATGCAGTTTCCGTAGTACAAAGTTAATTAAAGTATAATCATTTCTTTGATTGTAGGAAAGTTTTACCTTGGTGATGCAGGATATCCGTGCCTGTCCCATTTTATAACTCCAATCCGAGGAATTAGTTACCATCTCAATCAGATTAGAGGGTGCAAACCTATAAAACCCGAGGAGTTGTATAACCAAAGGCATTCTTCGGCGAGGAATGTAATTGAGCGAACTTTTGGTGTCTTGAAGAAGCGATTCAGCATATTAAATTCAGCACCCATGTACTCATATGACAAGCAGATTGATATAGTGTTGGCATGTTGTTGCGTCCACAACCACATTAGGAGGGAGATGCCTGATGATGCCTACATTCAGGATGTTGATAATGAGCTGGCATTGCTTCCACCTGAAGAGGAAGAAGAGGAAGGACCTGTTCCTCCTCCTCCTATGACCAGAGCCGAGGATTTAAGGGAATGTCATAACATTCGAATCACAATCATAAATCAGATGTGGAATGATTTCCAAGCACGTCGTCGTTAGGAAACGACGACGACGCAACAGTTGCGCACTTCTGTTTACATTTTCAATGTCTACTTTGTTGGAACTGTAGCTTATATTCCATTCTTTGTGGTATACTATTTTTATAGATACTCATTTGGTGTGCTAGGTTGAGATATGTTTATGTAATTTCTATGTTTACTACAATATTGGTTAATGTAACTTCTATGATTGCTTATGCCTATTGGTTATCTATAATTCTATGATTGAATATTTTTTATATGAAGTTGTGGACCCCGATCCGGAGAGGACGAGTGCGGCGAGGGACGCGTGGTCCCCACAGCAATCCTCTAAGATCTCCACAATGTGAAGGAGAGCTCTGCCAAGGAACTCTCGAAACTGATGCCACCCTCACAGCATAGCACGAGTGGCGATATAAAAAGAAAGAGATACATCCTGATCAGGAGCCAGGGCTCGAAACCGAGATGTACCTAAAAAGAACTCAGAGTCGCCATCCATGGATAGGCCATGGAACCCTAAAATCAAATCCTCTGTGCAATGGATAACCAGAAATATATATGGGTTCGTGCCTGGTTACGAATGGGGAAGGTCTGAGAGCACCCCCAATTCGCCCGAGTGCAAGCACTTGGTCTCTTATGCCATTTTCATTAATTCCAAAGAAGTTTGAGTAAAAATCATGTGAAATGGGAACAATCCTCAGGAATCGTCTACCTAGGCATGCATTTCCTGAGAATGGAGAAATAAACACGTAAAATGAAATGAAAAATGTGTCACCTAAGCAAAGCTAGGTTATGAGTGACATGCCTAATGGGTGTCTAAGTTTCTGGTGGACACGCACATGCAAGCTACAACCAAAGGTATAGTATCAGTACAAGAAAGTAAGAAAACATATCAAAACATGAGACACAAATCTATGCTATGTATGACGGGACAAGACAAGTCCTAACTCTAATGCAGGACTGGACTCGGACCAGAATGGCCATCCATCCTAGCTGCGCTACGTATCCCGGCCTCGGGAAGAATCGGAGCCCACGTAGTTCGATGCCCTATTCTAAATTATGATGCCTAAGACATCTAGCCCTCTATCCTAGACTCGATCTAAAAGACCGAACCAGTTATTAAAGCTTCTTGTATGATTATTAAAATTCCAGTGAATTGTGGATTTTAGGACACCCTATATGCCCTAACTAATGCAAGTTGATTAGCCTTAGGCTAATGCAGGTGGTTCCTACAATCCTATGTGTAACTAGGCCGTGCAACCTAATGAAAACCACGGGATGACTATATGCCTAGTCTACCCATCGGTTCGACTAAATGTCTAACCGATCGACTCGAGGCCTCCTAACTCTAGGGACACTCACACGACAGGACATACCATACCAATACAAATCAAGACAAACTCCTAACTCTAGAACACAACCTAAACAGCTAGGACACACTCCTAACTCTAAAGGAAGATCTTTTCGAAAATGGTTTGAATATTTTTGTAATTTTCAAAGGTTTAAAATGTTTATTTTTAAAAGTTTGGCTGGACTTGGGATGTGGATCCCAAGCTGCACTACGTACCTCGTGGAAGAGGATCAAGCCAACGTAGTTCGGAACGAACTCTCTAACTATCAAACACTTACAGCAAATCAATTATTTTTTATGTTTTCACCCTCTTGGCCAAAGACCGGAGGGAATATACAAAACAACATCCTAGGGACAAACCCTAGGGTGTACAGGAGAAACTATGCTCTAATAATACTATTATAAGAGCAAATGAGTCAAAGACTCTCTAATGACAGTAACTGAAGAATAAATGAGTCAAAGACTCTCTAATAAAAGCGACTAAAGGATAAACGAGTCAAAGACTCTCTAATAAGAGCAACTGATAACACTGAAATAAGATAACGAAGTCAAAGACTCTCTAATAATACTGCAAATGAAACAGATGAGTCAAAGACTCTCTAAAAACGGAAACACGAGTCAAAGACTCCAATGACACCAACTAAAAGATAAATGAGTCAAAGACTCTCTAAAGGAAAAGAAACACGAGTCAAAGACTCCACTCACACCAACTAAAGGATTAATGAGTCAAAGATTCTCTAAAAGAGATGAAAACACGAGTCAAAGACTCCACTAACACCAACTAAAGGATATATGAGTCAAAGACTCTCTAAAGGAAAAGAAACACGAGTCAAAGACTCTACTGACAACAACTAAAGGATAAATGAGTCAAAGACTCTCTAAAAGAGATGAAAACACGAGTCAAAGACTCCACTAACACCAACTAAAGGATATATGAGTCAAAGACTCTCTAAAGGAAAAGAAACACGAGTCAAAGACTCCACTAATACCAACTAAAGGATAAATGAGTCAAAGACTCTCTAAAAGAGATGAAAACACGAGTCAAAGACTCCACTAACACCAACTAAAGGATATATGAGTCAAAGACTCTCTAAAGGAAAAGAAACACGAGTCAAAGACTCCACTAACACCAACTAAAGGATAAATGAGTCAAAGACTCTCTAAAGGAAATGAAAACACGAGTCAAATCAGATAATATAAGATTGAAAATCTGTGATCAAGATGAAATGAGATAGCATAAGATTGCTTTCAACGGATGGATCATGAATGACTAATCCTATGAGATCTTTGGAAATGAATGGGATTTACATCCTAACCCCAAAGGAAAAGTTTTTTAATCTTCACACATTTTATCAGTGTTACCTGAAGGCATCAACCCTAACCCTAATCTAGCGGAGTGGAGAAAGGATCTCGACTCATGACTTTGTTTGTGTACCTAGGACCGATCGTAGCCATTGGAAGATGGACTACGGCCTAATCTAGACATAAATGGGTAGGATATCCTAAACTAGGCTCACACACGTGATGCACATGTGTTCGTATACTACATGCATGTGTGGGTTAATCTAGGGGTAAGGCCAAGAGTTCCCTTAGCGCGAATCCATGTTCGATATACTGTACCAGTGTCCGGCGTATCAGTACGTGAACAAGAGATCCGTTTACGTACCATAAAGGTACTAGGCTAAGGGTGGAATGCTTCTCTAGCACAGAGGCACCAGGTGATGAAATCCCAGTCAACCATGCTAGATAACACTCCGGGTTCCTAAAATAGGACGTGTGTGCATGTGAGATGCAGGGGTTTAGATGCAAGTGATGTAAGTGTGTGCAATAAGTTCGCGCAATCTATGATACCTTCAGGTTTTGTTAGATTAAGTTTGAGTAAATGTGATTTTATCAATGGATTTTATCAATTTTAATTTCGAATTTCGAATGTTGAAAATCACTTGGTAGTAATTAATTTCAAATTTTCAATGGATTGTATCAATTTTAAGCATATGAATGATTTTACAAGTGAAATTATTGCAAACGAATTCGAAATGAGTTGAAATTTCTACAGCAGCAAGATGGGAATGTATGTAGCTTAATAGATGAGTTTTGCAGATTTTTACATTAAATTCATATTTAATCTTGATTTAACAATTAAATGACCAGATTGCCAAATTAACACAGAAACTACAAGAAATAGACATATAAATTCTATGAAATTTCTACAGAAATAAGATATCAATAAAATGAGCATGCGGTGAGAATTTCATAAATTATAAAGACTATTTACTACCGATTTCGGATTTTACAATTTTCAGACCAGATTAAGAATTAACACTACATCCCATATGAAAACAGATCCAAATCACTCGAAAAGTTTACAGTAACAAGAAATATGGAAGATAAGACTACTGTAAAAAGTTTAAGAATTTTAAGGGTGATTTGATGTCAGTAACAAGTCTCACAAAATCTGATAATTTTCAAAGAAAGCATTAAATAATATACCAAATAAACTCCAAAAATCCTTAAAAATTCATGGTAAAATGAATCAGTACCATATTAATTTCCCACGAAATTGCATTAAATTTGGAATCTGTTTGGTATATAATTTAATTTTTCTTCGTCAAAAGATGTTTTTTTGAAGAGTTTTCTATTTTTAAAACACAATTTGCGGAAAAAATCAGAAAAATTCGGAAAAATACAGAAATATTTTGAGAAAAATGCACCTACCTGTGGTGAAGATCTTGCCGCCGCCGATCCGATCCGCCGTCTTTCGCTTTCTCTTAGAGGGAAGGATTGGGAGGTGATTGGGAGAGATAATGGAAGAAGAATATAGGGAAAGGGATTTGAGGGAGTGATTGGAAGAGATAATGGAAGAGAAAGAGATAATGGAAGGTAAATCTCCTTTTTTTCTCCCCTTTTTTATGGATGGGAAGGAAGATATATATAGGGAGAGAAAGAGAGAGAGAGAGATGTGTTGGTGGAGAGCTCATCATGTTGTCCCTCTTAGTGGAGAATCCATCATCATTCTTCTTAGTGGAGGGCCCATCATGTTTCTTAGTGGAGAATCCATCATCATTCTTCTTAGTGGAGGGCCCATCATGTTTCTTAGTGGAGAATCCATCATCATTCTTCTTAGTGGAGGGCCCATCATGTTTCTTAGTGGAGAATCCATCATCATTCTTCTTAGTGGAGGGCCCATCATGTTTCTTAGTGGAGAATCCATCATCATTCTTCTTAGTGGAGGGCCCATCATGTTTCTTAGTGGAGAATCCATCATTATTGTTCTTAGTGGAGGGCCCATCATGTTTCTTAGTGGAGAATCCATCATTATTGTTCTTAGTGGAGGGCCCATCATGTTTCTTTAGTGGAGAATCCATCATTATTGTTCTTCATAAGAGGCCTCACAAGAGGCCCTACTGAGGCCCCACAATGTGGGCCCCACAACGCGGGCCCCACAACGCGGGCCCCACAACGTGGGCCCCACAATGTGGGCCCTCGGTTGATTCGAATTTTAAACAAATGTTCAATGCGGGCCCACCAAACGGGTCCAAATTCTCCCTCGCTTGGATTCTTATGAATAATCTCTCTCAACCTCTCACGGAAAAATGCGAAACATGGCGGAAATGATCGGATGGGGTTTCTCCCAAGCATAGCGAACTTGGGTCCGGTCAAAATGGGGTGTCTACAGATGCCCCTCTTTGGCAGAGCGTGTGTAACACGCGAATGGCAAAGCTGAACAGACGACACATTTTGACTGACCCGAAACCAAAACAAAGCAAATTTTTGGGTTTTCAGTTTTAAAACGATATTCACAAAGATAAAACTCTACTAACAATAGGGAGATAGTCTCTCACCGACTCTTAACTCGGCAACTAAGACATCTCAAAGAGATAGTCTCTCCCTAATACTCATGACTCGACTAATTAATAAAAAACGAACGAACGATTACAAAAACACAAACATTTTTTCTTTTTCTTTTTTTTTATATATCAGGCTAAGCCAAAGTACACATAACAATTGCTCAAAGAGCACAAACCAAACAAACAAACCAATCACTTCAATTACTCAAAGAGCTTTCATTTTTTTTTCTTAGAAACCACGTTGCAATTTGTCTAAGACAAGCACAAACTCAAACACTTAAAGAGTTTTTCCTTTTTAGAAACCTGCAAAAATAGGCCAAAGACCAATGTATTGAAACTCGTCCAAAACAAGTTCAAAACCAAACACTCAAAGAGTTTTTCCTTTTTAGAAACCTGCAAAAATAGGCCAAAGACCAATGTATTGAAACTCGTCCAAAACAAGTTCAAAACCAAACACTCAAAGAGTTTTTCCTTTTTAGAAACCTGCAAAAATAGGCCAAAGACCAATGTATTGAAACTCGTCCAAAACAAGTTCAAAACCAAACACTCAAAGAGTTTTTTTTCTTTTTAGAAACCTACAAAAATAGGCCAAAGACCAATGTATTGAAACTCGTCCAAAACAAGTTCAAAACCAAACACTCAAAGAGTTTTTTTTTTTTTTTTTTTTTTTAAATCATGCCGATCAGTCAAAGACTCGACCAATTATTAGGGTAATCGAATATTCAAGCTAAACTCAAACTTCTAATACCCGAGGCGAGACTAAGTCTCAAGCCCAGCGATAGTTATACAGATCATTGCTGAAAATAAATCTGTGTAACTATCCGAGTAACTCTGACTCCTCTCTTTCAAGGTACCGAATCACTCCGGATCATGCGGTTCTGCTAAACAGTTCCACGTAAATCCAAATTCGTAGGTCCTGCTAAACAGTCCCCTACAAACCTCTTCGCAGATACACATGACTCCTAACACGTTAGGAAGCTGCACATTGCGGGACGATGATTAGGTAAGTCACCACTTGACATTACACTACTAATCATCTGGGTACTAAGTACCAGAGGCGAGACTAAGTCTCAAGCCTAGCGATAGTTATACAGATCATTACTGAAAATAAATCTGTTTAACTATCCGAGTAACTCTGACTCCTCTCTTTCAAGGTAGCGAATCACTCTGGATCACGCGGTTCTGCTAAACAGTTCCACATAAACCCAAATTCGTAGGTCCTGCTAAACAGTCCCCTACAAACCTCTTCGCAGATACACATGACTCCTAACTCGTTAAGAAGCTGCACATTGCGGAACGATGATTAGGTAAGTCACTACTTGACATTACACTACTAATCATCGGGGTACTAAATACCCGGGAGAAGGAAGAAAAGACCAATCCGTGTAACACAGGATCGGAAATATTTTCCTTATTAAAACATTTCAAAAAGACCAAACCGTGTAACACAGGTTCGATAATTTCCATCTCTATTAAAATCTTTCAAAAGGACCAAACCGTGTAACACAGGTTCGGTAATTTCTATCTCTGTTAAAAACTTTCAAAACGACCAAACTGTGTAACACATGTTCGGTAATTTCAAACTCTGTTAAAATCTTTCAAAAAGAATGAAGAATTTACCATCTTTGATCGATTTCACTAATGGGCCAGTCATCTCTTACCAAGAATAACTAGGAGCGCATGATCTTTGCTGAAAGCAAAACTCAAATAGATTGATGAGATTTTCAGGTGCTGACTCTCTTTAACAGGTGAGAAGCATTTTGATGAGGTTTGAAGGATGCAGGAGTAGATTTTATACTCCGCTGGGAATTAAAGTTTCTGAAACTGACTCCAAAAGAAACAATTGGATCAAGGAATTCAACTCAAAGAGCATGTTCAAGCTTCTCTGCTTTCTATTTGCTAAGAATAGATATCCCAGTTATCATTGTGTAATATCTTTTATGACGTAAGTCATAAAAGATGCCCCTAGTATGATGTGCTTCCATGACAAAGTCTTAAGAAGGCAGAACCAAGGTAAGTAGAAAAAATTTGAGTTTGCATGAGTTCTTTCTTTGGTATAGTGGTAAAACCAACTCTACAAAGGCTGAACGTAAGAATTCTTCATTTTGCTCAGTGTTTGAGGCTTTGATGTTTCAGGCAGGTCAGAATAAAAAATCTCTTGCCCTTCTTTGATTCTTAAACCAGGATCTACTCTAGATTTTTCTTTACATTTTGGAAGGTGTACACCCATTCTCTTCAGTGCCAAACACTTTTGATTCTAAAAGAAAATAATGATAAACAAGGAACAGACTCCTGAGGACTCTTTCAAAGAAGACTTACAATATTAAAGGGACTTGACTAAATTCTGATTCATCCTTAGATAAAATGTGTTATTTTTTTAAATGGTAAGGTCAGCCACTCTTAGAGTAGTCTCAAAAACTATGTCAAGATGACCTAATTTCCTCCATCGGGATCTCCGTCATGGTTGTTACCCCTTTCGGATTGCTCGGTCTTAATGCCCCTAGTTTAAAAAGGTGTCAAAATAAGTCTCGCTGACACTACTCGGATTCCAGGATTCTGCCCTGTGCAGAGGTGGCTTCTCCGTCTCCCTGATTTCTCTCTTCAAAAGAAGTCATAACTTTTGCTTTCCAAGCTTTCAGTCTGAAAGACCACTTATCTCAACTTTTGCTTGTACTCAAACTTGGGAATTCTACGTAACTGAGGAACTCCTTCTGCTTCTATTCAACTCAACTATTCATGGGAAGTCTTTGCCCTTGACTGGATTACCTCTTCAAGTTTTCAATCCAGCAGACCACTACCCTGACTTTTTGCATAAGCTAACTCTTTTGGCTGTTAACTTAGCAAATGTATATCTCTAGGCCGCCCTTTCGGGTTTTCAACCTAGTGGGTCTTCAGACTCTCATTATTTTCTTTCTGTTTTTCTTTTCATTCGCCTCGAACCTTTGCTTGTTTCACCAGAAGGACTTTCTAGGTGGGCTTGGGTTCGAAAGGGTTGAATACCTAAGGTTCTAAAGATTTGAACCGAATCTGGTCTAGCCAGACTACCTACGTACCCCAAAGATGGAGGATCAGATCCGCGTAGTTCGCTTTGGGATTTTTCAAAGAATGGTTTAGCATTTAGCTTCAAAATTTTCAAAGGGGATTTTATCCCAAGGTTTGACCGAACTTGAATTAATCAAGTTGCCTACGTACCCCTGAAGAGGTGGGGATCAGGTCCGACGTAGTTCGGGTGCATAAATGCCCCGGGTTTATAATGTGTTTGAAAAGAAGTTGTTTTAATTTTGCTTTTGGCCCAAAGGGTTTACAAATGGATTTTAAAACATTAGGATTTTGGCTATAAAAGCTCAAACGATCAAGGATGGCCTCCTGATGTATTTGATGTACAAGCCCTTTTGTTTAAGGTTCAAAGCCTTTGAATTTTTTTTTTTTTTTGAGGAGTCTGGTGGTTTTCTGGCAAAACTTCAACCACTGTGCTCCACTCCCGTCTCAAAGATCTTGAATTTATGCTCAAGATTCCATAACTCTGTCTGAAAATCTTCTCTCAATATCTCATCAGCTCCACAGGATGCCTGACGCTTATCTCTTTAAAATTTTATTCCTCAACTGGATGTCTAAAGCAGATGAAGTCTTGCTTTGATCAACGACAGGGCATTCCCCTGGTTTATCCTTATAGGATCAAGCAAAACTACCTCAAACCCCTCTAAACAGGTTTATCAATTCTTTGCGCTCCTTAGGAGATAAAGTTTTTCCAATACATCCATCCCGAGTTTCGGATTTCGATACCTCTATCAATGGCTTCGATTTCTTCTTTAAGTGGCTATGCTCGACGCTCTTCCTCTCGTTTGACCATCTTTCAGATCTCGAGGTGAATTTCGTCTGCATTCTCATCCGAGAAGGGGGTCTTTAGTTATTTAAACATTAGATCTAAGAGTGAATCATAGAGTATCAAAGATACGAAATCAACCATTTTATGGAATTGAAGACTGTAAGTACATTGATGATTTTTGACGCGCCTCGATGGGCTCTTCATCAGTTCTGACAGAAAACAGAACACTGACTCTGTATAAGAAAGACTGACAGACATGACTTCATTTTTTTTTTCTTTTAACATCTACGTAACTGAACTTTTTCAACTTAGAGAGAAGAAAGTTGATGTACGCTCAATAAAAGACAAATCTAAAGATACAGGACACTTCTTCAAAGGTAGTGAACTGACACTGAAAGCTTATAGGTGATACACCTTTCCTCATGATAATGATAACTATAAAGTTCAATCCCGGAGTAGAAATCCCAGAAAAAGCAACTCCACAAGGTCTAGGTTAAATGGGGCAACAAAAGGCTTATGTTGACAATGTGGGTAAAACAATAGACTGCCTGGATCAAGTATGATTGGAAATGGTCAGTCTTTAGAAAGAATGGTCTTTCGCTAAACACAGACTCTTGACTTGGAAGCACACACACTAGATCAATAGTCATGGGATAAAGATTCTGAACAAATAGAGAAAAGAGTAATCTTGAAATACACCAAAGGGTATTTTATTCTGAAAATCAAAGAAATACTGTCTATAAAGGTCAAGGAAAAATAGACAGTGATAATATGACATACATCAACAGGGTTTCAATGAATTCTCAATCCACACCTTGAAGTCTCATTTGAGTATAACTGCTCTTCTTTTTGGGAATGAAAGAGTCAGGAACGATAAACATCCCTAATCAAAATAAATTTCGATCTCAGCAATGATCATGCACTCAAAGAATACAGGTAAGATCAAACTTTTCCATTAATGATTTCGATATGATCCAAGGGTAAAAGATATATGATAGGTAAACATGGATCAAAAAATCAATGGCTCAGATAATAGACCATGGCCATAAGAATGACAAAAGTAGGGTCAAAGACCAGATCTAAAATCTGAATGATGGATATCAACAACTGTACGATCAATATGAGATGAAATGATAGACCATGGTCATAAGGACAGCAAACGAGCTATCGGCCAGATCTCAAGACAAACAGGTTGACAAATAAGGATCTAATCCTACTAAATGATGTATACATGAGAATCAAGACAAGGCAGACTGACTCCAAAGGATAGCAATCATGCTTAACATACTTTTGGATAAAATCCAGCAGCATAACGGCTATACGAGGAGGTCAAGGTCCAGACTAAGTAAACTGACTCTAAAGAGTAGCCGTCATGCTCAAAATGTTCTGTAGCCGTCATGCTCAAAATGTTCTGGATAAAATCCGGCAGCATAACGACTATACAAGGGATCACCCTAGCTCAATCGAAAGGTATGAATAACGGTTTACTAGAGAAGGGTGATCAACAGATGGACTAACCAAAGGTGAGAATATACAACAATGGGTCAAACCCTATAATCAACAGATCAAGGGCTAAACTCGGCCAAGGTAATGACGGTCAAAATCCACTGACTAGATCTAGATCTAAATTCGGAATGGATATAACCGACTGAAAGGAATAAGGAATCTCTGACTAAGAGGAGAACCATAATATACATAATCAGTATATATAAGTAAATACACATACACACAAATCCTAACCAGGGGCACCAGCCCTAATTCTAATCTAGCGGAGTCGAGAAAATCTCGACTCAAGACAGACTAATGAGTGTACTAGGACCGTACTGTAGTCATGTAAAATGAACTACCCTAGTCTACAAATGGGGCAAAGCTCCTAACTCTAGGCTTCACATGTGTAAGCAACACATGTTCGACCCTATATGAATGCAATATACACACGGGTACTCCCTAGTTGGGCTTCACTAGGTCAGTAAGTATATATATATAAAACAAAGTAGGGCTCCGGACTCAATCTAATGGGTGCTATGCATATGAAACATACTTAATATGTAGCGCTGGCGCATAGCTTGGAAATAGATTCAACAGTACCATCAGGGTGAAGACATCCCAGTCGGGCACGCATTGAATCTATCCCGTGGAGCCAAGAAGAAAAAACAAGGAAAAACAAATATGATAATGCATGATGTGTAGTGTGTGAATCCCTTGTTTTAATTACGCACCTGCCTGGCGCCCCTGGATTCTAACGATAGAGTTCCCATTTAAAATGATTTTAGCTCAAATTTCTCCAAAGTTAATAAAAATGGCATTTTTAAAGAGTTAGGCAATGTTTCAAGAACTCCCCAGCAGAGTCGCCAGCCTGTGGACCCCGATCCTGAGAGGACGAGTGCGGCGAGGGACGCGAGGTCCCCACAGCAATCCTCTAAGATCTCCACAATGTGAAGGAGAGCTCTGCCAAGGAACTCTCGAAACTGATGCCACCCTCACAGCATAGCACGAGTGGCGATATAAAAAGAAAGAGATACATCCTGATCAGGAGCCAGGGCTCGAAACCGAGATGTACCTAAAAAGAACTCAGAGTCGCCATCCATGGATAGGCCATGGAACCCTAAAATCAAATCCTCTGTGCAATGGATAACCAGAAATATATATGGGTTCGTGCCTGGTTACGAATGGGGAAGGTCTGAGAGCACCCCCAATTCGCCCGAGTGCAAGCACTTGGTCTCTTATGCCATTTTCATTAATTCCAAAGAAGTTTGAGTAAAAATCATGTGAAATGGGAACAATCCTCAGGAATCGTCTACCTAGGCATGCATTTCCTGAGAATGGAGAAATAAACACGTAAAATGAAATGAAAAATGTGTCACCTAAGCAAAGCTAGGTTATGAGTGACATGCCTAATGGGTGTCTAAGTTTCTGGTGGACACGCACATGCAAGCTACAACCAAAGGTATAGTATCAGTACAAGAAAGTAAGAAAACATATCAAAACATGAGACACAAATCTATGCTATGTATGACGGGACAAGACAAGTCCTAACTCTAATGCAGGACTGGACTCGGACCAGAATGGCCATCCATCCTAGCTGCGCTACGTATCCCGGCCTCGGGAAGAATCGGAGCCCACGTAGTTCGATGCCCTATTCTAAATTATGATGCCTAAGACATCTAGCCCTCTATCCTAGACTCGATCTAAAAGACCGAACCAGTTATTAAAGCTTCTTGTATGATTATTAAAATTCCAGTGAATTGTGGATTTTAGGACACCCTATATGCCCTAACTAATGCAAGTTGATTAGCCTTAGGCTAATGCAGGTGGTTCCTACAATCCTATGTGTAACTAGGCCGTGCAACCTAATGAAAACCACGGGATGACTATATGCCTAGTCTACCCATCGGTTCGACTAAATGTCTAACCGATCGACTCGAGGCCTCCTAACTCTAGGGACACTCACACGACAGGACATACCATACCAATACAAATCAAGACAAACTCCTAACTCTAGAACACAACCTAAACAGCTAGGACACACTCCTAACTCTAAAGGAAGATCTTTTCGAAAATGGTTTGAATATTTTTGTAATTTTCAAAGGTTTAAAATGTTTATTTTTAAAAGTTTGGCTGGACTTGGGATGTGGATCCCAAGCTGCACTACGTACCTCGTGGAAGAGGATCAAGCCAACGTAGTTCGGAACGAACTCTCTAACTATCAAACACTTACAGCAAATCAATTATTTTTTATGTTTTCACCCTCTTGGCCAAAGACCGGAGGGAATATACAAAACAACATCCTAGGGACAAACCCTAGGGTGTACAGGAGAAACTATGCTCTAATAATACTATTATAAGAGCAAATGAGTCAAAGACTCTCTAATGACAGTAACTGAAGAATAAATGAGTCAAAGACTCTCTAATAAAAGCGACTAAAGGATAAACGAGTCAAAGACTCTCTAATAAGAGCAACTGATAACACTGAAATAAGATAACGAAGTCAAAGACTCTCTAATAATACTGCAAATGAAACAGATGAGTCAAAGACTCTCTAAAAACGGAAACACGAGTCAAAGACTCCAATGACACCAACTAAAAGATAAATGAGTCAAAGACTCTCTAAAGGAAAAGAAACACGAGTCAAAGACTCCACTCACACCAACTAAAGGATTAATGAGTCAAAGATTCTCTAAAAGAGATGAAAACACGAGTCAAAGACTCCACTAACACCAACTAAAGGATATATGAGTCAAAGACTCTCTAAAGGAAAAGAAACACGAGTCAAAGACTCTACTGACAACAACTAAAGGATAAATGAGTCAAAGACTCTCTAAAAGAGATGAAAACACGAGTCAAAGACTCCACTAACACCAACTAAAGGATATATGAGTCAAAGACTCTCTAAAGGAAAAGAAACACGAGTCAAAGACTCCACTAATACCAACTAAAGGATAAATGAGTCAAAGACTCTCTAAAAGAGATGAAAACACGAGTCAAAGACTCCACTAACACCAACTAAAGGATATATGAGTCAAAGACTCTCTAAAGGAAAAGAAACACGAGTCAAAGACTCCACTAACACCAACTAAAGGATAAATGAGTCAAAGACTCTCTAAAGGAAATGAAAACACGAGTCAAATCAGATAATATAAGATTGAAAATCTGTGATCAAGATGAAATGAGATAGCATAAGATTGCTTTCAACGGATGGATCATGAATGACTAATCCTATGAGATCTTTGGAAATGAATGGGATTTACATCCTAACCCCAAAGGAAAAGTTTTTTAATCTTCACACATTTTATCAGTGTTACCTGAAGGCATCAACCCTAACCCTAATCTAGCGGAGTGGAGAAAGGATCTCGACTCATGACTTTGTTTGTGTACCTAGGACCGATCGTAGCCATTGGAAGATGGACTACGGCCTAATCTAGACATAAATGGGTAGGATATCCTAAACTAGGCTCACACACGTGATGCACATGTGTTCGTATACTACATGCATGTGTGGGTTAATCTAGGGGTAAGGCCAAGAGTTCCCTTAGCGCGAATCCATGTTCGATATACTGTACCAGTGTCCGGCGTATCAGTACGTGAACAAGAGATCCGTTTACGTACCATAAAGGTACTAGGCTAAGGGTGGAATGCTTCTCTAGCACAGAGGCACCAGGTGATGAAATCCCAGTCAACCATGCTAGATAACACTCCGGGTTCCTAAAATAGGACGTGTGTGCATGTGAGATGCAGGGGTTTAGATGCAAGTGATGTAAGTGTGTGCAATAAGTTCGCGCAATCTATGATACCTTCAGGTTTTGTTAGATTAAGTTTGAGTAAATGTGATTTTATCAATGGATTTTATCAATTTTAATTTCGAATTTCGAATGTTGAAAATCACTTGGTAGTAATTAATTTCAAATTTTCAATGGATTGTATCAATTTTAAGCATATGAATGATTTTACAAGTGAAATTATTGCAAACGAATTCGAAATGAGTTGAAATTTCTACAGCAGCAAGATGGGAATGTATGTAGCTTAATAGATGAGTTTTGCAGATTTTTACATTAAATTCATATTTAATCTTGATTTAACAATTAAATGACCAGATTGCCAAATTAACACAGAAACTACAAGAAATAGACATATAAATTCTATGAAATTTCTACAGAAATAAGATATCAATAAAATGAGCATGCGGTGAGAATTTCATAAATTATAAAGACTATTTACTACCGATTTCGGATTTTACAATTTTCAGACCAGATTAAGAATTAACACTACATCCCATATGAAAACAGATCCAAATCACTCGAAAAGTTTACAGTAACAAGAAATATGGAAGATAAGACTACTGTAAAAAGTTTAAGAATTTTAAGGGTGATTTGATGTCAGTAACAAGTCTCACAAAATCTGATAATTTTCAAAGAAAGCATTAAATAATATACCAAATAAACTCCAAAAATCCTTAAAAATTCATGGTAAAATGAATCAGTACCATATTAATTTCCCACGAAATTGCATTAAATTTGGAATCTGTTTGGTATATAATTTAATTTTTCTTCGTCAAAAGATGTTTTTTTGAAGAGTTTTCTATTTTTAAAACACAATTTGCGGAAAAAATCAGAAAAATTCGGAAAAATACAGAAATATTTTGAGAAAAATGCACCTACCTGTGGTGAAGATCTTGCCGCCGCCGATCCGATCCGCCGTCTTTCGCTTTCTCTTAGAGGGAAGGATTGGGAGGTGATTGGGAGAGATAATGGAAGAAGAATATAGGGAAAGGGATTTGAGGGAGTGATTGGAAGAGATAATGGAAGAGAAAGAGATAATGGAAGGTAAATCTCCTTTTTTTCTCCCCTTTTTTATGGATGGGAAGGAAGATATATATAGGGAGAGAAAGAGAGAGAGAGAGATGTGTTGGTGGAGAGCTCATCATGTTGTCCCTCTTAGTGGAGAATCCATCATCATTCTTCTTAGTGGAGGGCCCATCATGTTTCTTAGTGGAGAATCCATCATCATTCTTCTTAGTGGAGGGCCCATCATGTTTCTTAGTGGAGAATCCATCATCATTCTTCTTAGTGGAGGGCCCATCATGTTTCTTAGTGGAGAATCCATCATCATTCTTCTTAGTGGAGGGCCCATCATGTTTCTTAGTGGAGAATCCATCATCATTCTTCTTAGTGGAGGGCCCATCATGTTTCTTAGTGGAGAATCCATCATTATTGTTCTTAGTGGAGGGCCCATCATGTTTCTTAGTGGAGAATCCATCATTATTGTTCTTAGTGGAGGGCCCATCATGTTTCTTTAGTGGAGAATCCATCATTATTGTTCTTCATAAGAGGCCTCACAAGAGGCCCTACTGAGGCCCCACAATGTGGGCCCCACAATGTGGGCCCCACAACGCGGGCCCCACAACGCGGGCCCCACAACGTGGGCCCCACAATGTGGGCCCTCGGTTGATTCGAATTTTAAACAAATGTTCAATGCGGGCCCACCAAACGGGTCCAAATTCTCCCTCGCTTGGATTCTTATGAATAATCTCTCTCAACCTCTCACGGAAAAATGCGAAACATGGCGGAAATGATCGGATGGGGTTTCTCCCAAGCATAGCGAACTTGGGTCCGGTCAAAATGGGGTGTCTACAGAAGTGTTTCGAAAATTTGCAGGCGAGATGGCAGCAACTGCAGGTACAGCGGATAAGAAGGTGAATGTCTCATGGAATCAGACTATGGATGGGGCTCTCTTGGCAGCCCTTAAGAATCAGATAGCGGAGGGGCAGAAGACCGGTGCTGGGTTCAAAGAGTGCGCTTATTTTGCTGTTGTGCAGGAACTGATTACTGTCCTGAACATGACCCTAACGAAAGAGCATGTGAAAAATCGGTTGAAGACACTGAAGACAACGTACAGGACTCTGAACTCTATCATAAATCTTAGTGGCTTTGGCTGGGATGAAACCATATGCAAGTTATCGGTTGACGAAGAAGTGAAGAATGAATACTTGAGGGTAATATTTATTTTTCTTATATCGCTTCCTCCATTTATAAGTTACATGTTTAAATAATATTCCGTGACAATTCCTTTCTTTTTTTACAGTTGCATCCAGAACACCAACGCTTCTTTAGCAAACGGTATCCCCTCTACGAAGAAATGAAAGCTGTCTGCGATGATGATTACGCACGTGGGGAGGATGTCAGGGATGTAAGAAGGGATCCCACTCAGACGACGCAGGACACACATGGTGCTTCGTCATCGACCCTCCTGTTGGGCTCGATGATATGGACGACAGCTTCCTCTGTACTCCGCCTCGTGGTGAACTTCTTCATCTACACCTGCCGTAGATGTTAGCATGGGCTATAGTGACTCTTCTCCTATCAGGGGCCCAACTTCTGCTACTGGTGGGAAGAAGTCAAAGAAGCGTCCTAATGCTGCACTTCTATCGGAGTTGCAGGTTGTGTCTTCCAGCATAAATAGGGTTGCTGATGCCATAATTACTAACGGTGAGGTGCATAGCCTCCCTGACCTGAAAGATGCAGTGCTGAACATTGGGGGTTTCCCCAGAGGTGAGGTCGTTGATGATTATGTGTACCTGCACGGGCATCACAAGGAAGCTGAGGCATTCCTTTCTCTGGAGGAGATGGACCGAGTGGAGATGGTGGGGCGCATTCTGCGCCGTTTGGCTGGGTCTATGTCTTGAACCATTTCGGTTGATGGTTTTTTTGGTTCTTGGGTCTTTTTATGGATGGAACTATGGGTTACTTATGAACTATGTATGTGTTATCTTTATATATATTTTGGGTGTATTTGTTTGATGGAACTATGTGTTGTTGGTTTTATGGATGGAATTGCGTTTTATGGATGGAACTATGGGTGTAATAGTTTGATGAAACTATTGGTTTTATGGATGGGTGTAATGTTTAGATATATTAGATTTATGTGAAGATTGGGATCTTTGGCTAAACGTAGTTTATCTATGAATGATATTTGTCTCTCATCTAAGTAAACATTGTTTATCTATCATTTGTTGTTGGAAAAAGTCCATATTATGTGTTGTTTATGTGGTACCAGGTAATGGCGAAGGATAAGTTTTATGTGGTTTTCAACGGACGACAGGTGGGCATATTCGAGAGTTGGGCAGACTGTCACATTCAAGTGAACAGGTATAGTGGAGCATCTTATTGCTCCTATGCCACAAGGAAGGAAGCAGAAGCAGCCTTAAATACATATATTGAGCGCCATGAAGATTTGAAAGACAAGCGTGAAGAAGACATCCACAGTGTTCCTTGGTTTTTGGGGTTAGCCATTGCTGTGGGGTTAGTACCTATGACAGTAGCATTTTATACTTTTTTTTCCACTTGTTTATGAGGTATGTTGACTCACATTATGGTTTTATATGCAGTCTGGGCATTAAAATGGTTGTTGATGCCAAAATTACTACTGGTGAGGTACACAGCCTCCCTGACCTCAAAGATGCTATGTTGAACATTGATGGTTTCGCTAGAGGTGAGCTCATTGATGCTTATGTTCACCTGCATGGGCATCAGAAGGAAGTTGAGGCCTTCCTTTCTCTGTACGAGATGGATCGAGTGGAGATGTTGGGGCGCATTCTGTGCCGTTTGGCTTTGTGATGTTTATGTATTTTTTGTTGAACCGTTTATATATGTCAAAAAATGTGTGTATATCTATATTTTGGGTGAACCAAGACTTTGGTAGAAATGTTATAACTTATGTTTAATTTCTGTTGGTGGATCATACTATGTACGTGTTGTTTATGTGGTAGTATTTAATGACAAAAAAAAAATCTTGTGCAAAATAAGTTTAATATGGGTTTCTGCATTTTTTCCCTTGCTTTCTGGGCAAGTGAACAGTGAGAAAATAACTTTCCTGCATATTTTCCCTCGCTTTCTTCGCAAGTGAACAGCGAGAAAGCAAGGAAAAATCACAGTTTCTCTTCCTTTCCTTTCCTTTCCTTTTTGCCACGTCAGATTCCTTTCCTTTCTTTTCCTTTCCTTTCCCGGAAAAACAAGTGAACAGAGCCTTGGTGAACTTCTTTAGAAGTCAAGCTGAAGCTATTATCAATGGTTTGATCGAGCAAACCCAGAAGGAAATTTTGGAAGAGTCCTACGAATTTTGTGGTATTGAATTCGTGAAATTTGTGTCGATAGAGCAAGCTATTTTTTATTTGAGGGATGCTAAACCCACATGAGCCCTTGCAGAAAATAGCTGGGGTTCCATTGGATCCACATCAGTTCCTTCTACCGTTATCACTGCCATTATGAAGGCACTGTGGATGATGGGGATTCAACGGTGCCGCCCTTGTAGCCATTTTCTATGAGGGCTCATGTGAGTTTAGAATCCTTCTTTTTATTTAGAGGCACTCGGCCTGATCAAGTGGTCATTTCACCCAGCTAAAGTCAAAATTTTCCTTACCCAATGGGGTATTTCTATCATTATGCATTGGAATGACGTACCCTCCCTCTTCAGCTTCCACCTCCCCCACCTCCTTTGGGTCGTACTCTTCCCATGTACTTCCCCATGGAAGCTTTCGCTTGTGTTGTAGTCTATTATGGTCCTAATTGTGGGTCTGCTTTAGTATGGGACAAGGTGGGACCCAAATTGGTATGGGACATGTTCAAATGGCTTAATCTAATGTGCTCCATTAGCTTCTAGTGTATTGGTTGGGTACCTAACATTTAGTATCAGAACAACCATATCATGTGTGTCAAATCATGGAAGGGCCCCACATACGGAGAGTGCTACTTAGAAAGGGGCATCGTGGAAGGGGCAATCTCTGTAAAGGGCTACCTAGGAAAAAGGCCCACATGAGAGTGGCCGGGGCAATAAGGTTTGCCGACATGAAAGTATGGGTTCCATAAGTTATGGGCGCATAATGATTAGCTACCTAACATAATCCCTTCCTCTAGCCATACTTATTGATGGGGCACAAATACGGCTGCGCTCCCAGATATCGCCACGTGTCATCCATGCACGAGCAGAGCCCAACCATCATGAAGAAGGGTGTTGGAAAACGGCAAAGACCACACATTCATGACACGTGTCGCCCTCTCACCACCCAGGCCTCATCATCACAAATTAGGGAAGGAAATGGCCGCCAAAGCCACGCTCGCCGGCGAGGCAGAGGGACGGCCCAATCCTGCAAAAGAAGTTTTTCCCTCCATAATGATGAAAAGGGCAGCACACCTCCCTTTAAAAGGGGAGGGAAAGGAAGAAGAAGGGGACCCTTTTTCTTTTTGGCCCCTGAAAGCAGGGAACTCACCCATCCTCCACCCCGCAATACCGGAAAAAGAGGCGAGGCAACAACAGAGGAGGCCAGGAATCCCATCCTGCCCTCCCTGCTAGTCCCCTCCGACTCACTCATTTATGCACCCAGAAATGTCCCCGCGCACCAGCCCTGGTAACCCTGGTCAAAACCCCCTCCCTTTCTAGCTGTTCTTTATATTGACTGGTCGAAGGATCTGACTTGGGTGTCGAAGTGGTCGTCCGGGACCCACCCCGGACCCCCTGACCCCCTTTTGTTTGTGATTGCAGACCCCGCGGAGGCCCTCTACTGACCGCGCGATCGCAGACCCGGATCCGGACGCCATCATATTGGCGCCATCCGTGGGACTCGTCGAGTAACTGAACGCCTTATGGCGATGAGAAACCACACCCAACAGCCAGAAACAGGGGTAATAACCAGGAGTCAGGCCCAGCGCGCACAAGCCAGCTCCTCAAGCTCCCAAGAGCGAAACTCACCGCCTTCGGACCGACCCCGACCCTCCTCTAGCACGCCGCAGATGGTCCCCACCATGGAGATGTTCAACGAACTTCGCAACGAACTACTCCAGCGTTTGCCTCTTCCGGCTTCGGAAAAGCCCCGGACGACACAGGACCGGACAGAAGCCTACGACGAAGGCAACGAGGAACAGTCAGGGGAACGACATCCCCGGCGAAAGCGAGCGCCGACTCGCAGAACGCCGTCCCCATCAACAAATAGCCCCTCGCCCCACGCAGCCGGGGGACACCAGCGAGGCAGCGGGAGACAGGTTACTAACAGCCGCGCCCCCCCTGTCCAAGATACCCGTCTCCGGGAACCGCCCTTGGCTCGGGCAGAAGAAGTTGCAACCTCGGCACAACCGCCCAGCTTGGATCCAATAGCGGACCTGCAAAGGCAAATCCGAGAGGTAAAATTAGAAATGAAAAAACCCTACGCCCACGGCATCCTCGATGAGTGGGAAAGGGAAACGGCATCCCCGTTCACCTCAGAGGTCTTAAAGACCCCCGCAGAAGCAGGCATAGACCTCTCCCGCTTCGGTCTATACGACGGGAGCACAGACCCCCTCGAGTTCCTCCAGACTTTCAAGAGAGTAATGACGCTTCGAGGCGCGTCGGATGGATTCATGTGCAGAGCCTTTGCATCCCTACTAAGAAAAACCGCCAACGACTGGTACATGAGATTGGAGCCCGACTCCATCGCATCCTTCCACGAATTCGGGCGAAAGTTCAGCACAAGGTTCGCCAACAACCGCCTCCGCCATGATCCTGCGGACGCCCTCCTAGCCCTCCGCCAAGGCAGAAACGAGACCCTAAGAGACTTCATGTTGAAGTTCAACGCCGAATTGGCTCAACTCTCCAACATGGACGTCCAGATAGCGGTCGCCACACTAAAGCATGCCACCGCCGATCCGATTTTTCAAGAGGAGGAGAGGCTCGTTTTCACAGCCACAAGGGATTACAGAGAAGAGAAAGCCGCCGGTCGTCTCCCCCACCTCCATTACCAGCCTAACCTAGCCACCACCACCACCATCACCTCCATTTTTCAGAAACCCCTAATCCAAACCCATCTCAGCCATCATCCATCAAACCCTCGAAACCCCTCTTCATCGTCTCCCAAACCCACTTCGGAATCCGACCACCGTGCCACCATTGTCATCCTTTTACCTCAAGCTTCACCATCACATCAGCTTGCCACCAACCCATTTAACCTCACAGATTCTTGAAACCCTCTTAGCTGCCTTTACTAACTCTAAGAACCATAGATCCAATGACCACCATGGCCATTTCTCCACCTCTGACCAACGTCCGGCCACCACCTTCAACCTACGACCACATCCCTTTGTATCTTTGAAACCCAAACCCATCTCAAAGCACCATTAAAACCCATCTGCACCCTATTCCATAACCAATTCTTCATATCTCTGCAAACCCATTTCAATAACCCAACACCGCAGACCACAATCATCACCCTTCTTCCATTACAACCCTTCGTCTTCACCTCCATAGACACACCAGACCCCTTCATTAAATCAAACCCATTCCATTTTCCACCCAAAACCATCAGCTAACAATACACCCCCTGCTTTTCCCATCTCTGGCAATTATCTCTGATCGCCCTCCATCGCTCCATCACTCCCACAATCAGCTCCTTGGCCGTCAATTTCGCTCCAAGAACCATCAATTTCTGTAAATTCTGTAGTCGAGCGAAATTTTCTGGCTATGCGCTATAGATCCGACTCCCTTTTTCATACCCGGCACATATCAGCTGCTAACATTTCCAGCAAATTCTTGAGAATGGAAGGATAAGACAATTGACAGAAGAAGGTGTTCAACTTGTTCTCCCTCATTTCAGGTATGTTTACTCTTTGATCCACCTTTAAGTTTCATTTTGATGAGTGCTGTGTGATTTTTTAATGTGTTTTGAATGGGGTTTTAATGCTTTTGAGTCACTCCGTACTGGTTTGTTCATGAAGTGCTTCTTGGTTATCACTTCTTTCCCTCATTCGTTTTGCTCATTAGAAAATGCTTATGATAAAAAAAATCTTGAGTTGAAAGCATAAGTCATATAGACTGATTTTTATGAGGATCTTTGCTGAGATTTTCTTTTATTGAACAATAAAAGTTGAATTCTAGCTTTTCTATTGCCTGGAGGATTCGATTTGATTTCTTTTGAAAGAGTATTTAAATTTTTTAAGATTGTGGGTATTAGGCTTATGAATTTTAAAATGAGAATTGGATGGGTTTTGATTTGGGAATGTCAGGTAATATTCCTAATTCTCTTCTCTACTGCCGAATCATGTGTAACTATTTACTTCGTTTACTGGTAGTATATCATTCTTTCATGGGTTTAATGTCAATTTGCTTATTGGATTTGATTTGAATTTCAATTTCTGTGGTGAATGGGGGGTGGAGGGATGTGGGCTTAATTAATGTAGGAAATCAGATTATTACTCTACTTCATGTCATGAGTAGGAGTATCATCTGATTTCATAGGAGACCCACGTCGAGGGTTCGGCTGATTTGTGTTGTGGTTCTGAAGTTTTATTCTTTGAAATTATAATACATCGATTCATGGTTGCTTATCTTGTTTTCTGCTGTGGTGGCATTGCTTCTGGCTTTAAATTTAATTTGACTTTTGAGTGCAAGATGGCAATCTTATTTTCTGTGATGAGCGGATGGTGGAGGGATGTATGTTTAACTGATGTAGGAAATCAGGTTGTTACTCTACTCCATGTCATGGGTATGAGTACTATCTGATTTCACAGGAGACCCCATGTCGAGGGTTTGTTTGTGTGTATCACTTGATGTTTATTTCTTTACCCTGTGTTGTGGGTATTACTGGAAGGATTTGTTTTCAATTATTTCTGGAGCATTTGTAGATTCCTGGAGTTTGACATTTTCATATATTTCCTGAACCTGGCTTTAGTTGAGTTAACCCTTGGTTTCTATATTTCGATTTGAAAATAGCATGTGTTAAGTAGATGATGTTTCCGGCATGACTGGCTTTGGTATCTGATCCCTTTTGGATTGGTTCTAATACCTGATCATTGCGAGGATGTCATTTCCTTGAGACATTCACCTGTATTCGTAGCTGAATGTGTTTTGGGTCTTCATTTCGGAGGGCAATGATAAGGTTACTTGGAGCCCATCTTTATGTTTTGTGGCTCACTGCTTCGCACTTGGATCTGCACAAGTTGATGTCCCCTGTATGCACTGAAATTTTTACTAATTGGGATTATCATAATCTTTTGATATTTCTAATACTCTTCTTATCTTAAGCATTGAGTTAGGTTGTGAATACAATAATGAATGGACTGTTCACGTGAGATTATCTTGAAGCTTATAATATTTGTTTAATTTTATTTAAATAAATTGTTTTAGGAAAGAAGGAGATCAGATGACTACTCTATTCGATATTATCGACATGAGTACTGTCTGATTTCAAGGCGGGATTAGAAATATTATTTTGTGTATTATGATATCAGATGATTACTTTAGCATCATCTGATTTCATCCCCATATTGGGTGGTGTTTGTGGTTGGGCATAGAAGTGTTTGATATTGTTTTTGCTTTATTAGGCTATCCAGCGGCTGGTCTGGACTAATTTATGTTGTTTATCATTTTATGATTGCTATAGGTTGTGTATTTTTTAATTGAAAATTCTTCTTTGCTTAACACTTGATTTATTTTTATAATAATTGAATGGAAATATGAGTTTACTTGATAACCTTGTTCTTCACTTTGATTAGAGACTAACTCAGTCCTGTTAGAGCTTTGCTTGCTTGGGATCTTGGATCGTTTTCTCTCTTCTTGGGACGCTTCTCTACGTGTTGTGGTTCGTCTCTTTGAGACGCTAGTTGCTTGTTCGGGGTTTCCCCTTTTGATTTAGGGCTTTGCCCTAGTTTGTGGTACTACTTGCGTGTTCCCTTTAAGATTGAAAACATTTAAAGATTTAGAGCGTTGGAAAAGCTTTAAAATCTGAAAACATTAGAAATTTAAAGCTCAAAAGCATTAGAAATTTAAAACTCAAAAACATTTGAAAACTTTAAAAATATCAAAAACATTTGAAAAACATAAAAAACCTTTAAAAATCTAAAGTGTTGAGTGTTTCTTTTAGAAGTGTATTAGGCGAGTTCGATTTTCGAACTACGTTGGCTTGATCCTCTTCCACGAGGTACGTAGTGCAGCTTGGGATCTTTATCCCAAGTCCAGCCAAACTTTGTAAATAAATGTTTTAACCCTTTTTCTTCAAAGCCTTGTTTTCAACAAGATCTTCCTCTAGAGTTAGGAGTTTGTCCTAGGTAGAGAGTTTTAGAGTTAGGGAGTTTGTCTTTGATTTGTTGTGGTTATTGTGTGCTTGTTTTAGAGTTAGGGGTTTGTCCTAGAGTTATAGGAGCGCCTCCGTCCGGTCAGTTGGCGATTCACATCGCCGACTGATGACTAGGTCTAGAATGCGCTAGTGATCCCATTGTTTTCCTTAGGAAATACAGCCTAGTTACACATAGGTTGTAGGAACCACCTGCATTAGCTTAGGGCTAACCTGCATTTAGTTAGGGCATATAGGGTGTCCTAAAATCTACAATTCACTGGAATTTAAATAATCGTTCAAGAAGCTTTAATAATTAGTCCGGTCTTTTAGATCGAGTCTAAGATAGAGGTGTAGGTGTCTTAGGCATCCTAGTTTAGAATAGGTGCGAAGAACTACGTTGCCTTGATTCTCGTGGAGGCGGGGATACGTAGGCTTCTTTGGATGAACATCAGACCATCCGAGGACTCGGGCTAATCATTTAGAGTCTTAGGATTTGTTGTGTAATTATTGTATTTCTTTTGATGTGTTTTCTTACTTTCTTGTACTGACCTTATACCTGTAGTTGTAGCATGCATGTGTTCGTCCACCAGAACTTAGACACCAGTTAGGTATGTCACTCATAACCTAGCAATCATTAGGCGACACATCTTTTATTTTATTTTATGGGTGTTTATTATCTTTATCCTCAGGAAATGCATGCTTAGGTAGACGACTCCTGAGGATTGTTCCCATTTCACATGGTTTTCGCCTAAAACTCTTCAAGGTTAATAATAAATGGCATAAGAGACCAAGTGTTCGCACTCGGGGGAATTGGGGGCGCTCTTCGGACCTTCTCCATTCGTCATCAGGCACGGACCTTTTGTATCTCTGGTTATCCATTGCAAACAGAGCATTTGTTTTGGTTCCATGGCGTGTCCATGGATGGCGACTCTGAGTTATTTTTAGGTACATCTCGGTTTCGAGCCTTGGCTCCTGATCAGGATGTATCTCATTCGTTTTGTATCGCCACTCCTGCTATGCTGTGAGGGTGTCACCTGTTTCGAGAGTTCCTTGGTAGAGCTCTCCTTCATGTTGTGGAGATCTTAGAGGATTGCAGGAGGGATCTCGCGTCCCTCGGCACCCGTCCTCTCGGATCGGGGTCCACAGGCTGGCGACTCTGTTGGGGAGTTCTTGAAACATTGCCTAACTCTTTAAAAATGCCATTTTTACTAACTTTGGAGAAATTTGAGCTAAAATCATTTTAAATGGGAACTCTATTGTTAGACTCCAGGGGCACCAGACAGGTGCGTAATTAAAACAAGGGATTCACACACTGCACATCATGCATTGTCATATTTTTCATTTTCTTTCATTATTTTTCATTATTGGCTCCACGGGATAGATTCAATGCGTGCCTGACTGGGATGTTATTACATCCTAATGGTACTGTTGAATCTATTTCCAAGCTATGCGCCGGTGCTGCAGCCGTAAACACTAGGTGTACTTGTGTTTACAGCAGCCGATGAGCAATGAAGCATACTATGTATAACACTAGGTGTACTTGTGTTATACATATTAGGTATGTTTCATACGCATAGTACCCGATAGATTGAGTCAGGAGCCCTACTTTGTTTTATATATTATGTATATACTTACTGACCTAGTGAAACCTAATTAGGAAGTACCCGTGTTTATATAAGTATATTGCATTCATATAAGGGTCGAACATGTGTTGCTCACGCATGTGAAGCCTACAGTTAGGAGCCTTGTCCCATCTGTAGACTAGGGTAGCTCACCTTGCGTGGCTACAACACGGTCTTAGTACACTCACTAGTCTGTCGGCAAGTCGAGACTTTCTCGACTCCGTTAGATAGATTACGGCTGGTGCCCCTGGTTAGGATATATGTGTATGTATATATACTTATATGTACCAATTATGTGTATTAGGGTTCTCTTAGTTAGTTCCTTATTCATTTCAATTGATTATATCCATTCTCTGTTCAGATCTAGATCTAGTTAGTGGCTTTTGCTCGCCATTACCTTGGCCATGATCTGTCCTTTGATCTGTTGTTTATAGGATTTGACCCGTTGTCATGTTCTCACCTTTGGTCGGTCCTTCATTTGGTCACCTTTCTTTGGTAACCATATTCCGAGCTTATCTTACCTTTGGTTGAGTGGTGGGAATCCTTTCTAGCGTCGTCATGCTGCCGGATTTTGTCCAGAATATTTTGAGCATGACCGCTATCCTTTAGAGTTAGTTAAACTATGAGTTTGCCTTACCTCGATCTTCTTGTATAGCCGTTATGCTGCCGGATTTTACCTGGAGCATTTTGAGCATAACTGCTATTCTTCAAAGTCAGGGATAGACCATGAGTTTGTTGTATCGTGATCTTTTTGTTTATTCCTATTTATCCATTTGTGGATTATCATCAGATTCTTGACTTTGGTCATAATCTATTTTTTGATCTTTTGTACATATAATTGATTCATATTTTTCGTCATGGATTTACCCTTCTTATATCATGATCATTGATGGATTAGCTAAATCTTGCCTATCTGTCGCAAGTGCATGATTATTGCTGAGGTCTAAACTCATTTAGATTAGGGGTGTTTATCATTCTTAACTTTTTCATACCTCAAAAGAGAGCAGCCATATCTCAAAAAGACTTAAAAGGATAAATTGAAGATTCCTTGAGATCCTGTTGGTGTAGGTCATGTTATCAATGCCTACCTTTCTTTGACAATCATAGATTGACCTCCCTGTTTTGTAATTCAAACATGTTCAGGACTGTTTTTGTCTCTATTTGTACAAGGTATTTTATCTCCGTCATCATCCATTTAACCTAGTGTTTTAACCTAAATTTCAGGATTCTTAAGGTGAGCAATTGTCGCTATCACCCTCAAAAAAGACAATCTTAGCCAAACCTGCTTGGTCTAGATCATCTTTGATGTCTAGGCTCAGTTGATCCTCTCATTACATCGAGAATACCTTTACTCTCTTTGTCTGAGTTGTCTGAATTACCAGAGGTTCATTCAATGGCTGACCCAGTTGATCCTATGATAGCCATTCAAGAGATGTTGAGAAATCTTACTAGCGACATGGCGAGCATGAAGGAAGAGATTACCCATTTGAAAGTTCAGAATACTGACAAGGCCTCCAATTCTAGAAGGCCAGTACCCCAATTTCCTCAAGTTGCGTCTCCAGATTCGAACAGACCAGCTGTTTCACCTTTTGAAATCAATTTAGAAGATGAACAATATGCTGAAGAATTTTGTGTACCTGTGGTCAGTAAAGAGAAAGAGATATATGACAAGTTAGAGAAGGAGATGTACGGCAAGTTCAGAAAGTTGGCTCAAGATGTAGAGAATATGAAATTTCAGGGGCCAAAGAAGTTCGACATTTCTGAGTTTATGATACCTCCTGAGGCTATTCTGCCACCCAAATTCAAAACCCCTGACTATGATAAATATGATGGGACTGGGTGTTCTCGGGGTCATGTAGGATGGTTCATAAAGCTTTCCCAACAACATGGACTCAACCCCGAACAGATGGCACACCTATTCCCTGTGTCCCTTGTGGGAATCGCAAAACAGTGGTTCTTGCGCCTGAAACCAGAAGAAGTCAGAACTATGGAGGCCATAGCAAACAAACTTGTCGAGCAATTTTCGATGGAGGACGGAATAGAGGTTACGAAGAGGGATTTGAAGCAGTTGAAACAAGGGCCGCAGGAGACCTTTACCTCTTTTATCCGGCGATGGAAAAGAATGTTAGCGCAATTGAGTCAGACACTCTCAGAGGCAGATCAAATCAAGCTGCTAGTAAAGAGCCTATCCTCCGAATATTTTCATTTCATGTCACCTCAGCACTACACAAGTTTTGATCATCTGATAAAGACGGGAACTCAAACTGAAGATGCTTTGGTAAAAGGCCTGAGGTCCAAGACTTTATCTGATATCACAGAAGGGAAAAGACCTATGGTCGAGCCAAAGAAGGTACATAATGTCAATTCTGTTAGGACTCCAGTCAAAACAGTATTGGAAGGGGAAGAGACGGCAGAAAAGAAAACAAGAAAGTTTACTCCGCTTCCTTGCTCGTTATCCTACATTCTCAGGAGATTGATCAAGGACAACAAGATCGAATTGCCTGAACAAAGAGTCCTACCTAATCCTCTGCCTAAGAATTGGAGAAAGGATTTATTTTGTGCATATCATCGTGGTTCGGGTCATACGACTGATAAATGTTATACTCTGAAGCATAAAGTGCAAGATATGATCGATGAAGACAAGTTCACTATTGAAGAGCCTTTCGATGTTCATGCTGTCCTGCCGCTAGCTTCGATAAATGTCATTTCTACTGAAGGACCAATCTTGGACCCTGCATCTCTCATTCACCCTATTTCTGAGACCCAACTGATCCCATCAAGCACTCGATTTGTAGAAGAATCTGTTGAGAGGACTACACTTGTCAGAATGGAAAACTGGATGGTCAAGCTCTTTGGTCAGATGGCTATGCTAACTGAGGAAGTAAGAGAGATGAAAATTCAGATGCAGCACTTGTCCATTAAATGTGACTCTGCTCCAAAGCAACTTGTTGATATGGGTACTATGACAGAAGAGGCCTCTGTTCAGAGTTTAATCCTTGATAGATATGTTGATTTGCATAATGGGAAAAAGCCTTACATTGCTCCGAAGGAAGTTAGAAGTGTTAGACCTTCTCGACAACCTCTTAAGCAGGCTTTCATTGCTCCGAGGGAGGTTAAGAATGTTGGACCTTCTCGCCAACCTTTAAAGAGGCCAGTGATAGAGGAAGAAAAGATGGGTCAGAAACGAGAAAGAGAATTCACTCAAATGCCTTGTCCTCTTATAGTCATCATGAAGAAATGGGTCAGTGAAGGTTGTTTGAGGCTTCCAGATATTAAACCTGTGCCTGTACCATTCCCCAACAATTGGAGGATGGATCAATACTGTGAGTATCATAGAGGCCCGGGTCACCTGACGGAGAATTGTTTAGCTTTGAAACATGCAATCTAGAGCCGGATAGAGAAAGACTCTTCTGCTCTCGCTGAAATCTATGCTTTTGTGAACCAGGCACTTGAACGAACCATTCAACCTCGCAAAGACCCCGTCACTGATGTCACTCCAGAACCAGAGAATAAGTTGAAGGGAAAAGAAAAAATGTCAGAGTTTGAATATCTTGAGAATGTTCAGGCAGAGAAGGTGATGTCACCAGCCGGTTTTCAAAGACAATTTGGGCCAAGTCAACAGGACTTCAGAGGACCACCCTTTCCAAGGTTTCTGAACCAGGGTCGAACTCCTTAGACAGCATTATCATGGAGGAAGGCGTGCTACTTGTGATCTTCAGTGCCAATTCCTTGCCTATGTTCAACTGTTATGTTTCAAGAGTCATATGTCAAGTATCTTGTTTCAAGATTTGTATTTTGTTAAGCTTTTGAAAGTTGGTGAGTCGTGTAGTGTCAATGTCAAAAAGAAAGAAAAAAAAAGAAGTGTTGTGTCTGTCAGTCTTCTCATTGAGTCAGTATTCGGCCCATAGAGGCATGTCTGTGAGTCATCACTGTACTTAGAAGTTTTCAATTCAATGAAAGTTTGATTTCAATGTTATCAATGTTATTTTGATTCACTCTTTGGATTTAATGTTTAAAACAACTAAAGACCCCCTTCTCGGATGAGAATGCAGACGAAATTCACCTCGAGATCTGAAAGATGGTCAAACGAGAGGAAGAGCGTTTAGCATAGCAACTTGAAGAAGAAATTGAAGCCATCGATAGTGGTATCGAAATCCGAAACTCGGGAAAGATGGATTGGCAAAACTTTATCTCCCGAGGAGCGCAAAGAATTGATAAACCTGTTTAGAGGGGTTTAAGGTTGTCTTGCTTGATCCTATAAGGATAAACCAGGGGAATGCCCTGTCGTTGAGCAAAGCAAAACTTCATTGTCTTTAGACATCTAGTTGAAAGGGAAGATTTTAAAGAGTGGAACGTCAGACATCCTTTGGAGCTGATGAAATATTGAGAGAAGATTTTTCCGGCAATGAAGTTGTATGATGAATTTGAGCCCTAAAAAAAAAAAAAAAAAAAGGGGTTGTGGAACCTTAAAGCATAAATTCAAGATCTTCGAGATGGGAGTGGAGCACAATGGTTGCAGTTTTGCCTGACATGCCGTCAGACTCCTCGAAAAAAATTCTAAGTCTTTGAACCTTAAGCGAAAGAGCTTGTACATCAAATACATCAGGAGGCCATCCTTGGACGTCTGAACTTTTATAGCCAAAATCCCAGCGTTTAAAAATCCTTCTATAAACCCTTTGGGCCAAAAGCAAAATTAAACAATTTCTTTTCAAACACATTATAAACCCGGGGCATTTATGCGCCCGAACTACGTCGGACCTGATCCCCAACTCTTCAGGGGTACGTAGGCAACTTGATTAATTCAGGTTCGGTCAAACCTTGGAATAAAATTCCTTTCAAAATTTGAAGCTAAATGCTAAACCATTCTTTGAAAAATCCCAAAGCGAACTACGCGGATCTGATCCTCCATTTTTGGGGTACGTAGGTAGTCTGGCTAGACCAGATTCGGTCCAAATCGTTTGAACTTTAAATATCCCACCCTTTTGATCCCAAGCCTTCCTAGAAACTCTTTCTGGTGAAACAAGCAAAAGTTGAGACAAGTGGTCTTTTAGACCGAAAATTGGAAGGCATAAGTTGTGACTTCTTTTGAAGAGAGAAATCAGGGAGACGGAGAAACAACCTCTGCACAGGGCAGGATCCCGGAATCCGAGTAGTGTCGATAAGATTTACTTTGATACCTTTCTAAACTAGGGGCATTAAAACCGAGCAACCCAAAGGGGGGTAATAACCATGACGGATGTCCCGATGGAGGAAACTAGAGCCTCTTGACATGGTTTTCGAGAGCACTCTAAGAGTGGCTAGCCTTACCATAATAAGATAGCACATTTTATCTAAGGGTGAATCAAAAGTAAGTCAAGTCCCTTGAGTAATTTGAGTCTTCTTCGTTTGAGTCTTTAGAAGTCTTTTTCTTATTTTTACCATTTTCTTTCTCAATGTCCGAAGTGTTTGGCACTGGAAGAGCGAGAGTACACCTTCTGAAATGCAAAAAAAAAAAAAAAAATTCAGAGTAGATCCTGGTTTAGAAATCAAGGAAAGGGCAAGAGACATTTTGTTCAAACTTGCCGGATACATCAAGGCCTCAAGTAGTGAGCAATGAAAAAAACCCATATACATTTTTTTTCTCTCAGACTCATCCATTGTGGATATCCTTTTGCTTATATACCAAAGAAAGAACCCAGCAAGCTCAAGCTTTATTGCCTGTCCTGGTTTTGCTCTCCAATGAATCTTGTCATGGAAGTAATCATACTAGGGGCATCTTTTATGACTTGCGTCATAAAAGATATCAAATACAAGATAATTGAGATAAACTTTCTCAGCAGATAGAAGCTTGAACGCTCTCTTGAATCAATTTCATCAATTGAACTCATTCTTTGAAAGAGTCAATGTTCCAGAAAATCTAGTACCCAACGGAGTCTAGAATTCCTGCTTTTGCAGTTTTCAAATCTTAGCAGAATGCTTTTTCTCTTTTTAAAAGAGTCAATATCCAAAATTCCCATCAAGTTTTTCGAGTCTGGTCTTCAGCAATGATCATGCACTCCCATTTATTCTCGGCAGGAGATAGCTATGCTATCAATGAACTCGATATAAGATCGATAAACCCATCAATCATGTTTGCAAGCCCTTTGGGCCCAAAAAAATCTTTTTCTTTGTTAAACCCAAACAAGGGGCATTTTTTTTAAGAAAAATAAAAATCTTTTAATTGTTAATCAGTGAGGTGCCAAGTAGTGGCCTGTTTATTTGTTGCTTGGCGAAAAGTAGTTTAGCCTTGGTATTGAAGTTCGGGCGAGAAGTAGTTTCCCCGTTATTTGGAAGATCGGGCGAGAAGTAGTTTCCCCGTGGATTTGAAAATCGGGCGAGAAGTAGTTTCCCCGTTGTTTGGAAGATCGGGCGAGAAGTAGTTTCCCCGTGGATTTGAAAATCGGGCGAGAAGTAGTTTCCCCGTTGTTTGGAAGATCGGGCGAGAAGTAGTTTCCCCGTGGATTTAATGATTGGGCGAAAAGTAGTTTCCCCATGATTTGGAAGATCGGGCGAGAAGTAGTTTCCCCGTGGATTTGAAAATCGGGCGAGAAGTAGTTTCCCCGTTGTTTGGAAGATCGGGCGAGAAGTAGTTTCCCCGTGGATTTGAAAATCGGGCGAGAAGTAGTTTCCCCGTTGTTTGGAAGATTGGGCGAGAAGTAGTTTCCCCATGATTTAAAAGTTTGGGCGAAAAGTAGTTTCCCCTTTTGAATTGAAATGTTGGGCGAAAAGTAGTTTCCCCTTTTAATTGAAAGTTTTGGGTGAAAAGTAGTTTCCCCTGTGATTTTAAGATTGGGCGAGAAGTAGTTTCCCCATTGTTTGGAAGTTTTGGGTGAAAAGTAGTTTCCCCTTTTAATTGAAAGATCGGGCGAGAAGTAGTTTCCCCGTGATTATGAAGATTGTGAGAGAAAAGCAGTTTCTCATTGATTTGAAGTTTTTTTGAAGAGAAAAGTAGTTTCTCGAAGATAGAGTTTTGAAGAGAAAAGTAGTTTCTCGATCATTTGAAGATTTTTTGGAAGAGAAAAGTAGTTTCTCAATTATTTGAGATTTTAGAGAGAAAAGTAGTTTCTCAGAGATAGAGATTTTAGAGAAAAGTAGTTTCTCGCGTTTGTGATGTTTGTCGGAAAAGTAGTTTCCTTTTGGTTTTGGTTGTTTGAGAGAAAAGTAGTTTCTTTTGATTTAGAATGCTTGTTTGAAAGCAGATTCCTCATTGTTTTGAATGCTTGAGGTGGAAAGTAGTTTCACTGATATGATATGTTTTGTCAAGTTAAGAGTTTCAAGAGAGGCCATCTCATTGAGATATACCAATTGCAGAGTTAAGGGTCAAAGAGAAACTATCTCCCTATTGCTTGCAGTTTTAGAGTTTTGTTAAGAGTCTTTTTGCCATTTTACCTTTGTAAAATCAAAACCCAAAAAAAATATTTGCTTTGCTTTGTTTTCGGGTCGATCAAAATGTGTTGTCTGTTCAGCTTTGCCATTCGCGTGTTGTACATGCTCTGCCAAAGAGGGGCATCTGTAGACACCCCATTTTGATTGAACCCTAAACCCTTGATTTTGAATAAAAATCCCTTTGAACCAGTAAAATAGTGTCCCTAAATCAGCTTTAGGGTAGGTTAAGGTCCTAAGTAGGTGTCCGTAAAATTTTAGAAGAATTTGATGAAATTTTGCTTAGTAAAATAGGCCAAATAAGTGTGTAATTTCCTTAAAGAAAGGAGGGTGTGCCATTACCAGCCCTCGTGTGCAGCAAAAGGCAAGGCTCAAGTGCTATCCCCTTGTTCTGCCCGAGTCGCCCTTGTAAAGTAAAAAGAGTGGTCACAAGATGTTAAGCAGGGGCTGTCCCGAATTAGGGGAAGGCGATGGTTTAGAAATGAGTTGGAGTGCCCAAGGAAGAATAAGGGGGTACAAGTATATCATTCCCTATAAAAGAAGGGGCTAATTATCTGAGAGGGGTTTGTTCGTGTGAGAAATAGGGCCAGTATGTCATTTTCTTTTTGTAGGGGGGGTTAATTAACTGCATAGGGGGTTGTCCCAAGGAAAACAAAGGCACGAAATTTTCACCTACCTATATAACCCAACGAATTAGGGCTAGAAGGGCTTGATTATTTTTCTCGGAGGAGAGGGAGCCGCATCCTTGCAGAGAGGAGGAGAAAATCGCCAGAAACCACCGAAGGGAGGAGGAAAAAAGGGGAGAGAGGGAGGCTCGGCCTCGGCTTGTCTTCCCCAACCCCAACTTCGGCCGGCACCACCATCGCCGCCATTATCTCCTCCACCCTCAATCTCCACCAAAACCAAACCCATCACCACCCAAACCCTCTCTTCTTCTCCACCAACCCATTCCCGCCGGCCATCTCACCCAAATCCGGCGGACCCCATCTCCCCACAGCCGAACAGCACCTCCATTTCTTCTTCCTATTTTTCTTTTTCCATTCTTCTTCTTCCCCACCTCCCACCACCAAAACCCATTTTCCATCAAAACCCTCATCCACCGAGCTCCGACGAACACACCGGAATCACCACCATCAGCCATCACCACCATCGCCACTACCCTTGTCTCTTCTAACCTCGGTGAAAACCCAAACCCATTTTCAGAAAAAAGAAAGAGAGAGGAGAGCTCGAGGGAGAAAAAGGGAGGAGGAATTAGGGTTTTCCGATTTTTCAAGAGGAGGAGAGGCTCGTTTTCACAGCCACAAGGGATTACAGAGAAGAGAAAGCCGCCGGTCGTCTCCCCCACCTCCATTACCAGCCTAACCTAGCCACCACCACCACCATCACCTCCATTTTTCAGAAACCCCTAATCCAAACCCATCTCAGCCATCATCCATCAAACCCTCGAAACCCCTCTTCATCGTCTCCCAAACCCACTTCGGAATCCGACCACCGTGCCACCATTGTCATCCTTTTACCTCAAGCTTCACCATCACATCAGCTTGCCACCAACCCATTTAACCTCACAGATTCTTGAAACCCTCTTAGCTGCCTTTACTAACTCTAAGAACCATAGATCCAATGACCACCATGGCCATTTCTCCACCTCTGACCAACGTCCGGCCACCACCTTCAACCTACGACCACATCCCTTTGTATCTTTGAAACCCAAACCCATCTCAAAGCACCATTAAAACCCATCTGCACCCTATTCCATAACCAGTTCTTCATATCTCTGCAAACCCATTTCAATAACCCAACACCGCAGACCACAATCATCACCCTTCTTCCATTACAACCCTTCGTCTTCACCTCCATAGACACACCAGACCCCTTCATTAAATCAAACCCATTCCATTTTCCACCCAAAACCATCAGCTAACAATACACCCCCTGCTTTTCCCATCTCTGGCAATTATCTCTGATCGCCCTCCATCGCTCCATCACTCCCACAATCAGCTCCTTGGCCGTCAATTTCGCTCCAAGAACCATCAATTTCTGTAAATTCTGTAGTCGAGCGAAATTTTCTGGCTATGCGCTATAGATCCGACTCCCTTTTTCATACCCGGCACATATCAGCTGCTAACATTTCCAGCAAATTCTTGAGAATGGAAGGATAAGACAATTGACAGAAGAAGGTGTTCAACTTGTTCTCCCTCATTTCAGGTATGTTTACTCTTTGATCCACCTTTAAGTTTCATTTTGATGAGTGCTGTGTGATTTTTTAATGTGTTTTGAATGGGGTTTTAATGCTTTTGAGTCACTCCGTACTGGTTTGTTCATGAAGTGCTTCTTGGTTATCACTTCTTTCCCTCATTCGTTTTGCTCATTAGAAAATGCTTATGATAAAAAAAATCTTGAGTTGAAAGCATAAGTCATATAGACTGATTTTTATGAGGATCTTTGCTGAGATTTTCTTTTATTGAACAATAAAAGTTGAATTCTAGCTTTTCTATTGCCTGGAGGATTCGATTTGATTTCTTTTGAAAGAGTATTTAAATTTTTTAAGATTGTGGGTATTAGGCTTATGAATTTTAAAATGAGAATTGGATGGGTTTTGATTTGGGAATGTCAGGTAATATTCCTAATTCTCTTCTCTACTGCCGAATCATGTGTAACTATTTACTTCGTTTACTGGTAGTATATCATTCTTTCATGGGTTTAGTGTCAATTTGCTTATTGGATTTGATTTGAATTTCAATTTCTGTGGTGAATGGGGGGTGGAGGGATGTGGGCTTAATTAATGTAGGAAATCAGATTATTACTCTACTCCATGTCATGAGTAGGAGTATCATCTGATTTCATAGGAGACCCACGTCGAGGGTTCGGCTGATTTGTGTTGTGGTTCTGAAGTTTTATTCTTTGAAATTATAATACATCGATTCATGGTTGCTTATCTTGTTTTCTGCTGTGGTGGCATTGCTTCTGGCTTTAAATTTAATTTGACTTTTGAGTGCAAGATGGCAATCTTATTTTCTGTGATGAGCGGATGGTGGAGGGATGTATGTTTAACTGATGTAGGAAATCAGGTTGTTACTCTACTCCATGTCATGGGTATGAGTACTATCTGATTTCACAGGAGACCCCATGTCGAGGGTTTGTTTGTGTGTATCACTTGATGTTTATTTCTTTACCCTGTGTTGTGGGTATTACTGGAAGGATTTGTTTTCAATTATTTCTGGAGCATTTGTAGATTCCTGGAGTTTGACATTTTCATATATTTCCTGAACCTGGCTTTAGTTGAGTTAACCCTTGGTTTCTATATTTCGATTTGAAAATAGCATCTGTTAAGTAGATGATGTTTCCGGCATGACTGGCTTTGGTATCTGATCCCTTTTGGATTGGTTCTAATACCTGATCATTGCGAGGATGTCATTTCCTTGAGACATTCACCTGTATTCGTAGCTGAATGTGTTTTGGGTCTTCATTTCGGAGGGCAATGATAAGGTTACTTGGAGCCCATCTTTATGTTTTGTGGCTCACTGCTTCGCACTTGGATCTGCACAAGTTGATGTCCCCTGTATGCACTGAAATTTTTACTAATTGGGATTATCATAATCTTTTGATATTTCTAATACTCTTCTTATCTTAAGCATTGAGTTAGGTTGTGAATACAATAATGAATGGACTGTTCAGGTGAGATTATCTTGAAGCTTATCATATTTGTTTAATTTTATTTAAATAAATTGTTTTAGGAAAGAAGGAGATCAGATGACTACTCTATTCGATATTATCGAAATGAGTACTGTCTGATTTCAAGGCGGGATTAGAAATATTATTTTGTGTATTATGATATCAGATGATTACTTTAGCATCATCTGATTTCATCCCAATATTGGGGTGGTGTTTGTGGTTGGGCATAGAAGTGTTTGATATTGTTTTTGCTTTATTAGGCTATCCAGCGGCTGGTCTGGACTAATTTATGTTGTTTATCATTTTATGATTGCTATAGGTTGTGTATTTTTTAATTGAAAATTCTTCTTTGCTTAACACTTGATTTATTTTTATAATAATTGAATGGAAATATGAGTTTACTTGATAACCTTGTTCTTCACTTTGATTAGAGACTAACTCAGTCCTGTTAGAGCTTTGCTTGCTTGGGATCTTGGATCGTTTTCTCTCTTCTTGGGACGCTTCTCTACGTGTTGTGGTTCGTCTCTTTGAGACGCTAGTTGCTTGTTCAGAGTTTCCCCTTTTGATTTAGGGCTTTGCCCTAGTTTGTGGTACTACTTGCGTGTTCCCTTTAAGATTGAAAACATTTAAAGATTTAGAGCGTTGGAAAAGCTTTAAAATCTGAAAACATTAGAAATTTAAAACTCAAAAACATTAGAAATTTAAAACTCAAAAACATTTGAAAACTTTAAAAATATCAAAAACATTTGAAAAACATAAAAAACCTTTAAAAATCTAAAGTGTTGAGTGTTTCTTTTAGAAGTGTATTAGGCGAGTTCGATTTTCGAACTACGTTGGCTTGATCCTCTTCCACGAGGTACGTAGTGCAGCTTGGGATCTTTATCCCAAGTCCAGCCAAACTTTGTAAATAAATGTTTTAATCATTTTTCTTCAAAGCCTTGTTTTCAACAAGATCTTCCTCTAGAGTTAGGAGTTTGTCCTAGATAGAGAGTTTTAGAGTTAGGGAGTTTGTCTTTGATTTGTTGTGGTTATTGTGTGCTTGTTTTAGAGTTAGGGGTTTGTCCTAGAGTTATAGGAGCGCCTCCGTCCGGTCAGTTGGCGATTCACATCGCCGACTGATGACTAGGTCTAGAATGCGCTAGTGATCCCATTGTTTTCCTTAGGAAATACAGCCTAGTTACACATAGGTTGTAGGAACCACCTGCATTAGCTTAGGGCTAACCTGCATTTAGTTAGGGCATATAGGGTGTCCTAAAATCTACAATTCACTGGAATTTAAATAATCGTTCAAGAAGCTTTAATAATTAGTCCGGTCTTTTAGATCGAGTCTAAGATAGAGGTGTAGGTGTCTTAGGCATCCTAGTTTAGAATAGGTGCGAAGAACTACGTTGCCTTGATTCTCGTGGAGGCGGGGATACGTAGGCTTCTTTGGATGAACATCAGACCATCCGAGGACTCGGGCTAATCATTTAGAGTCTTAGGATTTGTTGTGTAATTATTGTATTTCTTTTGATGTGTTTTCTTACTTTCTTGTACTGACCTTATACCTGTAGTTGTAGCATGCATGTGTTCGTCCACCAGAACTTAGACACCAGTTAGGTATGTCACTCATAACCTAGCAATCATTAGGCGACACATCTTTTATTTTATTTTATGGGTGTTTATTATCTTTATCCTCAGGAAATGCATGCTTAGGTAGACGACTCCTGAGGATTGTTCCCATTTCACATGATTTTCGCCTAAAACTCTTCAAGGTTAATAATAAATGGCATAAGAGACCAAGTGTTCGTACTCGGGCGAATTGGGGGCGCTCTTCGGACCTTCTCCATTCGTCATCAGGCACGGACCTTTTGTATCTCTGGTTATCCATTGCAAACAGAGCATTTGTTTTGGTTCCATGGCGTGTCCATGGATGACGACTCTGAGTTATTTTTAGGTACATCTCGGTTTCGAGCCTTGGCTCCTGATCAGGATGTATCTCATTCGTTTTGTATCGCCACTCCTGCTATGCTGTGAGGGTGGCACCTGTTTCGAGAGTTTCTTGGTAGAGCTCTCCTTCACGTTGTGGAGATCTTAGAGGATTGCAGGAGGGATCTCGCGTCCCTCGGCACCCGTCCTCTCGGATCGGGGTCCACAAAGTTCCGTGCCTTTCTTTTAAAAATATGACAAGTGTTTTGGTTTCCTTTTTGTGTTCTAGAAGCAAAGATGTATTGTTGTCAACAAATTAATGGAAAAGCACTTCTACAAAAGCAGCGTACATCTCCACTTTTCGGCCCACAATAAATGAGGGACCCGAAAGAAAACAGGGAGTGAGACAGAGGTAACATCGGGGCCGATCCCCCCGAGAATACCCTAAAACGCTCCCCATGAAAAAAAAGACCTTCCCCTTTAAGGTCAGGCGGGACCCATTAACCCCGAACTGATCATTCGAGGGGAAGATAGTCCTCCCATAAACAGACGCCCTACGGGGTGCACTAAGAATACCCTCACCAACAAAATTCGCAAAGGTCTGAGGACCAACAGCAAGAACTCGAAAACCTCACGGCGCGTCGTATATATGCAGAGATGTCAATACGGTTACATACCAAACAAAAAAATAGGTAGTTCAAAAGTTATTACAGACCAAATAACCAGGAACATTAAAAGAAAAGAGCAAGCCCCCCGAGGCCTTCACAACATCACTGGGCCCCCTCGGAAGTCTCGGCAACTACGCGATCCACCGGGGCAGCCACCTCCTCTCCTACTGGCTCCACCACTTCCGCCGGTGCCGGCAAAGGATCAACCTCAGACTCATGCATCACTTTATCGAGAGGGAAGGAGGGATCGACCTCTTGAACGCGCCGCCGGCATTCAGCAAACGCATCAATCTCAATATCCACGCTGAACGCAGCCGCAGCCTTAAAAAACTCCGCAGAGTCGCGCCATTCCTCCCGTGCCTTCGCCAATTCCCGGGCATGAGTTCGCCGAGCCAGCGCCAATTTGTCCGACGCACGGCTCCTCCCCTCCACAGTTACCCGGAGATCTTCCCGGAGTTGAGCAACAGTGTCATCAAAGGTCGCTCTCTCCGCCCGGGCTCTGTCCAATTCCTCGCGTAACTGCCGGTTTAACTCCCCTGCAGCACTTATCTCAGCCGCATCCTCAAGAAGGCACTGCACCATCCTCCTGGCATAACTTTGGGACTGCAAAAGGCAAGTTATCGGAAAACTTCCAACATGCAATCTCGAAAACAGCGAGGAGAGAAAAATACCATCAGAAAACCGGCCACCCGTTACTTACGCAGGAAGTTGATTGAAAATACTGAGCCCCCAGGGCCCTACGATCGTAGCCCTTCAGCTCAGCCTCGTCACAAGGAAGGGCAGTTGACACCCCTAGCTCCACCCCAACCCGGGGATTCGCAAGAACGCTGTCCTCAACACCAATCCTCCAGCCAGGCTTAAACAGTTCCCCTCGCACCTGGAAACTCTGCGGGGGAAGCTCCGCCCGCTCCAGAAGAAGCTTGGTCATTACCGCCCCCTCCATCCGACTTGGCACGTCCTCCGCAAAGATTGAAGGACACGCCACGCGGCTGGCGACCCTCCTGGCAGGATGCTCAGACCCCGGGGGTGAGGAACTAACCGGCCCCTTCTCTCCAACCGCTCGACCAGAGGGGCTGGAAGGCATAGATGTTGCGAGCCTCGCTTGCGACCGACCCAGCCTGGCCGCGGCCATAAAGTCAGAAGGAATTTTCTTACGGCTCGACAAGCCCGTTGTCACCGCCGCAACCTCCTTCCCCTTACCAACGTCACCAGAAGAAGACATCTCTCCTGCCAAAAACAAGAAAATAACAATCGCTCAAAGCAAAGAAAAAAAAAAGAAAAAAAAGAGAGAGGAAGAGGGGAGGGGCTCACCACGATAGCTGGCTGAACTCTCCCCCGTTCCCTCGCCCATGCAACGGACCCTCCTCTCCGCAGCTCCCACCAAGCCAAACCTCTTCAGGCTCCTCTCCCACCTAAACTCGGAGACGTCAATAGCCTCCCCAGAGGCGAGCTTCCCCAAGTCAAACTTGCTGTAGTCAGACTCGTCGGGAAGGGACTTCCTCCGCCACTCAACGGAGTGCCTCCAAGAACGAGGAAAATCCCAGCCAGCGCCCGATGGAGGGGTAACAAACACATACTCCTCCTTCCACTTCTTGATGGACGAAGGCAAGTTCGCTGCAATCTTCACCTGAGGACGCTGGGTCAGATAAAGCCAGCTGTCCTCCCCCTTCACCAACGGACTGAGGGCAACGCAGGCCCGGAGCAGCGGAAGGGTGGGCTGAACCTTATGAAGACCCGCCTTGGCCACAAAGGCCAGGAGTGTGCGCCAACTATTAGGCGCCAGTTGGGAAGGAGCCACTTGGTAAAACTCGAGGGCCTCTATTATAATGTCCAAGAGCGGAAACCTAACCCCCGCCCGGAAAGCTTCCACGTAGAAAGCTACCTCTTCCTCCGTGGTACCCCCACACACCCCTTCTACAAAGGAGGGGACTCTAATCCCATAATCGTCGGGGATATGGAACTCCCTCCTAATTTTCTCCGCCGCCCCTTTTTCCAAAGTATTCCTGAAACACGCCACCCGGCCGGGACGAATAACGGCGCCAGGCCGAATGTCCCCAATCTCCGCCCCACGAGCATAAGAAACTCGAGCCGGAGATTCCGAAGCAGCGGCCCCCACCGACGACTCGGAGGTCCCGGAACTATCCCTCAACTCCGTGGGCTGCCGCACATCTTCAGCGACGCCGCTCCCACCCTCTACAGACAACCGCCTCCTCTTTCTCACCGGAGCCCTCTCCACCACCTCTACCGACGCGGAAGAGGGGCTCTGAGGCACAGTCGCAACAGACATCGTAAGCTATGAAACAAAGACACAGAACTCACCGAACGAAGCGTGGACGACAAGCAACACGTAGAAGAATCACCGCGGAGAAAAACCCGTTCTAATCGAGGAAGACGAAGGAATAAAGTAAAAAATGAAATCCCCAAAAAGGCTTTAAAAAGGGCTAGGGTTTTGACATCTGTCGTTCGATCTCCCGCCCTTTCTAAGTCGATGGGACGTGTACACGTGGCGCCGGTTGAGAAACCCAAGGGAACCGCCATAAGTCGAAGCGCCATACGGATAGGACGTCTCTACCCCTACCCATGACATAACTTCCCCAGCAAGCCATCCATACACCTCCATCAGATGAAAAAAAAAAAAAAACTGCGTTCCTAAAGAAAGGGCTCGGACCCCGTCACAAGGGCCCGGCATACACCTCCACAAGATGGAAAAAACCACGTTCGATGGCAAAGAGCTCGGAACCCGTCATAAAGGTACGACTAGATACCAAATACCACCGGGCCGAAAATATCGAACGCAGCGACAAGGGCTCAGAAATGCGCGAGAAAGCAAGCATGCAAAAGAAAAGCAAACACGTAAGGAGAAAACACACATCAGAAACAGGAAAAAGAAAGGCACCATTCATAAACCACTTCCTCCTGGCCCAAAGGCCTACAAAAAGGGGAGTAAGGACAATAGGCACGCAGGCCCGAAGCCCCCGAGATCCCTAAGACAAAAAAAGAAAGCGCAAAGACAAGAGGCTTCCTCCAAAAATTCCGAAATCCCACCGCAATCAGCTCAGAGGGACTGGCCACTGAAAGAGTGTTCCGCATCAGAAAGCTCCCTATCACTCTATTCCCCGTCCGAAGAGCTTCCCCAACGCCGATTCCCAGCAAAACGGGCCTGGTCATTTAGCCAACGCACCAGGTTCCTCAGCAGATCGTTCTTCGCGCGCAAAGCAGTAATCTCCCGATCCATGTCCCTCATCCGGCTAAAAACCTCCATTCCCCTACGATGGACGCAGGAAAAGAAGGAACGGTTGCGGTGAATAAACGCTTCATGAGACTCCCTCTCATGCGGGGCAGAAGGATGATCCATGTCCCCCTCCGGAACCCCTCGCTGAGGCCCCAGCCCGCCAGAGTTTGCCTCGGGGTTATTCGGACGACTCCCGTCGCGATCAGACCTACGATCGCCGCTCACAAAGAGACCCTGGAAAGGCGACGACATCTCGGACGAGCCTAAAGAAAAGCCGGAAGAAATCAAAAAGGCAAAGAAGAGACAAAGGGCGATCTTCCTGACTTCAAGAAAGCTCACCCCTTATAGAACCTTTATAGGAAACCCCGGTGTGGAAAAATGAAGCACTTACTACCCGCGTGTTCGTTTCCTACTGAATAACCAAGCGGCGCCTCGGGAAGGAGCCGCCGGACGGAGCAGAATATCCGCTCGCACCCCAATGCTCCCATAAACGTCTTCACCACATTATCCTTTAACCATGCCAACGGGCCCGCTCCCCGAGGCCAATCAATGGACTAAAGGTCATATCACGATAACATACAAAGACGGCGCTATCACCGAAGCACGCCACGTGTCGCCCCCAGATCTACATAAAGCCTAGCCTTCATAAAGGAAGTAGAGGGTAAAGGGCAAGATCATACGTATTCGACACGCTTCGCTATCCCGACCCCACGCAGGTTCGGGCCCAAAAAAAAAAGAAAAAAAGAGAGCGCCCGGAAGGGTCGGAGCATAGCAAATCCTTGCAAACACAGAGATTCTCCATCACCAGCCAAGAACAACATTAAGAGATACGGCCCAAATACACATAAACTACCCATTGATATCCTCCTGGCCCATAGGCCTACAAAAATAAAGGGAAACCAAAAAAAAAAAAAAAAACAGCACAGGGCACGCAGGCCTCAGAAATCCCCGCCAGAGAAGGGGATAGACACGCAGGAAAACATAGAAAGCCAAAGCTTAATCGGAGAGCGACTCCTCTCCAGAGGAGTTCCCCTCCTCCTCCCAAGAGGTCTCCAGCAGGGGGTCCACCTCATATTCCAACAGCTGCTCGTTGAGAAGATGAACTTTCTTCTGAAGAACCTCGTTCTCCTGACCCATCTTCGAAACACGTCCACGCAGTTCCGTTCCCTGACGATAGGCTCGAGAGAAAAACGACCACTCCCGAGCAGCACGGGACCTGGACAAACTGTCTTTCCGAGGCAGGGAAGAAAGGCGAAGGGGGGGGGGAAGCCCGACGAAGCGTCCGGACCCCTCTTAGCCTTCTTCCGACGAGCCACGAGATCCTCCCCCGGATCGGAGGACAAGTCAGGGTCGCTCGACGACTCCTGGAGGAAACAGGCCTTGCCGCTAACTCGTGAAGAAGAGCCAGACATGTTACTGGAGAATATACGGAAAAAAAACCCCTACCGCAAAGGAAAGAAGAAGAGCGACGAAGAGCCACAAAAAGGCACCAGGGTAATTCCCCCCTTTTAAACTCGGGAAAGAAATCCTGGTGCCTCGAGACAACGCAGCCTCCCTAACAACGCTGCCGCTTCCCAAGGACAGCCGCCGGATAAAACGGCACGTCTCCTCGCACCCCGGAGCCCTCGTAAATATCCTCATCATGACTTAGCTCGAACAAAACGTTACTCCCTTGGCCCATTCAATGGACCAAAGGAGTAAGGGGGGGTTATGATGGGGCACAAATACGGCTGCGCTCCCAGATATCGCCACGTGTCATCCATGCACGAGCAGAGCCCAACCATCATGAAGAAGGGTGTTGGAAAACGGCAAAGACCACACATTCATGACACGTGTCGCCCTCTCACCACCCAGGCCTCATCATCACAAATTAGGGAAGGAAATGGCCGCCAAAGCCACGCGCGCCGGCGAGGCAGAGGGACGGCCCAATCCTGCAAAGGAAGTATTTCCCTCCATAATGATGAAAAGGGCCGCACACCTCCCTTTAAAAGGGGAGGGAAAGGAAGAAGAAGGGGACCCTTTTTCTTTTTGGCCCCTGAAAGCAGGGAACTCACCCATCCTCCACCCTGCAATACCGGAAAAAGAGGCGAGGCAACAACAGAGGAGGCCAGGAATCCCATCCTGCCCTATCTGCTAGTCCCCTCCGACTCACTCATTTATGCACCCAGAAATGTCCTCGCGCACCGGCCCTGGTAACCCTGGTAAAAACCCCCTCCCTTTCTAGCTGTTCTTTATATTGACTGGTCGAAGGATCTGACTTGGGTGTCGAAGTGGTCGTCCGGGACCCACCTCGGACCCCCTGACCCCCTTTTGTTTGTGATTGCAGACCCCGCGGAGGCCCTCTACCGACCGCGCGATCGCAGACCCGGATCCGGACTCCATCACTTATCATTGGGGGCAGGTCCTGTGGACCCCGATCCCGAGGACGAATGGGCGAGGGACACGAGATCCCACATCAGTCCTCTAAGATCTCCACAATGTGAAGGAGAGCTCTACCAAGGAACTCTCGAAATGGTGCCACTCAAAGCATGTGTGGCGATATAAATGAGATACCTCTCGATTCAAGAACTAGCTCGGAACCAAGATGTACCTATAACAAAGAAGAGTCGCCATCCAAGGAAGTAGGCCCTGGATCCCATGAAATACTCTGTTGCAACGGATAACCAAAGATACAAAAGTCCGTGCCTGATGACGAATGGGGAAGGTGTTAAGCGCCCCCAATTCGCCCAAGTGCAAGCACATGGTCTCTTATGCCATTTTTAATTAATTTTGAAGAGTTTTGGGCTAAAATCACGTGGAATGGGAACGAGCATCCCCGAGAAAACGTCTATCTAAGCATGCATGACCCGGGGATGGGCAAAAGAAAATAAACATCCAAATCCTAACTCACCGCATCTAATCCTAACCCATCACATCTAGGAAAGCAGTAACATCCGCACGCACAGCTACAGCTAAGCATATAATCAAGATAAGATGAATAAATGCTACAACTAAGCACGTGAGAGGACAGATAAGCACAGTAATAAACTACCAAAGCAATAGAATAAACACACTAGCATGCGAACCTATGTAAGAGATAACGCTAAGGAAATAATAATTAATCTCATGCTAGGAAAGTAAACAAGCTAACAGTAGCACATAAGAAGTCAAAGATAAACACACAATGAGCTAAAAGACACAGGGAAAGAAATGAATCGGAAAATCAACGGTACATGAGGACCGAGAATGCCAGGGAGAAGAAAAGGGAGCGTACGATAGGCTCAGGGAGCGATTCTAATGAATCAAGCTCAGCGATCCTGATCCGCTAAAGATCGGATAAGTCTCACGATCGTCATAGCCTATCGTTAGGCTCAGCGAGGACAATCCCTGTGAAGGGGCCACGCTACGTCGTCGCCCGTCCCAAAACCCGATAAAACGTCAGAAAACCGATAAAACCGGCAAACCACGATCAAAATTGGAAATGAAATGAAAAGAAGGCTCCGAGTGACCTGGCAATCACCATCCTTGCCCATTTTGGTTTTTGTATTTTTGAAAAAGCTTGAAAGATATTTTTTTGAAGGGTTTAAATGATTTTATTGAAAAGTTTGACTGAACTTGGGATGACGATCCTAAGCTGCCTACGTACCCTGTAGAAAGGGATCAAGCCAACGTAGTTCGAAACAACTTTTCGAAAAACGCTCTTATTGTTTTCTGATATTTTTTGTTGTATTTTTGTTATTTGATTTTTATGTATTTTTATCCCTTTTGATCGAAAGGGGGGGTTTGGCTCAAGAGGTTGCCATCCGTCATCGCCTAAACCCGACGAGTGTTCCCAAAATCGATAGGATCCCGAAACGCAAAGAATCCGGAGGAACTTGAAAAGAATGACTCGAAAAAGAAGGAATCTCTAAATTAGAATGGCAAACATGATCCGCATTTGAACCATATGCTAAATTGAAGGGTAGAACCTTACCTGAGTAGATGTCCAGAGTGGGTGGACAGTGGGTGGACTTTGGCCTTCGTTTCCCTTTATCAAAGCTCCTTAGAAAATATCTTTTCTATTCATCTATCCAAACGATGAAGGATTTAAATACATGAGCAGTGGATATGATGGTCACAGTGACTATAGGTGAGGAAAGAGGGGGGGAGGTAGTGGAGAATAGGATTTGGGTTAAATTCGATAGGAAGTTGCAGATGGGGTGGTCGGAGGTGGCTGATGGTAATAATTTGAAGAGGAGGTGGTTTGACAGCAAGGGAGGGTGATGGAATTGATGAGCCTGGTGGCTGTAGTGGGCCTTCTTGGTGGCTGCTAATGGGTTAGTGGTCGGAGAAGGTTGTGGGTTTTCAAAGATAAAAAAAAAATGAAATGGGTTTGAGAATGATGGTTGAGATTGGGAGGTGGCTGTTGGAGGAGATTGTGGGTTTTGGTTTTGGAAGTTGAAGGTGGAGTGGGGTCGGAAGAAGGGGGTGGCCGGGATGGTGGACGGAGGTAGAAGAAAATGGTCGGAGGTCGGATCGAAGGTAGGGTGGTCGAAACCGGTCGGATTTGCAGAGATGATGGTGGTGGTCAATGGTGGCTGACCTCCAAACCCACAAATCTCCTCTCTCTCTCTCTCTCTCTGTTTCCCCCTTTTTTTTTTTGAATGGGGGTATGGCGGTGGAGGGAGGAGAAGAGATGGTGGCGGCAATGGAGGGGTTGGCTAGAGGAGGAGTGGCCGGAGAAGAGGGGTGGGTCGGAGATGGTGGACGGAGGTGGAGGATCCAGATGGGTTTGGAAGAAGGGTTTGGGGTGGATTTGAACGGAGGTTGCAGAGATGGGTTATGGGTTGCGGCTGTGAAGGAAGGGATGGAAATGGAGGATGGTGGTGGTGGAGTGGTAGGTGGCCGGCCGGAGTTGGGCGTGGGTCGGATAAAATGAAGAATCGCCGGAATTTGCAGAGGAGATGGAGTTGTGTTTGGGGAATGGTGGCTGAAATGGAGATGATGGGTTTAAAGAGATGATGGTGGCTGATAAGGAGCTGAGAGGCGTCGGCAATGGGTTTGTGAAGGGTGGCGGTGGTTGGTGGTTGGTGGCCGCCGGTCTCCTCCTTTTCTGATACTCTCTTCTTCTTCTTTTTTTTTTTTTTCTGTCTATCCTCCTCTCTTTGTTTTCTTCTTCTTCTTCTTCTTTTTTTGTGGTGTCGGCGGTGATGGGGAAGATGGTGGAGGGTTTTGTGAATGATGGTGGTGGTGGTGGTTCGGAGAAGACGAAGTGGCTGGCAAAAATGGTGCCTCTGATGTGGGTTTGGGTAATCTCTGGTCTTGCAGAGAAGGGTTATTGCTACAGATTTGGGTTTGAAAACAGAGAGCTAGTGGGGGAGGTTGCAAAAGGAGGTGGTGGTGGTGGTGTTTGAAGGTTGAAGATGGGTTTGGGTTCGGTCGGATTCCGGCAAGCTTGCCGGAATCAATGGAGATTGTGGCGGAAATGAAGAAATGGTGGTGGTGAAAAATGGTGGAAGAGGTGAAAAAGGGGTTTCGGTTTTGGAGGTGGTGGTTGACGGCGGTGGTGGAGTTGGTTTGGCCGGTCTCCTCCTTCCTCTGTCTGTTTTTTTTTTTTTGGTGCTCTAAGAAAATGGGGCTCCCTTCTTCTCTCCCTCCCTGCTGAAAAAATGGGAACATCCTCCTCCCTCTTTCTCACGAGCTCTCAATGAAATTTATACCTAGGTTTCCTTTCTTTCTTTTTTTTCTAATCCTGACCATCCATTTGTTGCCTTCACATCTCAGCCATCCATCTCTCTTTTTTAGCCTTAATGCCCTCCTAGAAACCCTAAAACCTAGAATATTCTAATTGATCTAAGCCCTACACTTCACATCTTTGATCCAATGGCCCATGCCTGTTGCTTGCAAAGGAAGAAAATGTCCATTTTACTAAATATCCCAAGGAGAAGGCAATTTTATCCTCTTGCCACTATACCCTATTTGGCTTTTCTTCTCTTAAAAGGAATGGTATATTATTCCTTCTCTCTCTTCTCTAAGCAACCCTAAGCTGGCTAATTCACTCCCCTCCTGCTTAACATGGGAAAGTGATTTAACACACGCACGCTTTGATAAATGCACTCCTAGGGATATTAGCTGCCTCTTAGGGATTTTGTACTGCAGTGGGTGGGTACCATTTTGAGTTTTCTCTACACTTAGGGCCCACCTCCCCAAGAACTTCGGGATTCGGCTCGGGACCTCGACTCAACTTCGGGATTGGGATTTTATTCGATTTCGAGAATTTATTCGATTTTGGGGAATATGATCCGATCAAAATGGGGTGTCTACAGGTCCCATCACACTATCCTTACCATAGTTCTTGTACCATGCACAAGGTTTATCTAAATAGATACAATAAAGACTTCAGCATGGTTCTTGTACTTTACAAGGTGCAGCCTTTGAAAACTCTAGAAATGGATATTTCCACTTAACGGAGTTGCCAGGCAATTTTGAGGAAAGCTATTATGGCTCACTTTTGTAAGAGAGAACATCCAGCTCACCTTTTTAGCAGAATTTTGTCGTTTTCTTTTAATTCCTCTGAGGTGACTGTTAGTTTTTTAGCAATTGAATGAATAAGAGAAAAAATCTGTGAAAAAGTTAGTCTAAGTGGCTGTTCTCTTCGTCAAAAGTGAGATGCGGGAGCCTCAAAATATAGTGGGGGCTCCCATTGTTTGGGTGATGCAAACCATTCATTTGATAGGCCGTGACATAGATAGGGTGTGACCAGAAAATCAGCTCTATAGGATGATCCCAATCCTTCGATTTATGGATGTTTTAATGGAGGGGTTATGGGTATGAATCTTTTACAAATTTCTTCATTTTTGGCAAACATTGATAGGGCCTATCAAATGAATGGTCTGGATCATCCAAAAATTGGGCCGAATGAGTATGTATGTTATCTAATGGAGAGAGTAGAAGGTCTTTTCTCTTATACCTCAAGACGACAATGCTAGCAATAATTTACTTTGTTTTCTGCCCATTATTAACATGGCCCCAAAAAGAGCGGTCGAGATCAATCTACATAGCATCTTGTCTTTATCGGAAAAGTCCCGCTTGTAATCCACGTCTTCTTTTCATTTCTTTCCCGAAACGCTCCTTCGAAGAATCAAAGTTCCCGAGCTCAAATCGAAGCACGAAAATGCACAAAAGAAAGCGTCTGTTACGCTCCATCCTAAAAGACACTAATTAGGCCCCACATCTGCCAGATGAACGTAATCTGATCCGTTGATCAATACATTCCAACCAAACTCTACTTTGATCGGATTATGTAATATCTTGATCCATAAAAACACCAATTATGATTCTTCCGAAAAATCTAAACCGTTGGATTTCCTAGTGCTATATCTTGCTCAATTCACATTTGTTTCCGGTGGGACCAAAACTATGCGAATCACCCTGTGATGTCCTACAAGATCAACGGTCTCGATGTTACATAAATGACTCTGTGGGACCCAAAATTTGACGTACAAGATTAACACATGCTGACATGCGTCCTAAAACAAGCCCTCGTGGCTTGGGGAAATCTATTTTTAGATGCCACGTCATCGACCCACACGTCCCGGATTCTTCGTTCTAAATTAAAAACCAGGAAGCTTTTCTCTTCCATTTCCCTCCTTAGGGAGTTTCCTCTTCTTCCTCTCCGTGTCTCTTCAAAAACCTAAAAACAAAAAAAAAAAACCCCCCCAAATTTCCCCCACACACCCCCCTCTAAAAAAAAAAAACAAAAACCGTCCCTCCCTCTCCCTGTTTCCGATTCTTCGGTTTTCTATCGGATTTCTTTCGGTTTTCTATAGGTTTTCTGTCGGTTTTCTTTCGGAAATGGCGGCGGCTCCTGCTCCTTCGTCTCCTCTGCAATCGGTCCCACCGCAACAAAATCAAGGAGTATTCAGCAATTCATCTCTATATGTGGGAGATCTAGACCCTAATGTTACAGAGGGAGAGCTTTATGATCTCTTCAGCCAAGTCGCTCCCGTTGTTTCGATTAGGGTTTGCAGGGATCGGATCAGAAGTGTTTCTCTCGGCTACGCCTATGTCAATTACAGTAACACTCAAGATGGTATAATTAAATTGCATTTTTTTATTCTTATTATTAGTAGTTCTTCTCTATGTTGATTGTGATATGTGCATATTATTATGGTGTTTATGGGGCAGTTTGTAATGTGTTTATTATGTAGTTGAGTAGTTTTGGGTATGTGTTTTTAGGGTTTTGGGTGTTAGATCATGTGAGTGGGTTAATAGGGTAATGATGATTAATCTGCATTTTTATTCTTAGTGTTAGTAATTCTTCTCTCTCTGTTGATGCTGATATATGCATATTGTTATGGTGTTTATGGGATAGTTGTAATGTGATTATTATGTAGTTGACTAGTTGTGGAAATGTGTTTTAGGGTTATGGGTGGTAGATCATGTAAGTGGGTTAATAGGGTAATGCATTTTTATTCTTATTGTTACTAATACTTCTCTCCGTTGATGGTGATGTGTGCATATTATTATGGTGTTTATGGGGTAGTTGTAATGTAGTTATTATGTAGTTGACTAGTTGTGGAAATGTGTTTTAGGGTTATGGGTGTTAGATGATGTAAGTGGGTTAATAGGGTAATGATGTGGTATACCTTTTTGCTTGAATTTAAGAAGTTGTAACTTAATGAAAAGGTAGAGAAGTTTACAACCAAGAAAGAAAGCTTGTTTAGGAGAGTCATGGTTCCTCTCGAATTGAACCATCAGGCTATGTTTGGTTGCTTGCACAAATGCCCGTCATTCAACGAATACCAATTCCTTGTTTGGTTGCCAAAATTGCAATGAAGTTCCACTTGACTCCCACATCATTGTTGTTTTTTTTCCCATGTGGCACTAATGTCCCCCAAACTCATCTTCCAACCAAATTCTACGGAAATAGTAAAGTTTTGGTAGAAGAATAGTGGAAAAGGTTTTGTCGTTCCTTTCTCTCTCTTCACTCTCTATATTGGTATTGACACCCCTACTTTTCCCACTACTCCCTAGCAGGACTGCCGTGCAACCAAACACTACTTTACGAGGTTTGGTTGCCTTGAATTAACGCCCCCCTCTCCCATCTTTTCTTTGTTTATTTGTGTTACGGCCAATTAGCCACGTAACAGCTTGTTTGATCGGCATGCGGCTTGGGTGTTGTTGGCAAGTCATATCAGCATTTTAGCGTTTGAGATGGACCTGAGGAGTAGCTCTTTTTGTCTTGCGGGTTGATATTTTAAGAAGTTAAAATATTAATAACCTCCCTTATGCTGCCCACAGAGTTCTAATAGAATTAGAACTTCTTGCAGCAACCAAAAAAAAAAAAAAATCTTTCAGCAAAACAAAACTAAAAACCCTTTTTTAAGAGTTCAGCAAAACTAAAAACTAAAAACTAAAAACCCTTATCATTCAAAAAAAAAAAAAAAAAAAACCCATGGATTTAAGCATTGATGGACCTGACTAAAATAATTTTCAAAAAAAAAAAAAAACACCTGACTAAAATAAAACATAAAAATTTAATAACAGAAATATAAAAGATAACTAAATATAAATGAAATTCCACAACAGTTGAAAGTGGGTCCCAATTGCATCAAACTGCTTCCCAAATTACTGCTGGTTTGAACCTTGAAGTGGATGGGATCCAACTATCTCTCCCACAAGCAGCCGCTTTTCCTCTCTTCGCTGAATCATGTCCGGGCTATAGTCTTGGGTCACGGACAGCAATTATGTTAGTTTGTATTACGTCAATCGCCCTAGGAGATTTAGTGATGCTGCTGATGAGCTCGAGGATTGTTCAAGTATATACAAGGTGTCTTTCCAGCATTTTCTTCGTTTACCAAATGAGATAACATATTTTCGTGCTTAAGTGAGTGTCCTAGAGATTCTGTTGTCTTTTCCGAGTCCTACCAGTTGGATGTTGCCCTTCAAGGGACCATGTTTTCTTCGCTGCATTCTTTTGTTGCTTTGCTTGATAATCTTGTTTTGCTGTTTCTTCTCTCTCTCTTTTTTTTTCAGAACAAGTAAAACTTATTAATTAGAAACAAAGAATACAAGGCCAGCAACAGCTAGTGCTATTAATAAAGCTCTTCCACCATTCAACGAAAGTTCGAACTTTTATATTGTCTTTAATAGTCCAAGCCCTAATGGTTTGGACTTTCGACCAACCGTCATTATCTCTAGTTCCTTGGCTCTTAAGGAGTTCCTTTATCAGGAGACATTTTTATTCATTCACGAAAAGACGTTTCAGAGCTCGACCCACGTTTTCCTTCTCAATCTATTATCTACAATGCAGGTAGAGGACTAGATAAACCAAATGGTAGACACGCTTTCCTAACAACTTTGTCTTTACCACGATGAAAGGTGATCTAATGCGAATTAAAGTCTTTTGATAGGCAATTCTTCAGCTCTTATGAAATTGAGATTTTCTCCATAATTCTCTAAAGGGTCTGTTAGAGTTGGATAAAAATATTTGGTTACGGCCTTGGTTTGGTCATCTCAATCATTCCTTGAGGAAATATCAAGAAGCTCCATTGATGTTTATGCCCCTTGGACAGTTTTAGGAGCAATTTAAATTTCAATTGACACTTGTTTATGTTCCACACAGTCGCACTGGATCGATGTTGCATAGCTCTATGGGATCTTTCTATCTGTTAAATTTAATATACTCTTTTTCTTTACAAAATGAAATTTTCTTAGATACTAAAGTACACAGTATACAAATAGATTTTGTGATATCTACTAAAAAAATTGTCATTTGTCCATTATGTTTATTGGTTTGGTTTATCCCCATAGGTTCAAAAGTACTGTTATCCGACTCATTACTTCTGTCGTTGTATAAAGGAGAGCTACTTTATGTACTTCTGAATGATGATGGTTACAATTTTCATTTCTGTTTTCGTCTTTAAATGAATTTAACAAGGGTAATTTTGAACCTGATCTTTTGAATTGTGAAATTGCAGCTAGTCATGCCTTGGAACTTTTGAATTTTACTCCCATCAATGGGAAACCGGTCAGGATCATGTTCTCACTCCGGGATCCTAGTATTCGGAAAAGTGGACAAGCAAATGTTTTTATTAAGAACTTGGACACATCAATAGATAATAAAGCATTGCATGACACTTTTGCTGCCTTTGGAACTGTCCTTTCTTGCAAGGTGGCCACTGATGACAGTGGCCAGCCAAAAGGATATGGGTTTGTACAGTTTGAACACGAGGAAGCCGCACAAAATGCCATTAAACGGCTTAACGGGATGTTGATAAATGATAAACAAGTTTATGTTGGCCTTTTTGTTCGCCGTCAAGAGCGAGATCAACCCAATGGATCGCCTAAATTCACTAATGTATATGTAAAAAATTTGTCTGAAACCACTACTGATGAGGACCTTAAGAATGTTTTTGGTAATTATGGTCCCATCACTAGTGCAATTATTATGAGGGATGCAAATGGAAATTCTAGAGGATTTGGTTTTGTCAATTTTCAGAACCCAGATGATGCTGCTACTGCCGTTGATAATCTGAATGGAAGTACTTTCAATGATGATAAAGTTTGGTATGTTGGCAAGGCTCAGAGAAAAGCCGATAGAGAAGCCGAGTTGAAAGCCAAATATGAACAGGAAAGAAATGGTAGACTGGAAAAACTACAAGGAGCTAATTTGTATCTGAAAAATCTTGATGACATTATTGATGATGAGAAACTGAGGGAGTTGTTCTCTGAATTTGGCTCCATAACATCCTGCAAGGTATGCATTACACTAGCAGCATTAGCTAGCTGAATCATCTGTTGCTTCTATGATATTTCTGAAAAGATTAATGAAAATATTTACGTGTAATGCTTTTTATTTTTCTCAGGTCTTGCTTGATCCACAAGGCCAGAGCAAGGGTTCTGGTTTTGTGGCATTTTCTCTGCCAGAGGAAGCTACCAGAGCTGTAAGTTTGGCAATTTCTTGTTGCATGTGATCACTCTCTCTCTCATTTTTGTTGTAACTGTGAACTAAGTTCTATTTCTCCTCTTCATTGAATGGAGTCTTATGCGTCATTGAACTCTATTTAGGTCAATGAAATGAATGGGAAAATGATTGGAGGGAAGCCTCTGTACGTTGCAGTGGCTCAACGTAAAGAAGAAAGAAAGGCAAGGCTACAGGTGAGTGTTACTTCGAGAGCAAGTCATAAGAACCTCTTTGTGTATAAAGTGTAGCTATACGAATGTGGATCAAAGTTTCCACCAAATACCATTTCGTTTGCCTATTAGTTTCTGATCCAACTGAAGGTTCTCATTGATGTCCTAAATTTGTCTTTCAAAACTTGTTAATTGCACTGGTCTTAATGATGGAAAACAAAATAAAACAGACGTTGTACCAAATTATACTAAGAGCTCATCTCTTGATGACAATGTCGGTATAATTGCTTTGATGAATAATTGAATATTATAGCATGCATGCACTCACATACAACATGCTTTAGTTTAATAATATGTGTCTCTCTCTCTCTATGTATGTATGTATGTATGTAGACACACACACACACACACACACACACATATATAAACACGCCTATACATGCTGTTATTTATTTTCATTAAACAACATATCATATTTGCATGATGAAATTTAATGTGGGCACTGCCAAGTCAGGCGTCCATGGGCACTTGATTTGGGTCAGTTAAAATTAGTTAAATCCACTCCATAAAAGCAATCAGCTATTATGACTTATGAGCATGATTTAAATTTTTTCCGAAACGACCAAAATGTTTCCGTTTCCATCCCCACCAAAACAAAATCTCAATGCATTCCTCCCACGTCATTATTTCCTTGGAAATTTCGACCGAAATTTCCAATATTTGACTGAAATGGTTGAAACGATAAAAAATGGAAAGATGTTATCATTTACGTCATATAAAGATGTAAAACGAAAAAACACGGAAAAGCAAAGAAACAAATTTTTTCCTCGTACCTCTGTGGTATTGACATAGAGTTGGGTCCTTGGAGGGGGAGATTGGTCATTGAACTTTCTTATACTTCAGTACATTATACTTCTTTACTGTTCCAGGACACGCGCGACGACACGTCACTAGGCGTTGGATGTAATTAAGCCATTATGGGTGACTTTTTTGCTTATGTGATGGCATGTATTTGTGCTTATTCTTGCATTTCCAAAGGTTTCATTTTAAAATTTCATGATTTGCGTATGTTTCTATATATTCCGTGATTTTACAAGATTTCCACCGAAACCGAAATGTTTCCGTTTCTGACCCCGAAATTGATTACGAGGAGAAAACACATTTGTAAAGCCTGACAACCATATTAAATGTGGATAAATCATTGAGAAAGAGATGGCAAGAGACAATTTGTTACTCATTTAACTAATTGCCACCTCATCCTTTATGGGTATTGACTATTGAGTGCCTACATATTAGCTAGCTAGATGAGAGATTTCCTATAAATATAAGTTAGTTGCAACAAACCATGCAATCAAAAGGCTCTTTGACTGATTGACGAGGAAGCGTGTTTTGGTCGTATTTCTTCTACTCTTAGATTGACTGATTTGGTCTTTGGTTTGATGTTCAAGATCTATCATCACTCTTCCTCGGAAAAAAAGAAAAGAAATGAAGGGAAACATGTCGGTTTTGGATGGAAGCAAAACACCACGTAAGCAAAACACCACCCATAAGTATAAATACACACTAAAAAGCCATCATGTAAGCAAAACACCACCCATAAGGTTTAGCAATATCAAAGAGCTAATGACATGTGTCGTAGCGCATGCCTGATAATTTAGTAATACATACTACATTTCACATGTAATTCATATAAATATTTACACATGACACCCGACCTATGTTGCATGGATTCGGATTCAGAGAACAACTATGTTATGGAGCTTTTGGGGTACAATGATTGTGGAGCCAAATTCAGAGAACAACTCCCTGAGTTTAGTATACCACTAATCATTGGACTCCACTCATATACTTGTTTAGTATACCACTAATACCTTCTTACGATTTTGGTTTCGGTATGCACTTCAATTTCGGCTTGTGCTTCGATTTTGGTGGGGATTGAAACTGAAATATTTCGGCCGTTTCATATCAGTTTCGATGGAAATTTAGAACCACAGAGTGGTTCCAATTTTTGTATAGTTCGTCTCAAATGATATATATGTTTTCCCATAAGTATCATCCACTGGATTGAAGACATGTAGAATGATACTTGTGTCATGGCAATACTTTAAACCATGGATAAGTGGAGTTTCTTTTTTCTTTTTTAATTCTTTTTTAATTTTATGTTGAAAATATAGTAAAAAATCAAATCTAGTGATGAAAGATTACTCAGAACTATAACTACCTGGTTGGTTGCAACACTTTGTGTATGTTTGGGTTCATGGTTCTCTACTAATAGAATGACGCTTACTCTATGTTTTTGGCTTTGCTAGTTTGGTTTTTGGATCTCTCAGTTGGATAAATTTGGTTCCTCTCACTTACATCAAAGTAATACTCTCGCAGTGTTAATTTTTTTTTTTGAATGATTATTAGAATTTTAACTGTCGTAGTATTAATTTCACTGCCGCTTTTATTTTTTTATCATTTTAGTGGTTCCATGTTAGTGGTGTAACTATTATTTGTATATTGACCTTTAAAAATTTTATGTACTTAGACCTTAATGATTTCTGCTGAGTTTAATTAATGTCTTTAGGGTTAGGAAAGATAGGCCTCATGCTTCAAAAAAGTAGAATGAGGTAAAGATCTAAAAATATTAGACCTACACAAAAAGCAGTAAAAATGTTTGGAGCTCATAGCAAGGCAATATCCCATATTTTAAAAAGAAAAATAGGGTGCAAACTTACAGAAAAGGTTCAAAGCAACTCAGAATGCTAATGTATGCATATTAAACTGACTGTATGTCACACCTGTTCATTTTTTATTGGTCTGTGATCCTGTAGCTTGTTAACTGAACCAGGTAACTGTTTGGGACTGTTTTCAGAAATGTTTTATAGTTGGAAATGAATGTGAAAAGATTAGGCTGTTTGTGTCTGAGAGTACATGTTTTGGAGATGATAAGGGTATTTTTACATCACGTGAAAAACTTTTTTTCTGAATGATAACATCATGTGAAGCTCTTCTTTGTCAGATTTTGGTGAATTACAATTTTTTAGCTCTGACGAACCTTATATAGTTGGTTTTTGTCGTTGAAAACCACCACCACTTCCCCCCTTGTTATCCCCACTATTACTTATTTAGCTCCGATGAACCTTTTATAGTTGGTTTTTGTCGTTGAAAACTACCACCACTTCCCCTCTTGTTATCCCCACTATTACTTATTTTATTCTCTTGTGGGGACTGTGAGTTTGCGTTGGAGGCTTGGTATTGTTTAATCCATTAAATCTGGGCAGTAATTGGTTTAGTTCTGAAGGAATATGTAGGAATAGCCAATGCTTTTTTTGTTGGTTTCTATATTGGTACATTTTTTATTATATTTCATAATCAAGTAGCTACTTAGCTATCTAACAGCCATGCTTTCTCACTTATCCCAGTAAGATATAGGGATTGTTCTTTCTCTGGGTAGTCGACCAGAGAAACACGGTAAATTTCTACGATCGGGACTCTAGATACCCGCCATTTAGTTTGCTTTTTGTTTAGCCTTTATTTCCATGCATTTATAATTCTATAAACCATGATCCATTCAAAATTGATTTATTGTGTGGTTTGCTCTTGCAGGCTCATTTTGCTCAGCTTAGGGCTCCTGGGGCAATGACACCTGTGATGCCCTCAAGTTTGCCAGGATTCCATCCGGGTGCACCTCGGCTTGGCCCACATCAGTTGTATTTTGGTCAGGGTGCTGGTCTCATTCCTCCTCAACCTGCTGGCTATGGCTTCCAGCCACAGCTTTTGCCTGGAATTCGGCCTGGTGTTCCCCCAAACTTTATGATGCCATACCACCTCCAGAGACAAGGACAGCCTGGACAACGTATGGGTGTAAGACGAGGTGGGGCCCCGCAGCAGATTCAGCAGCAGCAGGTGCATTATTTTCTCAGTTCAACACCCCCCTCTCCTCTCCCATTCTCCTTCTCTCATTTTACAGCTAATTTTAAGGCCCTTCAATCAAGGTTCAAAAATTCGGTGTCAGTGTCGATCTCAGCAGCGTACGGAATTTCGGCTAAAATTTTGGACGTTATTGTTTAATTAATAAAGCTAGATTTTCGGGCAAAATTTCCTTGATTTTCAGGCAAAATTTTGGATAAACAAAATTTGGACCGAAAATTTGAAATTTTGGGCGAAAAAAAAACCATTTCGAATATATATGATTTCGATTTCGGTCTCTACCGAAATCATTTCGGATTTCCGTCGAAATTTAAAACCTTGCTCAGCAGTGGCCGAAACTGAAATAAAAAAAAAACAAAAGTTCGCTCGTTTCAGCCAAAAATTTGGAAAAAAACCAAAAAAATCTGAAAAAAAAAATTAAAAAATTTAAAAAATTTAAAATGGCTGACACCAAATACATGTATTTTCGGTGTCGGCCTTGGCTGAAATCCGAAATTTCAAATTATGCCTTCAACCTCTTATGTGACTGTATTGAACCTGCATTCCGTCGCTTCTCGCATTTGGCTGTCCCTTGATTTTATATACCTGAGATGCCACATTACTCAGGAGGCCCTTGAACCTTTGAGATGACTATAGTGAACTTCTCTATTATGCCTTTGAGATGACTGTCCCTTGATCTTCTGAGTCAATCCAGTCTTCATGCACTAAAGGCTAATGATCTAGCTGATGGGTTAGCCAAAGCTGTATTTGGTATGTTCTAGATTGTTTTTATATCGAGGGCAATCTTCGCCCTGGATTATTTTACTCATTGAAAGATATGCCCTGGGAAGTTGTTAGTATGCTCTAGATTGTTGCTATATCTAGGGCAATCTCTGCCTTGGGTTATTTTACTCAATAAAAGATGTGCCTTGGGAAGTTCTTAGTATGAGTTTTTAAACATATGTCAATATGACAAATGACATCAAATTTTCCGAAAAGACATCAAATTTTCCGAAAAGCATGGGGGTGTCCTTAAATTGGTTCATTTGAAGATAGCCCAAGCCATGGAGGACTTCAAGTTTTCATTGTCAGCTTGTTCACGGATGGTATCCATTCATTTTAATCAGAGTGATGTGATGGCCTGTGCCTTGATGTATTTCAGAAGTACACCCAACAATTGGCACTGGTTTCAAATTTCTTTCTCTTCATTTTAAATCAGGTTGGGATTCTTGTTGTCCACAAAAAGAATAAGCTTAAGGCATTGAATCATACATCTTTGTCATGGTTGGAGTTAATTGTGTCTGTATTTAACCCGTATAGTCTGGACTAGTCAGAAAGTGGCTTCTAAATTGTTAAATACTTTGTCCTGGTTGGAGTTGATTTTGTCTGTATTTAACATGTGTAATCTGGACTGGTCGGAAAGTGGCTACTAAAATGATGGTCTTTTTGATATTGTGGTACACGTATTTTTTTCTTTCTTTCTATGATTTGTATGCACTATGAAGCTTTTGGGGTACATTGATTAAGACTTTTCCTCCAAGCTATCATTAATTATGAACTGCGGATGCTTTGCTTTTAATTGTTTCTATGTATCTATCTCTATGCTTATGTCAACATTATTCTATGGCCGGATATGATTGTTGGGAAAGCTTCAATTATCAAAATATAAACTTGGTTATTTCTGTAAAGATGGCTTGTTGTGTATTAAGGATTCTCTTTTCATTCACTTGTGTTTGTCTTTTGATTGTTTTAATGTGTCTTTTTTTTCCTGATGGTTTTGTAAATCTCAGTTGATTCAGCGTAATGCAAATCAGAGCTTCAGATACGGGCAAAATGCTCGTAATGGGGTGGACCCATCTATGGTACCACAGGGTTTGATGGGTCCAATGACGCCGCTCGATGCTTCTGGAATGTCAGTGGCGCCCATGGATGCACTGCGCCCCGCACCAGTGCCGATTACAGCACTTGCCTCAGCTTTAGCTTCTGCAAGTCCTGAGCACCAACGACTAGTATGTTACTCTTTTTCCCGCTTTATTCTTATGAGTTGTTGTGATTAGTTTATCAGAATATTCTTTTATCCAGGGTATCTCCAAAAAAGTATAAATTTAAAAAGGAACATTGCATAAGAGTATGGTTATTACTAATTAATCCATTAAATCATGGATTTGGTTAAATTGTCGGGATATGATATGATCAAGTTGCATTAACTTCGGAACATCTAATAAGATTATGACTTTGCTTCATTTTAGCATCAGTTTTGTTGTGGTTATTACTAATTACATCTATAAAAGGGAAGTGATATTTTCACCCCCTTTTCTTCCCTTGGCCACCCCCTTCTTAGTGTATTTATGACTGCTCATTTTACACTACGGGGGGTGGCCCAGGGAAGAAAAAAGGGTGAATATATCATTTTCCCCATACAATCATGAACTTTTTTTAAAATTTGGTCTATACAATAAGTGTGAAACAATCAATTACTCCGAAAGCTTAAGCTGTTACAGTTGGTGTTATTTAATCATTTATACTTCAACACTGCTCCTCGCGTGTGGCCCCTCTTTTTTTTGGGTTGCCTGTACACGTGAATTTTTAATATCAAGGAGTTGTTGGGTTATGAACTTATGATCTGCTTTGAGGCAACCTTGCTCTGATACCATGTGAAACAACCAGTTACTCCAAAAGCTTAAGCTGTCAGAGTTGGTGTTATTTAATCATTTATACTTCAACAGTAAGATCAATTTGCATAAACTCTCCCCATTTGAATCATTATCCTATGAAAGTTCTAGGATTGTTTGCTTGAATTTCTTTTTATTTTTATCTTTGTTACGTTGGTTCTTATTGCCTTTGGCGTTCCCAATTTCAGATGCTGGGTGAACAGCTTTTCCCACTTGTCGAGCGCCTTGAGCATGATGCTGCAGGAAAAGTCACTGGAATGCTGCTGGAAATGGACCAAACTGAGGTTCTGCATCTCATTGAGTCCCCCGACGCTCTGAAGAAGAAAGTCGCTGAAGCCGTGGAAGTCCTCCGGCAAGCACAAGGGGCAGTTTTTATGTTGTAAACAGCTGATATATTCTGTTAGTAGGGTCACTATATCCGGTAGCTAATTGCCGGAATTTTGGGGTTTCATAGAAAAGGTTTATGGGTGGTTTTTTGTCTAGGTTAAATATTTATGATTGGATTGCTGACAATTTTGAATTTCAGCGTACTTGGTGGATGGATCAGTCTTTCTTCTATCCTTGTTAGCCTTTGCTGGTGGTTATATTGCTTGAGTTTATTTTGGTTGCTCTTATTGTTGGGTGCAATTTTTTTTACTGAAATTGCAATCTAAATATCTTTCAGATTGAAATCTAGGAACGATGACAAACTTTCAGCAGATTTGTGACGAAAATGTATCCGTTATTAAGTTGCAATATTGGATGGCAACTCATGCATATTTTTTGTTGTCTTCTATGGTATTGAAATTAGGTTGCAACATGAGTCAGTCCTGTTAGGCCTAAAATCGGTAACAGATACGGCAGTGACGGAAGAGCTGAGCTGGAGGACCCGAGGAGCCGAAGTGAAGGAGCTGAGTCATGCGGAACCGAAGTGAAGGAGCTGAGTCCTGCACAAGGAGCAAACGAGGTCAGAAGACCAACCCGGAGCCGTTACTCCGGACAGGCCCTTCGACACTCAAGTCAGTATGAGCAGGAGTGCAGAGCGAGTTTAAAAGAGGTAGGTTCAGAAGTTATTACCCTTTGGTTTGAGCTCCGAAAGCCCTTTTATAGAGGGAAACCTGGGGTGGTTGGATTACCTACCCCAGGACGGGTGTCGGCCTATTATAGGTTCAAGTTTACCTACTCTGAGGTAATTACCATATTGCCCCTGTGCAGTTGGGCTTGTGGTGGGCCATCATGGGGTCACGTGTCGGCAGCTAATTCGCTGCTGTTTTTATACCCCATCAGTTGCCCCCAGTTCTCCAAGTCATTGTGGTGATTTGGGGAAGTGTGGTGAGTTACATTCCTGATCGAGGGGAGTCTGTCCGGCGAAGCCGTTTGTCCGGCCTGGGAATCAGTCTGGAAATTTCTTCTGTCCGGCCTGGAAATCAGTCCGGAAAATCTTTCTGTCCGGCTTGGAAATCAGTCCGGAAATTTCATCTGTCCGGCCTGGAAATCAGTCCGGAAAGTCTGTCTGTCCGGCCTGGAAATCAATCCGGAAAATCTTTCTGTCCGGCCAGGAAATGAGTCCGGAAAATCTTTCTGTCCGGCCTGGAAATCAGTCCGGAAACTCTTTCTGCCCGGCAATATGGTAATTACCTCAGAGTAGGTAAACTCGAACCTATAACAGGCCGACACCCGTCCTGGGGTAGGTAATCCAACCACCCCAGGTTTCCCTCTATAAAAGGGCTTTCAGAGCTCAAACCAAAGGGTAATAACTTCTGACCTACAACTCTTAAACTCGCTCTGTACTCCTGCTCATATTGACTTGAGTGTCGAAGGGCCTGTCCGGAGTAACGGCTCCGGGTTGGTCTTCTGACCTCGTTTGCTCCTTGTGCAGGACTCAGCTCCTTCACTTCGGTTCCGCAGGACTCAGCTCCTTCACTTCGGCTCCTCGGGTCCTCCAGCTTAGCTCTTACGTCACTGCCGTATATTTTAGGCCTAACAAGTCCCAACTCCCAACCAAACTTACTGATTCAAATTTAGTTGAGCTCGACTCAACTCAAAAGGTCCACCTCGTTTTGAACTTTCAATGTTTTGGCTTGCATCTTTAGTGTAGGAAGCATTCAAATTCTTTGTTTTACACCTGTATCATTGGGTGTACGAAACTCTGATGGTCTAATGTGTAGTGTGTAATATGAAAATAAATTATATGCACTTTATGGACCGGATTCCATAGCCATTGAAATGCCAAGTGTTCGATGGCTATAGGGTGTCAGTTTTGAAATCCCGTTTTTGCAACTCCATTTCAGCTTCTCTATTGTTTGTCAGCATGTTTCTATTTCAAGTTTTCAACACGGTATCTTAGTTGAACTTTCCAAACGTGGTTAGTTCAAGGCAGACAAAGGGAAGTCAGAAACAAATTTGCTGACAATACCAGCTTCATAATCTGGTGACTTTGTTTTTGGGGATTTGCTAGCGTCCATAAGGCATTTCGCGGATGGTCTGTTGCTTTTGACAGCAGCCACCTCGTGAATGAAGACAAAATCTGCTGAAAAGTGAGCATATGTGGCTTTGATTTTGGTATGCGAGTTGGTGGGGATGTAAACAAAAATATTTCAATCGTTTCGTGTAGGTTTCGGTGGAAATTCAAAACCATGACAATAATACCTAATATTTACCTAATATTCGAAGGGTGAGCCTTCACATTTTGGATCGTCTCACGCACTTGGATAGATTGCGACATTGAAACTTCCTCAATGGATGAAAAACCTTCTTTAATGCTATGAGGTGATCTTCTTTCTCTTGCGGTTTCACTGTATTTAACGAATGCATTTCATAATTTTCAAATAAAAAATGAAAGCATCTCATGTAGAGTTGTATTTTCTACAAAGATATCAATGTAAATAAGTGGGAGACAGTCTTTTGGGCTAGCCAAATTTAGATTTTCAGTTAAAACATACAGACTCGTATGTGTTTCTTTGGCATGGGCACGTTGTGCCAACCAAGGTTGATGATCCTTCCCTCCTTGGCATCAAATAAACTGAACTAATTGGAATGCATAAACCAACAAATCCGCTGAAAATGGAATATTTCATCTTAGTAAATTATGCTATAAACCATAATCTAAATATGGTTTTTTTTCCTTTCGTTAGAGATCATATTTCTGGTAAACGTGTTTCCTGGGATATGCATTCTGAAAATGTTCTCAAAACTTGAAATTTTTTTAGGCAAACGTTTCCAAAATGCATGGGAAACACTTGAGAAACACGTTTCTATTGCTTCCTTGTTTCTTGTTTCCTCTCTATTTTTCCCGCGTTTCCTGCTTCCTTTTCATGTTCACTTCCTAAATTTGTTTCCCAACCTGATAATTATGGATAAAACCCTGAGTCAAGAGTAACGCAAATAGTGTGATTTCTCTCATAACTTTTATCTTTGTGAGTTGGGCCAACAGTTACATGTGGTGTGATCAAGAATTATCACTATCATCCCAATATGACAATCATATAAGTGAGTTATCCTGACTCATCATAGCTATGACACTTCATTGGTAAACTCTTAATTAGAAAATCAATTCTTAAAATGTTATTTTAACATCTAGTTATCTATCTTGTCTGCAAGGGACACCATCTCTATCTAATGAGGAGATCACTTGCAACTTTCTATTCGAGGAAGGTGGGGGGAGTTGTTGTGAGAGATGTTACAGAGGAATCGAGATGAAAGGTTGTTGGAGCGGTGGAGGCAATAAGTGAAATGATGGAATGAGAGAGCATAGCTCTTATGACGGAGAAGGCATGATCACATTGGACTGTAGAGGGATGGTGAAATGCTTTTGTGATGGAGATGATACAATTAATTGCTTTTGTGAAGGAGGTAAAATGAACAGTTCTTGAACTAGGGCGAGGGGTATGAAGGGAATAGGGGTTGGGAGGATGAAAGGTTGAGGTGGTGGTGTTGGCTAATTGGGGGGAGGGCGTAAGACGAAAGGTTTTTGTGGGGCTAAGATGAATGACTGATAGCAATCTTCCTCCTCTTGAATGATGTACTAAGAATGATTAAAAGGTGAAGATTGCCATTTGTTTCTAACAATTTTGATATTCTTTGTACCTGAGAACTATACTAACTACATTGTAAAGGCTTCTATAAAATTTTGCTAGAGACAGAATTGGATGGAAAAATCATGGACATGGTATTAATAGATAAATACTAATGAGGAATTTGCTAGGGACCATCGCAGAAGGCATTTCACGGACCGGCTGTTGCCTGAGAAAGCAGCCTCCTCAGATGAATTAAATGAATGAGACAAAATCCGAGCCGATGTGGCTGTTTTCTCATGCAACAACCGGTCCACGAAATGCCTTCTGCGATGGTCCCTATCAAATCCCTACCAATAATAAGGATAATAATATGAACATAACAACCCAGTGAAATTACAGAACTGATTATAAAACACACACCTTTTATTTTCAACATTTTCATTTGCTAGTACTTGCGGGTTCACAGTAGAAGGGTCGCATGATGCTGCTAGACATCCATCAGGGTATTAAATTATTATTACAAATATAAAAAAGCAATAATAAACAAGCAAGCAAGCCCAATATCTATGAGCTGGTTGGATTTCAGAGATTACAATGATTTTGTTAGTGATTTTGGATTTTCAAAATCATGTATTTTGCATGTTTTAGTATTTTGGAAAATGTTTTATCAAAAGCGTTTGGGAAAAAGAAAATATTTTCTTGGAAAGATTTGCTTTTACAAAAGGATGTAGAAGTGTAGTTGAAAAGATAGTCCCGTACCGGATGAGAGAAAAAGAAAGAGAATGGCTTATAAAGCACTACACTTTTCTATTACTTGTTTGATTGCACATTGGGTTGAACCTATGGTTGGACCCGCGGGACGGTGCATCGCACCGTTCGCACACGCGCGCGCTGCGTGGGCAATGGGCAATGGGCTATAGGGTGTATAGTGGCGCTTTTTTAGGCGCACTTTGCACTTGGTTCGGTTGGGTTGGGCTTCGGTTCGGGCCTAATGGTCGGCCCAACGGGCCCATAACTCCAACGGTCAAGTGCCAAGGGGGTGCGATCCACACCATAGATGGTTGATCTAACGATAACTGGGTTGGAGAGAGGTTTTACTCAAACCAACAGTCACCTCTAGGATTGATCAGGACCGTTCAATATCAATGGGTGCGATCTAACGGTCAGATTTCAAATATTCTGAAAAGGTGCCCTGTAGAGGTGTTTTTCACACTGAAAAGACACCAGGTGGTCTACAAAATGTGCAGAATTCGGTCATTTCATATAAAAAAACGAATTGGCAATTCTGACAGACTTTACACTCTCTTCTACACTCCTACAAAATCCCCAAGTATTTCTAAATACTTTTTTCTTTTGTTTACTGTTCTAGATACTGTTTTTCTGCAGAAACATTATCTAGAAATTTCTCTAAGGCTTGAAATTTCGGAAGGGCATTTCGGGTTTGATTCTGCCAGTGCTACGCGTCATCAAACATTAGTAGGCCTTCCCTACCAGGCTTCATTGTATCTCGGAGGCAATTCACGGATCCCCTTTACACACTTCTAGTGGGGGCGAATCTTGTCTTAAGGAAAGTGATATCACGCCTTGAAGCAACAAGTTTCTGTTTTCTATCAACAACAGTATCCTCAACATTTTCCAACAGATTTCTGTATTGGCGCTTCCTGGGATTGCAAGGCTTAATATTACTATTAGCTCTCTGGGATGTCTCTTCTACCTCCTCGCACTTAGCAGGTTCCTTCTTTGGGAAGTCACACAGTAGAGGAAGTTATCAATGATAAATAATTAAATATGAATGCAACTGAAACCATTTTAACTCTGCAAAATGAAGTCATTAAAGGGTATCACTAAATGCCTCACGTTGGTGCCAATTTTTTGAGATGGTCTTCAGTTTTTCCTGTTTAAAGGAAGAAACTTCATCTTTTTCTTATAAACATAGCCATTCTATCAATAATGAGTCAAGGACGACTTAACACAAATCATAAAGCTGCTCATTTACCTCTAGTTCTAAATTCTTTGCTCTTAGCATTCCAACTGTACACTCGAATTCGTGATGTAGTGCTTTTAGCTGCAAATAAATAAAACAAAAACACAAATTTAACCGAACCATCTCACCCAATAAAACCATGTACACTAAAAAAATAAAAAATTGAATTGTTTCTGGTACTTGGCGATGAATCATCACCATCATACATGCTGGTATTAGAGTTCAGATGATCTGCGCTGTCCATGTGGGGCCTCTACCCTGGATGGGCCGTGCAGGCGGCCTACAATTGATGGGCCACAATAAAAATAAGTTAGTAATCATCAATATGACAATCCTAACCACGAAGTCAAAGACCTTTTGCTTGTCGAACGTTAACGTGGAGTGTTTTTTTTTTTTGGCCACCCATTTAAAGGCCACAAACCAGATTGATAATGGTCAAGATTGTCTTAAGGGAGCAATTTAGCACCATGGCCCATGAGCCCATCCATGGGAGGCACCCCCATATGGAAGGATTGGATCATCTGACAGTACAAGATTGGGTATTCTGGTCATGGGTTCGTCGCCATAATTCTCCAAACTCCCTCAAGAGGGATTGTTCTAAATTGAAAACTCAGGTCAGTTAACAAAATTCTCACAACTGTGCAATACTGCAATATGCCTTCATAATAGTTAATGTTGGGGTTCCCGCAAAAGCAAATAGTCCCACATCGGAAAAGTGATGGGGATGGGGCTGGGTTATAAGGGAATGGGCACCCTCCCTCTAACAGGCTAGCTTTTAGGGGTGAGTTCTACCCGGTTAAATTCCCTACAAATGGTATCAGAGCTGGGGCGTGGTAACTCCCGGGAAGATCTCGGTAACACTGGTGTGTGCCTCCGAGGACGGTGGAATTCCCTCGGAGAAGATCTCGTAGTTCCTACGTGGCTGCCACGTGGAGGGGCGAGATGGTCCACGTTGCTTCCGCGTGGAGGGGGAGATTGCTGGGGTTCCACGCAAAAGCAAATAGTCCCACATCGGAAAAGTGATGGGGATGGGGCCTGGGTTATAACTTATAAGGGAACGGGCACCCTCCCTCTAACAGGCTAGCTTTTAGGGGTGAGTTCTACCCGGCTAAATTCCCTACAGTTAAGAAACAACACAGTTAGGAATGACAGGAGTCTTAATATTGCTGCCCAATAAAAAAGATTACCTTGTCTTTATCCAAATTAAGTTCCTGCAGAACAGAAGAGATTCAATTAAGGCCACAATGACAATGATATGGAGTTGGCATCCAATTATTAAAATACAAACCGCTAACATCTGACTGTTGACTTTAGCAAGCTGCAAATTCTGTTGTTGTGCTTTCTGTAAATTGAGCCGCAGTTTCTGCAACTCTAGCTCACTCAACTCAATATATTTACTAGCAACCAACATTAAGGAACTATCCCAACAAAAAAGAACAGGTCAAGAAGCTAAAAACAGCAGTCAAATTCAATTGAGAGGGAATTTAGATTGATTGGTCAATTAAAAGCAAAAACACTAATTTTATCCCTCCATAATACTGAGAGATGCTGAAAGAAAAGAGATGAAGAAAGGGAAAGGATACTTTCTCCCTGCAAGAAGACACAGAAGTGTAATTTTTTCCTGGAATCACATTACCATAAAAGTAAAAAAAAAAAATGTGAACCCAGAAAGCTTAACTAGAATGTGAAATAACCAATAGTCCAAAAGCTAAAGTTGTTAGAGTTGGTGTTTATGTAATCATTTATTATACTTCAACACTTCCCCTCACGTGTGGCCCCTTTTTTTTGTTGGGTTGGCCGTACATGTGGATTTTAGAATCCAGGTTTTAGTTTGGAAACAGTGCAAAAAGAGGGTTCATGATTAAGCTGCTATATGCTGTCCTGACAACGTTTCTTGGATTTTAAGTAAGAAATTTCGGTTTTAGAAATCTCTCCACCATGGCGAGATTTCTAAAATTTGGAAACATGTGACGATCGCATGCTCTCTTGCTGTTGAAAAGAAGGGTGAGAAATAAAAAAACGACTGCTAGTCTCTTTCTTCTCTTGTCTCCCATCTACAATTTTAAGGAAATCCAAGATTCTAAAATCTGCGTATCCCAACGGCCCCTGATTGTATGTGGCCATTGTAAAGATCAGTAGTTAGTATAATGTGTGTGGGCCTTATTTGATGGAAGAATTTTGAGGTTGTTGATAACAACAAAACTACTTAAGTTTTGATAAAAATTAAGTTAGTTCTTGATAAGGAATGGAGATGTAAACTCTATAAATTTAAAAGGTATTTATGTTTTGGGATTTGCTAGGCAATTTTAAGGAATGCCATTTGCAGCTGGCTTTTGCATGATAGAACAGCCACCTAAGGTGAATTAATGAATAAGACAGAATCTTCAAAAAAGTCAACCTATGTGTCTATCATGCAAAAGCCAGCCGCGAAACTGGCTTTCCGCGAAATTGCCTATCAAATCCCTTTTCCTCTGGAATAAAACGGCTAATTGCGCGCTAAAATTCCCTATTTTTACAGGGCGAAGATTTTTCGCCTCCTGTAGGATTATGCGCCCCCACTGTAACGTGCTTTAGCGTCAGAAAGCGTTGTCTGCCGACTGCCCCCAATTCACGTTACAGGGGCTCATTATCCAAGTGGGGGGGCTAAAAAATCATATCTCTTTTTTATATTTGGTGAGTGACTTTTCTATATAATGGTGTAATAGAGCAGTTGTGAATACGAACATAGATCTATTCGCGTTTTCTTTCGTCCGTGCTCCTCTATTTTAAAATGGTAAGCGATCTATCTGCAAGAGTAACGAATTAGGGTTTATCGATTTCTCTATAATTGTTATCTGATTCAATTAAATTTGGGGGATTTATGTTGCATTGTGTATTCGTAGTTCTGTATTTCATAAATAAATTAGGTCGTTTTTTGGAGATTCCTTTTCTTTAATTTCGTGTTTCTTTCTGTTCTCGGACATGCTTTTGATCCTATTATCAGTAAATTGAATTTTTTTCCTGTTTGTAGCAACATGTTCATGGGGTTTCAGTTTTAAGGTTTGAGTTTTAAGGTTGGTTAATTTTTGAGGGTTACAATTTTAGGGTTTCGGTTTTAGGGTTACTTTTTTAGGGTTTTCGTTTTGGGGTTTCGGGTTTCGGGTTTCGGGTTTCGGTTTTAGGGTTTCTGTTTGAGGGTTTCGGTTTTAGGGTTTCGATTTTAGGGTTCGGGGGTTTAGGTTTTAGGCTTGAAATAACAATTCCTGTTAATGATACGGCAAATCTCTTAGGACTTGAGAAGAAGTCGCTGATCGGACATGGTAAGCTAGGGTTTCATGATTTCTCTATTATTGTGATCGAATTCAATCAAATTTGAGGGCTTTCTGTTGCATTTGGGGTTTTGTAATTGTTTGTTTAGATGGTTGGGGAGTCCTTTTCTTTTTCCTCTTTCCTTTAATTTCCTGTTTATTTCTGTTCTAGGACGTGTTTTGGATCTTATCATCGGTAAATTGAATGGTTTCCTGTTTTTAACAATATGTTTATGAAAAATAGTGTTGGAATTTCTGAAACAATATAATCATAACAATCCACATAAAAATTTAAAATATTTGAATGGACTGTTCTCCAGAAATCTCAACAAATCCAAGTATACTACAGTGTGTGTGTGTGTTATGAAGCAATCAAATGAAATAGTTTAACCAATCAGTTCATGTATCCAATTAACTGTTTGTCACTTTGTAGATGTGTATGTGGTGTAGGAAAACTCAAAGGGGGTGTTTCTTGATACCAAACTGTTATAGGATATATTATAAAGGAATAATAGAATTAAAAAAGAAAGAAAGAAGGTATCCACAGTCAAAGAAAACATGAAGTATAGAAAACACTAGTTTAAAATTCTAGCTGCAAACAAGAATGATGATATTTGGAAGTGCCGAATTCAAGAAACTGAAGAAAACCTAAAACTTGAAGTTCTTAACCTATGTTTAAGTTAGAACTTTAACGCTTTTTATAGATAGGTTTAGCATTGAAATATAGATATTTAGTTCTAGGAAAAACAATCCGTGACAGTCACGAATTCAAGTAAGGAAAATCACTTGTTTCAGGCCTATAACCCAAAATTAATCAAGAATACAATTTCCAATCTTGATAAGAGGATTTTATACTCGAACTTATAGTCCAAGACAATCAGATTTGATTAACCCAATTAGCACTTTACCGGCAACAAAGGATGCTGCTTCTGCATACAGATGTATACCTAGAGAATTCATCAAGGAAGATAAGATTAGGAATAAGAACATGTCATAGTAAACCGAGATGAAAGAGTAGGTGTAGAAAGGGTTAGAAAATAATAGATAAGATTAATACTACTTGGCTTTGAATAAAGAGATGAAGATTCAGAAAAACCTATTTCCCAAACACAATATGTCACAATTCATATAAACTGTATATGTAAATAAACAAAAAAAATTGGAAAAAAAATTAGAAGACAAAAAGGGAAAATCGAATAAAAGTTTAAAACCATTGATTCAAAATATGGATGCGGGTAAAACTACAGTCAGGGCAAATCCTAGTCGACTCGGCAAGACTCGGTCGAGTGCTCGGTTGATGTGGCTGAATACTCGGTTGATGCGGTCATAACTCTGGAGAGTCAAAAGGAGTTTTAATTGACTTTGTAGGGGAAAAATGTTGGCTTGGACAAGAACGTGGCCAATATAAAAGGGAGCCGACTCGGGGTGTCTATGGTGATGCGAGGGAAGTTTTGAAACTATGATTAAAACAACACAGAATAAGGGTGTAAATTGTGGAGCAAGTTGTTTGATTTCGATTTGGGGATGAGTAAATAAACTAAATAAAACAAATCCTTGAAAAGAAACCGTGAATTGAGATTGGGAATAAGATAAGAGGAAGAAAAGAAACCTCAGGTGAAACCCATGAGTTTGAAGAAAACACTCGTGGAATTATCAATATCAAGCTCAGATGACAAGAATAGAAAGAGAGAAAATATACATTGATTTCAAGAATAAAGAAACATATAGAGTAGAGATCCAAGCAGTAGTAATTAGTAAATAAAGGAGAATCAAAGGAATCTACCTTGGTCCCATAAATTAAGTATATTGTAGGTGGCTGTTTAGTACTTTAGTGAGGGTTGCGGACCTCAAACTAATTTCTTGTAGGGAGAATTGAAGATTTCATTTCATAGAGATGTTTGGTGGAATTTGAAATATGGATCAGTGCATTATTCAGCAGAGGGGAAAACATATAATTTTCCCCATTTAGTTTTTTCTTGATCGAATCCATAACTAAGGTCTTGGGTGGTGCTTCCCTAAAATATGAAAACTTGCAATTCTAGATAAAATTTTTACTTACATTTGAAATTCTAGTTAAAATTTCTACTTCATTTGCAATTCTAGTTAGAATTTCTACTTCACTATATGGTTTGTTGTTTATGTTGCAATTTTTCCTATTTTTCTAATGGTCCAAATGTTTCTTTGAACATTTGTTGCATGTCTTTCTTTTTGGTGTATTCTCCTGTCATTTATGTTGCTCATCTTCTTCATTTGGCCGCTTTCTGGCTTCCCTTGTTTCTATTTCATTTGCATTTCTAGTTATAATTTCTACTTCGCCAGATGGTTTGCAATTCGGGTTGCTTATTTCTATTTTACTAACAGTCCAAGTGTTTCTTTGAACTTTTGTTATGTTTCTTTCTTTTTGGTGTATTTTCCTGTAATTTATGTTACTCATCTTCTTCATTTGGTTGCTCGCAGTCTTCACTTGCTGCCGCTAGAGCTGATAATTTTTACTACCCTCCAGAATGGACCCCAAATCAGGGTTCATTGAACAAGTTTCATGGCCAACATGCTTTGAGGGAGAGAGCAAGAAAGATAGACCAAGGCATTCTAATTATAAGGTAAAAAGTAATATAATCTATATATATTAAATACTTGCTTGGCGTATTCTATTTTATTATGGTAGCTAGTTCTGTTCCAGTTGATAGTGCTCGAAGTTATGATACAGGATACTCATGCCATTAAAAAAAAATGATACAGGATACTCATAGTTTTAATAATGCGAATAATACAGGATACTCACCGGATAATCACATTTTTGCACCACTTGAGCTTCATTATTGAGAAATGTACAAAATTCCTTATAATATGGTGACTAAAATCTCTTCAAAAAGATCACTTGGGTCTTTCTTCTTTGTCAAAGATATCCGTCTATTTGCCGTTAACAATCTGTCCTTTTACTCTTCTCGATCTTCTTTCATCCCACGCCTAGATCCATCACAAAGGCTCATCATATATCATCTTGCTAAAATTCATTGCACTTTTCCAACTATTTAGCATACCCAAAGGTTTGCTGAAGTTTTGATTGCAAACGCCACCATCTGATGGGGAAGTATTGGGAAGTATTAAGTTTTTAGGAGGATTTGTGGCAGGGCAGCCATTTTTTTAAGCACTACCGACCCTTCATACTTTATCAGTTAAGAAAGGTTTGTTATTAAAGATTGTTTTGATACAGCTGATGAGTTTGATTGCCTATCAGTTATTTAATTGTTGGAAAGTCTCTATATTTTCCCTTTTGAAGTTGATAGGCAAGCTTGGGGCTATGATCCCCAAGCCTTTTGGTTTGGTTTTATCTGTGAGATTTTTTTTTTTTTTTTTTTTTTGTGAAGTAATTTCATCTCTCCTCTTGAAATCCGAGTCCATTGGGATTTGGGACTGGGAGGCATGTTTTGAAATAGTAAATGTCGCATTTTGCTATCGTTCTCCTATTTGATAGGTATTATGGGTTTGAATAAAGCAGAAGCGAGTGTTGTTGATACCATTCGATAAATTTAATTTGTTTGCAGAAGATTCTTGAGCATGTTTTTATTATTTTAGGTTGGATTTGCTGTGAATTTTACTTGTTTTTATTGGATTACACATTATTGATATCTTTTTTATTGTTATAGGTTCGAGATGCCATTCAATATATGGTGCGGTGGATGCAATGCTATGATAGCCAAGGGTGTAAGGTTCAATGCAGAGAAAAAGCAAGTGGGAAATTATTATTCTACAAAGGTATGTTTCATACCTGATTATAGACATTTTACTTTCTAAATTATGCCAATTTAGTGAGTAGGGACTATCAACATGGATCTACACACGTTCCTTGCTGAATAGGCACACATGTGGATGACCATACATATCCAAGAGGTAAAATGCACATATGTGAATGACCATATCCATTTGTTTGTTTGGGTGTAACATAATGTCTTCTGCCATTATTCATGTAGACCACCCATTTGTTGGGATTATTAGGACCTTATATTGAACCACTAAAGTTCTGTTCGTTATAAGCTGATTCTGCCATTTTCTGAATGATTTGTGTATTTTCATGTGAAATATTTTTCTGTTAAAAAACTTTGAATTATCAAATATCATGATTATTTCAAACCGTTCTCGAATGTATTGAATAATTCATGTATTATTTGTGGGATTTGTTATTCATGTATTATTTGTGGTATTTGCTGGGGACCATTGCAGAAAGGCATTTTGCGGCCGGCTGTTGCACGAGAGAGCAGCCACATAGCCTTTCTGTGGCGGGCTGTTGCACGAGAGAGCAGCCACATAGGCTTATTTTTCAATAGATTTTGTCTTATTCATTTAATTCATCTGAGGTGGTTGCTCTCTCATGCAACAGCCGGCCACGAAATGCCTTTCTGCGATGGTCACTAGCAAAGCCCATTATTTGTATATGAAAGTCATAAATTATGAAAACCAAATTTAATGGGATTTGAACTCACAACCTTTATGAAGTGAGCAAATTGACATAACCACACTGCCACATCATTGTATAAAATTATAAACATTGTAGACAAACATAATTGTATAGTTTATAAATATATATGTTTTGAATCTACCCGGACGGGGTTGGCACGTCGGCTAGGTCGTGGGTTTGCACCCCATAGACACGAGTTTGAGTCCCCTCGGAGTCACTTGCCCTAAAATGGGGTGGGGATACCCTATGTCCTAAAAAAAAAAATGTTTTGAATCTTCTCTCTCTCTCTCTCTCTCTCTCTCTCTTTTGACAAAGCCAAACTTCTCCTGAAATGTTTGGACATTTGCCTTGACAAACTATTCCAGAATATGAATGCAACCTTGGTTGATTCTTATTAGCATTGGTGATGGTAGCATTTTTTATACCCCTGAATGCATTGTGATTCCTGATGTATTATTTTGTTTGTCCAACTCTTTTAGTTTATATTTTAACTATCATCTGTTTGTTTTCATCAGATATGGAGCTTTACCATGAAATCTGCTTGCTGCAAACATGAGATTGTCATACATACAGACCCCAAGAATTGCGAATATGTTATCATTAGTGGGGCTCAACGGAAAACGGAGGACTTTGACATTGAAGATGCAGAAACCTTTGCGCTCCCCGCCGATGAAGGTTTGCATTCCCAATCTGAAAATTTCCGTTTTTTTTTTTTACATTTTTTGCATTATTTTGCTTGTTATTTTTCTCTCCAGCATTCATACTCATTGAAAGCCATTATTGCAGAACGAGGAAAACTCGCTGATCCATTTTATAAATTAGAACATCAAACAGAAGACTTACAGAAGAAAAAAGAAGTTGAGCCAGTCCTAGTGCGCCTCCAGCGAGTGTCTGATAGCAGACATTCAGATGACTATGCCCTCAACAGGGCTCTACGGGCCCGACTCAGAAATCAAAATAAAAGGGTTGCTGAAGAAGAAGGTGTTTCTAAGAAGATGGGCCTTGGAATACGACTGCTCCCTACATCCGAAGAAGACAATGCAGTGGCTTCTCGCGTGAAATTCTCTTCCAAATTTGAGAAGAACAAGAAGGAGAAGCGGGCGGCAATCAATGCTGCCTCAATTTTCTCGGACTCAGGTTCTGGTTCTGCAAAGAAGAGGCTTGAGCTCGAGTCGAAGAGAAGGAAGATAAAGGCTGCTACTGCTTCCACTTTGTTGGCTGGGAGGATCAAGTCATCTTCATGGTCACAGAGTTCTGTTTTTTCAAGTGGGGTGAAGGGAATGACAGTGGCGGCAAGACGTGGTTGATACTTGATAGTTGATATCTTCTAATGTTCCTTGAACCAGCTTTTGGATGATGAAGTGTGTCATATTGTGACGAGTCACGAGTGATGAATTTGGCTTAGTGATGAAATCTTGTATTGAAGTTTGTAACTCATTCCACTAAGTGTGGTGTTTGGCTTGAGAGGATTTGGTGATGAATTTTGGCAGACATGGTTTTTTATTTTTTTGTAGAGAAGTTTACCTTCAACCATGCATCTCAGTATCTGTGGTATGAAGTTGTAGAAATGTTGCATAGGGAAATGATGTCAAGAACTCAAGATACACTTATGTCTGGGCTGCTTGGGACAGCCATCCCAATATTGCCATGTTTACCAAAGTATGGTTGTATTTATCATTTTATCAAAGAAATAAGGGTTTTTTTATAATAAAAAAAAAGGTTGTTATTTGTATTGTTGGGGATGTGGCTTCGTTGGGAGGGCTGTTTGGAATCTCCCTGACATGTGTGTTTCTTCCTGGCAGCTCTCTATTTTATTAATGTGAGGGACCTTTTTTTGCTCTATTGCCTATTTTGATCCATTGACCCTCTTTAGTGTATTTATGACTACTAGTGCACACTAATTTCACCCATTAAGAAAAAATGTACACTACAAGGGGGTGTCCTAGGGAAGAAAAGGCGGCGAAATGTAGGTGTACTTATATAGACCAATGTCTACAAATTACCACTGGCGATGACATCTAGTTTCATCTTTTTCACTATTTACTGTTTTTTAGTAACAAATCATTTTAAGCTTTCTCACTGTATTTACAATTACTGATGTTGATAATTTATTACTGCTCTTTGGCTTGAGTAATGTACATATGTTTCATACGTTTAATTTGTTCTCTCTGTATTCAGTCTATACTTGTTTTGGCTGTGAAATTTTGGAGCCCTTGTATAAAAATATGCTTACTGCTGATGTTTGAAACTCATATAAGAGGCAAAGAAATAGTTTCTATGTTGACCCACTTGTAGGAGGGTTTCAAAACTACACAATGTGTGGAGTGAATATACTCTGTCCTATAGACTATGCTCTCCTGAATACTGCAATTGGGATGAGAAAGTACAACCTAACTGGGCTTGGGTGAAGTCTCCTAAGCCCAACTTACGTTTTGGGCTAGGTTTGGCCGTTTGGGTTCAAATTGTGTATGGCAATGTGATAGAAGTGGGCTCCAAAATGTTGTCTTTGAATTACCCTCCTTTGGTCCTTCTTTATTTATAATAGGGATTTCTATTGTTGCATGTATATTTCTTTTAAAGAAATACTTGTGGCAAAAGTGGTAGTGGGGTTTGGTGATATGGTGATTTGAAACCATTCACATGTTAAGGGCTCACAATGTTTGGTTCATAATCCAAAAGCCCCCCGCATTTGGCAATCTTAGTTCTTTGTCTTGTCAATGGGGAGAATTTATGAGGCATGGCCTGTGTGCATGATGATGGGGTCTAGCTAATGAATGGTAGGAATTGTTTAAAAATTGGTCTCTACCTGTACTGCTTTCATTTCTCTCAATGGAAAAGTAGGGTCAGATGCCATATATAAGGTAATGACAACCCCTACCACTATTTTATGAGGTTGACAACCATACACTACTTACCATTACTCTACGAGGAGACCTACTTGGCTTTTATTTTATATGCTGACTACTTAAGTTTTGATTTATCACTACTTTACGAGGTAACTACCACAGCCAAATTGACCAAGTGAAAACAGATTGAAAGACACAGTGATGCTGATTGTAGGCCCAATAAGAGACATATCTTCCCATTAAGACTTCTAGGAATTTATTTCCATGTTATTTAGTTTCTATGATTTTTAATTCCATGGTATTAGTAGCGGTGCAACTTGGGTCGGGCGGGTCTGGTTTTGAAGAACCCTACCCTACTCGAGAAATAATTCGGGTCGGGTCGGGTTTTTTTCCTGAAAATCCACGATTCCCAAACCTGGCCCTACCCATGATAATTCTCAGGTCAGGTCGGGTTTTTTCACGTTGACGCGTTGTAGAAAAAAAAATAAAATCTTCACACCAAAAATCTCTAAATTTATGTAATCAAGTGTATAAATTTAAAAGGAAACTATATTTCCCCATCACAAATATGATCACCTCAATGAAAACAATTATATCAATATATTGAAAAATAATTTGCTATGTTATTCAAGAGATAATTAAAAATGTCGTAATACACTTAGATAAGTCGGGTCAGGTCCCGGGTTTTTCTTCTTCTTTAAACCCCACCCTACCCAAGATTGAGGCGGATTTTTAAACTAAAACCCGACCCTACCCAAGACCCATGATTTCTAAACCCGACCCATGCTATTTTCGGGTCTGGTTGATGCGGGTCGGGTAAAACTTGACCCAAGTTGCACCCTTAGTATATAGTTTTAGGACTTTTATTTTTCATGTTATTTAGAATTAGGAAATTTATTTATTTTCCATTGAATTTTATTTCAATTGCTTATACATACACCTCATGTATTAGGGATTATTAGTTTTGATGATTAATTGAAGTGAATACAGATTCTCCATCTATAGATTCATCTTCGATCTCTTCTTCTATTCCCTTTCTCCTCCTCCCACTATTTCTCTTCCCTGTATTGCACACCCATGTCAGGATGTTTATAACAACCCTCTCAAATAGTCGATTCGCCATGTTTAATTATACATTACTAATAAGTAGTTGCACTTGCACATTAATAATAGACAAGAACTGGGTAGAAAGTCGCTTTTACTATCAATATAAGGCAATTTTTGAGTCCTACTTAGGCGCATTTATTTATCCCATCTTAAACAGACATAGCTTGAGATAAAAGGACTAAAAAAAAAAATCAACAAATCTAATCATGTAGATGAGGCTGAAATGAGGACCAATAACTGTCTTTTACATAAGACCCTAAAAGTGACTTTACCGTAAGTATTTTCCTTAATCACAAGGAAAGTGGTAAAAACAAAAGAGTAATACTAGAGAGACAGAGAGTGGAGCCGAAAAAGAGACCAAACAAATTAGTTTGGTGGTCTCTTCTTTTGATTAATCTGATTTAAAAAGGGGGGAAAGACAATGAGAATTAGGGTCAATCACATCCTAAGTCCCAAGGCCTTTCCCCTAAAATTAGTTTATAACTTAATTAAGTAGTTTGATTTGGAAACCATGTAGATTAGGGTTGGATCAAGCCCTATATTACAAGCCCTCTTCCTGGTCAGCATAGAAAAGCTCTAGAATTCTGCTTATTTCATTCCAATTTGAGAATTATGAGAATTGGGAATTATGAACATTAAAACGTTGGCCAATCCAGACCAAACTTCTCAAGATACGACCACTTTAGCGCATAATTTAGTAACTCTGGCCATTACCCAAACAGAAGACGCACAGGGAGCAAGAATGAAAAAACATGTGTCGAAGGTTTGGGTTATTGGGATCTTCCTAAATATTAAGCACGTTTAAGGGAATTACTCGACGTTTTGCTTGCTCAACCTGGCAAGTCTCCTAAAAAGATTTGCAAGAACAAAATAAAATAAAATAAAATAAAATAATATTACGTAGCATTTCCAAAGTAGATTTGCAAGAACAAAATAAAATAAATATTGTTGAGAATATTCTAAGTGTTGATGTTCCAAACCTCAAATGGGCAAGGAATCTAGTCGGTCGGCTAAAAACACATGGGCCCAGCCAACCCTACATTCATTAGAGAAGACTTCAAAAGATTTCACTATCTGGAAATAAAATGGTTACAATAAGCACTCACAGATTACAGAAGCCCAAAGCTCCCTCAGAATTACATGAGAGACAAACCTGATATAATCTATGCCATCTAGGATCCAAGTGCCTTTGCTCCCTAGTTATTTGTGCTTCAATCACCTTCTTCCTCTTGCTAAGAAATAGCCGAAAGCCACAACCTTCACCAAGTGCCCAAAAATGCTCGTTTTTCTCTCTTCTCTCTACAAGTCGTTCTTGAAGCCCTTTTTTCTTGTTTTTCACCTTCTTATTTACAACCAGCAAAAACCCAACTCAAAATAACATTTTCTGTTATCTTCCTTGTTGAAGTTGTACACCACCAGGGCCCCTTGATTTTCATTGACTGATAACCCTTCAAAACCGACTTCCAGATTTCATATGTAAATAGGAGACAACTTTTTATAAAACCCACTACCATGGCCGCTTAATAGAAGTCCTATTCAAATATGTTTACTGCCTTTTCATATTCAATGCAACAATAACATTCTTCACCTTGGCTTGAATTTGATTCATCCACCATCCGTGAATATCTTTCATCACAAAGTCTTCTCCACCCCACTCCGAAGGGTGCTAGTTCAACCCAACATGTCGAATATTGTTTAAGTCCAACCAATGCTTGAATTTCTCCGTCGGCATAGGCTTAGTCAATGTATCCACGACATTATTCTTTATATCAACCCTTTCCAAGGAAATTTCATCCATGCCAATGACTACTTGAATAAAATGGTACCTCACGTCTGTGTTTTGTCCTCGCGTGAAAAACTTGATTCCTTGCCAAGTCCAGTACACTCTGGTTGTCGCAATAAACACAAGTATTTCCTTGCTCTACCCCAAATTCACCTGCGACTCCTCTCATCCATAAAGCTTCCTCCACTGCTTCTATTTATGCCATATACTTTGCCTCTGTAGTATACAAAGCTGTAGTGACTGTAAAGTGGACCTAAAATTGACAGGTCCTCAGCAAGCGTGAAAGTATAACATGTAATCGATCTTCTCTTATCCAAATCTCTAGCATAATCGGAATCCACTTCTCAGTTGGGCTCAGTGGATGACGAGTCGGATGATTATGATGTTCCATAAAAAAATGCAAACCAAGAAAAATATGGAAGGGTACATCGTACAACCTTGAACAACTTACTTGGTGTTCTTCGTGTTTTCCTTTCCCTTGACTAGAGGACTTGCATTTGTGGACCAGCTCACTACTTAGGTTCTGTTCTCTCATCCCTTACTTGGCAATCCTTTCTCCATATCATGCTTGCGTAACCCATCTCTTAATTTGGAAAATCAAGGGGTGAATTAAACCCCTTTCCCCACATGGATCAGGACCTGGTAGGGGTTAGACTAGAGTCACCACCTAGAAGTGGGCCTGGCCCCATTTTGACTCTGCTTTTCTAGTCTACTTTCCATTTGATTGGGTACGATGTCTGGTTAGGAATGGAAGGTGTCAGGCACCATTCCTTCTCGAAAAAATCCGATCTCATTATCCTAGATTCGCCAGTTGTAAAGAATAGATTAAAGTGGGGAAAATGATCTCTTGGGTAGCAGAAAATGCAAGCACTCATTGTGATCGCAAATTTTAGTGTTAAGTCACAGCGGTCGCATACAGTTGTATCTTGCGATTGCAAGCTTTTGCGACCTGTCTTAATCACATCATTCATCCTTGCATACACGATTCTTTCTAGGCCAGCGTTTACGGTTATGGACTGGGACTCTTAGATCCATAAGGTGAAACTTTACTAGTTCCAAATCAACTAGTCACAAGATCAGAACTGATCTACAAAGGATTTGCGACAACATTTCTTGAAGATGTGACCCAGTGGTCACAGGTTCGGATTCCTCCACAAGTCTAAGGTTTGGTGACATAAGCCCAGCCTTAGGAATTGGAAATTCTGTAAAAAAGTAAGCATTTTTTGTACACACAGCACATTCTCATTGTTGGGCTCTCCATTGGTCGTACTCTCAGTCTCTTTATCATTTTTCAAAATGGAAAATGATATGGAGACCTAGAGTAGGACCTAAAACAGGATCTGCAATGAAAATATGCCATGTGTTAAAGAAAAATTTACTTTTTGATTATTTCCCTAAACTTAAGAGATTGCTCACGTCACTAGTGATGTTGTGGCGTGAAACAATTTGTTCGGTCCCCTTTTAGGTCCTACTCTCAGTCTCCCTAGCATTACTCCTTTCTAAAACCTAGGATATAATCTCTCTAAAGCACCTAGGACATGAGAAAGAGGGAGAATGAGACATAGAGAGAGAGAGAAGAGACACATTCTGTCTCTGGTTTTTCTCCATGAGTTTTCTTATCGTATCTGTTTGGTTAGATGAGATTTTAGTGGAAGTAGTAGTCAACAAGGAGGTGACAAGGATGGGATATGTGTAGACTTGTCTGAGAAGATTAGAGGGAATTTTGGGGAATTTTGGTAGTGTGTTTGGTTAGATGTCAAAGCATGTGGGAGAATGGAGGGGTGTCATCAACAAAATAAATAGTAGAAGAGAGAGAAAAAGGAGAGAGAAAGAGAGAGAGAAGTAATGATTACACATGGCATTTCATATTCTACTCTTCTCCCCTCTAAAATTTACCAAAAACAAGGTTTGGCATTGGAAAAGTAGGGGAGGGACAATCCGGCCACATAGGCGCCACCTAAGCAAAAAGCTAATAATGATGTCTCTTCTATGTCTAGTAGTCCAATGGGATTTGAGCTAAAAAATGACAACCAAACAACATTTGATATTTCATATTCCTAGAAATGCTCAGCCGTCTTCCCTACTTTTTGCAACCAAACAGAGCTGATATCGGGGTTTCTCTCGGGTTACTTGCGGTGTACGACCTTGGTTGGGGAGCTAGTAAAGGGTTGCGGGTTTGTGAGTTTTGGTTAATCCATGTAAGAGGGTTGTGGGTTTGCGGACCACATCATGAGATGATCCAAATCATCCATAAGATGGAACACAACATAAATAGGCTGTTCCCCAAAAATCATTTCAATAGGATGATCCTAGTAATATGGAAACCTATGGAAATGATTTTTGGGGAGAATCCTATTTAGTATTTACCTTGTCTTATGGATGGTTTGGATCATCCTATGATATGGTCCGTACAGTACTTTTTGAAAAATATAAGGGACTATGTGCATGTTTGGCGTACGGTTTAAAACACCGTTTGGCGTTTGAAACACCATTTTGGGGCCAAACGGCCGTTTGAGAGTGTTTGGGTGCACAGCCACCTTTTGAAACGCTGTTTGAAACACCGTTTTGAACCCTCAAAACGGGGTTTTGCAAACGGAGGGAGAGGTCCGTTTGCAAAACGCCATTTTGAACGGAGTTTTTAGGCTGTGGGTTTTTACGTGTTTGCCCTCACCAAACTCCATTTTTACGTATATGCGTGTGATTTTATGCGTTACGTCAAATACCAAAAAAGTGGGGTGTTAATATCATTCTTGAGGACACAAATTTGTTAAATTGTTAATATTTAATTCAAAACAAGGGGTTGCTGATATATGATCTCTTAATTTTGATTTTTTAAAGACAAAAGAATTAAAAGAAACCCTAGTTTCTTACTTTGTTCATCTACTTTGTAAAGTTGCAAACCCTCTCACGCCTCACTGCCTCAGCGCCTCCACTCATCCGTCAAATCCGGCCGTTAAGAAGAAGAAGGAGAAGAACCCCAAAGGTAAAACCTTTTTTATTTTTGGCAATGATGTTTAGTTTTAACAGTGTTTGAATGAGATCCTAATGACCTTTTAATATTGGGCCTAATGAGAGAGTAGTTGAGTTACATTGAGGCCAACCAAACCATGCTCTTTTTGGTCATTTTACCAGTAAAACTCCATTTTGGGGCATTTGCAACCAAACACACAATACCTCCGTTTTGATCTGGCCAATCAAACATGAAAATGCAGTTTGGCAAAACGCCGTTACGAACCAAAACACCGTTTTTTCAAACGGTACGCCAAACACACTAAAAACTCAGCTTTATAGACCCCTTTTTTTTTTCGGGCAATGATTTTTTCGCCCTGCTGTAGGATTATGCGCCCCTTGTCACGTGATTGGACGTCAAAAATAGTTAAGTCTGCCCATATTTCACGTGAACAGGGGAGCGCATAATCCTACAGGGGAGCGAAAAAATCATCACCTTTTTTTTTTCCATCGTTTCTTGTTTCGCAAGCCTTTTGCTTTCATTTTATGTCTCATATTCTCCAGATCTTCATCTATACCAATCCTCTCTTCTTCTTCTGCTTCTAGTTTCAAGGTACGATTAGGGTTTTTCTGTTCTCCTCAATCTCGATTTTATTTTTACCCTTTTCAAATCTCCATAGATTAAACACAGTCCTTTGAACCTCTCATGACCTAATATCGATTTTTTTTTCTCTTTCTCATTTTCTAGCTTTACTGTATCATATCAACATGTTCGTTAAATTTCTAGGGTTTTCTCTGAATGCTATAGAACAACGTCACATTCTGCTAGCAAAATCTCTCTCAAAAAATTTCTACTTTATTATTATGATTTGATTCCTTATTTTCTTTTGTTACCTTTGAAAAGAAAAATATTTACAAGGCCATGTTTGGATTGCAAGAATTTTTCGGAAATTTTTTGAAAAGAAGAACTTTTCCAAAATTTCATCCTTTCTATTGTTTGATTACACATGAAAAAAATGGCTTGAACCACCACTGCCCAAGTTTTATTTGTAGGGACCCTTAATTTATAATGATATCCCTAAAGCTTATCATTTCCCTCTACATTGTGAAAGTGAAAAAAAAAAAAGTTTCCTAGGAAGAAATTTCCCTCAAGAAATGTTTTTCCTGCAATCCAAACAAGGCCTAAAGAAAATTTCTTTTTTTCATGGTGTATAATAAGCATACAATATATATTTGATTAAGCCAGTTTTTATAATTTTTAGGTATATAATCATGAAGCTGAAAAATTAAAGAAAGTTTTTTTTTTTTTTTCGTGGTGTATAATAAGCATACGATATAGAATGATTAAGCCAGTTTTTATAATGTCTAGGTGTATAAGCATTAAACTGAAAAATTTAAAAAAAAATGGTTTTTTTTTCGTGGTGTATAATAAGTATACGATATATATTGATTAAGCCAGTTTTTATATTTTCTAGGTGTTTAAGCATGAAGCTAGATACAAATGGTCTTGAATCATTTTCCACTTTCCGTGGGGGAAGTGATGATCTCTGTGGAGGATTTACATCTGTCCCGTCGTTCGAGCTTCCCATTAGTGTCGATGTGAGTTCTTGCATGTTGGGTTTTTCTTAGGCATTGAGTTAAATGTGTGAGGGAGTGGGAGATGCTAATTTTTGTTACTCTTTCCAGTTTGATGGGTTTCAGAAGAAAGCAGTGCAGATGGTAAAGCCAGCGAAAGGGACGACGACACTGGCCTTCATTTTTAAGGAGGGTGTTATGGTGGCTGCTGATTCTCGAGCTAGCATGGGAGGATATATCTGTACGCATTACATTCTAAACACTTCTGCTTAGTGCTTTTTGTTTAAGCTGTATTATGTTTAAGTGATCATGCTGTATAGTCTTTTATTTTGGACAATTTAACTTAACATGGAGTCAGCTGAATCAAGCAAAGATTGATGATGTATATTTAAATGTTAATTTCTTATAGAGAATCTTCATGTTGTTCTGTTAACTGAAACTGACTATATTTCCATAACATCTTCCTTCTCGAATCTGTAAAATAAATTTGAAAACCTGAGGTGTCATAGTTCACCTAGGGGGCCAAAGCGACTGTTAATATTCTGGTCGTTTCTAGACCAGACCTTGTGGCACCTCTAGTGTTCCCTCTCTCCATCTAAATTGACCAGACCACACTTGGAGCATTTCCATTCTCCCAGCCTTCTCTCCTTTCTTTCCCTTTCCGCCTTTTCTAGTCTCCTTCTTCTTCTGATTTGAACCGCTTTCCGCCTACCCTCCCTGATAGATTCTGCTATCTCTTGACTTCCCGTTCGCAGCAAAATCTCCTCTCTACTCTTTTCTTTTCTCTCTAGTTTTTGCTCTGGTTCGTTATCTTCCTCTAAATAGTCCACTTTCTTATTGGTATCAAGACATGCTTTGACAATTTTTTTCTAAACAAGGAAAAAACGCAGGTTAGTCTCCACGGAAGTTCCAGACAGAGATGTGTTGATTTCATTGTGTTGCATAGCTCATGTGTAGGTCTGCTGGTTCTTTTGTGTTGGGCCATCTTGTAAATGTTTGGGTCTAAGTTAGTGCCATGAGTCGCGGCTCTGCCCGGTGAATATTGCTATGCAGTCTCGCTTTCAAACTGCATTTTTCGTACCTAGCAAATGAAAAGTCATAAGAGTGAAGCCAAGTGGTTATTGAGTAAATGAAAAGTCATGATTGAAGACCTAGTGGTATTTGAGGAGGACAACTAGTCTTTTCACTCCCTTATTTTAGTCCATAAAATTTGGTTGAACTGTTGCATGTGGCATGCTGAAATCACCTGTTTTATAATGCTTTGAAAGATGCGTTGGAGATTGAAGAACGGTGGTGAGTTCAAGTTGCTCAATGCGCATGTAAACAACCGTGTACCCATGCTTTTTATTGATCATTTTTTTGGTCCAATTGATGAATGTTTGGGCTTATAAAGCTGGAGTTAAGTTCTTGCTTTTGACTATCGCAGAACACTACAGAAATATGTTCTTTCGCTGATTTACTGTTGTGCAATGAAGCACAAGATAAATTTGGACAGAAGAATTTCTTTCCTTTTTTGGGTAGGTTAGCAGGATTGGACTTTTAACCGCAATGGTTGAGACACAGAGCCTCATCGAATTGAGATACAGGCTCAATCCGGACAGGAGACTGTTAGATGAAATCATCTTTACTTTGTTCTGGAGCTTGATGTCTTATGGTTATTGCAAAGATTTGCATCTTGTTAACATTTCATCTCATCATTAAGGGAGTAACATCTCTCCTCGAATGTTCGGCCTTTTATGACCTTGCCCATATAACAGATTTCATTTTGATTTCCCATGAAGTTCAGTTGTATATCTAAAGTGTTTCCTGATATGGACTTCATATAATTTCACCTGACATGGCCGTGTGACTTTAAATACTTGGTGTTATTCTCTCGATAGTTATTTATAAATGTTTCATGACTATTCAAAATATTTATCCATTCTGTGTTTTGCAGCATCACAGTCGGTGAAGAAAATAATTGAAATCAATCCTTATATGATTGGGACTATGGCTGGAGGGGCTGCTGATTGCCAGTTTTGGCATAGAAATTTGGGAACCAAGGTGACTTACTAATCCTCTATTCTCTTTCCTTTCCTTTTTAATCTGAATATTTTGATTTCGATCTAAACTTTCGAGTCCTGACCATTTCTGCTATTACAGTAGCCATGTTGAATAAGATGTTGCTGTCGGGCCACAAGTTTATAGCCTCTCTAATACTTTCATATGTTCATTGATTCTATTTTTTTAGTGTCGTCTGCACGAGCTGGCAAACAAGCGCAGGATTTCCGTCACTGGTGCGTCCAAGCTATTGGCCAATATTCTTTACTCATACCGTGGAATGGGCCTTTCAGTTGGAACCATGATTGCCGGATGGGATGAAACGGTATAATCTAGTTTGTTTATCATCTAATGTTACTTCTTAGTTATTTATATTTTAACTAAATCATTCTTTCATGTGCAATTTAGGGGCCTGGTTTGTATTATGTAGACAGTGAAGGTGGCAGGCTCAAAGGAACACGATTCTCTGTTGGATCTGGTTCTCCATACGCCTATGGTGTGCTGGATAATGGGTAGGTGGGCCTTTTACTACTAGATTTTATGGTCAAAAGTTGATCAATATTTTTCTGATAACTTTGTGTTTGTATCAGGTATCGGTATGACATGTCAATTGAAGAAGCCGGTGAATTGGCTCGCCGAGCTATTTATCATGCAACGTTTCGAGATGGAGCTAGTGGTGGAGTTGCTAGCGGTCAGCTCTCTCTCTCCTCTCTCTCTCTCTCTCTCTCTCTATATATATATATATATATATATATATATATATATATATATATATATATATATATAGTAGAAGAGAAAATAAGAGAATTATTTGAATTTCTCCAAAAATTCTAATAGAACTACACTTCACTTTTTTTGACTTTCTTTAAAAAAGGCACCCATTCAACCCACATATTTTCAATCTTACCTCCTCCTTTATGCTTTTTAACAAAGGCACCCATAAAGCCACATAATTTCAATCCTACCCCCCTCCTTTATGCTTTTTTTCATAAAAAAAAAAGTGGACAAAGTCATGGTGGCGTTTTTGTTTTTGCAAACATTACGGATTGGGTGCATATGTTACATAATACTACGGATTTTTGTTAACATATTACATAATATTACGGATTCAGGACACCTTTCAAAATATTGACGAATTCCGGGCACCTTAAGAGGAACAACATATGATGGAAACCTCTATAGATTGGAGGGCTAGGATCAGTCTATGGAAATGATCTTACGGACACAACCTATGGCTGTTGTGTTCCACCACATGGACGGTTTGGATCAACCGATGATGTGGTCCGTACAGTTCTCTGTCGGCCCGTGCATCGCACGAGGTTTTTTACTAGTCTATATATATTGGAGGGCTAGGATAAGCCTATGAAGATGATCTTACGGGCACAACCTATTGATGTTGTGTTCCATCAAATGGACGGTTTGGATCAACTGATGATGTGGTATGTACAGTTCTTTGTCGGCCCGTGCATCGCACGGGGTTTTTTACTAGTCTATATCATTTCCATAGGCTGATCCTAGCCCTCCAATCTATAGAGGTTTCCATAATTAAAACAGCATAAAGGAGGGGGGTAGGATTGAAATTATGTGGCTTTAATGGGTGCCTTTGTTAAAAAGCATAAAGGAGGGCGGGGGGGGGGGGGAGGGTAGGATTGAAATATGTGTGTTGAATGGGGTGCCTATGTAAAAAAAAGTCAAAAAAGTGATGTGTAATTCTCATAGAATTTTGGGAGAAATTCAAATAATTCTCTCCTTTTCTCTTATGCTATATATATATATATATATATATATATATATATATATATATATATATATGATGTGTAATTCTCATAGAATTTTGGGAGAAATTCAAATAATTCTCTCATTTTCTCTTCTGCTATATATATATATATATATATATATATATATATATATATAGAGGAAAGGGTTTCTGCGCTCGAGCACAAATAAGCTTATCTGCACACTAGCACAGAAACAGGGGTGGGGCCACACTGGGGGGGGGATCCAAAGCATTCATTTGATGGGCCCTTTCATGGATAAGGTGTCCACCAAAAATCAGCTCAATTGGATCAGCTTAGGGTGTCCATTTGTGGGGTGGAAAAATGGGCAGATTAGTGGACAAACAGTATCTGCCCATTTTCACCCCCACATATGGACACCCCATGGTGATCCAATGGAGCTGATTTTTGGTACACACCCCATCCATGATGGAGCCTCCCAAATGAATGCTTCGGATCACCCCCCAATGTGGCCCCACTCCTGTTTCCTGCACTCGAGCGCAGGAACCCTTTTCTCATATATATATATATATATATATATATATATATATTATGTGAGAAATAAAGTATGTGCAGCTGCACAGATAAGCTATCTGTGCATGGTATAGAAGACATCCCTATTGGTTCATTATGTGGGGATCCAAAGCATTCATTTGGAAGGCCCTTCCATGGATAGGGTGTGTACCAAAAATCAGCCCTATAGGATCATCCTAACCCTGCCATTTGTGGAGGGGAAAATGGGCAGAAACATGGACACACAGTGGCTGTCCATTTTGCCTCCAACTTTGATTGGGTTAGGATGATCCTATAGGACTGATTTTTGGTACACACCCTATCCATGGAAGGGCCTTCCAAATGAATGCTTTGGATCCCCACGTAATGAACCAACAGGGATGTCTTATATACCCATGCACAGATGGCTTATCTGTGCAGCTGCACATACTTTATTTTCTCTCTATCTCTCTCTCTCTCTCTCTCTCTCTCTCTCTATATATATATATATATATATATATATATATATATATATATATGTGTGTGTGTGTCTATATATATCATATGATATTGTAACATCATAAGCATAAACATCTCAGCGCCTCTGTCATCATTATTACCAAAATACAGTAGTCCATTAGATAGCAAATGTCACTTGTTTATTTTCAACGACTCCTTGCTGTTAATGCAACCTTCCCTTCCGGTTCTTATATTGCTACATTTTTTATTATCAATATCTAATTCACGTCTCACTTTGCATTATGAACATTACATATTTTCTCTTCTGAACAAACCATCTGTCTGCTAGCCTGCTATTATAGGGAATGTGTTTGCAGAGCGTAAACATGGAGAAATGGAAGTGTGCATATAAATGTAAATCTTTATGATGTGTTAAGTTGTTAAAACCCACTATGGCCTTGCTTTTCAGTGTATTATGTTGGACCTGACGGTTGGAAAAAGCTTTCTGGTGATGATGTTGGCGAACTCCACTACAAATACTACCCAGTCGCGCCCAGCATCGTTGAACAGGAAATGGTTGAGGTGGCATCTTCATGAGATTTTTTCTCATGCAAGTCCTGGTTCTAATCTCACTTGTTTTCCTATTTGATGATTTCGAACAACTGACTACAATTCCTCGCCACATTTGCGTGTAAGAATGTCCAGAATACATGTTTTGCAGGTAAAGATGCTAGTGGAGTTCTTGCAGTCGGTGTAAGCATGAAATCTTTGTTTTTACAGCATATTTATTATATGGATGCCATCAAAACCCTTTTGTTCTGCTCTCATTGGTACTGAACAACACTTCAACTGTTCTATTCCACATTCAGTGGCAAGGAGTTTTTTTTCCTTTCCACGATTTGGAGGAAAACGATGTAGTTTTGGCTTATTTAGAACATGAACTTCGCTGATTGAAGTTATTTGCTTTCATGTGTAATCAACCAAAGTAGGAAGTTCTGAAAAAAGATTTCCCTTCCCAGGATTTTCCTGAATTTCCTACAATCCAAACGGGTCTTAGCGTAATTATACACACATGAACTACCTTAAACAAGGGATGAAAAAGTCTAGGTCAGCAAACACACTAAGGGCAAGTTTGGCTGTTAGGAATTGTTTTTCATGATAAATCGGGCATCTCCAAGTGGAGATGAGGGTTAATTCGTCTAAAATTCTAGAAACAAAATCCCGGAAAAGGTTGATCGGGTTGACTAGAGTTCTTTGTTTCTGGATTTTTAGCAACTTCTCATCACCTGAGACACTAGTTTCTGAGATTTTGTTTCTTGTATTTTAGCGGACTTCACCGTCATCTCCACTTGGATGTAAGTATTTCAAAATTATGGAAAATAAAATTTTCTTGGAAACTTTTTTTATAGGTTATTGTTTTCTGGATTTCCCTTTTTTACGGTTTGGTATTCTTGGAATTTGTAAGGATCGACCTTAGCTTGAAGATGAGAGGAATTTCTTAGAATCATTGAAACGGGGGAGGGCGAGGGGGAGGGGGAGGGGGAGGGGGAGGGGGAGGGGGTGGGTTCCGGATCCACCCTTCTGCCCCTTGTATTATAAAGAAGAGAGTTGCTAGGGTCCATCCCCAAAGGCATTTCGCAGCTAGTCTGTCGCATTTCAGTCCACCCACATCGTGAATGGAGACAAAAGTTGCTGTCTTCATTCACGAGGTCGCTGGTCTGAAATGCGACAGAGCAGCTGCGAAATACCTTTTGCGATGGACCCTAGCCAATCCCTATAAAGAAATATGTCTGTACTTGTTTGTGATCCAAGTGGAAAATCATGGCCGATATAGGTCAAAAGCAAGATGGATTTGGAAACAGCAAACATGCTGCAGGGACTACTCGATCAAGTAAGCAAGGTCCCACAACAGAAAATAGGAGCCATTAGGGTACAAATTATATACTCATGGGAGAGGAGAGATTCAAGAAAAGATAAAAAATGGCCAGTGAAATCCTAACCCTAGCCCTATAATCTTTGCCAGTGAAACCCTATAATTGTGGCCGAGACCATTGCCGGCCAACTCATTCTTTCTGTCAGGATCAGCTCATCTCCTTGGCACTTGCTGGATTTGATAATTGTTTGAAGGGGTTTTGCAGGGTGGGGGGTTTTGGGGGAGAGAAGGAAGATAGAGACAGTAAGTAGCACCTCGATTTTTTAAGAATTTTACTTTCTTGGATAGTAAAATAACATTTATCAGCAGGTTTTCTTCTTTGTTTATTAGAGATTGTTATTTTCTAAGAAAAGTAAAATCTTAATTAATTGAGATCACCAAATTATAGAAAACTGACATCTTCATAATAAAGCTATAGTGGATTTGCCTGCCCACTATTTTCCTTCCCAATATGCTGAACAACCAAATAGCTCTTGGAAAGTAATATTTATTTTACTTTAACTCTACAATTTGATTTCTTAGGGATGGTGGAATGGAAGATACAAACTAAACTCAGTAAACAAAATCTTCAAGAGCTTATTGATCTCCATTGGGTTTCTCCTCTTCACTGAAAATATAAATGGGATCATGCAAATGATATAAGACACTCACCAATTATTTCTCTGCCTTATGGTAACATCATAAACAAACACCTCCTTTGAAGACATATCGATTTTGAATTGGGTTGGGTCCAGGGACGATGGAAACCATATCTTATCGACGCCGCATCGGGAATCAATCTCTGTCAACAATCAACTCTGGTTCGGAGACTATGATCTTGGATTGGGATCGGTTTCGAAGTTGCGTTTCTCATGAAGAAATTTCATCATTGTTCATCAATGACTTCCTATTGAAGATCAAAGTGGGATGAAAGAAACTCCTCCTAGACCTCAAATGAGTCAACCCATGAATAGCGAATAAAATGAGAGAGACCCAAAAGAGACCTCCAACTAGATGTGATAACATCTTTCTACAAGTGACCATGGAGAAGGAGGACAAATGGGTGGGAAGCATGGATTTTAAGGAGAGAGAAGGAGCAAGAGAGGGAAAGGGACAGAGATGAGATTTTGACTGTTTGAATTGGATAGTAGACCAATATAAAAAGGAATTTGCTAGGGACCATCGCAAAAGGCATTTCGCTGATGTTGCATGAAAGCAGCCACATTGGGTCACTTTTCAACAGATTTTGTCATGATACGTGTGCTCTTTCATGCACCAGACTGTCCGCAAAATGCCTTAAGCGATGGTTCCTGGCAAATCCCATATAAAAAATGTTTGATTGAAATGGAATACTGTGATTGGCCAATTGGCCAAGCCTTTTGACGTGCAAAGCTTCCCCATAATTTAGGGGCTTTTTTTTTTACTGTCATTGAAATCAACGTTACTTCCATACATATTCGAATTGTGCCGACCGCGTTACTTCCATACATATTCGAATTGTGCCGACCACATTCGACTCAATATCTTCCAACCCGGTATCTAGCTTCTCTGGCTTCTCATCCTTTTCCTTCCACGCCTTAGCTAGGCCCTGTGTAAAAGGGATATTCTTTACCCTAATATGTTATAGGGTGAACCACCCTTTCCATCAAACTTGCTGATATTGAATTGGGCTATGCGAAGCTCCACCTCGAACGAGAATCTCTGGAACAATCTTTCTATCTCCAACGATCACTCTAACTATGATCTAGCGACACACTATAAACATGATCTAACGACACCCACGATCGCTCCGCGACCCAACGATGATTGCAGCAGCCACTGCTTTGGTACCGCTTATTGAGAAATTTTGTCGGGCAAATCCGATTCGGTCTTGCACAAATAAACAGAAAAGTTATAAAGTTAAAATAAGCCACGAGATGAAGATCAAGAGTTTACATGGTTCGGCTAAAAAGTCTCTGTCCAAGGGCGAGGACACAATCTACTATGAAAATAAAAATACAAGAATTACAACATGGTTAACCTATAAATTAACCCGCACTTTGCAACCTTTTTCCTTGTCTTCTCAACCAAGATCATACACACATAGAACAACCCGAGAAAATACTCAAGAGAAAAATACAAGAGTAAATCAAGAAGAACACCCCCCCCCCCACGCCACCAACACACATGCCAACACTGGGAGAAAACCCTCTCTCCACGTAGCCTCCACTCTTGTGTAGCCGGCTTTATATCTAGGTTTTCCAAAACCTAAACACAAGTTCTTTCTATTTTGATTTCCACCGCACTTTCACAAAGTAGGAAACTAGGCAACTTCCCAACATATAGTATGGATTAAATATAGGCAAATATTTAAAATCTCTTAGAAGCAAAGAAGAGTTTTGGTCCCACAAAAAATAAAAGAAAGAAAAAAGAAAACAAAAAAAATCTGGCAAATGAGAAAAACAGAACAATCCGAAAGATGCAGTTCCACAACCTGGATCCAACCAGGAGAAAATCCGAAAGATGCAGTTCCACAACCTGGATCCAACCAGCACTCGATTCTCCGATTTCCGCTGCAAGCAAGGCAAAACCCCAAGACTCTACTAGCAAAAACCCATTTTTTCAAGTACTTGGGTGGAGGACAAAAGTCATGCCACATGGGCAATGGACAGACCATATAAGTAGCCTCTTAGTAGTTTGAGTCAAAACATGAAAGCAAGCGCTACCAGTAGATGACATAGCACTGTAAAACCGGTCAAAACACCTAGTAAATCCCCAAAACTGTGTGATTCCGGTGTTTAGTTCAAAAGAAAAGTGGGATTTTTGTTTTTATTGGGGGGGTGGTTGATGACTATGAGTACAATTAGGATGTGAAAATCTCACATCAAAATGACATACAGATCAGAACGATACAACAGATATAATTCATTTACAGCAAAAAAGGATACAACAGATCTAATTCATTTACAACAAATAAGTGTACAGTATATAAACATAAGCGCACCAACCCAAGCCAGCCAAAAAAAAAAAAACTATTCATGCCCCAGAGAGACAATCTCATTGGTTCCTGTATCTTCTATCTCATTCCAATCTGATGACAGAGATGACAAGTTTCTACTGGATTTGATTAACCTTCTGCTGTTTGACTTCTTCAATTTCATCTCTTTATGACTGGATTCTCTCCCCTTCCTCGCTGCCGGCCCAACAAGCAGTAGGCGTGACATAACATACGCCAATAGTTCTTCCCTGTGCGAGAACGTGAAATCCAAATGTGCGTATTCAAATTCGTTATAAGAAACGTCCACACCCTCATTTTTCATCAACTTATAATGCTTTCTAACCATCGACGGCGGGATCACTTTATCATTCCTACCGCCGACCAAGTCAACAGGCACATTGATAAGCCTATAATATTCTCCCAAATCCAATGGTTCAGCCGACCCATACGCCGCCATGTTGGCCGCCTCATTCCCAAAATCATACATTATAAATTTCCTCGCTCTCTTCATCTGTGCTAAGTGATGAGCAACATATAGGGATACTCCTGGCATGTCATTCATGTTATAGTGAGACATCCCAATCACCCCCACCCAATTTGAACTGTCCCCCCCAACAACATAACTCATGAGAGTCTGTACCAATCCCCCCAAAGCGGGGTAGTTCTGAAAGTCCCTTGCCAACTTGTTTACGAGCATTCTAAAAAACCTCGTCGGTATATACAAAGCGGGCACAATGGGAGCCAGAATAGGAGCTAACACAAGAACCAGATGTTGTGCTAATGAGAAAGCTATGGTCGAATGCTCGTGGAAGCCAGCGGGTGATAATAGGATCAATCTTGATAGTCTATGGGGCTTCTCTTCGATCCGCTGTGTAATTATGTACATTAGCATTACCGCTCCTCCTAGACTATGGCAAATTGCGCAAAGCTTATAAGGCTGATCTTTGGCTTCATCATCAGAATCAGGTTGGCTGCTCTTCAGTTCAGATGTTTTGAGCTGATGAATCTTCTCAATCATAGCTGGTATATCTTTCGTTCCGTGTTCATTGATCGAATATTTCCAGTACCTGCTTTGCATGAGCATATTTAGCACATCAATTCAACATAGTGATAAACTTATTACACATAAGGAATGCTGATTAAAACCAAGGTTTTAAATTTTGGTTTCGGCGGAAATCATGTAAATCACAGAAACGTTTGGAAACATATGCAAATGATGAAATTTTAAGATGAAACTTTGGGAAATGCTAGAATAAGATCAAATACATACTTAGAAACCGACACATAAGTAAGAAAGCCATCCATATTGGCTTAATCACATCGAACACCTCCTGAGTTGTACCATGATGCCATTAAAAATTAATTTTGAAATTAGAAGGCAAAAAATGAATGTTTAAAGAAAAAATAAAATAGATAAAATAAGAAAAATAGGGAAATATAACAGGAAATAGTAACTTACGTTAATTAATTAATTTGGTTAAGAAACATCAATAAATTTCTTTCATTAACATTCATTAACAAAGTTAATTAATTAGTTTATATTAATGAACTTCTACGTTAGGTAACTAGGGAGAGTTAACATGGTAATTAAGTAGATAATTCAACTACACGAGAGGCTAAAATTCTAAATCCTAAATGACTTCAAAGTTCAAACATAGAAAGTAAGAAGAAAATCAAGAAATCAAGAGCCTTAATTTAGATTTTCTATTTAATATGGTAACTTGATAAATGGTACACATTAAGCTTTTTAATTTTTACCTTTCTAGGGTTAAAGGTAATGAATTATTAAGTACTTAAGAGGCTAAGTATAGTATATAAATGAACCTTCCAGTTAGCGCTGGAATGGCCTTTTCAAACGGTTATAGTGGTCTAATAAAAAAATACTGGGTGGTTCATTCAGTGTTTTGAAACTAATGCCAGCTTGAGCAAACCGAGGCGAAAAACTACCCGAGTTTGGTCGAACTAGAATGGATAGGCCAGCTAGGTCTGTTTTCGAAACATATTTCATAAGGTTCAACATAACACGAAGACATTATACTAGGAACCTTTTTACTATGAATGATAACTCAATAATGAATCCATACTCATGTATGGAGGTCTTATGCAAAATGAAGATTTCAAATTTCTATTTTTTCTCATATTTGAACATCTGAGCTGTAACCTATGCGTACCATGGCTCTATATAAAATATGTTATTAATTAGTATAAGTGTATCGAGTGACCAGTAGGTACTTACTTCCGTGAGGAGATATTCTTGTCAACATGCTCCCTAGAAACCAACCCACGTAAGTTCCCAAGGAAAACATCACAACCTGCAAAATAAGATGTTGACTTCAGTTTGATCAATTTCCAGGTTAGCGTAAAATTGGGTGTGAATCAGAAATTAATTTTCAAATGTTTTGAGCTTTCACAATTAATCTGAAGAGAAAACCAATGCAAGAAACGTAACACATACCTTGATCAAAGGCGGCAAATGCTGGAGACCCGACAACTCCATTGGACACCCAACTGGCTAGGAAATTAATAAATCAAAAACCAAATGTAGGTAATAATACACAAACCCATAATCGATAAGCCACAAAGCAAGCATTAAATGAATATTAACACAATACCCATAAAAGCAAAACTTTGAAGCAAGCATTAAATGAATATTAACACAATACCCATAAAAGCAAAACTTTGAAGCAAGCATTAAAGGAATATTAACACAATATCCATAAAAGCAAAACTTTGAAGACATACTCTCAATATAAAATTTATAGTCCCAACTTGTGTTCTCAATGATTTCTGGAGAAGTAAATATCTCGTGAGAGCCAAAATCCATTCCTTCAGTTGGAAATATTTAATGGAAAGAGTTAGATGACAGTGGCCGTCATAATTAATATGCAAATGTGGATGGATATGGGCCAATGGAAAATGTACAGTGATCAGTTTCATCAATCTTGTGGGCCATCACAAGCCCGACCCATTGCCATTTGTACCATATTGATCAAATGATCCTAGCCCCTTAATCAAGACAATGAAAATGGTGTCCTTCTAGGTAGAAATTTAATGTTGATTGTTAGAATGCCTTAATCTTCTGGTCAGGATTGGCATTAGGAACAGGGCTGGAACCATTATGCCACATGATGGTGGCCCATCAGATCAATAGTCCCCTTCATCGAAAATTCATTTTCCCTTAAATTTCGGGTATAACGAAAAAATCTGGATTTCAGTTATTATTTAATATTATCCCGAAATTTCAGCTGAAATTACGGCTGAAATTTCGGGACGGGATAAAACATTATTTTATTTAATCTCGATAGATTTGGTCCAAAATTTTTTCAGCCAAAATTTCGGTTTCGGTGAGGACCGAAACGCATTCCGAAACCGAAATTCAAAACCTTGAACATGACCACATTTATATCGGACTACGCCTGTCCACATTCATCCAGAGGTGACTGCCTCCCTAGTCAAAATCTTGTTTCTTTATATTTTCATTAAGATTTGATGTGTACAAGATAGTTTGTCATTCATTACTACTAATATATGAACATATATTTTCACACTCCATTCAGTAATTGTCAGTCAAGTCTTGTTGCAGCTATATCTTCATTAAGATTTGATGTGTACGAGATAGTTTGTCATTCATTACTACTAATATATTACCAATTTACCATATATTTTCATACTCCATTCAGTAATTGTCAGTCAAGTCTTATTGCAGATATCACATCAAATGAATAGAGGAATTATTATCCCAGCAAACTTCAGGGCATCCAGACCAACATGATAGGGTTCTGCAATGTGTGTGTGTGTGTGTGTGTGTGTGTGTGTGAGAGAGAGAGAGAGAGAGAGAGAGAGAGAGAGAGAGAGAGAGAGAGAGAGAGTTTAATCACGACCTATCTGAGACAGGGATCTCTGAGTTTTAGGCCATGGGGAGGGCCTAACCCCAGAGCCTAACTCATGATGGTTGAAAGCTGCATGCTTTATACTTATGACAAGTGCTTAAAAAATAACCACCTTAATCATTATATCTAAGTTATCTAAGCATGCATTGTACTAACACCCTAGTTACACATTGCATTGTTCTAACACTAAGAAATACTACCTTATTCAACTATTACTAACAAATGAAATGGCTTAAAAATGAAATAGAAGGGGGTAAGTTATTAGAAATTCACAGCCCTTGACAGTGAAAAGGTGCTACTTAAGATAATGCTACTTCTTTAGAAGAATAGGATAATTCTAATAGCGTTTTGTCACTTCAAGGAGCTTCACAGCATCCTGGATAGATCTAAAGTACCAGCAGTAAAGTGGAAATGGCAAAGAGATTAGTACATTAGATATACATACCTTAAAACAGTCATACTGCTTTAACATTAGCTTTGCAAAGTTAAAGGCAAATATAAACAATTCAACACCATTTCAAATCATGGTGCATATAAACAAAACTTGAAATGATCAGGAAACGCACCCCATGGATGAATCCAATATTCCATGTTGTAGATACACAACCCTCTGTGCGTCACGCCTTCAACATGCCAAGAACACACCAATGCAGGTATCATGCATCTATATTTTTGAGTGATTTTGATGTCAAGATTTTAATTGTAAAGAATAAAAAGTTCAATTTATACCTTGGGATCCTTTCAAGGAGAAGAACATATCCATCAGAAGTAACCACACGAATCGCTTCATATGGATATCTGAAATATCGGAAAGTTAATGCTTCCAATCGGAGCTTCAAAAATAAATTAAATAGGATATTAAATGTAACATGGTAAATAAATCAAATTTGTTAAAATATAAAAGATTAAATAATGCCATCTCCAACAGCTAAAGCTTTTGGAATAATTGATCATTTAAGGTATCAAAGCAACTGCCTGGGTTCAAAACTCCTTGATATTAAAAATCCACATGCAATGGCCAACCCAAAAGTGGGGCCACATGTGCCATGTGTAGGCCAACCCTAAAAGAAGAGGGGCCACAAGTGAGGGGAAGTGTTAAAGTATAAAGATTAAATAACGCCATTGCCAACAGCTTAAGATTTTGGACTAATTGGTCGTTTGACAAAATAAAGCGACAACTGGCAGAAGACAACTAGTTGGCTTTCCATGAATACTGAAATAGTAAGCTAATTCATGAAAAATGGTGTCAACTAAGGCTAGAGAGATCACTAGAATTATCTACTGTAGATGAACAAGTAGTTCAACATTACCCAAGTTCTGTAATGACATCCCGACATGTTCGAGCATCTGTGTTCAAAGACTGATGAAAGGTCGAGTGTCTTTCTCTTGGAGTTGGATCTGTGTCTCCAAGTGCAGCCGTGGGAACGGATACACTGGAAGAGATATCTTGGTTATAGCTGTCATGACCATATAACCATCTAAATAATATTCTGCAAACTTCTGAAGGGGAAAGAATATAATGCGCTCCCTTGTGAACAATGTCGAAAATGGATTCTATGAATATCTCAATTGCCAGCTGGAGGTCCTGGTAAACATGACATTCATGTATGAGACAATAAGGTTTTCCTTTCGGAGGAACATTAGCAAGACCCAGAAGAAAACAAGAAAGAAACATCATAATACGTGCATAGAAAATAAGGGAAAAGGGAACCTAAGAGTTTGCATAGGTAGCTTACCTATGCAAGCTGCTTACTGCCGGCGACTGGAAATTTTTTCCGGCAAGTGGCTGGTACCATTTTGTTCCTCTCCGACCGGCAGATCACCCCCTAAAGTTTCAAGTCGATCCGACTGCCGGATAGGGAGAATGAATCTTTCAAAGTGAGTGGCAGTTTCTGTAAATTTCAAAGTTGAGTGGTAATTTACAGAAACTGCCACTCACTTTGAATTTCTCCCGATCTGGCTGTTGAATCGACTTGAAACTTTAGGGGTGATTTGCCGGTCGTAGAGGAATAAAATGATACTAACAACTGGCTGGATAACTTTTTCGGCCGCTGGCAGTAAGCAGTTTTCTGGGAGCTTGCATAGGTAAGCTACCTATGCAAACTCTTAGGTACCCTTTTCTCAGAAAATAAATGAATAAATATCACAACAAGCATAGCATTTCCAAAGATCAGTCCCTGTCACAACCTCGACTACTCCACGCCTCCTGTCGGTAGTACGATGAACAATGTGGTCCTTCACAAAGCTCGATTTTTTTGTCGGATGTAAATTTGAAGACTGGTAGTTTTCTGAAGTACTAGGGGCTGTTCCTAATCTTGAAAACCAAGTTGAATTATAAATATGACTTGGTATTCCCCAAAGAAATGTCACAGGCCACAAAATCCATGTAAACAAATATTTGATCCAGTTCCTTTGATGCCTGTCATACTTAGTGAAGCTGCTTGCCCGCGAGAAGTGTGAGGATTGAGATAATGGAGAAGGGGGTAATTTTTCATCATTATCTTCTTCTCCAGATAAATATTCTTCACTCGAGGAAGTATCGGAGTCCACAGAAAGTTCATAAATGAATTGGTTGAAAGAAGACACCCCACTATCATCCACAAAACAAAGTGGACATGTTAGAAAATAAAAACCGGCATTTGTACTACAAAACATATATTCATTGAAAAGATGGTGTACTGTAAGAATTAATAACTGGAAAAAGATATGGATTTCTTTAAAAAAGACTACAAAACAGGAATTACTGGTGCAACTGAGGGCTCCCGAACATTATATCAAGGAAAACATTTATAAGAACATAAGAATCTCTCATAAAAATACAAGTATAGCCATTCAAAAAAAAAGAAAAAAAACCCAATAAAAGTACATTGTGTTATAGATAATTTTATGGTGAAGGACAGAAAAAGAGATTGATGAAAGATGAGTACAAACCAGAGATTCACGTGATGAAAATATCATTCATTTGTCCATGCTAAACAAGACAAACAAAAATTATAATGAAAGAACAAAAATAACGTAGGAGAAATAGTGGAGTTATCCTGTTAATTATAAGATCAATTACCAGCAGTTTCCATTAGAGCCCAAGGATTTAAATCTTACAACTGCCAGCTGAAATAGATGTGCTGGGTGCATCTATTATATGGAATAGATTTTCATTATAGCAATGCTTATTGACATGAAAATCAACTCTGATTTGATGATTTCTTAAAAGTAAGTTGATTCAACGATAAAGTCGATTCATCGATAAAGTGAATTAACTTCTTTGAAATTTTGTTCCGAATACGATAGAAAATAGTGCTAAAATGGCGTGTCCAACACGAAAAATATAAAAGACAAGGTGTAACCCCCTTCTTTTTTCATCTTCATGGGCATTAGAGCTTAGTCAAACTGTATGTCAAGGATTGTTGAAAAACAACACTAGAAGTTTTAATATGAAGACCTGGAAAGTTAGAACAACAGTGGATCACCTCTGCAACCGGGCATGTGCGTGCGTGCGTGTGGTGTGATGATAAATTCGCACCCCTGTAGGATTATTCGCACCCCTTTAATGTGAATTGACGTCAAAAAGTGTAAAAAAGGAGGGTAACGTGTATAGATTTTAACGCTTTTTTACGCCAATTCACCTTACAGGGGTGCGAATTTATCAACTCCCTATATATAACTATGACGATTCTACACTTAATGGTGTAATGTTGGACCAGGGTATGAACTCAACTATTTAAAGTATGTAAAACGACATCAGGTCACCTTCTTCATGAAAATTTTCTAAAGGATTCATTAGCCGACCCCAACTAGTTTGGGATAAAGGCTTAGTTGAGTTGACTTGTAAAATGACATCAGGTGCACAGGGAATGCATCGAGGCTGGTAAAGACACTCCCTTCCTGCCACATGTTTAGTCAGACTGTTGAATGCTCATCTGATGCACAAAGAGGCCGAGCTCAAGTGAGACACAAGGAGGCCTAACCAGCACTGGCATCTCTCCCTTGGCGTCCTGCTACCACTCCCCTTGAAAGATCCATGTTAAACAGGCGATAGTAATCCCCGACAGGACCTGATAAAGCAAACACCTCCTCTCAATGGGGCCCCAAAAATCCAGCCTAGCCTCCCTATTAATGTCATTTATTTATTTACTTTTTGAATGGTTATTAATGTCATTTATTATCCCCATCATGCCAACCAGCATGGGTTTTCAAAGCTAGAGCCATTGAAGTCAAGCTTATAAGACCGCTCAAGAGCGGTCACAAACAAGGGGAAGGAGAATCGAAACCAAGATCAGGCCCAAAAGTACCCGAGAAGAGTTTAGAAACAATGGTTCACTGAATATCAGAGCTAAACAAAATGCTTTTTAGCACAACAATCGGCTTGGAATTCCTATAAGTAATCCTTTGATTCCTACCCTTTCAAATGAACAAAGGATAGCAGGAAGGCAGACAGATCAAATGAGCTTCCCCTCTCCTAACAAGGCACGAAAGAAAACACCCCAATCAGGTTAGTGCTTTAATTGGGCAGAACACATGAGATCAATTACTTAAGAGGAAAGTTGTTACATCGTATGAGCAATTTACAGATAGGGTCTGAACGTGAAAAGAGATAATATATTTCTGAATAAGGTTAGTCTATCATTAGAGTGATTCTTATGAAAGATCAACTAGGAATTCACTATCAAGTATCACTAGTCACTATTTGCTTGTTAGGGATAACATCTTATTGTCTGCAATCACACATTATATCAGGTCAACTCGTTCCTCAGTATATATTTCTGAATAAGGTTAGTCTATCATTAGATTGATTCTTATGAAATATCAACTAGTCACTATTTTGCTTGTTAGAATTACATCTAATTGTCTGCAAGCACATATTACTCAGTGGACGGCATTTACATGTCATTCCCATCATCTTTTTTTTTTTTTTTTTTGAATAAGGCAGATTTATATTAAAATAGAACCGAGATGGTCCTGAAGAGAAACAAAGAGAAGAGAAGAAAATACAATAAGTCAAGGAGGAAGATAATCAAACCACTCTAAACCTATCCTAAAAACGCCTCCCCTAGCTAGAGAATCTGCTTCATCATTGGCTGATCTCCTAACATGGTCAAACACAATAGAAGAACCCTGAACCAGATCCTCGATCTCCTCGAAAAGCGGCAAAAATCTCCAAGGAGGTATTGCCTCACCCGAAAGCCAGCGAATTACATTTAAGGAATCCCCTTCCACAATAATAATTAAAAAAAAAACAGTTTCCATTATACACGAAAAATAAGGGAATGAGAAAATGTTGAACACAAAATATTTAGATAAAAGAAATAAATCAGTCAAACTTTACTTTTCCATCCAACGAGGAAGCCGGGGTCCACGGAATGTGGGTTTGAGCTCCCAGCCATGGATGCCTTCAAGAATGGTAGTCTTGCCTGGCAATACAGCCAAAACAAGGGCCGACAAGCCATTTATGACCCTCACAATGTTGTTCAACGATTCATAAGTGAATGTCTTAACCGATCTGCACATAACAATATGTTCACTTTATCTCATCAGATATGCATTAATTATTCAAGAAATATGTAGCAGAAATCAAAAGTGGGAAACAGTTTTATGCATGGAAGGTATATATTGCTAGGGTCACAAAATAAAATTGATGAAAGAATAAAATCTGAAAGTTAAATAAAAAAATGAAGGATAGGAGATCTTCATCCTTTGTAAAAAAAAACCCCAACAAGAGATGCATTAATTTGCAACATTCTTATAGACAGAGTAACACTAGATAGGGATAAAAAGCAAACGCCTCTAGGAGTACACAAAGTAATATTGATGATGAAATCAAAAACTATATTCATAATGATTTTATTTTTCTTTCTTTTTTCGAACAATAACATACTTATCAATATAGTGAAGAAAGGGTCAACCGTACTAGTAACAAGGCAGAGAATTCCCGATGATAATTATGTTCCTATCTATATTTCTTTAGGTGTCTTCTTGGCTTTCTTTCCTTCCGAACTGCCCCTGTAGATATAGAAGCGTTATAGCTCTCCCTTCAACAAAAGGAAGAAAAGAAAAGAAAATCAGAAACATGTAGGGCACAGGCTCATCCAACCGCGGAGATCGGCTAGAAGAAGTCAGCATGTGGGAAGTTCATAAGAAATCATTAACAAGGAGGCACAGGGGATTTTTAAATTGCATGAACATTCATTGGGTGGAGGGCACTGTGCAGTGGCTGGAGGGCACCGTGCTGCACGCATGCAAATTCTTAGGGATTTGTATTTAAAGGGGAGGAGAGGGAGACAATAGTAGGAGAAAGAGAGAACAGGCCAATCTTTCAACTTTGATAAAATCCGGCAGAGCCGGTACCTCCATACATCCAGAAGATATAACTTGGGAGAAACAGAGCAGGAGAGGAGCAAGGGACAGATATCATGACTTCATGGAGATGCTAAGATGGAATAAGGGGCTTGGGAATTCCAGAGAAGAGAGAAATAATAAAGTCATGTGTAGGGAAGCAGACAGTGGGCAGCTGTCACACACTCACACTCCAAGAAACCAATATCAAAATTGAATAAGCTCTATGCAGGTCAGTATGGAGCAAATGAAGAGTAGAATGGGTGTACCAGGAGTCAAGAGGGGCATGGCATTAGAAGGTATTCTCATTGGATGGACTGGGTTTCAATCCAGAAATTAGATGTGAAGGAGTCAAGGGGGGCATCCTCAGAAGTATGAACCAAATAAAGCTCAGAGATATGATATGTAGAGAGTCGGAGGAGGTAAATGAAAGTTGGGGAGTATTGCGATGCTTGGGACAAGATTCAACGTAGTTTGTTTTGGAAAAGAAAGGGGACAACTGACTTCTCGGACCTCCTTGTGGGCAGAAACTTGTGGATTGATAGCCCCCTGTGTGGAGCGCAGTACACTTGGTCCAACCATCAGACTAATTCAATCATTAGTAGATTAGAAAGGTTCTTAGTGGATTCAAATTGGCTACATAACCACCCAAGAGTGATCCAGAAGGCATCGGCTACACCAACATCAGACCATTGCCCGATACTGCTAGAATCAGGGATGGGTTTGTCGCATCAGTGCCTCTCACATTTGAACATTGGTTGTTGCAGGAACCAGGTATGATGGACAGAATAAAGGAATCATAATGGTGGCAATCATCCATGGTAGAAGGGTGGGCGGGGCAAACAGTCATAAGAAAACTGAAGATGAAGTTATGGGTAAGATCAAAACAAAAAAAACGCAAAAGTTATAGATAAGACCATTTGACTAGCAACGGGTGAGGACCAAATGGTCGAAAGAGGGCTATAAAAATAATACCATTTTTAGTAACATACTGAACCCATCGAGGTACAATCATATATCGAGCCTTGATGATCAACAGGGTTAAGTGTGAAGATCCATACATAATTGTCAATATCATTATAACAGTTTTATGAAGACTTTGTAGATCGGAGGTAAGTTCAGCCCTAACCTTCAATGATGGGTCACATAACTTCATCCATCACTCTCATGAAGGTGTCAGGTGCATTGGACAGCCCAAACGGCATGATTTTTTATTTTTTTTTGAAATGATAGTATATTAAAAGAATCGAGAAGATCCACAAAAAAGAATACAAGGAGAAAGAGAGAAAAAATACAGGGAGAAAAAAACACAGAAACAACTAGGGAGGCATAAAATCAAACCACTCCACACTAGATCTAATAGCTCCCAATTTGGCCAGACCATCTGCTTCACCATTGGCAGATCTTCTTACGTGACTAAAAGAGGCGAGAGAACCCGAAAGTCTATCTGAGATCTCTTCAATCAAGGAGAGGAATCTCCATGGAGGTGGAGCAGATCCCGAAATCCATTTCGCAACATTTGATGAATCTCCTTCTATAATCACTTTGTCCAAAATTCCTTCTTCCAGATGTAAGATTCCGGAAAAAGCCGCTTTAACTTCCGCCTCATTAGAATCACAAAGACCACACGGTCCTGAATAAGCCCAAATTACCAAACCTTTTTCATCTCTAAGAAGACCACCTCGTCCCCCCATCCCAGGGTTCCCAAAACATGCTCCATCAAAATTAAGTTTTAAGAAACCGGGGGGAGGTTTAGACCATTGTTGGACTATCTTTGGCTTGGAAGAACCTTCTGAGCAAACGATAAGCCACCCCTCCTACAAATCATAAGCAGAGGTACCAAAGAACAGAGAAGAGCTTTTAGCCCACTGTATCGAAATTGCGACTATCCTTTGAAAGGTCTCGTAAGCTGACTTGGCCTTACCGACAAAAACTCAATCATTGGACAGCCAAAATGGCATGATGATCCACTCATATATCACATCTCTAGTTTTGAAGGCTTTCATCCCCTCATCCTATGGTCGCATGGAAATCTGACTATGCCGTATGGATATGGATACAAGTGTTAGAATCCGGACGGGTATCTAGTGTCAGATTCGGTTAACCTTAAAAGAAAAAGGATTTGTAGATTCAGCTAATTCTAGTTCTTTACATGATTATACATTGGGAATTTTGGTAGGTTGAGTAAATATAATAGTATGTTTCCATATAAAAACTTACTACCAGGATAGATAAAACTCAAAACATGTGACAATTGAAACTTGACACGTGTCCGACACAGGTACTTCAATCCTAAAGAATCTATAAAACATAGGAATCTGATGCTAGCCACTTTCCAATTCCTTTCTCCTCCCACTTTCAAATTCCTGTTGGGTCCCGAGTAGAACTCACCCTCAAAAGCTAGCCCGTTAAGGGGAGGGTGCCCAAGCCCTTATAAGCCCATCCATATCCTTTCATTTTTCCGATGTGGGAAACTCTGCTTTTGCGTGGAACCCCAAACAATTACACCAGCCCCCCAACCCACGCAACAAACATACACACCTCCACGCGGAAGTGGACAATCTTGCCCCTCCACGTGAGATTAACGTGGGAACTACGAGATCTTCCCCAAGGGATTTTTCCGTCCTCGGAGGCACACAGGAGTTACCATGCTCCGGATACCACTTGTTGGGATCCGAGTAGAACTCACCATTAAAAGCTAGCCATTAAGGGGAGGGTGCCCAAGCCCTTATAAGCCCATCTACATCCTTCCACGTTTTTCGATGTGGGATCTTTGCTTTTGCGTGAAACCCCCAACAATTCTCGTCTCTTCCTGAACTCTACATATCCCTGGATTTAAACTGCATCCAAGCAAACCCTAACATTTTTCACTCAAGCCTTTTTTTCTTTCTTGGTAGCCCTTTCCAAGAAGCCTCTCCACAAGTTGCCTCTTCCACAACTCAAACATGTGATACAGTGGTTGCTCGCTCTGATACCAAATGTTAGCTACCTAACCAATATACCAAAAGCCCCAAGATGGAACATGTTAGGCTAAGCCCATTCCTGTTCTATACCAGACTGGGTCCCACCTAGTCCTATACCCCTCACTTAGGACTGTAACAAATACAATCAATCAAATGTTCGAATGAATTCCAATCCCTATCAATCATTGTCATCCCAATCCAGCAATCCTACTATAAAAAAAAAATAAAAAAAAATAAAAAAATTGAAAAACAACATTCTTATACATGATTCAGAATGTAATTCACCCAATGAAGATTATATTTGAAATCCCAATAACAACAAAGAGAATTTGCCAACCTTATGTCTTCAACCCAGATAATTCATACATAAGAATTCTAATATCCAATAACAAAAACGGAAGAACATTCAAAGAAAAGAAGGATAAAAAAAATCTGACTTACTCTTTGGTGATGGCGAGAAAATTATCGACAAATCGTTGCAACATCCCCTCATGTGATTTACAGAAGACCCAAAAAAGAAAGCGAGGAAAAGGGAAAAAAAAAGGGGTCGATTTAAAGGAAATCCTGGATTCTCTTCTCTCTTCAAGGAAGACAAGGAAGAATATAAAAAAAAAACGCCTTTGGCGTGTTTGAGTCGGTAAAGCCTGTCCGAGTAGCCACGTAAGGGTCGACCGGTCGAGTCAAACATTTTTGTCATGGTGGTTGATAATCGTTTTCAGATTGAAGTCTTTATAATTTCCAACTCTCTTTTTTGCCTTTGCTAAATAACAGGCGAGGAACATATGAGGGTTTGATTATTTAAATGATCTACACTTGGCTTAATGTGGTTGGATGATTTGGGTTGGCTCATTTAGTGGTAAATTTGGAAGATTTTTTTTATTAATCTCGGATTAAATGCAATCAACTACTAAATCGTGCTTATATAGAACACTTAGAAGATAAGAAGAAAGGATAAAGATAAGACGAGGAGTGATAGATGCAAGGGCCCTCTTTATGGAAGGGCAGGAGAAGGCCCCTTGAATAGAGAACCATGTCGTTTTTAAAGAAAACTGAATTCGGTTGCACTTAATGATGTAGATGGAGGGCCCTTGCATCTATCATTCCACAAGATGGATAAGATTATCCTAATCCAAGTTATCTAATCTTAACTGCCCTAATCTACCACCCTTCAATCTCATAAATCTTAACATTTAGTAGGCCCTACGGTGGATGCTGTCTAAATGCCAGTGGCCCATTGATTGAATGGTTCAGATCGCTCTATCTACGTATTGATTTGTCTTTTTACTGAGACACAGGAGGATCCGATCCACAGGTTTTATATTTTGGCTATTGAGATCTAATCCAGATGAGGAATGCTAGAATGACAGGCGCCCTTGCAAACAAAGGGACAAAGGGTGCCCCCATTGGTCAAAATCCATTTAAGATGGTTATGATTGTAATTTTCTGTGCCATCTTAAATGGATTTTGAACAATGGGGCGCCCTTTGCCCCTTTTTTTTTTTTTTTTCTCTCGCAAGGGCGCCTGTCATTCTAGCATTCCTCAATCTAGACAGTAGTAGTTCACGATGGATATTATTTTTGTAACGGATGAAATGTTGACGAAAATGTTTAAGGCTTAACCATCACTCTTCATGTGGTCTCATTGTCCAACGATCTAGGCCGTCAATGCACTCATCCAAGGTCTTAGCATAGTAAATGGTCTGAACCATTCATTCAAGGGGCCACTGCCAGTATTCATAATAGGGCCTTATAGTCCCGTATTTTTTAAAAAGTACTGTACTGACCACACTATAGGATGATCCAAACCGTCCATGTGATGGGCCACAACATAAATAGCTGATGTCCAAAAAATCATTTCTATAGGATGATACCAACCCTCCGAGCTATAGAGGAACTGCATATTATGGAAACTTCTATAGATCGGAGGGGAAAAATACGGGAATAAAAGGGTCATACCATATAAGATCTCATTTGGAATTCCAATCTTTTTTAATGGATTGAAGTTCCTCAAATACGGTCTGAAAGCACAAGCTTCTTAAATAATATAATCACTCAAAATCCAATGATACTATGAATTTTTTTTTTGAAATGGCAAGATGAATTCATTAAAAAGGAAGGGGACCGAGGTGGGCCTCAACCAAAATTACAAGAAAATAAAACAACAATAACAAGAAAGACAAATCTCAGGGAGGGAGGAAGTCAAACCACTCCAACTCCAACCTCCTAACCCCACTTCTAGCCAAGGAGTCCGCCTCCCCATTAGCAGATCGCCGAACATGATTGAAAACAATAGATGAGCCCGCAATTAAATCATCTATTTCATCAAAAATAGAAGAAAATCTCCAAGGAGGCGACACCAACCCCTTCAACCATTTAATCACATTCAAAGAATCTCCCTCCACAATAGTGATATCCATGCTATCTCTCTCAAGCCTTTTTATGCCATGATAAACCGCCCTCACCTCGGCCTCCAACGCATCACAAACTCCAAGAGGGCCGGCAAAAGCCCATATAACTTCACCACAAGCATCCCGACACAACCCACCAACACTGGCCGGGCCTGGGTTCCCAATACTCGACCCATCAAAGTTAATTTTGAACATTTCAATAGGCGGAGCCTCCCATCTCTGAACAATCGGATGCCGGATCTTCCTACTAAAGCAAACAATCCTCCAATCCTCCCATAAGTCAAAGGCTGATACAAAACGGAAAGCCGGTAAACTTCTCGCCCATGAAATAGTGAGCGCAATAATTTTCATATATATCCAATACGGAGATTTTGCAACTCCTTCAAAGACACGGGAGTTTCTCTCTTTCCATATCACCCACCATGTTGCAAGAAGACACAAATTCTACAATACTTTGCCCTTCTTCTTCCATGGCACAAAGGTCCAAAGAAGAATCAACTCTGGAATAGAAAATGGAAAAATCCAACATATGCCAAATCTCAGAAATATCAAACTCCATACCTGACGCGTAAAGGAGCAATGCATGAAGAGATGATCCACAGATTCACCATCTTTCAAGCAGAGGGGGCAATGGTCAACAAGCATCATACCGCGCTTCCAATGATACTATGAATGTTTTACCATTTCGCACAGCAGCATGTTTCAGTTAAATTTAAACTCATACAGTTTGTCACAGCAGCATGTTTGAATTAAATTTTTCACATGTCAAGTAGCTAGCTCAATGGTCAAGGCTTTGTTCTTCAACCCGGCGGTTTGCCAAAAATAAATTATTCCTTGTTGATTTTTTTTTTTTGGAAAAAATTCCATCTTTATGATTACGAGAGAAATAAATTACTTATGAGTTATTTAAAGGGCGATGATAAATTCGCACCCCTTGTAGGATAATTCACACCCTTGTAAAGGAGGGATAACACTTTTTTAATGTTAAAAGGGTGCAAATATATCATTGCCCTATTTAAATGGATGCCATTATAATTTGAAGTTCCCTCCAAATAAATCTTGAACTGTTGTGTCCCAAGCTACTTTTTTCATTTGTAATCAAACAATGGGAATTTCTTTTCCAAAGTCTTCCAAAAAATTTCTTACAACCAAATGGATGCCATTATAAATTAAAAAGTTTTCCAAGGAACAATCACTTTCAATAAATAGTTGGAAACCCTCCAATATAATGCTTAGGCTGCAAGAAAGAAAAACTATTCCATAACAAGTAGAATAGTAGAAGTGGACTGGTGCAACACCCCACCAGAAGCAGTCAGGAAGGAGAAACCTTGTTTTGCTTCACTACAAAACCTTTCATAGGAGCAACCACCCTTTTTGCACTAATTTTTGCCTCCTTTGAGAGCCTTCCCCTTTTCCAGGTGAGAATTAAAGTAACACCCCACATAAAAAATAAGTGGGGCACATCTCTTTTCACCATGCGATCGGCTAATAGTAATAGGCTAGCAAGGGATGGTGTATCTAGGGCGGAGTTGGAAGGCTTTGATTTCCTCCCCCCACAATGGGTTTTTCACGCCCCAAACTGTTTACACTGCCTAGAACATGACAACGCCATACACCACCTGCAAAGAAATCCCTACGAGTGTACAACCATGAACAAAGATAACCTGAACCATCTATAGCAATAATTCTATAAAAGGATCATTTATGAATTAAGATAATCAACCTCTCACTCTTTCTCACCCAAAATAGGCAAACAAACGTAGTCTATTACAAATGTTCAAACAATACTTAACGTCTCTTAATTCAAATAAGGATAATAGAAATGAAAGAGAGTTCTACGCCTCCACTCCCTCATCCGCACCAAGGGGATCAAAATCTGAAAGTTGTAAATTCACAATAATGTTGGGAAGTAGTTAATTATTTCCTTCCGTTTATTCATCTCTCATGTTATTGTATTGCTGCCCTAGATTTCAGTCTCGTGTGGTTCCTACCTCTACCAGAACCACACGATCATCGTGCTGGAGCAAGCGGTTGAAAACAATGGATCTACTAATGAAAAACAGTGCAAAAATATAAAATTATACTGACTTGAATGGAGGATGGATTAATAATGATCTTGATTGCGATACTGCCGTACGTCCTTGAACGCCCACCTTAAAGTGTTATTCGGCCCAACTCCAGTGCATGGATCACACGACCGAACCACCTCCAGGAACAGCAGGAGAATTGATTGTTGTAATGCACCACTCAACAATCTTATAAGGCAAGCTCTCTATTGAATACTTTATATTTTTCTTGAGAGGCTCTAGAGTAGTTTCCTTTCTTGGTTTCTCTGGGTGCTAGAATGAGGGCTCTATTTATAGAGTTCAAGTAGCAACCCAAAGGACACCCATTAAAGGTGAACATTAATGGATTCATGTATTTATAGGTGAGTCTTCTAAGAGTCATACATGAATCCTTAATCATAAAGGTCATGCATGAATCTCTAGATGACTCTCCATAAATTCCAAGTCCTTAAGAGACATACATGAATCTCCACATTCATTGAAACTTCTAACATTGAATGTTTCAATAAATATAGAGCCATACATGAATCCTAATTCAAAGAATCATGCATGAATCTCTATATACAATGTTCATCATTATTAGATACATGTTCAAGATTTAATAGAAGATTTGAAACTCATTTATTGGAACAAATCCAACACATCGAACGATCAGGATGATCGGGCCTTAATCAAAGGGTTAGGATCATTGGACCTGTGGAGAGCCGGCTAATGAAGAAGCTCCCTATTCATTTTGGATTTTGAGAATTCATTTTGCATTCAAAACTGATTATTGGATTCAAAATCAATTCTTAAAATCCAAATCAAACAGAGCCTAATCCTAGAATTTCTCATTTATCTTGCCCATGCACACCCATCTTCCTATGTTATTACGTATACTGTTGAAGCTTCCAGTGAAATTTGAAAATCATTTTAAACATAGCAATTTCACGATGTCCTCTATATTCTTTCGATGTAAAATGGGTGTAAAATTTGTCTGCTCATTAAGTTTGCATTACCAAGTCGATTAAAGCTCTTTTGATTAACCTGAATTTATGAAAAATTAACCGCATAAATCAATGACTATCTAAGTTAACTCCTTACTCACCTGAGTTCACGAAAAATGAACTGCATCAATCATCGACTACTTTGAGCGCACTCTTTTTCATCAGAGATTTCACACGTGTGCTGTTGGATCCGATATTTTTCACAAGTACAGTGGAGTCCACTTCATATGATGACCCGCCGTTCATTTGTTGGGTCACATTATAGAAACATGTATAGATCGGAGGGTTAGGATCGTACTGTGGAGATGACTAACGGGACACACCTTATTAATGTCGTGGCCCAACAAATGAACTGCTTGGATCATCTACAAGGTTCCGCATGGAATGATGTCATGAATCAAGGAATATAAACCACATGCAATGACTAAGCAAGAGAGTAGCATGGCCAACACAATCTTAGAACATATGTATCAATTCAAAGGAATCATGTATCATGCTTGATCAATGAACAAAGTCGAATAAAGCACACTATCACTTCAGGGTCATCGGCCTAGTCCAAAAAGCATGTTATTGCTATCACCGGCTGCCCACGATGTCGGAACTAGTTCCTCACATATCACATACCTGTCAATAGGGCCAGCATTCCTTCCCATTGGCGGGATTCACACGGCCAATGAACTAACCCCATTGGAAGGACCACATAAGCAATGCATTTCCCCTATTGGTAGGGTCCACATAACCTAAGCCTCCACAACAAGTGTCCACATCAAAATATTGCCAAATGAATATGTAGAAATGATAGAAAACAATGTTTAAGCATAGTCCCATAAGAAGCTCAAAGAGATCGAAGGTTCACATCATGAACAAAATAGAGAATGTCATGAGAATTACGAAAGTCAATATGGTCTATATGAATAACGAGGTAAGCATGCCAGACCCAAAGTAATCTCTAAAGACCATGTTAGAATATGTGGAATCCAACCGTTGGATTGGGTTAAGATCTCACCGTTGGATAAAAAAAGATTAGGAAAGTAGATTTGATTAGGTAGATTTGATTACGATTATTTCCTTCCATAATAGAAGGGAAATCAAGAAAATTATGTGAGAATTAAAGAAACACCCCCACATAAAAAACAAGTGGGGCCTATCTCTTTTCATCATATTAGAAGATCGGCTAATAGTGAGGCCAATATAATAGCAAGGGATGGTGTATCTAGGGCCAAGTTGGACGGCTTTTATTTCCACTCCCCACAATGTGTTGTAGCTATGAGTTTTCTTTTTTTCTTCTTGCCTTTTGGATCTAGATTGCCAGGTCTTCCCGTTTTAATTCACTAGTAAAAATGCACGTGCGATGCATGTGCTATCCATTTAAAATTTAAATGATAACATAAAAGGATCTTTTGCTGCTGAGAAATATCCAAAAAAAATTGAAAACATGTTTTTTTCAATGATTTGTAACTTATCTTTTTTTTTAGCTAAGCACGGGAATGATCAACTTGTCCGGTAATCCCTATAATAGAAGAAAAAAAGAGAGAAGGATTAACGCATTTACTAAAGAAATGTGTTTTAGAATAGGGTGAAAACTGATTTTCTAAATCTAAATTGAATAGTGCTAAATGATACATGTTTGCTCCTTTATTGGTTCCTTTGTCTTCATTGTATGGATAAATCTGCAACTTCTTAACACCTTTTATCGTGTGAGCAAATTAAAGTTGAAAAGAGGCCAATACGGAATTTCAACCATTCCAAATGGACGGTTAGGATCGTCTGATCATAATATTTTGTTATATATATATATATATCAAGTCCAATGCCCTCACTACCATATTTTGATAATGGCACGGAATCACATATTTTGATACTGCCCTCACCTTATTTTGATGATCGCACTCCTCACTTTATTAAAATGTACGGTATGGCCCATACCATAGGATGATCCAACCCGTTCATTAGATGGGCCACTGCCTAAATAATTTGTGCCTCAAAAATAATTTTCATAGGTTGATCCTAACCCTTCGATCGATAGAGGGTTATAGGTTGATCCAAACCGTCCATGTGATGGAACTCAACATCAATTGGTTGTGCCCGTAACATCATTTCCATAGGCTGATCCTAGCCCTCCAATCGATAGAGGTTTCCATATTGTTGTTCCTCTTTAGGTGCCCGGAATCCGCCAATATTTTGCAAGTGTCCTGCATGAGTAATATAAAGTAGTTTTTTCGTCATTGTCATATGTCTATACCTCTTCTTGGTAGTTTTTTGCCGTAATTATCATAGACAGTTACCGTCTGTTGGTACTTTTTGTATGTAGATTGACGATTTTACCCTCAAATAATTTCTCATAGAGATATATGTTAGATATCAGGGGTTAATGGTAAAAGAAAAGAAATTTCTTTTTCCTCCCGCGATATTGTAGTAGATAAAATACATTAAAAAAAGGTGACAGCTGGCCTCTCTTTTTTACGCATCTGCAAGGGTATATAAGAAGCAGAAATGACGAAAAAGAAGTAGCAGAAAAAGGATATACGTGGAAGTTTTAACGAAATTCAAGGCGGGACGTGGAAGGGAATAGACGGAAAGAACGTGGCGAAAAATATGGGATACAATGGGAAATTAAGGCAAAGGGTGGAAGAAATTAACCCATCATTTTGCCTTTATATATAGTAGTTAGATTAGATTAGATTAGATTGCCATTCAAAAAACACAAAAAAAAACAAAAAAGTGGGGCCTAGCTAAAAGAAAAATCAAAAGAGACCATTCAACAGTAATCGTACAACTAACTTTGGACTTTGGAAAGTTTTCCACATTTTCCTCCTAACAAAGTTAAATTTAGCACTCATTCGTTCCGAAAAAAGCAGCTACTCCCAGCCTTTCAAAATCCAACAAGGGCACAAATGTTTTTCCCAGAGACAACTGTGTTGATGAATCCACCCCGAACCAAGATTTTGACGTGTGGCCCTTTTTTGTTTTAACGTTACGTTTCACCCCCAGCCCCCATCTCTCTCTCTCTCTCTCTCATCCACCGGGCATGAAAAGAACCCAACAATGACAATATCAAAGAGATAATAGATTGAAGTAAAAGTGAAGAGTAATATGATCAAAAGCTGAAAAAAGGGAAAAAAAGGCAAATGAAACCCACCAATCAAACTAAAAAAGATAATACATTGAAGTAAAAGGGAAGAGTATCAACATCTGAAAGAAAGAAAAGCAAATGTAGCAAAACCATATCGAAGAACACTCATTTCTCACTCCCCCTACAATGGAACGCCCCCCTCTGAGTCCCCTGCGGCGAGGATCGCTAGATTTCTATCTAAATGAAGGGCTTTTCGAAGAAAGAATCTCTAGGGAGAACACGCGGTCAAGAAGATTTTCAGCTTCAAATCTTAACAGCTTTAGAGAGGAAACCAGGTCCTTCAGAAAACCCACAACCATTTCTAGCACGGCGTCCTCCCCCGGTTACACATCAAGAGGTACTACTTTTCAATTTATTATACAACTTTTCAAGGTTTCTTTCTTAATACAATTGATTTTTTCTCACACTCTCCAACATCTAACAGACCAAATCGACCCTTCTACATACTCTTTTACAACTGCTCTCAAAGGTAAGGATTAAGATTTTTGGGAGGTTTGTTGAAGTATAAATGATTAAATAACACCATCTCTAACTGCTTAAGCTTTTGGAGTAATAGGTTGTTTCATATGGTATTAGAGCTATTGCCTCACGGCAGGTCTTGGGATCAAAGCCCAACATCTCCTTGATATTAAAAATTCACATGTACGGGCAACCCAAAAAAAGAGGAGTCACACGTGAGGAGAGTGTTGAAGTATAAATGATTAAATAACACCAACTCTAACAGCTTAAGCTTTTGGGGTAATTGGTTGTTTCACAAGTCTTGGTAGTGTTGTATTAATGATTTCATGATAATTTTTCTTCACAGCTTTGCAAGCACGATCAGGGTCCGGGTGGGAATGTTTATCTTCTATCAGAAGCATTTCTGATGGTAACGCTTTGAACTCTAAGTGGAGCGAAGCCGAGAAGTATATATGCAACCCAAATTCTGGTGAAGTTCCAATGGAGTGTTTGTCTGCCAAAACATTGAGTGGAAGGGCGATGTCAAGCAGAATTACGGAATCTGCTCCTCTAACATACAGCCACACACGCATTATACATACGAAGCCTACTATTAGACTTGAGGAAGAAGATCAAGTTGAAGGTCTAACATGTTTCTTTTTTGGACGTTAAATTCTTGTTTCTTTCTCTGATTGTTGGCAACAAATTTCACATGCATGAAAAGACAACTATTTTACTTTTACCCCTTCTCTTTGATAAAAATTTGAGTTGGGTCATCTTTGTTTTGGGTTTTAATTTCAGAGAATGAGAAAAGGGAAGATGTAGTGAGCTATATACTTTCGACTAGAGATGTGGGGACTCAAAGTACTCCACACGAGCTTAGCCCAATCAGTAGTAGCCCTAATTCAACTCCTCCCAAAGAGAAATCCCCAAGAAGCTGCAAAATTAGAGCACAAGTGGTGAGCTTTCACAACAAACAGCAATCAAAGGGAGCTGAGGTAAGTCCCTTAAAATTAACACTGACTATGAACGTGAGTCTTATTTTAATTTTTGTTCTCGCATGCACATTCACATGGGCACGTAGGGAACGTGCAAGGATGAAATTCAAAATTGAAGTTTCATTTCATGCAAGACATAATATAGAGCAGAGTGTATACCTTTGCAATGGAAGATCTTTTTCTACTCAAGTACATAAGCAATTTATTGATAAGATTTAAATGCTCATTGTATAAATTTAAGTACAAAAGCAATACATAGAAACATTTCTTTTTAAGTACCATTAAGGGAAAGCCCATTAAGGGTCTCACATGAGATTGTTAGATGGAGGAAGGCTAAGCTAGTCATTTTGCAGGGAATATTTTACTTGTAAAATTTTCCTACCATGAGAATACATGAAATTGTGTTGATGGACTTTAATTACCATACATGTGGAGGTTTTTAATTGTTGCTAATTTCACATATAGCGACAGAAAACTAGATCCGTCACCAAAGAAATTAATAGAAAAACCTACTAAAAGGATTATTTACTATCTATAGCGATGGCTGATATGTAACTAAAGAGACATAACAAGCGAAATGAATCCGTCTGTACATGTTAAGAAACAGTGACGGTAATAATGAATCCGATCTTACAAAAAAAAAAGATTACAAATAAGCTATTATAGGTCCTGTTATTTCAGATTGTGAGAACCGATGTTGAGGGCCCCAACCGATTATTGGCCCAAAATTATGTTTAATTGGGCCAATAATTGGCCGGGGCCCCCTCACCATCAGTTATCACAATCTGAAACGAACAGGGCTTTAGATTTGACAACCGCTTGTGAGTCTAAAACCGATTACCGGACTCAAAATTAAGCATGATTTTGAGTCCGAAAATAGGCTTTAGACTCACAGACGGTTCTCAAAATTTAAAACGAAGGGGACCTATCTATAGAATAGTTTACAATTATAAATTTCTCCATAGTTATTAAATATTTAAAAGATGTAAAGTTGTTACAATACATATTAACTATCTTACATTTATACTTGGCTTTATCTTCTATCCTTGTAAATATCTTTGTACTTTTTTTCTGTTCAGGAGATTGGATGGAAGGACAAGAAAGAGACGGAAAGGAAGGAGGATAATATAGAAGAGAAAAATGAACTGTCCAAAAAATTCAGGGATGGAAAATGCTCAGTGTGGTGTTTGTGGATGAGAAAAAAGCAGAGAAGAAGGAATCCAAATCACAAAGAGCAATGACAGAAATGGGCCTAAATAGATTTTTTTTCTGTAAAAGCAGAGAAACAAGAGACAAGGAGTCAAAAGATTCCCAAATGATGAGAACCCTCCAAAGGTGTGCATTATTTGCAGAAAATTTTGAAGCAAACACATAGGGCCAATACCTCCTGTCAAAGAGGTGTATTGTTTATTTGTTTTTGTGAAGTGAGGACAGCTGGTTATTCAGGTGGAAGTTTTAGATTGAAATTTATGGAGAGAAAGGCTGCAGAGACTATATATGACCCAGAGGAACTTTATATCCACATTTCAAAAATCTTGTGTGTTATGACAAAAGAAAATCCATCAAAGATGACAAATGAATACACCTTTTTGAAATAGGAAATGATATTGGCAAACCCCTCTTTATCTATATTTTCAAGTTGTTTGTTAAAGGCTGTTAATCAGTACCACTGATTCAAACAGCTTCTCTGTTCTTCTATGAGAAGATTCTGTTTTTTTTTTTTTTTTTTCCTTTTCTAAAAACACCCAAAACACCATAGCAATCTTGGTTGCCAATGCCGCTATTTGAGACAACATCGGAGCAACCGCGACAAATCGATATAAAACCTACTTTGAATTTTCAGATAGAAATTCCGATAGCCAAAGACAGTTTTTCAAAACACGGATGCAAGTCTGAAGAAAATCCTAGTCAACTCGGCACGACACGATTGAGTGCTCGGTTGACACGGTTGAGTACTCTATTAATACGGTCATAATTGGGGAGAGTCAAAAGGAGTTTTTATCAACTCTATAGGGCAAAATGTGGAATGTGCTCAAGGTAAAAGAAAGTTGACGATGACGCTTGGCAAACTATCATATTACACTGTTGCTTTTTATTAAGGAAAATAGCATGTCTCCATATTCTTTCCTTTCCGAAAACGCACTCGGATTACAAAAGACTATATTAAGGTGAGTTTCTTCATCAAGACAATACTACAAAAAGGAAAATGAAAACTTTTTTCTTTTCCCTAAGTTGTTTGGTTGTTGTCATGTAATTTTTTTTTTTCTGATCCATCTCTTTCTACTTGTCAACTGAGTTGGATTCCATGTCGGCTGAGTTTGATATTTAATTTTTTGTTCCCATTTTTCCCAAATTGAGCTGCAAAATATGATTTCAAATGGAAAAGACAAACAGTACAAACAATATTTGATTTTTGCGGTTCTTTAACGTACTATGCATACGGGACCACGACCACTTGGGTTGCCCCATGATGCTCTACATGTCCAACGGTTCATATTGCATATAGATGTCTTCATGAATAGCCAAGAGACATTAAAAAAAAATCAACTTTAAAATATCCTCTACTAATAATGGTAATGGCACCAATTTGAAATATGTCTTTTGATAATTTTCTTTCTACTAACAAATGGCAACTAAACACATATTTTCATGCGAAGTGATATATTCATCCCCTTTTCTTCCCCGGGCCAACCCCTAGTGTATTTTGTTGAAGTATGAATGATAAAAATAACACCAACTCTAACAGCTTAAACTTTTGAAGTAATTGCTTGTCTCACATGATATTAGAGCTATTGCCTCAAGGGAGGTCTTGGGTTCAAAACTAAAAAACGGGGCCTGTGCGACGTGTAAAGCTAACCCTTTGGAATCCCACATCGGAAAAGGAGGAAAGATTGCTGGGCAATATATGTGGATTATCCCTCTCCATGTGCAAATGCGTTTTCAGCATCCCCAAGGAGCGGGGCCCACGGGTGGCTTAGGCATGGTAGTGCTATCGGAAAACAAAACCGGGGAGGACAAGAGACCCATAACCAGACAATATTTACGCAGTGGCGTTGGGGCGTTACGGGGCGTTACATTATTGTATCAGAGCCGGACCTCCCTAGGTAGAGTGGATTGTGAGATCCACATCGGAAATGGAGGAAATTTTGCCGGGCTATATATGTGGATTCTCCCTCTTCCTGTGTAGACGTATTTTCAGCATCCCCAAAGGGTAAGGCCCACGGGATAGGTCGGGCACGGTAGTGCTGCTGGAAAATAAAACTGAGAAAGGTAAGAGACCTAGAACCGGCTTGAAAATCAAACCGAGAAAGGTAAGAGACCTAGAACCGGACAATATTTACATAGTAGGGTTAGGGCATGACAGTATGATATCAGAGCCGGAACTCTCCAGTAGAGTGTACACTTTTTCAGCATCCCCAAGGGGCGGGGCCCACGGAGGGTGTACACTTTTCAGCATCCACAAGGGGGCAGGGCCCACGGAGTGACACGGTAGTGCTGCTAGAAAATAAAACTAGGGAGGGTAAGAGACCCATAACCTAACAATATTTACTGTGGGGTCGGGGCGTTACAAACCCCAAAAAAGAGGAGACACTTGTGAGGGGAGTTTTGAAATATAAATGATTAAAGAACTCTAACAACTAAAGCTTTTGGAGTAATCTTTTTTTACACTAATGGTCTAGGAAAGAAAAATGGGCGACTATATCATTTCCTTTTGTCAGTCATTTACTTTCTTTTAACATTTTTTACATTTTTCCCGTATGCAACGTCATCTACAGGTTTAGAATATTTAGGTGGCAACCAAACTTACACGGGGTTTTCAAGGCAGACATCATAAAGGGAAAAAAATGGGACAACATAGGACAATTGTTGTCATACTTTCTTTTATAATGCTCGTACGCAAGACCCACGATAATTGTTGTGTGGGTTAGGACATCAGACTCAGGTCGACCTTTTAAAATTAATGGGGTGGGAGACCAAGCAATTGGAATAAATTTCTAGGGGCGCAAAAGATATATACCGCACTAAAAACAATGACTTCCACACCTCGATCTGGCGTTTTCTCTTCTGCAATGTACTGATTTTTACACTTATTAGGTAACTGGTCCATGTGTATGGTTTCCATTTAGATTCACTTTATGCATTCCGTGGTTGCCATGGTTGTAAATCAGTAACTTAAAGAAAAAGGCAATCATCATTGATTGTAATAATAATTACAGATTTATAGAAAGGGACAGTGCCTTGATTGAAGGGATAATTACATATTTGCATAATCTGATATGTGCATATGATTATGGTGATTATGGGTAGTTATAATCTAGTTATTATCTAGTTGTGGGAGTATTTTTTATCGTTATGGGTGTTAGTTATGGTTTATGTGTTTAGGGTAGTGGGTAGTGGGTGTTGGTTGTTGATGGAGTGTGTTGTAAGTGGGAAAATGGATGGGTGATGTGTAACTACTTTGTGTTTGTATTTAGTAGTTGTATTATAATGAAATGAAAAAGAAAGAATTTTACATCAGCAAAGGAAACTTTGTTCTTGGAGAGTCATGGTTCCTCTCGAATCGAGCCATTAGGAGGTCCGGTTGCCTCGAATCAACCTCTCTCCATCTCTTTTTCTATTTTCTTTTTGTTTATTTTCGTTAAGGCCAATTAGGCACATAACATAATCCCTTTGTCACGCCCCCAACCCGTAGGTGCGACAAGCGTCGTGCACTAGCAAGGCAGAACCTTGCGAGCACGCACGGTTGGCGAGCTTCACATTCACTATATGTGCATCCGCCCCTGTAGTGGAGGGAGAGTCCTTAAAAGTGATAACATGGTTAGACAGTAGATCATCTCTTACACAGCTGTTTGCTCAAATAGATTGATGAAATATCCGATCGTGGGCCGGGTACCTCTATCTCATATAATCACGTTAGGATAATGGCGAATTTTGGGGCCGATTGGCTAGCGCAGGATGGTTGTGCTAGGTCGGATTTGGAAGTCTTTGATTTTCTTCCTCTTTGAGGTGTAATCTTGTTGTAGTTTTCTTGTTTCTTGTATTACTTTGATCTTATCGTTCGCCAGGGGTATCCTTTGTTTTCTTTCTCTATTAATTCCAATTCTTTGCCATTCTAAATAAATAAACAGACCGGAATATAGAGAATGGCGGCTGAGACGTTATAAAAAAACCGAATCCATGATTTTGCTCGAAATCATTTTATTCAAAGATCAATCGGGGAAGATACAATCTTAAGATGTTTATAATGACAAAAACATCTAATATTGTTAACCACACAATCTACTCATCTATACCCTATGCTAATTACACTCAAACATTATGTAGAGTACATGCCCAATGTAGTAACTTCTGAACAAATGATTATTTGATAGGCTTCATAATTTGGTTTGGTCTTCGGTCAAAATGGTATAGATTTCCATTGCAGGACATACAGTTCCAGCACTGGTTGCTCAAGATCTTGAAACTTGGCTCCCTTGGAACTGTTAAAGGCCTCGTTGATCTGCAAAATGCAATGAGAGGAAAAACAAATTTTAAGCTCAATATCTAAGAGAAGATGAGCCAAATGTAAGATAAAAGTTTCTATCATGTTTAAATGGCACTGAAACCGGCTGATTCACTATAATTAAGATATTCATGTTGTTTTTCTCTATATAGTTTTAACAGTGCAAAGTTCTGATCATTTACAGAGATTTTTTGAAACAAATTACTCTGAACTTGTAAGCTAGTTGGTAACAGATGAGATAATTTAAGTTATAATTGTTGCAAATTGTAAATCAAAACCAATGATAATTGTTTTGTGAAATGTCATTCTGGATTCTAGGATAGTTATTATTAGATGAAAATGGAAGAGTCCTTGTATATTTTCTAGTGTCCTTAATGTTTAAGCAAAATTATCAAAGAATCTAATGTGAGTTCCTATGATGTTGCTTAGGATACTTAAAGGACTCATGGGGACTACAACAAAGTATTTAATGTAATTAACTATTTTTGGAGTGTTTTGTGTCTGTAAGCAGTCACTTACGTAGAGATTGTAAGATTCAAGCGTAAGCTCCAAGGGTAAAGCTTAAAGTTTGAAAATGAGAAAAACAACAGAAAAGCAGAAGAAGAAGCATAGAGATTCTAAGGAAAAAGGTAAAAGAAAATCATGTCAATTGTAAGTTATTTTGATATATAGAATTCTTTATTTTGGCGTTTTATTTGTGTTTTTAGTAGAGCTCTACACGGGCCCTTTGGCTGTGTCTCTCTCTAGCTCCCTTATCTATTCTTTTTCATTACAACACTGCATAATCGACATAATCGATCAATTCAATGTGGGCCAATAATAATAGTTGGAAACGTTATCCATTAAGGGGCCTACAGTGCAACCTAGACTAATTAGGTTGAGAGTTTTCAACTTAGGGTTCAAGGCTTATTAAGGTTAATCTCAATTAAATGTCTAATATTAGAAAGAGTTCTTAGTGCATGGGAGCAACACATTAAGGCACTAGGAGTGATTTACGGTTTTCTTTGGGTGGTTCCTGATCTACCAAGGAAAGCCCTAGATTTGATTGATCTGTGCATCGAATTTGTGTAGATTGGAAAATCTCTCCAGTGGTCAACAGATGGTATTCATTGCGAGGGTCTTTAACAGTCAGATCACATTCATCACTTGGCAACTCCATCTAATCATCATGACCGAGGTTTATATGATTCCATTTCCGCATTTAATATATTGAACTAAGCTAACAGTAATAGCCCATTTTATATTATAAAAGATCCAAGTGAACATATTTGTACCTTTGTGGAAAGAATGGCCTGTCAAATAGAGGCATTAACTGGGCTCTTGGGATCAATTCCTTCCGCAAACTTCTAATCTCTTCTTCTTCAATCATCTGTTTCCCAAAATTAGTTTTCATGTAGTGAAATCTGCTTATGGTTATCTTATAATTGGTGATTGTTTTGGAGCTACCTGTACCTTTGTTATCTTCTCAACTTGTTGTCTCTGCTCCTTTAGCCAACTTAGTTTGATCGCAACCTACACACATAAGACTCAGTTTGCTCAAATGACTTGCAAAATACCTTCTATTGCATGATTGCAGCTTTTCTTTAGACACTTACCAGATCATTGAATCCAGCACGCCTAGTTGCTCTTTGCTGGGTGTGCAGCTTGATATCCAGTGGCTTTGTCTGTTCTTTAGATGGAGGTTTGTATAAAATCTGTTCATTTACTTTAGGCAGAACTATAAATAGATAGATAGATGGATAGAAAAACAGACACACAGACAGATAGGGGGAGAGAGAGAGAGAGAGAGACTTCAGGTTTATCAGTAGTCAATGGCAAGCCTTGGGCTACTGGAATTCGATTCTTTGCCTCCTCAGCTACCAATTCTTGTAATCTTTTTAGAAATGCCTGCTGTTTTATCTGTCCTCTAGACTGCAAAAATTAAATGTATAAGAACAATTTCTTCTTGGTTCCTTTTTACTATTCTCAAGAGACCTGGTTAGTAACTAATGTATCTGCCAAATAAAACTCTGATGAAGATCCCAGTGCTTAACAACTCGGACTCAGCCATGGACCACAGTCGAGTAAGTACGAGAGTTAACTGGGTCTTGAGTTTTCAAGTTATTTTATCGACTCTCGAAGTAGCCGAGTTACTGATTAACCAGTCAATTTTTAAAATATTGGGTTATGGACCAAGGTTTTTTTTAGAGGCGATTTCACCTCTGTCATGACTACGTGTGTCGCCTTAAATCAGCCCATTCACTTTTTGGTGAATAGTAGTCCAACAGAAAAAACAACTGAAAAACTGATTTTTAAGTTCATCCATGACTTATGTTTCATCTTTCTTGTCCTTTTCGTTTGTTTTGAGAAAGATATAGATCAATTCTGATCTAGAAGATGATACCATTCATTTGATGAAAAATAAAAAAGAATATTGAAAATTCGAGTTGCTGAAGTTGAAGCAGCCAGTTTAAAGTAACTGAAAGAAAAGCAACGATTGGAGTGGGAGAGTCAAGAGTCAAGAGTCGAAAAAAGGATTCCTCACTTCTTTGGCTCATTCAAAACCATGCATGCGACTTATCTCGCATGGCTCCAAAGTGATAAAGAACCCTTCAGGAAAAAGTGAATTGGCTGATTTTAGGCGACTCACTTAGTCGCAACAGAAGTGAAATCCACTCTTTTCTTTAACCCGGAAAAGAATGCGGCCTTGAGGCCAACCTCAAAATTTATAAATAAAAGCATAACTACAAAAAGGTGGACGAACCGTCGAGCCTAATGAGCAAACACAGGGGAGAGACCCTAAAAAGACACCACAAATGGAAGAGAGTTTAGGGACAAAGGTATTACCTCCGTATGGAGTCTAAAAGGTTGTGACTGCCCAGATCGCAGCGCTCGTTTCTCAGCAGAACTCGAACGAGAAGAAGACTGTGAACTATGATCCTTCAAAAACTCAGACAAAAGCAAAAGAAAGGTACTTCAGTTAAAACTCCTTTCCCTCAATGAAGTAAATCATTAAAAGAAGGAATAAGAGAATGAACATTGAACAGCAATGATTAAACCTTGATTGAAGATATGGATTTGGAGTCTTCCATCTTGGAATGTGTTAGTTGAAAAACTCTCACTGAATAGATTATAAAGAGGAAGTTAGTTTGGATGTTTGTTAGAAGATGAGTTTTCGGTTCTGTTGCCACCTTACCTACTTGCTTGGGAGTTTGAAAGATTCTTATTCATCTGCCTTCTAACTGCCAACCCCATCATCACCAAACTTTCTGATTTAAATGACCTTTCCAACATATTCAACAAACAAATTTCTATAAGTTGTAACAAGACAATGGTTCTCAATTTACTCGACCAAAAAGGCAAAACACGAAAAGTGAAATGATATATTCCTCCTCTTTTTCTTCCCCAGGCCACCCCCACTAGTGTATTTATGGCTGCTCTTTTTATTCTAGAAGGGTGTGTGGATGCGTAGGAATTATGTAGTACAACTAGAATGTACCTGTGATACACAGAGAGCAAAAATAATGGAAGATGGTATACAAGTGTAAGGGAGGTGATACATTCGAGCCCCACTAAAATTTTTACTAAAAAGTAAACAAGAAACACATGGGAAGCACCCATCGAGATGATCAAGTACATAGCTACCAATAAATAAAAAACACAAAGAATACAAGACTAATATCCATCAAGGAGGAAGGAAATTGAAAGTTATAAAAACCGGTCTATCGTGTTTTCTGCTTCACCCTTTCCCTGTCCACCAAACACACCCTGGAGTGTGAAAATTTTCCCATTCCTACTTCTTCCAATCCTTTCGTGGTCAGCCAACATCACAGTTTCCTTTTCCTATTTCTCTTCCAGAATCCAAACAGCCCCTTAAATTTTTTTATTTTAGGGGCTGTTTGGATGATTTGGGTCATAAAGGCTTCATTGAGTTGGATATGCCCAAACCATCCTAAGTGGTGCTCTCTCATCGTCTCCTCAATTGGTGCCACCCCCACCTTTTTACGGATGTCTTCATTTTTAATTAGCCGACCCCAACTAGTTTAGGACAAAGGCTTTGTTGAGTTGAGTTCCTGCGGTATTATAAGAAAGTTACAACCCCACTAGCCCAGCCCTAGAAAGGGGAGTGCTATCCGTACTTCAGTATTTTGATGCGAACCTACTCATTATGTTCTAAATTTTTATGATTGGATGTTGACTATGGTAGTGCAGATATCAGTTTCCTTTCTGAAATTCTTCATGTTCAACAGGCAAAGAAACTCCTACCTCCTTTCCCACATGTTCCCTCTTAATTATTAAGCATCTCGAAGTGGGTAAAGTGAAGGTTGTTAACAACCCATCTGCAAGTATCCTTCTTAATTGACCCATTACCTTTTGGCCATTAGATATCCGATTTCTCTTCATTTGGAAGCATGAACACTTTCACCTAAAGATAATGGAGAGGGAGCAGCTACTATTATTAATATATTATTAGCCAAATGATTGACTGTTAAATACAAATTGGTGAGCCCTATGTTGTCAAATCAACATAATATGGAGAAGGAAAAGGGTTCACTTTGCATTGACTTTATTTAGATGGCACTTTCTTTACAACAACTTTGCGAGAGTTAATTAACAAATTGGGAAAGTTAATAAAAAAAAAACCAATGATTTTGTCTTGAAAGTTGCATTGTTTCCTCTTTTTGTAGGAAACTAAAAGAGGAAAGATGACATTTTTTATGTTTTTCCAAAACCTATTTATATAAAATCTCTTTAAATGGCATAAGAGAGTGGGAGGTGCAAGAACAAGGTGAGAGAAAAGAGAGAAAGGGAAGAATAAATGGAGAGAGTTCTCTTGGGTTTTCTCAAGGGTTTTCTTACAGGTTTTTCTCCCTGTTTATATTTGTGTACGGTCTTAGTTAAGAGGACAAGGAAAGGGTTGCGGTTTACGATTTTGCGGTCGCAGATTAATCCTATTGTAATCATTGTATTTTGTCCTCTCATAGCGGATGATTGTGTTCTCTCCCGTAGACGTAGGAATCTTGGCTGAACTACCGGCTCCCACAACTGCGTAAAATATTTTTGTTCATCTTGTGGCTTCTTTCTTATTTACTTTTTCTTTTACATGTGCACGATCGGATCCGATTTGCCCGACAGATTTTCTCAACAAGTAGTATCAAAGATGTGGTTGGAGAGATCATTAAGGTCGAGTGGAGTGATCGTATGTTTTATGATTGGATCACAGTTATAGTGATCATTAGAGGGTAGAAAGATTATCGGAGAGATTGTCGTTCAAGGTGGAGCTTCGCATCGAGATTGATATGAGATGGCGGTGAAATTAGTTGTTATCTAGTTCAACATCGACAAGTTTGACGGAAAGGGTAATTTCACCTTATATATAGCAAATGAGGGTGAAGGACATACTTGTGCAACATGGACTATCTAACGTGATGAAGGGATATGATGGGAAGCTAAAAAAGATGAGGGATACCGAGTGTGACATATTATATCATCTAGTCGAAGACTCGGTGACTATTGTCCCTATGATATCGATGGATGACTAGAAACGGCATGTGGATGGAAAGTACTTGCATAATGTTGAGAGTCATCGCCAACTCTCCACGGTGCCGGAGGGGACGGGCCAACACGACGCAAGTGCGGAACCGGTGTAGACGAATCCTGGTGGAACTAGGAGTCGTGGCTTGTGGTTAGTTTTAGAGGTTTTATTAAATTAGGATTCTGATGGTTGTTAGAGTCAAAGAAGCATACTCGTTTCTTTGTTTGTGATTAGAGTAGATTTAATAAAGAAATTGTAATTCTGCTAGGATTAGTTTGAGTGGTAGTTAACAAAGAAATTGTGACTATGTTCATCTCCTACAAGGATGTACTGTGTCGGATTCCTAAGGTACCATTTAGAAAATTCCATTGAATTAAGGTTCCCTTGAATTTGTGTGAAATGGGAGTTCTGGCTTTGCTATGGGATTTAGAAGGTTCTACTATTAGAATATCCAATGTGTTGTTCATGAATGCCATTGATCTGTTGAATGTGCACGAGGCTTAGATATTTCACCATTGAGTCTGTTGATGTTAGCATTCTGTGTTGCTGATTAATGTCTTACACAAACTCTTAGTAATTCTCTTCCGTTGAATGTTCACAAAGACCAGCAACTTACACACCAGAAATTGCACAATCTTATATTGTAGGCATTCTCATCAATTGAATTGCAATTGCTTGTTATAATGCCCAAAGCTGCAACCTAAACAGTTATATGTTCAGCTAAGATAATACCTAGACTTCATTCCATACTACATGGATGCACGAGACTATTTTGCTACACTGTGAGTTGTTTAAGTGTTAGTCTTCATAATTGAAGCATTCTTGTAAGCTGAATTACATTAGGTCTGAGACAGATCAAGGAGTTTCCCTTTGATGTTTATAGCTGGTTTGCCTCTCAATTGAATGAGCTGAAACAAGTGGATTTCGGTCACAGAGTTCTGTTCCCGCAAAACTTGTGTAAGGAAAGGACTTTAACAAGGTAATAGTAGGATGCTCCTTGATCCTAAAAGCTTTGATATAACTATTGAATTGTGATTGAGGCAGCTGCAAGGGGTTTGAGTTGCATGTTACAGAACAGAACTTCTCCATGCTCAGTTGCAACACTATGAAAGAAATTTCTTGAAAATAGCACAGGTCTGCCTTTGACTGTTCGTGCTTGCCTGTATCATTGCGGAGGAATGTTTGCTGATGTTTCTGCAAATCACTTCCAATTGCAGGATAGAGCCTGTCTCTGTGTATCCAACCACCAATACCTGCTCATTGACACTTGCATCGAAGAGAGTTGAGCTTCACCGAACTTGGATTTGACATTTTTATCCTACATGATTTACTCAGAAGCTGATTATTATAGTTTGGACTCCTCATTTTTCATCCCAAAGTAACACCTACTGAAAATTCATCACTATTTTTTATTGGACTTACCTTATACAAGTGATTGTGAGCTCCTTCAAGGAACAGAGAGTGGGTGTAGAATGTGCGGAATTCTGTGTTTGCTATGAATTGAGTTGTGGTTAAGAATTGATGGGATCCTGGGTTAATGAAAGCATGCACGTGCTATAATCAGAACCCAATATTAAGAAGAATTAATTTGTTCAGCTTGTTCAAAGTTGAAGAGACAGGCTTGCATACTGTTTGGTGATTTCACTCGAAGAGAAAAAAAAATAGTGTATTTGGACTGCTTGCGAGTCTGTGGTTAAATATTCATTAGAATCCTTTGATATGTCAATTTCTAGCTTCCATGAAAATTACATGTGATGCTGCAGATCAAATTTAGTGAAGAGTACAGAAGCCGAGTTTTCTGTCCGTGCAAGTGGACTGTGTTGGGAGATTGACCGTGACCTTCCTGGTCCTCAACAGAGGACTTGTGTTTAACACATTAAGTCCAACTATATTACTGTGTTACTCATGTGAAGAGCTACAACATCACGACTCTGAAGTAAACTTTCACCCATAATTGGTCCAATCACAACCTTCCACTACAATTTTAAACATTGTATTTGTTCCTCCTTTGATGCAAAGATGACTGGCCATTCAATTGGATTTGCTGCAAGAGAGGTTACTAGCACAATGACCAAACATTATACCAACTATCCAGCTTCCTAAAACCGGATGCTAATGAAAGTGTGGCTGATACTTGAAAGGGAATTCGTGGTTGGCCAAAGTGAAAGGAGCTGATACCCTAGCTAGTACCTAACTGTTTCAGTTGCAAGAATTTTAATTCTGATTGGGAGAAAAGCTATCCTGCTCCAATTCTACCATACCAGTTCAGAAATTTCTGAACTAGTTGCCTTCTTTTATTTACTCTCAATTCTCTCTCTTGAGATAGCTGGAACTGTGCACATTACAGATAATGTTTTCCTTTCCAACTTCTAAGTTTATCTTTGGTTCTTTTGAAGAGGTTTTACATGCTTAAGATGGTCTTTATTTTGTTTCAAAGAATTGCTACTTACATCTAATACAGTGACTGACAGGAATCCTTCATAGGCCTCCTCCACTTCAAGTTAAGAAAATCAGATTCAAGTGTGTCAATTTGCCATGTGAAATTGGGACAAATTTTAGCTCCAACCTGAAGTGAAATATGAAGCAAAAGCATTACTGGAGCTCCTATTAGTTATTGATATGTTACAAGTTGATGTCCGAATGAAGTTGAATTAAGGCTCACCTTTTGAGCTTGTTTTTCACACCTGGCTCAAAAGGGTTGCCGTCCGAACAGACACGTGACAATCTGAACAGCTAAAGGAGGAGGGAAGGAGGTTAATTTGAAACAGAAGTGAAGGGGGCTATGGTTAGAGGAAGGAGCGAAGAAAAGGCTTCTGTTAAGTAAAACAATGGGCAGAAAGTTCTGGTCAGATGAAAACAAAAGGTTTCTGTTAAAAAAAACGTTGGGCAGAATATCGGATCCCAAGCACAAGAGTGTATTTCCATATGTTGTGAATGGGTAGATTCTAGTGTGAGACACACCCAATACACTAGTTCATGTGCTTTGTCAGGCACATAGGGTCAACCATCTTCAGGAGTCGATCCCTTCAGACATGCCCTAGAGGAACAGTCCAAGTACCATGTTTCCAGGCTTAAAGATACTATTCACAGGTCTCATGGTCCTATCACCACTGCGATGTGTTCTGTGGTCTTATCCCAGCATTAACTAGGTCGGCCAGTTTAACATTCCAGACACCTAGCGGCTAGCTCATTGTGGAAACAACTCCCACCTGGCCTAAAAGACAATCCTCTAACTTCCTATGACCTACTTTCCCAGCATACATTTCCCAAAGAACGTTATTAACCATATTAGTTCCACACCTTTGTAAACCAGTTCATATTCGTTAGTACTTTTGAGGTATCTAAGTACTTTCAAAACATTCCAATGTAATTATACTGGGTTTCACTGGTTCCTACCAAGCATTCCCACTGCAAAGCAGAGGTCATGGTCGTGTATATTCCATAGCATAAATCAACCGGATCGTTCTGTTCGTGCTTATTTTAAGCAGAAAGTTTTTGGTCAATTTTCATGGGTCGAATGGATGGGACTGTCGTCTGTTTGGGACCTTCTTTCCCCTGCTATTTGTTAAACAGAGTTTTTGTTCATCTTCCCTTGTCCAAACAAGCTAGACCATTGTCAGTTTGGAACCTCTTGTACCCAAAATTTTTGAGCAGAAAATTTCTGTTTGCATGAACTCTTTGGTATGGGGAATAGGTAACTACACAAGATAGCGTGATGAATGCCCTGCGGATACTCATTGAAATGTCCAAATCGATCGAAGTTAATGAATTAACTACAGAATTTCCAATTATTGTATGTAAAATACAGTTACACCCCCTCAACTTTATGATATTTTCATGTCTAACCCTGACTTTGAAAATCACCAACTACACCCCTTGAGGTTTCAATTTGTATAAGGTAGACCCCCTCTTTTGAAACACTATCAATGCTAATGAAGACCCCATACGCCCCTCCAAACCCCATCGCCGAATACAAACGCTACCAAAAACACAGTGTGCCCACATTGTTTGGATGATCCAAAGCGTTCATTTGATGGGCCCTGACATAGATTGGGTGTGCCCAAAATCAGCTCCATAGGATCATCCTAACCTTTCAATCTGTGGACAAACCGTCAACTGAGGGGGTCTACCTAATACAAATTAAAATTTCAGGGGGTGTAGTTAGTGACTTTTAAAAGTCAGGATTATAGTTGAAAATGTCAGAAAGTTAAGGGGGTGTGTCTATATTTTTCCCGTAATTATACTTAGTATGATTGCGTTTAGGGCACCCAACAGATGCATGCAGTTTGGAGGTCAATTCGGAATATTGGGAGGTTGTCTCGGTAAAATAGGGGCTGAATCTCCCATTTTACCCGAGTTGACCCCAAAATCTCACAGTTTTGATTCCAATTATCAATCAGACCCCAATTTTTCTTTGTGAACTCCAACTTTCCCTTCTTCTTCCTGCTGCTCCTCCTCTTCCGAGTTGCAACGATGGTTGTCAGCGGTGGGGGAGATGAAAAAACAGAAAAAAAAAAATTAATGAAGAAGAGGAATTATACCTCTAAAGTAAGCGTTTGAGGTTAGCCATGGGAATCGAGCGCTATCAGTGGGTCTTTATTGGCCATTGGGAAGGAGAGGATATGTAAGAAGTGTAGTGTGAAGAAGATTTCAGGGGAAGCGTGGGTGGAGAGAGAGACAGACAGAGAGAGAGAGAGAGAGAGAGAGAGAGAGAGAGGGAAATGCAGGAAGAAGGGGGCTTCACTAGAGAATCTTGCAATCACGACATGAGGGCTCATGGAAAAGAATGCAGTGATCACAGCCGGACATGAAAATTCATGGCAAAGAATCTAGTGATCACAGCATAATAGAGAAGGATATTCACTACTATCATTAGTGATATGTTATATCTCCCTCTTGAAACTTACTTTGGATGAGGAACTACTAACATGGTACCCAAACCACTCTTTGCATCCAATTTAAGAGCATTCATATTATAATTATCAAATAAATCACGATAAGAAAGCTGCTTGAATTCACTTACTCAAAATAGAGGCATTCGGGTAGAGCATGTTCCCTGTTCCTCATCTATGAGGAAAAGTCGACTTCTTGCATGTATTAGGTGAGAGCTTAACACTCTATCAACCTCTTCAAGCCCAATTAAGATGAAAAGTAGGGAACATGGTACCCAAATGCCTCTTTATTTGGTCAATTCAAAGAGCTTTCTTATCATGACTACCAGATAAATCAAGGTAAAAAAGCTCCTAGAAACCCTCCAACACAAGAATGTGAAAACCAAACTGCCCTCTCTGAAACTCACAGCATAAGATGTGAAGAGGAAGAGAGCCACGGCATAACATATTTATGTACCACCAAGTCAATACATGAGTCATTACATTTTTGGCATGTGATAAACTGAGATGCTATTTATTTGTATGGTTAGAAAGAGTTAGGAAAATTTATGGTTTAGCATTCGTCTGCATGTATCACCCCCAATTATTGAACTTGGAGAATTAATTGCTCAATGGACCCACCCACATGATGTCCATAATGTTTACACCATTCATTTGATGTGGGTCCAACTGTGTAGATGGCACAGGCCTCAAATCCTACCTGCTGATACTCGTGTTGCAGATATGACGACGAGAAAGAGAGCCCTGATACAACATTTTTATGCATCACCAAGTCAAGGCATGATGAGTCAATACATTTTGGCATAAGATACACCGAGATGTGATTTGTATGGTGAGAACGAGTTTGGAGAACAAGTGGTTTAGCATTCGTCTACGTGCATGTGGACACCACGAATTATTGTACCAGAGAATTAATTGTTCAATGGGCCCACCCATTTGATGTCCATAATGTTCACACCATACATTTGATGTGGGTCCCACTGTGTAGATGGCACAGTCCTCAAATCCTACTTGACTGCATACCCTGCACAGTTAGGTGTGTCACGGACAGAGCCGCATACCTACAAGCGACCTCGTTGACATGCAAGCCAAAAGTAACGAGAAACCGCATTCCATTAAATCATTGATCCATAGCGAAATGACCCAAATTTCCTGATTAACAATCAACCATCTGATATAGTTCTCACAAGGTTTTCAATAGTACTCACATAAACGAATAAAACAAAAGATAATGATAATAAAAAAGATCCAATCACGCCGTCACTCGGACTCCTGGCCTCCTGACTCTGGTTTTAAATTTCGACCGAAATCCGAAATTTCGGATTTTGGTGGAGACCGACACCGAAACCACCAAAAACCGAAACGATCATTTATTTCGGTTGAAATTTCGTTTTTTCCAAAATTTCACACAAAATACTAGTTTTTTTATTTTATTTTATATTATACCGAATTTCAGATTGAATAAAATACCATTTTCTTTGTGGTACCAGATTTCGACCGAAATTTCAAAATTTTGGGGTCCGAAACAGGTACCGAAACCGAAATTTTAAACCTTGCTCCTGACCACATCCCAAGCTAACTCTCAGGATCTGTAAAATGATATCAACTACATTTATATGGGGATCCATGACAAATCCGGGCATACCAAAAATAACATGTGGCCAACATATAAGGATATATGCAATGAAATAGTAATTTCTTAAACGATAAGGGTAGCAGTTCATATATATATGAATAGTCATGGGAATAACAGTAACGTAAATGCCCAATGCTCATGAGATCTTTGCTTCCTCAGGCCGAGCGAAGCAAGCATATAACAATAATCACACAACACCACCTGCGTACCCAAGTCATGAATTCGCAGTAAACGATATTTGTTAGACTATAGGGCCCAACCTAAAATGGCAACAGAAGAGGGGGAATTGGGTATACTACAAAATTTAAACCTTTTGAAAACTTAAAATCCAGTTTTAAAACTCTCCAATGAAACTTAAAAGTCAAATCAATCAAGCACACAAAGCTAAATCCAAAGTGCAAACATGAAAGTAAAGAGCAAGAGATAGAAGAGAGTGCACCGGGGATTTAAAGTGGTTCGGTCCTCAAACCCACGAGGCCTACTGCACTCCACAAACTAAACACGTTGATGGATTTACTATCTTCTTAACTTCAGTAAAGACCGGTGCCAATTACAATCCAACCGCTTTAACCTTGGTGGCGATCCTTCACGACGGAGAGAGGCATATGCTTCTCCGAACACTCGTCCAATTACAATCTTCAAACAATAAGAAGAAAACCAAAAATCCCTTCAAGAGGGTTACAACAAGCTTCAAGAAGATGTACAAGTAAGCCCTATTCCCAATCCTTTTCAAAATAACCAAGTAGAGGCTCAAGGAGGCTTCTCTCACTCTATTAGTGTTCCATTAGGGTTTTGGCATGCAACAGATGGGTTTCCAAGACTTGGGGACCTTTAAATTAACTTAGAAACCAAAACTAGCCGTTTGGAGTGCATTTTGTTAAATTCTGTGAAGTGCCCAAGAACTAGCCGTTGTAGCTCTAAAGGCTAGCTAGTTTTTCAACCCAGGCCAGTCGACTGGTCCACTTGCTGTTTCCAAATAGCGTGCAAACTGAAAAATGCCTAGTCGAATGGAGTATGGGGCCCTGCCAGTTTTTGCAATTTAAGGCTGAAAATATTCCAATCTTTAGAGTGTGTTTGCTAGGTCTTGTCCCACTTATATTATCATGTTTTGGGACTCTAACTGATGTCTCCTTGACCCTCTAAGCAGCCCTAAGCAAAGGATTTGACTTGTACATTCTAAAGACTTGAAAATATATTTGATTCTTCTTTTTGTCTTCAACATTTCAAGTCTTGGTGTTCATGGGTCACTTCTTCTCTTCTTTGGCTCCACATGATCTTCATGAATGGTCTAAGCCTCATCTTCTCTTTGGCTCATTTGATCTCTATGGGTGGTTCAAGCCTTGATCTTTACTTTGGCTCAATTGATCTCCAAGAGGTTTCAACCCTTGATCTTCACTTTGGTTTCTTCTGATATCCATCACTGGTTCAAGCCATGATATCCATGCTCTCACCTTGACTTTGATACTTGATGGAATAGATCTTCTATACATGCACTAAAACATCAAACATATTGATATTAAGGGTAGAATAGATGGGGTGAAAATGATGGAATCTATTTAATTTCCCAGCCAAGTGGTGTTCTTCTGATTCCACCCTGGTCAGAACTAAATCTGTTAGTCATATTAGCACTGCCATGCTTAAATAATTGCACAAACTCAGTTTGCTTTTTTTTTTTATTTATTTAATTTGGCTTCCGAGTGGTTTTTGGGAAATGTAACAAGTAATAACCTTTAACAAAATGCAAGATAGTGAAATTATAAAAAACATTAGGGAAATGAACCCCACGCCTCCCCCCCCCCCAAAAAAAAGGGATAAAATCCCCCCCTTTAACGGTTTTTGGGAGAATGGTTTACTGCTTGAGGATAAATTCACCCCGTTTTTTATTTTTCTTTGCCTTTAAAACTTAACGATTGGGGGGGGGGGGGGGGGGATTGATCCATCAGAGGGGGGGAATATAATTCCCCAAACATAATTGTGCCAATATCAGTAGCCTTAAATTTTTATTGGATTTTTCCATTTGGTTTACTGGGCAATCAGAAGAAGAATCGGAATAGGATGCCAAATTCTATTACGTTGTTTGATAAGTGAATGGGAAAAGATTGGAGTTACTAGGAAGACATCCCCATTTCACCGAGGTCCCAGACAGCCCTTTCTTTTCGTGAATTAAAGTACGAAACCCAATTAAATAACTATTGTTTTTTAGCAAAAGTAGACATGCCCTCTTTTAATTTGTCCCAGGTAGATAATGTTAAGGATCTAATTAAAGATTTGGTAAGTGATTGGGATAATGTTAAGGTCATGTTTGGAAGCCATGAAATTCTTTTCCATGGAATATTGTTTTATCAAGTGCTCGGAGAAGGGCAAAGGGTGTGGAAATGGGAGAGAATTGAGAGGGCGTGAGGAAAGTGTTAGATGTGGCTTAAAACAGGAAAAATGAAATCTCTACTCAAAATAGTGTTATTGTTTTCCTTATTTTTCAGCCACTCAGCATTATCTCCTCACTATGCCCTCTCAATTCTCTCCCTCTCCCACTCTCCCTACCTGTCTCAACACCTGGTAAGCTAATATATTCCATGAAAAAATTTATGGTTGCCAAACATGGCTTAAGCTTACGTCGAGCTACTCATTTACAAACAAAATGATAATCGTCCATGTAGGATAAGATTGGCATCAAGATGAGTTTCACTAGCATTGTCACAAAAGATGATATATATATGCAGTCGGTAGAGAAAGCATATATAAGAAGCATATATAAGATAAGCAAGCAGATGTTGAACACTTTGCTTCAAGAGTATAAAATCATTGGCGGCTTCATAGATGCCAATTAGATAAGATTATGAAGAAATCTATATAGTCTAAAATAATCTTCATGTCAAGACAATTTGGGGTTTCGAGTTTATTCTCAAACTTGGCTATGTGGTTCACAGATTGACTATTGTATGTGTCCAAAAAAGTGGGAGCAAGTTTACTATCTTATTCTGGAATGTAGATGATATACTTAAAAGAGATTTTTTTTTTTTGAAATGAACGCATAGTATTAACTCGAAACTCACCCTAAGGTTCGCGGTGAAAGATACGGGGAGAAGCATCCTCTGTGCTTGGGGATTAAACTCATTAGGGGCAGGAAGAATTAAATGTTGTGTTTAAGCTAAGAAATGTATTTAAGTTCATTATTCAAAGGTTTTTGCAATGCAAAATTGTAATCTAGCGTAGATGCCTATAGTGGTAGTCAAAAAATTGTCTATAAGTCGATGTCCGGGTGAAGGACAGGAAAGACTTAATATTTCGTATGCTTAAACAATTAGCAGCTTGATGTATGAAATGTTGTATAATAGGTCGGATTTGACATATCCCGCGGCCGCCCTAATATCGAGATATTAAACTACTCCTTATTTTGCTCATTGGGAAGCATTGAAAAGAATAATAAAATATACTAAAGAAAATAAGCACCTCAAATTGTGTTTTCAGCAGTACCTGCAAGCCAATGAGAAGAACAGAGCAAACATGGAAATGGGACATCTAAAAAACAAACGAGTATATCAGAAGGTTGAAATCGAACAAATCCAGCAATCAAATAGACCAAGACTCTATAGGTTAGAGAATCATCACCTTCTCGGATCCACAGTACATAAAACTCATGCAAAGCCTAGCTTTGATACCAGTTGTCGTAGGAATAGCATACAAACGACAACAAAGAAGATGATCCGATAAAAAAGATTACAAATGATAATCGTGTGGTTTAAAAGCTAACCCTCATTTGTAGGGAACTCCAAGAAACAGGTGTAAGAACTAGGGCTGCAACTTGGGCCGGGTTTTACCCGACCCGCATCAACCCAACCTGAAAATAGCTTGGGTTGGATTCATGTTTCTCGGGTTTCGGGTTGAGCCGGGTCTACAATCCAAAAGCCCGCATGAATCTCGGGTCAAGCCGGGTTTGAAGGGGCCCAACCCGATCCGACCCGAGTTACTTAAGTTATAGTATGTATTTTTTTTTTTCTAAAACTTTGTTACTTTAAAAGTGAAAACTTAGAAGTAAAACTCACGCACGCACGCAATAATATGGACTCTTTCCATCTTCTGTTCGTTTCCCCCCTTTAGCTCTCGGGTTTCAAGTTTCAACTAAATAGTTAATGCACTAAGTAGTTTGTTGTTTGTCTCATGAGTATAATCATTTTCATTTGGTAATGCATCAATTTATTCTCTTTGAACTAGTTATTAGTTAATGCACTAAAGAGTTTGCCAAGCTTGAATTTTTCTACTTCTATGAGTTGAGTTGCCTTGCCAAACAAGAGTTTTCCTTAAAAAATTGCGTCAACGTAAAAAAACCCGACCCGACCCGACCCAAGATTTATCATGGGTAGGGCCGGGTTTGAGAATCAAGGGTTTTCCGGAAAAAAAAAAACCTGACCCGACCCGACCCGAGTTGCAGCCCTAGTAAGAACACTTTTCTCCACAAAACACACTTTTCATTCAATCTTTTAATTGTAAAAAAAGCAGGCCCCGCATCTATCTTTTCATTCATATATTTAGAGGAGGAAATTGTCATTACATTTGCAATTGTAAATAGAAAAAAAATACTTAAAAAGAATTAACCTCTATTGGCTAAAAAGAAAGGGAAAACTTTCCCAAACATGGCCTTGCACCAGTTGTCTATTTCCTATTTTTGAAAATGAGTAGATGAAATTAATGCCAATATTTGATAGATTGTAAATGGAAATTCTTCACTTGTCTTTGAAAAAATTTGGGAAGCTCCTAAACACTACACGGAAAATAAGAATTTTACTAAACGAATGGCCCAAATTAGAAACCTATGAGAAATAGAAAAGGCCAAAACACTAACCATGAAAATGGAACTTCCTAAATATCACAAACAACATTTGGAAAGGAGTTTGTAACCCCGAAACAATATAAATTTGGAAATTAAAAAAAAATAACTATTAAAAATAGAAACTGTTGAAACTAGGGAAGGACAAATTTGGTAGGGACATCATCTCATTGGCCCAACCGTCGATCTGAACCGTTGATCTGTGCGATTTGGCTAGATGCTCCTGCATCAAGAAATATTGAGAGTGGAGAAGGCAATGGAATTCACTTTAGAATGGTCTCCACAATGAAATCTCAGGTCTTACAGAAATGGTGAGTTTCTGGTCTATTTATAAACCATCTAGTACCTTCTCATAATGAAATGTACTCTTTCAAGGCACAAGATCAATATAAGCTACTTATCTACCTTTAGATCATGCCAAATCATTATTATACCATCCAGATCGACTTTGGAGTGAGTGTTGGCTTTAGTAAAACCCTTTTTCTCTCCTGTAACGTTTATCTGACCGTAGGATTATGCTTATCACCAATCTGGTGCTCATGTCAATATAAGCTACTTATCTACCGTTAGATCATGCCAAATCATGATTATACCATCCATCTAGTACTTTCTCATAATGAAATGTACTCTTTCGAGTCACAAGATCAATATAAGCTACTTCTCTCCCGTACCGTTTATCTGACCGAGCAAAGTGCGCCAAAAAACGCCACTAGCACCGTACAGTCCACTACGCATGCCGCGCTCATCGTACGTTGCACCGTCGTATTTATCCCGCCATGTTCATTTGAATTTTTAAATAAGAAGGAAAAGTGTATTGGTACTTATTAACCCCTCTTCACATTTCTTAGTTTCCAATGTGTGACTAAATTTTAGCCTTCCCATAAGCATTTTGAGTCTTCTTTCACGAGCACGCATTTTCTAAAATAAAGACTTTTTTTTTATTTTCACACTTCATTTTCAGAACCACTTTTGATCACCAGGGACACCCAAGTCAGTGTATCAATGGCAAAAAGGGAGATGATGTACTTTATGTCAGAAAAATCCAGTGGCTTTGATTGCAAAGTACACTGGCAAATGGGTGTCCCCGGTGAAAGGGGCGTAAATATCATTTCCCATTCTGAAAATGACAACAGAAACCACGTAGTTGGGACAAAGGCTGAGTCGAGTCGAGTCGAGTCGAGTACAACAGAAACTACGTAAAATCTCGCTTCTTGTGTGGTTGCTTGATTTCTCCATTCTATTTTGTATTTTCTAGGATTAGATGTTCCCCTGCAAGAGGGATATTTGGAACAACTTCCACTATAGATTTGATTTACAGTGACAAACAAGCAAAGAAGTGACAAATAGTGTTTGTGCAAGACAGCAAATCATTTGCTTGTCGGTATAGAAAGGACAATGTAGTGAAAAATATCTGCAAACCAGAAGAAAAATATCTCTTTCCCGTAGAATAGATAGGATAGATATTTTTATAATAAAACCAAAACAAGAAGAGAAAAATATCTTCAGATCAGAAAGTAATGAAGAAGGTACAATGGCGATGTGACTGGCAATCTCATTTTCTAATGAACCATATCAATTTATTTGTTACCAAAGTCAGAAACTAATAGTTGATAACTTAATTGGACTGGGGCCTCACTGTCCAACACATTTCTATTTTTTACTTCGTTTGGTTGCATCAAAAATAGGGGAGATCAAAGTAATTTAACATATTTTACTTTTCCTAAGTATTTTTTTAGTATTGTTTAATTGGTTTGAATTCGATTAGGGTTGGTTCCAATTCATTTTTAAGCAAAAGTTCAACCCCACTACACCCAAATCGCACCCCTAAATTTTACTATTAACAAGAAGAAAGTAAAAGAAATGAAAATCGGTTTTCTTTTCCTTTTGAATACTTGTGGGCAAGCTGAGATCAGACCCGTAAACGTACTTAACGTCATATCCTCAAAGTAAATCTCCCAACAGAAAAAAACAAATACATGAAAAAGCAGCCAAGTTGAAACATAATTTTCTATACTGATTAAATCAATCCTAACTAACAATCAACATCTCCTCTCCTACTTTAATATATAAATATCTGACCTTCAGGTCCACCACTTCGACTTTAGATTCAATCGTTGTAAATAACTAGAGCGGCAATTCAAAGCTACTATTATCAGGAATCAATAAAAGTAAAAACAAGAAAGAAACCAAAGAAAGGGAAAATACTTGTGGCTCTGTACGATGAACCAGGTTCTCTCATAGTTGGTACATATATGGGCTTTCAGATTGCAGATGATGAGGAGGAGGTAACTATTTCTGCAATGGGGAGGACGGTTGAAGATCCCTCTCCAAGATTAACTGGGTGATTCAATGAGTTGGCAACTACACAGGCATCGAATGTGTTAATTGATTCAAGTGGAGTCAGAACCATTATGATTAGAGTTGATGTGTAGTTGGTACTTCAGAAGGTTAATAGTGGCTTGTGACGATAATGGACCGGTGTGACATCAACGGAAAATCTTTGTGTGGCTGCGAAACAAGCCAAGGTGAAGATTGTTGGGAGTTAACTTATTCTCTTTGCTTTTAGTGGGAAGCCAAATAGTAAAATGGCATACTTATGGCTTTCTAAGACCTAGACATAAAACCTACTAAATAACACATGACCAAAAGGTCGAGGCAAAGGGGCAGCTGCATGAAATAGAAAAACAAGGAGGGCTTTTCTTTCTTCCAAATCCTGGGTTTAATTGAGAGAATAAGAGATAGAGGGAGAAAGAGGGAGAGTGCTTCTTCTTAGTTTTTCTCTAGGATTAATCTGTGCAAGGCAAAGGGAAAAGTTGCGGGTTTGTCAGTTTAATGTTAATCCATTGTAATCATTACAATTTTGCCTTCTAGAAATTGAAAGATTGTGTTCTCACATTTGGATGCATTTTGCCAGTATTATTGTAATGTGCAGATCACATAATCTGTGTCAGTACAATTTGGCAGTATTATTGTAATGTGCAGATCACATAATTTGTGTTAGCAGAATTTGGCTGTATTATTGTAATGTGCAGATCACATAATTTGTATATTTGGGTGAAACTTTTACTATCTATAGGATTAAGGTCAAAGTTACTTTTTAAGATCTTAGTTGCAGAATTTTGATATAACTTTATAATCATGGCATAGCGACAGTAGTTTTCTCCCACAGATATAGACATTACTATGAAGTTAGGCAAAATCTCACCATTTGTTTGATTTCTCTATTCTATTTTATTTTTGTATTTTCATCTCATCCTAGTCATCAGATGTTCCCAACAAGAGGGTTAATTAGGATATCTTTCACCAAGTTTTTTATTTCTTTCAAGATTTGAGTTGCACAATGATAAAACAAACACAGAAGTGAAAAGTAGTGTTGTGCAAGACAGCAAATCATCTGGTGGAAACTTCTCATTAGTTTTGTCGGCATGGAGAGGGCAATGCCATAAAAAATATCTGCAAACCTGAAACAAAATATCTATTTTGGCTAAAGTAGATACTTTTATTAAAGCCAAACAGAAACAAAACTGCAATCTAGTAGAATTTAATGATGATGTGACTGGGATAAACCATTTCCCTAACCCATGAACTACACCCTACTTATTTGTTACCAAATTAAGAAACTAATATTTGGAATGGTATATTTTAGTTGAGATTTTATATGGTGTAAGGCCTTACAACAATAAGGCCTTTGTACGCCCTTGACATTTGATCCAACAGATATAAGGGGTATTGTCGTAAGGCCTTACACCAAATAGTTTCTCATTTTAATGATTAGCTAGATTTTTGTTCTGATGTCGGTCAATTTATTGCATTGGGCCATCACAGTTCTATCTTTAACCCCTTTGGTTGCACCAAAATAGGGAAAGTCAAAAGGAATATATGTTTCCTATTTCCCAGTATTTTTGTGTTACCATCTACTATATGGGTGCAACACGGGTCAATTTTTTAGAATTTGGGTTGAGCTTTTATCATAAAATTGTGTCTGGTTCAGGTTAATTCTAATTCCTTTTTTAGCAAAAACTAAACCCTACCTGATCCAAATTGCACCCCCAAGTTACTATTAACAAGAAGAAAGTAAAAGAAAAGAGAATTTCCTTTCCTTTCCTTTCCTTTCCTTTTAATTCTACATTATGTTACATCCAAACGGTTGATTGAATACATGTGGGCAAGCTGAGATCAGACCCATTAACTTAATTAATGTTACAACCTCAAAGAAAATCTTAACCGAAAAACAAATACATGAAAAAGCAGCTAAGTTGACTTGAAACATAATTTTCTATACTAAATCAAAACTAGCAAACAATGAACATTTCCTCTCCTACTTTAATTAATATATAAATATCTAACATTGAGGTCCACCACTTGGACTTTAGATTCAAGCTTGGTTGATAGCTAAAGCAGTTTGGCAGGCCCATCTCCACTCAGTCTCTGCAACTAGTATCACAGCTCACGTCTGCTATTATTAGGAATCAATAAAAGGAACAAAAGAAAGGGAACAACAGTTCTGACCCTTTAGGATGAACCTAGTTCGATCAATCCTATGTTAGCTGCCTGATCTCAACTTCCAACTTATTTCCAACCCCCATATATATTTTTCATCAAAGCTTTTACTCTCTATTTCTCATTTTTTCTATTTTATAGGTTCTGTTTGTTTTGGATTTTGAGAATCGGTTTTGAGTCCAAAACTGATTCTTAGAAATACTATATGCTTGGTTGGCAGTGTAGAATGGGTTAAGAGTATGTTGGATCATCTTAGTGTTAGATTTGACTACTAAGGTAGATGGGGAAGTTAGGTTAGATTAGGATTTCTGTCATTATCAACTAAGCTAGAAAATAAAATGTACAAATTTGCTTAGATTAGACAACTGAGCTAGAAAACAAAATGTAAATATTTGGTTAGATTAGGCGACTAAGCTAGATGGGGAAAGGCGGTGACACTACTTAATTTTGGACACAATCTAGTCTACATCACAACAATGTGTATTCTTATTGGAATGTGTAATCGATTTGAGTTTAGAATCAATACTAGAACTACAAACCAAATATTTATACAATTTTGTCAAGGCTGGTTTTTTGGACTCAAAATCAATTCTCAAAATCCAAAACAAATATGGCCTTAGAATGATCAAAGACGACTAAGCTAGATCGGCGTTGACCGACTGGATTTTGGATTCAAATCAATTCTACATCACAACAATATTGGCATGTATAATCTATTTTAGTCTAAAATCAATTCCCCAACTACAAAACAAATATATAATTTTGTCAAGAATGGTTTTTGACACAAAATCAAATCTCAAAATCCAAAACCAGTATGTCCTTAGAATGACCAAAGACACTACCAGAGCAAACAAACAAGAGAAAATGGACGTGATGCAAATAAAGTTACCTTGGCAAAAACACCCAATTCAGTATTTCACCTATCTTTCTTTTACTTATATTTACAAGTTAAAAAAAAAAGGAAGAAGAAGAAGAAGAAGAATTTGAAAAAGAAGATGAAGAGAACATTACAAACCTCCTTCTATGCATTGCAAACAAGAGAAAATGGATGTGATGCAAAGAAACTTACCTTGGAAAAAACACAAAATTCAGTATTTCCCCTATATATCTTTCTTTTTACTTATATTTACAAGTTTAAAAAAAGAAGAAGAGAGCAGGATGAAAAGAACATTACATAGCTCCTTCTATGCATTGCTTCTTCCTCTTGCTTTGAAAATGTTTACCCCAAATAGACGAACTGCCTGAACCGGCTGCTCTGCCATGTAGGCTCTACTATTGTTAGAGCTGTTTATTTTCCGCGGCTTCCAATCGATGTAACGCTGTTTTTCCGGCGTGGTCGACATTTGAAAGCTCACAACATCCCCAGGTTTCAGCCCCTTCTCCTTCACAAACCTACTCCACCCTCTAGTAAGAACATAACTTTGGCTACTATTCCAATAAGAATACCTAAACCTCCAAAGCTTCCCACCAGCGTCCTCAAAATTTAACAACACCCCTTTACAACCACTCCCAATCTGTAAAGGAAAGTGCCTCTCCGCGTGTTGTTTAGGAATCACCAACCTATTAAGCTTCCCAACATCACTAGGCGTCACCGCCTTATCGAAAAGCTGCTCTCTCTCCTTTTCACGACCCGAATCGGAAAACCCGTCGGACATTCTCTTCCGGCCACCGGAGTTTCTCTTCATTTGTTCGAGTTCGTCATCGTAGGTGTGTTTTCGGAGCATGTCCACGATCTCGCCTTTAGAATGGCTATTAAGGAAATGGGTTTCTAGGTCATTACCGGAGTTCGTCGGCTTGAAGTTGGTGATGGCATCGTGGCCTCGGAATCTCCGGGCGGCAACGTCGTAGACCTTGGCTGCGTCGGACTCCTCGTTGAAAGTTCCGAGCCAAACACGGTGATGCTTCTCGTAGATCTGAGCTCCCCACCGCCCGTTCGGTTGTGGGACTACACCTTTGTACTGAGACGAAGGAAGCTTTCGAGATTCCACCTCCATTCGTTCTAGAGCTCCGGCGAAAGGCCTCTTTTCCGGCAACCTATTCGCTGGAGATGGAGAAATCGAATTACTAGAGCTCTCATTTATAAAACTACACTCCATTTTCTTCTCTATCTTTCCCAAACCACCAAAAGACACTGTCCCTTTCTTCTTTATTTTGTATCAAATGGCCACCGAGGGGTAGAGATGGTTACAGATGAGAGGAGGGAGGAGAGATTTGTATGGAATATAAATACTAGGAGTGCAACTCGGGTCGAGCAGTTTTCTAAAACCCTACCCTACCCTACCCAAGAATTATCTAGGGTGGGGTTTAATTTTTTACAGGAAAACCTGAGATTCGTAGACTCGGCCCTACCCAAGATAGTTTCTTGGGTAGGGTCGGGCTTTCATTTTTTTAGTGGAGGATAGACTCCCAACAGGCTACCTGGTGCTAATTATAAGAAAGAATTTCAGTAAATATGAAGAATGCAATTATGGAGTGTACCTATCAGTTTTGTTGGGAAGTGACATATTTTCCCATTTTCTTCCCTGGGCCACCTCCTCTAGTTTATTCATGACTATTCTTTTCACACCACAAGGGGATGGTCGGGGAATGAAAATGGGGCAAATATATCATTTCATTTTTTTAATTCTTAATTTAGCTATAAATTGCTAAGCAATACTTAGTTTCAACTAGTAATAGTTCAATAAAACTACTACTAGTTTGGATTCGAGATGCTCTTTACTTTTAACCATGGTTTTAAATTTCGACCGAAATCCTCGGTGGGGACCGAAACTGAAATTTCCCAAAATTTCGAGAAAATGGCATTTAAAAAAAAAATGTTACAAAATTTCAGTCCCAAATTTCCAAGCTTAATACCAAATTTCGGACCGAAATTTCAGATTTCGGCAGGGTCCGAAATAGGTACCGAAGCCGAAATTTAAAACCTTGCTTTTAACCACTACCTACCTGTTGAATAAAGCTTTCTTATAGTTTGGGTTGCAGATGTTTTTTAGTTTTAACTATGTATGGGGTGAGGTGGCTAGTGTAGACACTTCAAAATTATGGAACCCCAGATGAATTTGTACTTAAAACCAAATCAAAACAAACTGACTTGGGGGTGCAGAATAGCTATACACACACACTGTCATATGTGTGGATTTGCATGGCAATTTCAGAGAAAGCATTTTTGCGGTTCACTTTTGCAGGAGGGAACAACCTCCCCATATGAATTAAATGAATAGGACAAAATCTACTAAAAAGTCAGCATGTGTGGCTGTTCTCTCCTGCAAAAGTCAGCTGCGAAATGGCCTAAGCAAATCCCTATATTAATATATGGGATTGATTGACTAGGTAAGGTTGCTCCATTGTGACCTGGTGGTCACGGATTCGAGTCATGGAAACAGCCTCTCTGCAAAGCAAGGGTAAGCTGCAAACATCTAGCCCTCTGCAGACCCCGCAAAGACTAGTCGCCAAGTGCCTTTCCACGAAATTGCCTAGCTAACCCCTAGATGCATATATGGAGAGAGAGAGAGAGAGAGAGAGAGAGAGTAATTATCATTTGCATCCCAAATGCATTGTGTTACCATGACTCCAAACAATATCATGCTCATGGGGTCCATATTAATTTGTCCAGGCATGAGTTTGGACTATGCAGATATTTGTTGTTAGGATTATTTCAAACATTCTGATAAGATCAATCAACAACCTCCTCATGAGAAGGCTCCACCTCATAAATTGGCCGCTAGCTACTACTCTCCTCACAAAGTGGAGCAACCTCCGTAAAAGAAGCAAGATTTATATCCACCACATAAAACTAAAGGAGCTATCACCTGTCTTGTAGGAGACATCTCACCAACCTAATGGCGCAAATATCTTATCTTGTAGGACAAACCTCACCAACTTGATCATGCAGCCACTACATGGGCGTATGGACGTCAAACACCTCACATAGGATAGCCATAAAAATTTGATAATTCTCATTGGTCCATGTGTATTCTATTCTCACATTATCTTATACACACTATATATGAAGTAAATTAACATGGAACTTATTGAAGTAAATCAATATACTTCTATAAAATTTGCTTATGGTAACAGTCATTGCTCTCTATATTTAGATCACTCAACTCTCTCTGGCCCTTCTACCTCTACAAACAGTTTGGGAAGAAACACAATCCCTTCCACCCCAATCTCGCAAACAATAGCTAATTTGATGTCGATCAAGTATCATCCACAAACTACCTAGTATGGAAGAATCAAACACTTTTTGTACTCAGGAATCCAGCCTATGACGTGGTAGACTACTCATCAGATAATCTTAAGTTGGATCAATGCCATTCTCTCTGAAGAATTTATGATAGAAATACCCGAACTTTCTACCTCATTCTTTGTATGGAAGTATTTAGAGGATCAAACATGTATCATACAAAAGCGTGTGAATATCTATTGTGGCATCAGTTGCTTTCATTGAAAAAAGTACATCAAACATTATTGAGTACTTGAGATGCTTTAAAATTAACATATAGGAGATGCCTCTGTCACACCCCCAAACCGAGATCATGGGCTAGCCATGTGACAGTGCTGCATACCCACAAGGTTTGATCCCATAGGCATGCAACGCTAACTATGTGCTTTACATAAACATACACAGGAATCTAAATTTGCTAAAGAAATGAAGAATTAAATATATTCAAGATAATTTAGTTGACCATAAAACTCCAAATCACAATTGTGATTCACACAATACATGAATAAAAACTCTAAGTTTCTGGTAAACGAATTAATCAAAGTCTAATTCATAATCAGCTAATCTAGCACTCCCTTGGGGTCCTTGACATAATCAAGAATATATCCCTTGTTATGTAAAACAGGCAGGGAAAAGGGTGCGTTTGACAATTAACTCAGCAAGTAACCAGTACCCTATAACAGTTGAATAAGCAGATTTATACATGTAATAGAAAAAAAATATATTCTAAAAGGGTAAGATAATACGATCATGGTAGGTCTAAAATTGTTAAAGTATAAAAGATTAAATAACGTCATCTCCATCGGATTAAGCTTTCGGAGTAACTGGTAGTTTCATATGGTATCAGAGCAAAGGTCCTAGGTTCCTAACTCCTTGATATTAACAAAAAAAATTCACATGTAATGGCCAACCCAAAAGATGGGCCACTTGTGCCACGCGTAGGGCAACCCTTAAAAACGGGGGCCACACGTGAGTGAGGGGAGTGTTAAAGTATAAAAGATTAAATAATGCCATCTCCAATGGCTTAAGCTTTTTGGGTAATTGGTATTTTCACAAAATTTGTCCTTTCCGGTGTTGACACCTGGAACTTAGAAAGAAAGAACCTAATTATGATCTTACTTTCAGCTTTGACCATGTAAATATACTTTCTATAATCCTTTCCATGAAGATAAATTCGCGTCATTCGGTAGCACCTTTAACTTTCTTTTTTAATTTTTTGAAATGATGGGTTTTATAAATGAGAAAAACACAGACTCACAGCCAAGGAGTTTGTGAGAAAAAAGATAATAAGAACAATCACAATCAAGTAGGCAAATGGTCAAATATCTCTAACGTTGAGCAATCGACCCACCTTCCTTTATCATTTGCAACTTGTAGATAAATCTATATGATTTGGTTCGATTGCTCATAATAAAAGCTCCGTATACCTATCTTGTTTTTATCCTAACTACTTGTCTATGACATAAACATGTTTGTCGGTTTGAATTTTCAAAGCCTATGGAGATATTGAGAGAGATAGGTACATCTTTACCTTAGTTACCAAAACACAATTTTTATAGGTTTACCGTTTAATACTCCCTTTAAAACTTTTACAAGGGAATTTTTTCAAAGAAGACGTTTAAATCGACCCTCGTACCTCTATCTATCAGTCTCTAAGCACTGCCCTATGGGGGTATATAGGGGTCGATTTATCCCTGCCCATTTGAAAATGACAATTTTAAATGTGTTGGGTTTTGTTAATACATTTTCTGAACCAAACACCGTATTAAACTCCAACTTTTCCTAACCGTTTTTTTTTTTTTTTTTGCCTAATCATGTTTTGCTGACTATGGTCTTTACCTTCTCTTTGCATATTTGCATACTGTTCATAGATTCTTCGTACCAGATTTTATATCATATGCACATGTATACTTTTCCACTTTCGTTTTCTTGTTTTTGTTTTTTGCACGAGGGGAAGAGTGCGTTCTATGAGCACTTCCCAACTTTAGTAGAAAAAAAGCAGCCCAGGATTCAATGTCGTTATCCGTCCTATAAATCTATAATGCCTGCTCTTCCCTAACCACAATCACAACATGTACTCTACTCGATGAATAGTAGACAATTCTTAAAAAATTTATTTGAGTTTGTCTTCCAATTTGAGAACGATTGTGAGTCCAAACTGAGTACAGATTGAACACAAATCTACGTTTTGTTTTGAGTACAATAATCAATTTTGGACTCACACTGTGAGAGAACTTATTTGGTGAAAGGCCGTGCACGAACGTGCAGCCCAGAAAGACAGTAGGGCACATATTATTTGGGTGATCCAAACCATTCATTTGCTGGGCCCTTATGTAGATAGGTTGTGCCCAGATAGAAGATCCTAGCCCTCTGCTTTGTGAAGGTTTAAAATTGATGGCACATTATAGAAACCTCCGTGGATTAGAGGGCTAGGATCATCCTACGGAGAAGATTTTCTGGGCACAACCTATCTACAGCAGGGATCAACTAACGGTTGCCAACCACCACCTTTCAAAGCCGATTTTCAAGATAAGGAATTAAATTTGATCGTTCCAATTTGTCTAATCTTAATTATCTATTACGGAATGGATGATTTATGGCTTGATTCGGATGAGTGACCCTATCCTCGTCGCCAACCACCACCTTCCATCTGGTGGTGAATAGTAGGGATCCTGATTTATGGCTTTATTAGTTTGGGACACAGGCTTAGTTGAGTTGAGTTGAGTTGATCCTTTCACTCTTTTTCTTAGTGTGCCATTTCAACGCACACAAACCTCCCAATTATAATTCCTGATTCTGGCAATCCAAACTCAGCCTTATTGTTTTACATTGATGTCACCAAAGAGGGGAAATCGTTCAGAAGTTTAAGAAATATTAGACTTTCTAGGGCAGCCTACCATTATCAGCCAGGTGTTCTACTCCACAACAGGTGTCAATTCACACGTTACTCATTAAAGTATCCTCCTGATGTTTGCATGCATAATTTCATCTGTTTTGTCTTATTATCATCTATAATGAATGGCTCTCAAAATTAGCAAGAAAGATAGGAAAAGCTCATCCACGACAAAATAAAATAAAATAAAATAATCAAGTGAAGTGATTGTAAAGTCTTTTGTTTGTGAGTGCATGTCGGCATTAAATTTTCAGTCGGTGGGAACGAAATTATGTGGACAGATAAGTCTTAAAATGGCATCCCAAATTTTCCCAGAGAAAGTGGATAAATTGGCTTTTTGTTGGTCATTTGCTTTTTATTTTCTTTTGTTATTAAGTTACTAGGTCACCTTAGTTATTAGATTTGACCAAGTCCTATTCTAGTTCTAGGTATTTGAACTATGTTTGAGATATTTTGCTATCTTTAACCTTACCTGAGGGGACCTCTTTGAATGCCTCCAAAATATTTCTCTCTTTGCAAATAAAATCATATAGTCTGATCATATTTTTAATCAGGATATTAACTATATAATTCTATGAGAAAAGTGTCATTTTTTGGTGCGCTTAAGTGGTTATAACGTCTCCCGTTCGTTTAAATGTTTGGGTCCCACATATAAGAACCAATGGGAGGCGTTATAACCGCTTAAGCGCACAAAAAAAATGGTGCGCTCAACGTTTTCCTCATTCTTTTTAAGATTATTATTTATATTATTTGCAAATTTAAGCGCACCATTTTTTTTTGGTGCGCTTTTAAGTTGTTATAACGCCTCTCATTTGTTTAAATGTTTGGGTCCCACACACATGAACCAATGGGAGGCGTTATAACAACTTAAGCGCACCAAAAAAATAGTGCGCCAATGTTTTCCTCATTCTTTTTAAGATTATTATTTATATTATTTGCAAATAATCAACACTCCCTCCTTTCAATAAGGACATTCGTCCTTGCTCACTTTGATATCTATAAAAACACAAGCAAGGAAATCAACTCCCTTGGGAAAATGTTTCGATACATAAAGCAAAAGGAAATGATAAATTCACCTCTTTTTTTTACATGGGACATCCAACTCCAGTGTACTTTGCAATCAGGGTCATTGAATCCGACCCCCGTGAAGTAAATCAGCCCCTCTGTGGTTGTCCCATGTAAAAAGAATTGGGAGGAAAAGTTAAAAAAAGGGATACTACTAAAGGGTGTGAGCCCCCACCCAAATTCGGTGGACATCTCTTTGGTCAAAAATACTCTCCACCGTCAAAAAGGATGCTTTCTATTGAGGGGTTAGAATCATCGATCACTTAGTGTCCATTCAGATGTATGTGGATATAAGTAGAAGGAAAGGAAAATAGATTCCTATCTAAGGAAAGGGAAATAGATTCCTGTTTCTTCACTTTCCTGGTTCTCTTGGATTCGATATCCATTTGAAAATTTTCTAGCAGGAACCTCTTATGATATCAGATCATATTCCAACCTTTTTCCCTTTGCAGGTGAATCAAATGAAATAAAGTGGGCCCTACAGTAATGGATGATCTAAACCAAGCGTTTGTTGAACTCTGACTAACCTTTGATTGATTCAGAACATCAGATTATATTCCAAACTTTTCTCTTTTCACATGCACCATATGCTTGGTATTTGCACTGATATGCAAGTGCATCAAAAGAAATGGTGCGGCGCCCACACTATTAGGATGATCTAAACCAATCGTTTGTTGAGCCCGCCGACTTAAATAGCACGTGCCCCAAAAGATATCTCTGTATGATCTTAACCCTCCGATCTTAAGATGTTTAAAATGGATGACATATATAGGATCATCCTACGGAGGTGATTTTCGAGGCATGACCTATCCAACAGATGAATGGTTTGGATCACCCATATAGTGTAGGGGTGCAACTTGGGTCGGGCTCAACCCGAACCCAAAAGGTTCAACCCGATTTTGCCTTAGGTTGGGTTTGCATTATCTCAGGTTGGGTTGGGTTGCGTTAGGACAGGGAAAAGCTAACCCGATTTAATTTCGGGTTGGGTTAGGGTTGAGGCCTTGGAAACCCGATCCGAACCTGACCTCCGTCCTCTAACTTTATCATGATTTTCTTAGGCAGATGACTTTTTCGCCACCCTTAGGATAATGCTCCTCGCCTTTAACGTGAATTGTGGGCAGACTTTAAAGCTTTTGACGTCAAATCAAGTTAAAAGGGGGCGCATTATCATACGGGGCAAAAAACTCATCGTCCTTTTCTTAGGAAAAAAAAAATTTCTTGTATTTTTTTAGGCTCCAGATGAACCTGAACCCAACTTTACTCAACCCGACCCGATTTGGTGGCGGATTGGGTTAGAGTTGACCATCCTCAACCAGATGCTCAGGTTGCATTGGGTTAGGGTTGAGGGATTGCTATCTCGGGATGGGTTAATGGTGGCCTCAACCCGACCAAACCCGACCCAAGTTGCACCACTAATATAGTGTGGACCCAGTGTATTTTATTTTTTAAAATTCTTTATTTTTATTTATTATTTATTAACTTATTAATTTGCTCTAGTTGCATACCCAAGTTCTTGATTTTGTTAAAGAGTTTGGTTTAGCAACAATAGCATGCAAAAAATGTTTTAACAGTTTTTTCCTTTATTGAAACATAGGTTGTGAAATGTCCATGTAGGGTTTGATTTTAATAAAATATGAAATATATAAACTAGAGTTTTGATCAAATTATTGAATTCAACATTGATCAAGTCCTTATAGAAGGAGAATGGGACTCTATTTTCAACAAGCCCTTGCTAATGGACATCAAAGAGATCCTCCCTAAGGCAATAGTCATTTCTAAGCAAAGCAATCAAGCGATATGGAAGCCAAATGATGATGAAGACTTCACCATAAAAAGTGCTTGGAATAAAATCCAAACCATTTATTTTTTGATGAGTAAAAGATGGGTGATGCACACAATCACCCGTAAACCACGCACATCAAGTGAGCCCGGGGGATTCGAACTCACGTCAATGGGGAGCAAACCCATGACTTAGAACCAAAGAGCCACACCCGTACAGGTTCAAACCATATGGTTCAAACCATTTATCCTATTAAGCCTCGGGCAACAACCATATGGTTCACGGGGCACGTCCCCAACCATGACTTGACAACATGACAAGCCGTCCATGGATGGGTCAACCCAAGTGATCGGATGTGAGTTCATGGGAGATAAAATGGACTATAATTGCTTACTTTGAAGAACCGAGTGGGAGGCAATTGACTATTTATTCTTCAATTTTGCTTTACACGTCGGTCCATCCTATGGAAATTCGACCACAGGAGGAAACCCCATACATCTCTCATAAAAGTGAAAGAATTACTACAGAAAAAATGCCCTTGAAACGGATAGATGACTGCAGCCATGAAACTTGCACTTGGAAGCATGGAAGAAAAGAAGTGTTCCCCCAACCATTGTTCTAGGCAAAATCCATGATGTGAATTGGAGTCGCTTTCACACTTCCCTTGGCTCTAATTCACCCATTTCTTGAGCAGTATTTCTCAACTGGATGCCGAAAGCAGGGCATAAATGACCGAGTCTCGGTAGGTGTAAGTTACAATCTCTGGCTAACTATATATTTGATATCCTATTTATTGGGGAAGGAATGTGTCACTTTCTTAAATAGACAATAGATTGTATCTTTAACATAGAAAATAGAAACTATTTGCAAATCCAAACTACAAGATAAATTGATGGGTTGAATATAGGGTGAGTTTGAAATCAATGGCGTGCAAGTTATTGTAAAGTGTCTCCTGAACGAAATGATAATCAATCTTGTCGTGTTTGTGTGAATCAGTTGAAAGATGAGTGGCACCAATATTATCACTGCTAGATCTTGCAATGGTAGGTTTTTTCTTAGAGATGTATTAGGTAAGATCAGGGCTGAAGAATACATAGAATCCACTTGTGTGGGATCCCAACCAATGCCAAAAAACACTAAAAATGGCCAAATCGGCTATCATTTTCACTTTCCTCTTTATTTTTAGAACAAGGTTCTGTTTCGGAAGTGTTTTCCATTTATTTGGGAACATCAGTGAGCATCAATGGAGGTATACTAGAGTGCTTTGTTGCAATAACTGCTTACGATTTCCTAATGTTATTCTTGAGTTTAACAAAAGAAAACAAAGCATTTGATTTCATAGTAAGAGGAAACAAACTAAAGGCATAAGTGAAACTAATACAATAACAATAATCATTAACTGAAGCAATAGGGGAGGAGGGCCCCCATAAGTCTGAAAATAACAAACCCCAATGGTTATTTGTAAGGGAAAAGAGTAGGTACTCCCGGGAGTAGATAACTTATCTACTCCCTAGCTTAAAATAACAGTTGGGACGACATTGTTTGGGTGATCCAAAGCATTCATTTGATGGCCCCCCCACATAGATAGGGTGCGCCCGAAAAATCAGCTCGATAGGATTATCCTAACCGTATGAACTGTGGAGGCAAAAAATAGACGTGTATAAACCTGCACAAAACTGTCAAGAGCTTGGAAGTGGAAGTGGATGATCAGAATAATGTTTCGTATGGTTAAATATCAACATGATTATATAAAAGGTCAAAAACATATTAACATGATTACTGTTGGAATTCTCCCTCCGTCGGTTTCATTGCAACAAATATTGGGTCACTGGACATGCTAGGTAGGCGCTGCTTGGGGGACAAAGTTCGGATCGATGAGACAAATCTTACTAGGTTATAATATAGCAGTACTCACATATCTCACTCAAATCACTTCTAGTTCTTAACATCTTTAAGCTAACTACATCTCACTCAAATCACTCGTGGTTCTTCACATCTTTACGATGTTAGCTTGTGAATTATGAGAATATGGTAAGGTAACAAGCTTCCTATGTCCCATTTTGACTAGGAGCGACGAGGATTAGCAGTCCTACACCATGCCTATGCAGAGAAGAAACATACTCAACGGGGTCCAAACCCAAACTAGGACAACTTTTGGGATTAAAGTAATTATACTAAAAACATGAATAATTGAAAAGTTACAATAGTAATATTCAGAAAAAAAAACAGATAAAAAAGGTCTACAAGTGTCGCAAAGAATCCTTTAAGTACTGGAATCCAACACATGTTCATGTTCGTGTTCTCTATCAATATAACTAGGGGATTCATTTCCTTTCACCCACCCCACCCTATGTTTCTACTAAGACCAGCAGCTCACGTCAACTTTTAATTAAAGCTACCACCTATTCAAGCCATCCCTTCTGCAGGAAGTGGATCTACAGTAATAAAAACAGAAACTAGCAAACCCTGAAAAGCTGTTAACCTCGTAGCTTCAACAGTTTCCCCAATCAGATGCAAGCCCACATCCAAAGCATAACTTGAGAAGGGCTTTTCTATGTTCTAGTCTCTTGTTCCTATAGACCATTGTTCAATGGACAATTTTTGCAGGAAGTGGATAGCAACTGGTTACGAAAAATGATTCTTCATTCCGATTTGAATTGTTTAACCCTCGATTTGATTTGAATAGATTCAGATCGTGAATCGTACAATTTTAACAACATGGATACCACCCACCTTAAAAAATTGCCCTCTTAGCAAATAGGCCATCGCTAGCACCTATTCAAGGCATCCCTGATTCTGCTGGAAACTTACATCTAACTGCTATACACCTCCTTAACCAATCCTCAAGAGGTTTGTTTCCTTGTATAATGTATTGGGTCATTGGGCCACAATAAGCTGACAACTGAAAACTGTTAGATTGGCAACCTCAAATCTATTTAGCAGCCCTTTCAACATCCTACAGTCACTGAACTTTTATACGGATCCCCTACCAGAATATATTGCCAAACTATAACATATGTGATATCATAACGCTTTTTCTAACAACCAGTTTTACAATCATTTACCAACTTTACAAAAGGAAATCTCCTCTTTTATTCAGACTTGTTACCGAACTGCATCGGGACCTTCCACCTTGCAAACTATAACCTCAAAAATGGAAACCTTCATTCAAAAAATGTTCTTCCCTGACCATCCATAGAAGCCTTTGGTGCTAAATGATGCATCAATACATGCAATAGAAACAACTGAATTCCGAAGTAATTATCAGATCTCGCAATCAAACAGATATTTGGTGTTAAATGATCCAATTTAATGAGAAAACTATTCATTATAAAGAAAGGGCGACGATATTTTCACTCCCCCTGCATTACGCGCACGCTCCCTTATAACGTGATTTGACGTGAAAAGTGGGCAACTTTAACGCTTTTTGACGTCAAATCACGTTATAAGGGGGGGGGGGGGGGGGGGGAAATATCATCTCCCTAAAGAAATTTCCGAATAATGCAATGCAGATATGGAATCCAAAACATTTCCAGAACACAGTTAAATCTACATGAGCATCTCCAAATATCACTAATCATGAAAAAAAAAAAAATTTAACATACCCAAAATCACTTGGTCCAACTTCCAACGGAAATGGACCTAAAAAAAAAGTATGGCATGACACAATTAATAGAAATCTTGATTTAAACCCACAAACTTCGTAAGCCATTACTATGATATATGTACTACTTTCCGCCACCGGAATACAGGAATACAGAGGAGAACCTTCAAGACAAGGAAATTTAAATGGACATTGAACATCAAGGTTTTCAAGCAGCATTTTCTAAGGAAAAAGAACGTAACAGCTCGTGACTATTCAGTAACCAACTTATAAACCACAATCAAGAGATTTATATAAAATCCAGAATATTATTCATCTCAAATCAAGAAATAGAAGGAAGTGCATCACTAAAGCTATGGCAAGTAAAGCATGCCGCCTACCAAAGTACCAAAACAACCACGGGCAAGCAAGCAAACAAACGCACAGTTTACCGCAACCATTTTAGTTATGTAAGATTAGAGTAAAAAAATAAGAGCTCTGCCATTGACTGGTGTGCCAAAGAAGTTGGTTCAACTACAATAAGAGCTTCATCAACAAAAAATCAAACGCAAGCAAGCTTCCGAGGGAAGTGACGAAAGCACAATAAATAAGAAAAACGTGACAAAAGGGGACAAAAAATAACAATCCACAAGTACCTACGCATAGACTGTCATATAAATCAAATGAATGTCATATATCAAACCAAAGTTAAATATGAAGAAAATGAAAGAGGGAGGGCTTTCTTCTGAAATGCGTTTCGGAAAAGTTTCCGAAACATGATAAAAAAAAAACTTGGGGAAACATTTCCAAAACGCACAGGAAACATATGGGAAACGTGTGGGAAACATATGAGAAACTTATGTGAAACATGTGTAAAACACGTGAGACGTATGAGAAATGCGTGAAAAACTTATGTGAAACTTACAAAAATTGTTCTGCAAAAAACAAATTAAAAAATGTGCATAGATATTAAAAAAGAAAACAATAACATATTTTGTAATAAAAATACAAATAACTAGAAAAGTATGCTAAAAAAATAACCTACATAAATCAACTATGTATGCCTCTAACTTAAATAAAAATTGTAAAAAAATTATAAATGGATGCATTTATGCATAAAATTCCATGGAAATTTGAAATTAACAAATTTTAAATCTATAAAAACATATATCTTGTGTTTCCCTTGCAAAAAGTAACATAAAATGGGCATTTAGGCTCATACAGAACATGGATCAAGCTCGAAGATATGTAGATCTAGCTCAATGGATGTTAAACATCTACAAAAATGGGCATATAGACCCATTTAGAAGGTGGATCAAGCTCGAAGATATGTAGATCTGGCTCAATAGAAGTTGAGCATCTATGGGTATTGAAACGAAAGTTAAATATAAAAGAAAATGAAAGAATGCAAAAAGTAACAAAAAAGGGCAAATAACCTTGTGGAGGTGGTATGGGGGCTTTCGAGGGCCCTATTGGGGAGACGGACGCCTCGGAAGCTGAGGTGCATGCAGTCTATCAGGGCTTCAAGTTGTTGGTGAGAGATGGGTTGAACAACGTTGTGACCAAAGGGGATTTCTATAAATGCCATCTGCTGGCTGAAGAGATCCCATAAGCCTCCTTGGAGATTTGATCGGTTTTTTTACGAGATGTTAGATTGGGGGTGATCTCTCTCCGTTGAGTTTAGCCATGTTTGTCGTTCGGCCATCTAGGAGGCAGACAAGCCTGCTAGGGAAGGCGTCTCTAAGGATTCTCTTGCGCTCCCTTCTAGGATTTTTTCTTTCCTGCTGTTCTCTCTTTGTGTATTGCTTTCCTCTTTCTATAGCTTGACCATCTTGGTCTTATTGTTCTTCAATAAAATTTTGGCTATCATTTCAAAAAAAAACAAAAATGGGTAGATAAACCCATACAGAACGCGGATGAAGCTCAAAGATATGTAGATCTATCTCAATGGACGTTAAACATCTACAGTAATTGAACCCAAATTTAAATATGAAAGAAAATGAAAGAATGCAAAAAGTAACAAAAAATGGTCATCTAGGCCCATACAGAACGGGGACCAAGCTCGAAGATATGTAGATCTAGCTCAATGGGCGTTAAACATCTACACATATTATATGTGAAAGCAAAATAAATATGAAAATATAGACATAAAAATAAAAACCGTAAAAGAAAAAGAAAAGCAATCCCAAATAAGCATGGAATAGTGGATCTAGTGTCGAAAACATGTAGAAATATTAAAAAATAAAGATGAATACAAAACATATATTAACAGATACAAAAATGCGCTGTTGAAAAATTGGAACTAGACCCTTTGGGTGGGGGGGGAGGCATTTAACTTAAAAGACGAAATTTCTAGATCCATATTGATCTGCATTCGATCCCATGTGCTTAATGATGCTCAAATCGAGATGTCAATAAAAGCGGTGATACAAAAGTCAAAAAAAAAAAAAAAAAAAAGTGGGTGATGCAACTCGTGAACCTGGAGAAAATGAACTGAAAGGTTGAAAAAGGTCAAAGGTGAAAAACGAGCTGAGTTCATTTTTACGCAACCAGTGCATCATGCAATATTGTACCAGCAGATATGGCATCATATATGCTGGAAACTGCTGATATGCACCCATCACATGTTCAATTTTCAGCAGATATCAGTACAGAAGGTCTGATGATTATCGGATCCTTCTGTTTGTTCTTGGAGGCCAGAGGGAAGCCCTCAGACCACCTCTCACTGTTTGACTTGAGCTTGACTTCTCTCGTGGCAGGTCTTCAAGTCCTCGACCACTTGGTTAGCGTCTAGTTGGCATCCAGGTTTTTGTTGCCAATGCGGCTTGGCGGCGGTGTGGCTTTCCATGAGCCCTTGAGGTCATCATCAGAGTTACAAAGATGGAGAGACGGAGACAACTAATTGAGCCCTCCCAAATCCCAACCCACATGCTTATACACATACTAAAACTCTATGATCAGCTTCAACCAATCTCTATAAGTCCCAACCTTACTGAAAAGATAAAAATCAATTATGGACCAAAGTCCACAAATTAAAGCAAACTATTTAACCCATAAACAAAGACCTGGTGATTCATGAAATATATAAAGAACTTTTGTATTGCATTTTTTTGGTCATAGGATTCAACAAAAAGGAGTTCCCACACTCAAACTAACTTCTAAAGTCTTGAATGACAATTATTACAAGAAAAATAACACAAGGTCCTCAAGCCCCATGTACCAAAATGTTCATCCAATGTACGACAGCATCGTAATTTCATCAATATTTAGGCTTATTTCGTCTCTATGGTACATTCTCCAAGCAAATTCCCACCAATGGAGAAGCTCAACTACAGTAAGTCAACCTCTGTACGATAACCATAGAGCTCCTAATTTAGAACTTGCAATCTTCCACTAAAATCTAGCCCCTATTGATGGTTGACCCTTCCATTTGATGAGAAATCAATTCTGTTCTCCTCGAGGCATATAGATGGTCGTAACAACATATCTTCCATCAATTATGCAAGCTTCTCAAGTATTGGTCAATACACGGTTCCATTTCATGCTATTTGCCCTCTTCAGCAGTTTCTTGAATCAATGGAAACAAAGTGGAATGTGGATGGATCTGTGCAATAGCGTAAGACCGCTAAAGGTTTCTCATTGGCTAGCAACTAGGTATAGATTTTCAAGAAGCATTAGCTCTAATTGCTAGACAAAAATACTATAAACACTGTTATAGGTATCGCAGCTCATTGCCCTTTAATGAATCGAATGGTCCTTCGACCTTCGTTTGATTCTGATGGCTGGCATAGATGTCATGAAACCCACACAAACACTATTACTATGAAAAGAGCCCTGCCATTTTTCTTCTCTTCCAGGAGAGTAAGGAACAGACCTTCAGTCAACTAGGTATAGATTTTCAAGAAGCATTAGCTCTGGTTGCTAGACAAAAATACTATAAACACTGTTATAGGTATCGCAGCTCATTGTCCTTTAATGAATCGAATGGTCTTCCGACCTTCGTTTGATTCTGATGGCTGGCATAGATGTCATGAAACCCACACAAACACTATTACTATGAAAAGAGCCCTGCCATTTTTCGTCTCTTCCAGGAGAGTAAGGAACAGACCTTCAGTCAAGAACCCCCCCCCCCCCCCCCCCCAACTATTAGATAGTTTTAATACATTTAGCTAACATTCAAGGTGTAGTTCAGAGGCTTCAGAGTTCATTTTCCTTTTTTCCATCTTTCCAAAAATATAAGTATTCGGATACGCAGTCATCACGCGATGGATCTCTAAAATATTGGATCCATAACACTCTACAAATCATCCTTATACTTTCCAACCAATTTTCAATATTTTCCTATTACCCAAATGATCATAAATCCAAAATTCTTGCATAAAATCAAAGGACTATAAATACAAGTATCAAGACAGTAGGCTATGGAATACATGTCTATTGTCAAATGAGTAACAAATCTACATTCCATAAAATTGGAAACTTATTGAAAGTCTTCCCCCCAACGTGTCAAAGTTGAAGACAAGTACCTTTAAACAATTCAATGAAGATCAGTACTCATGTTCGCACAATTACATCAAAAGGCGAAGATAACAATGAGAGCTCGCACCACCCATCACAAGAGAGACCTTGCTGAAAGTTCACAAGTACACCACACAAGCTCTGCCACTTGGTACCAAGACCTTCTTCAAAGCTCCCAAGAATTATTTTAGAAACATCATTCGCATTTCACAAAAACAAATCCCCCGGATATTTGTTACGGTAAGCTAATAAAAATGGGATCATTTGAGAACAGATGAAAAAAATTAAGAGTCAGAAAAAGTTAAGTGATCAAGCCAACTACAAAGGAAGGCTAAGGAGACTGCCTTTAAAGACACTGCCAATTATTAAAGACACTGCACAATTAAATAACAGCAATAGACATTGAAACAATGTGCAGATACAATCATATAAAGAACACATCCAACATCCTTGATAGCTTATCAACCAGACGAAGATTTCCTATTCCACAAAGATGCCACGTAAATATATGAAGATAGTTACCCTACTAGAAAACTGTTCTCCCAACTAATAGAAGATAAGTAAAACAGTTCCATCAGATATCACAAATTATATCAATGTTTATTGGGACACATCTGGTCCAATCACAACCAACCGCTCAGACAAAAAAGTCACCATATAGACACACCCCCCCCCCCCCCCACCCCAACACACCCACCACCCACCCCAAAATGTAGAAACCAAAAACAAATAAAACCCAACTCTTGAAATGGACAGAAACATAGAGCTGATTGCATCAGGAGTTGATAAAATGTGGGGAATAGAACATGATAGGTGTATTTTTTGGGTGTTTGAGTTTCATGGGATTCTAGGAGATTGTGTGGTTGAGAAGATTAGGGATTTGGATTTGATGAGATTTTCTTCTTATCTTTATTTCTTGCGTTTATCTGATAGGAATCAAGTGCAAGTAAGAGTCTAATAGGTGTTGGTATTTTTATCTATTTAAAAATCAGCATCCAATGCAAGATGGACGTTTTTGGTTGTTACTTTTCTTTATTTTATTTTATTGTGAATATGAGAATGATTGCTCCTCTTGAATAAAGCCTAAGAATTCATCTTCTTCGGCTCATCTTCAAGAATGGGAGAACGAGGAAAAAGGACCCCATCATAACAACCCAAAACAAACAATTCAATAACAAACACAACTGAAGTCAAATGAAGAATCTACCAATAGCATTACCAAATTTCAACTATTTGAGACTCCACTAATCTGAATACTGAATCTAACATTAGCATTACGAAAATTGGCCGCATGGATGCATGGTTTTTATAATCCAGGATTGTAAAGTCTTGGATTTGGCAAACTATAACCTGTATTTTATAAGCTAAAACCTAGACATTACAATCCTGAAAATTTACAATCCGAGTTTTAGCTTATAAAATACAGGTTTAGCTTATAAAATCCAGTTTTAGCTTGTACAATCCACGTCTATAAAATATTAAAATCCTTGTATCCAAACGCCCAAACTGTTTGAGACTCCATTAATCTGAATATTAATCTAACATTAGCATTACAAAATTTCAACTGTTTGAGACTCCATCAATCTAAAATTAGCATTACCATACTTCAACTATTCAAGACTCCATTAATCCGAATACTCACCATCCAAGATGAAAACCCCATAAAAAGATGTAATCATAAAAACCCACATAATAAGAAACATAGTCCATAAAATCAACACCAAAAAACAATTCAATCTATTTCTAACAATCAATCAACCACTTCCTCCGCATTAAACATTAAAACACGACCAACAACAAATAAAAAAACACTTAATCTTAAACCCGCATAGTAAGATGCCCAATCCATAAATTCAACAACAAAAACAAGCATCATAACCACCCAAAACAAGCAATTGACTAACAAATACAACTAGAACTATAATACTGAATCTAGCATAAGCATTACAAAACTTCAACCATTTAAGACACCATTAATCCAAATACCCAACATCCAAGAAAGCAAACAACATAAAAATAAAAAAAAGACAAAACCCTAAAACCCTCATAATAAGATAAAATTCAATCCATTTCAACCAATCAATCAACCTCTTGAAGAGACGGCCCCGCCGCGACCTCCTCAGCAGTAAACTTCCCCTTCCCTTTATCAGCAGCACGCCCTTTCGCCTTCCTATCAAGAAGAGACTTCCGATCCTTATCAAGCTTCAGCTTAGTAACAATTACCTTTGAAGGGTTTATCCCAACATTGACAGTAGATCCATTGACCTTCTCGCGTGTTATTCGCTCAACATGGATGACCCATTTCTTCCGGTAAACCTGTACGACCTTACCTTCCCGGCCCTTGTAGGTGCCCCGGACGACCTGGACTTCATCGTCTTTGCGGACCGGGACCGACCGGACGTTGTACTTGTTTCGGAGGTCGGATGAGAGGGGAGCGCTCATCAGGATCCGACGGACGCTTGATGGGGCGGTGAAATGGGCTTTTCTGCATTTGCGACGAGAGCTTGAGACTCTAGGGTTGTACTTCATGGTTGGTTTTTGGGGGATAGATGGGGGGTGTGGGAGAAGGGGGAGGGAGGGGTTCTATGTATTTGGGGGTTTTGAGTTTTTATATGTGGAGAGGAGGATGGGGAATGAGAATTGCTAGGGTTTGGGGTAATTTGACTAAAATGCCCTCTACAAGATTAGGGTTAGGGAGCTTTAATGGACCGTGTCAATAGACCAGACCATCCGAATCCGAACTACGCAGAATCTCCCCACTACCATGATGCGTGGGCTTATTTCAGAACCTGATCCTAACCCTCCGATCTGAACTGATCTGAATATGGAAATTTCCAAAAACCATTTATGGAATCTTCTACAGATCGGAGGGTTAGGATCATCCTATGGGAATGATTTTTGGGGCACAACCTATCTACGTTGTGCCCAAACAGATGAACGGCTTGGATCATCAAAAAAAAGTGGGCCGTACCTGTTTTACAAGACTTCACGTGTTTTCACGGCCACCCATCATATAAATTCTCTTATTATAGAATCCAAAATTATTACCCATTTTGAAATTACAATTACAATAAAATAACAATAGATGAATAGTCATTTGATGAATAATCATTTTACTATTTCATTTCTTATCGGAATAAGCATAGTCCTCGATCCGGTTTTCATATAGTAATTTACGGAAGAGAAAACGGTTCCTACACATATGTGTAGAGAGTTCTCTACACACTAGCTTAAAATACAGTGGGGGCGCACATTGTTTGGGTGATCCATTTTTTCACAAATTAGTTCTCTACACGTTTTCTCTCTCTCTCTCTCTCTCTCTCTCTATATATATATATAATATATATATATATATATATATATATATATATATATATATATATATTTGCATTAAACAAAAATGAAGAGACCCCTCCCTCTAACCCTAATTGAGGGCCTTATAAAGGGGATGATATATTCGCATCCCCCCCCTTTCTTCTCTTGGACAGCCCAGTATTTAGGACTATTCTTTTTACTCTTCTAAGGAGTGGTCTAAGGGGAAGGGGTGAATGTATTCTTTACTGTTGAATACAACCAATTGATATAGACACACCTCTCTTGTTTAAATCATCCATCCTCTCTTTGCAAATGATATTAACTCACCTTAGATTTGATAATGACACAAAGTCATTTCGTCTTCTCCTTCATTTCTCGGTTCGGTTCGGTTAATTTTTGGATTAAAACTCTAAAACAGTGAACCGAACCAATGCCAAGAAAAACCAAACCAAAAGGCCTGGTTCGGTTCGGTTTCTCGGTTTCGCCGGTTTTTTGTGCATGCCAACTTGATGTTTTGTTGAACAATGTGGTGGATCCTTATTTGAAAAGGTATTTCTCAATTTTCTACAAATACCTTGCTTTTCATTTTTATGTAGGATTTTTAATTTTATTTCACTTGATTTGAACTTTCATTGTGCTGGGCATCTTAAAGAGTCCCCAAGTTGGTTTGAGGATTAGCTTCCTTGAAATTTTTTTAAGGTACTAAGGTGTTAATGGTTGTGCTTGGGTTCAGCAAGGTAATTCTATTGCTATACTAATGCATGAACCTCCAACCTAAGACTAAGCTCACTGTTGGCTTTTATAATTAGTGTACTAGTATCCTTGGCCCATGCTATGCATGGGTGTAAAATGATAGGCCCCACAACATTGAAACATGAGGTATAAAATGGTGGGCCCCATCCAATGCATGGGGTTGGTTGGGTAGAGATGACGGACCCCAACTCATCAATGACATCAGGGGTAAAATGGTGGGCTCCACCCCATGCGTAGGTTTGGGTAGAGATGGTGGGGCCCATCCATCAAAACCTGAGGTGTAAGATGGTAGGCCCCTTCCCATCAACAACATGAGCTGTAACCCCATCCCATCAATAACTTGAGGTGTAAAATAGTGGGCCCCACCCTATGCATGGGTTTGTGTGGAGATGGTGGGCCCACCACATCAAAAAATGAGGTGCAAGACAGTGGGCCAAACCCATGCTAAGGCATGGTTATAAAATGTTCGGTCCCACCCTATCAAAACAAAACATGAGGTTAATTCATCTGATGTGGTTGTTCTCTCCTACAAAAGTGAGCCGCGAAATGGCTTTATGTGATATTTCATAGCAATTCCCACGACTTAATTGCATATTATTATTGTCTGCAAAAATAGGAGCCACGACTAAACTCTCAACGAGATTCCTCTAATCCAAGTGCAACCTTTCTTATAAGCCACGACTAAAATCCTGTTAATTCCTTGACACAAATATGGGCAGACACACTTGACGTTAGTGTGATCCACCCTTCTTTTGGTAGGTTCTATCACATTTCTCCCCTTAGGTCCGACCACAATTAAGGGAGCCAACGGAACCATTTTGGATCGGATCCACCTGTGTCTTAGACATGATGTATTCAAAAATCACTTATCAGTCGGATCGGATTCGGAGTGTTATTTAGGTTGCACTGTGTCTGGATAATGATCCATTTTAAATCGGGCTGTCCATCAGAGTGTGTTATTGGGTCCTACTTGCATTTTAAAGAGTTAAAATTTTCAAAAGAGGGGAAGGGAAACAATCACGAGCGTGTCCCGTAGTTGCGAGGGTGAACCACTATGTGACGATGTAGTGGGCTAGGGACGACGTAGGGTCAATGGTTAGAGAAGCAAGAGACGAGGGTGGCTCAACACTTCGGAGAGCTAAAGGAAAAATATACTAAAAATAAGAATCATTGGAAAAATGCATAACTTATTTTTTCCAAAATACCTCTAGAATAATGCTTAAATTTATAAAAAAAAATTAGATTATATTTCCGTAAAGAGAAAACGGTTCCTACACACATGTGTAGATAAGTTATCTACACACTAGCTTAAAATAGAGTGGGGGCCACATTATTTGGGTGATCGAAACCATTCATTTTTAAGGCCCTCACATAGATAGGGTGTCCACAAAAAATCAAATCCATTGGATCATCCTAACCATTCGAACTGTGGAGGCAAAAAATGGACTAATTTGTGAAGGTTTAAAGACATCCATTTTACCTCCACAAATCGTAGGGTTGGGATGATCCTATGGATCTGATTTTTTGTAGACACCCTATCTATGTGAGGGCCTTTAAAATGGATGGCTTGGATCACCCAAACAATGTGCGCCCCCACTGTATTTTAAGCTAGTGTGTAGAGAACTCTCTACACATATGTGTAGGAACCGTTTTCTCATATATATATATATATATATATATATATATATATATATATATATATATATATATATATATATATATATATAGAGAGAGAGAGAGAGAGAGAGAGAGAGAGAGGTGGGTGTGTGTGTGTGTGTGTGGGGGGGGGGGGGGGGGCGTATTTAAACCTTTTTTTTATTATAGATAAACGCATTTAACTACTTGATTTAGATTTGTACCGGATAAACCGTGAATCAAACCGAACCGAAACGGTCAAGATCGGTTATGTTTGGTTATACCTCAATCGGTTTAGTTATGGTTTGGTTTTCTCCAAACCGATGTGATTGGTTCAATTCAAAAAAACTCCCTAAACCGAACCGGACCGAACCATGTGCAGCCCTAACATCAAGAAGAGATGCAAGAAATGCAATCACACAAAACAAGAACCCAAGATTTATGTGATTTGATAGTGTGCCTATATCCACTGGAGAAAGGTTTCACTATTTCAATTTAAGGTTACAAACTATCCTTCGTAGCTAAGAAAACTCAAAAAGAACCTCACAACCCGTAATCCCAACATGTAGCTTATATATCAATGCCACTACATCAGAAAATTACTGAAATACCCTTTAGCACAAAACCAAAAATTAATGTGCAGCAAACATTAGTCCATCCGGGTACAGGTACTGCATCACTGCCAAAATAGAAGACATCTGCACAACACACTTTGTAGTTATGAAATCAAATTGGTAAGATCTTATCATCGGACTCATGTGGATACAGTCCAAAGGAATAATTCTAAAGCTACGACAAAGCCATATTAATACTTTTCACCCATTGAGTAAAATATTAAGCAAAAGTTTCTGCCCACCTTAAAGACGAAGTATATTTCTCAACTGTCTTTCCTGTTCAACGTCATAGATAAACCACTTGTCATGACATGTAATCGAATCCCAGTTATCAACTTCTGTGAATAAAAAGGAAAAAATGGCATTAGAACTCCATAGAAGGATTGCAGACCATCAGAACATTAACATGATTCGATGAATAAAAACCTTGAAGCACGAGATGTGAACGAGAACAGCTTTTCAATCTCCAATACACTTGACCATTTCCATTCAAAAGAATTGGATCTGTTCTAACAGTATCTGATCTTTGTTTCTCTGCAGTTACTGATGGGAAACAAAATAAATAAATAAATAAGTAGCCCATATAAATCAAAAGAAAAACAATACACATTAAAAATTTAATGAGCCCATTAAACTAGCTAAAGAAAGGGTGCACCAAAAAACCACTTGAAATATCGAAAATCTGCTAAGCTCAGTGAGGAACATGAAATGTAAAGAGAGAAAAGAAGACAATTGATTCAAGCAGAAAATGCTCAAGGGGTCAACCCTTGGAGAAACCCTGGCAAGAAACAAGGATCAGCCTTGTCTCTTGGGTGTGGAATGGATGGAGATGGGAATAACCCACTCTCACAATCGTGCGCAAGTCAATGTGGAAACCTGAATTCTGCATACCCAACGTTTCCCTTCCAAACCCCATTGAATGGAAACAAAAGTTACATCAATTTTGAAAGAGGTAAGTGTTAGAATGTGAGATATCTCAACCCTTGGATCATCAAGGATTAGATGAAAGGTAGTTGATTAGGTTAGTTAAGATTATCTTTTCTCATGTTTTTCTTATCTTCCCTTACCTATCCCTAAGTGCTCTAATATAAGCATAGTTTAGGGGTCACTGTAATCATCCAATATCTATCAAGTATTCGTTATTTATCAGTAAGGTGTGCCTGTGTGTGAATCTTAACAAGTTGCTCCTCTAGTCGAACATAAGAAACTCAAACAAATTTGTTACCTCCTCTAGTCGAACGTAGTTTTCTCATGGAAGACTACGTTCAAGGATATAAAACCCATAATATGATTATCATCAAATAGTTTCGAACGAAAAGTTTAATTTTAATCTTGAAGTTCATTAATGAAGTTTTGAGTCAAATCAACTCATGGATGACATAGCCTTATACTGAACTTTGAAATTTGGCCGTTCAACCTGGATTGTCTCATGTGTTTCCATATAAGAAGATTTATTCCAACCAACACTCTACATCCTAAGTGGCCGGCTATCAATCGATTGCCTGCCCAATCTATACTACAAAAAATCTTCTACAACATATCTACATGGTTAACATACAAATCTTCTCAAGAAGAAAACACTTGGAAAATGCATAAAATGACTTGCCACAATGTGTATGTTATATCTGGTTGAGTGGTGGGAACATAGAATAACTTAAGTCTAGTACATTCCAACATCTTCAAAAACACCACTAATATTTGTATGAAGAGACTAATTCCATCGAAATAAACCATGGTTTAGATCCAAGTTCCCATATTCTTTCAAAAGACACAAAGCATATAAATGAAAATACCTGCTCCTTAATCATACGGACATAATGACAAAGAAATATTTCAAAGAAACCAAGACTTTAATATCACACCGATTCAAATAATTCGTAAGTAGATGAATAGTTTTAGGGAAAAACTCCAATTACAATAATAGCATAAACACGAACAATAAGGATAGAAGTTCCTATACCACCTCACAAATAAGGCATGATTAGAATGTCTCCTCTTGAAATGAATCTTAAACATGACAATAACTATTAAACCAATCTTTAGGAGTTTGTCTTAAATCCACGACTAGCTTTTCCTAATCAGAACTTTAAACCCAAAGTTGGATGCTTCAAATAAGCTTCCTCTTGAAGATCATAATGAAGAAAAGTATAATAAGTTACATGAGTCTGTTCATCAAGAAAATAAGTTTAAAAAATGAAAAAACTTAAAAAGGGCTCGTACATCTAGTACCAGTACGAGGTGCATAATTGCCAAAAGATGTTGTGTAGCCAACAGAAAGAGGGCTTAACAAGCATGTGAAAAAGCTTTATGATCCGTATTCTACTTCTAACCCATATAAGAGGACTTAATAATCATTGAGGATATTTGATCCACCACTTCCAGAATTTCCAAAATCATCCACTTTACCTTAAGTCGTAAAACACACCTTGATCAAGGAAATAGAAATAATTTTAAGGCCTTAGTACAAATGCTAACAAACAAAACGTTGATATAGAGTTTAAAAGCAAGTTTCAGAATCTACAAAATAGAAGATCAAAACAACCTAGTATTAACTTCAATTGTCCCTTTTCCTAAGTTAATAGGAAATGAAGCATCAATAAGTTTATAAGGATTAAGAGTAGAAAACAGCTTATTTGATGCAACCTTCTCAACCTCCACGGCTTCCCCCTTGACAACATTGTAAACCACTAAAACTTTTTTGCTCAATACGTTTAGAGCTTTGTGGAATCCATATTTCTCACATAAAAATATTGCAATGATATTGTCGCAAAAAAGGGTTGGGAGTTTATGGCTTCCAACAAATTGATGAATTTCACAACTAGAAAAGGGTGAACTGGCTATTTTTTATTCACCTATATTTCTAAAGGTATTATATGTTTATATAATTATTTTGCAAAAATTAATGAATGTTTTCATTGGCTGGATACATACAAATTGAATTGGAATATATGATTTTCCTTTGTAGGCTCAGCAGTGCATTATTGCATAATAGGAACTAAGGAGAGAGGAGAGGGGCCTAGATGCAAATATGTGTGATGGGCTGACCCTTGCACGGAAGGTTTGTCGTCTTACAATTTTCTAAGGCACACTAGTTGTATGGGTTTATGTCTCATGTCTCCCTGGCTTTCAAGATAAGTGGAAGTTTTTTTTTTGTCACATTGTCCCTCGAAAACCATTGACTTCATGTATTTGGATTATAGATTATGTCAGTTTATTTCCCTAAGGTTTTCGTTGTGGAGTATATGGGTATTTCTTGGATTTAGAACATGTGAATTGTTGCATCTCTCCTTACATCCCGTGAATTGATTCTCTGGTCATGTGTAGACCAATATATGGTTGACATCTATGGTATAGGTGTAGAAGACAATGTGATGATTCTTGATCAGATATGAGTGTATACAAGAACATTGATTGGATTGCAATGAGAAAAAAAATTCTAAAGCACTACCTTGGTATTAGTTTGGTACCCCATCATCAAAGATTGCTTTGGTCAGTTTGACTGCGTGACTGACTCTATGCGTACTTCATAGTTATGAATATTGTTTCATCCAGCATTTCAATTCGATCAATGCGCGGGTGTTTCGTTTTAAAAAAAAATGCAAGGGCTAAAAAAACTTAAATACTTAAAATAAAAATCAAGTTTGAAATGTTCAAATTTCTTACAGATCACATCTCATCTCTCAAACCCGAAAGAATGCAAATAAAATATAAAATTTAGTATGTTGTTGTGCAAGGGCATTGTATTCTATTGGTTATTGATCATCAGATTTGGATCGTGCACGATATAGCAGCTGCACGGGTGTGGTCATTCATTGAGAGGGAGGTAAAAAGAAATAAAATAACCAAAATACTATATAAAATAGCCAAAAAATAAGGTCACAAGGTAGAAAACCAAAATATAGCCACTGTGGGGCTTTTCTATAATTTAAATTTGATTTTAGAAGAAATAGGGCATTTCGCCAAATGCCTTGTTTCATCATGTTTCGTCCGATGGGAACAAAACATAGCAAAATGAGATGGTACTGGTACAGAACAGGCATTTGAGTGGAATGTTTCATTCATTTTAGACGAAACAGAATGAGATTAACAAAGTTGTTGAGCTTCATATCCAAAACGTACTTGTAGATACCGTATACATTGCTTCTAGCCTCTCAACACGAGCTTTCTCTCTCTCACTTCTTATTTTTGATAAATGGATGGCATGCTCAGGAGTTAAAAGAGCACCATCATTTCTTGAGGAGAGAATCAATTGGTCCACCTCATCTTTCAGCTTTTGCTTCATGATCTTCTCCTACAGATAAATACATAAACAAATCCATTTTTAGAACAGCCACCACAATAAATTTATTTGAAGGTAAGATACGAACTATGTGCTCGAAAAAAGTGAGTACCTTTTCTTTTGCAGCCAGAACTTTTGTGTTTGCTTCCTTCTTTCTTTCAATGAATTTTGAATTTTCCCCATCGATCCAACTTCTCAAGTATCTAAAATTGAAAATTAGTGAATTACAATGTGATATGAAAACACAGAAAGAGAGTCAGAGAAAAAACACTACTATTATAAGACGAAGACCCGAGTATCACTTACTCTGTGCCAAGAGTTTCATCACAAAGAATATTTAAGAGTCTAAGCTTTTTTGAAGAATCTAGCTTATCGTATCCATCAACACCTCCATTAAAACAACCAAGGGGAAAATCCTTTGACGCATAATGTGATTTAGAGATATATTTCCCAAGAGCTTGAAACCATGAATTACCGCTGCTTGAGGAATGTAATGGAGGAGATATAGAAGAAAAGTAATTAAATACAATCAAATGATTTTCTCAATGAAAAATTCAAATAAAATTGCAAGGGAAAATATTCACTCTTTTCCTAAGCCTTTCTGCATCAGGGACAGCAACTTGATATGAAACTGCACATTTGAAGAATACAATCCCTGACGCCTGGTACGCCCACGTGTTAGTTCTCGAAGAACTGATTCTGGCTCACCTTTCTTTAGATTAAGAGCCTAAAAAGTAGCAAATGTCTTAAAAGTAAAGCATGGGACAACATAAAACAAAGCTCAGAGTACAAATCAAATAAACCTTAGTTAAGACTTTATTTAGACATAATAAAGAGAAATTGATGTACTGGAAATAAAAAGGGCTTAAAAATAAAAAGCAAATTTTTTGCAAAATTCAGTGTCATATGTAACTTGAGGATAAAAGCTAGAAAAAACAATAATGTAGTAAATCCAATGCCAACCAGAATGGCTACCAAATGTAGGCACAGAGATTTCTGATCAGAATAGAGGCATAATTTTGCGGTGGACTTCAGACAAAAAAATGAAATAAAAATCAAAAGCAAGTTCTAATTTTGAACTCAAACTACAAACATCAACTAAAAGGCTTCACATAACAAACTAGATCTGAATCTGCATCCATACCAGAACCAACAACTCACTGATACCATACAGACATTGCCAGACTGTACATTAGAAGCTCAAAAAAGTCAAGCATATACTTTTTATCATAAAACACGCCAATCCATCCATTCAAGCTATAAGAAATCTTTAACTCCTTCAAACAACCAATTTCTCTAAAAGTTTAAGCTGTTAGAGTTGACGCTATTTAATCATTTATACTTCAAAACTCGACCTCGAGTGTGACCCCTCTTCTTTTGGTCTGGCCATACACGTGGCACATGTGACCCCTCTTTTGTGATACGTGCACACATGGATTTTTAATATCAAGGAGTTGTTGGGTTTTGAACCCAGGACCTGCCATGAGGCAATGACTCTGATAATATGTGAAATAACCAATTAGTCTAAAAGCTTAAGCTGTTAGAGTTGGTGTCATCTAATCGTGTATACTTCAACAATCTCAATGTAGAGCAAAATGTTTGAAATATTTTTCAGTTATCTATTCCATGTAGACTAATCCCCCAAAGGGAAAACAAAACCATATTACATTTTACCTTTCCGAAAGCAGAACAAAATTCCAAAAACTGCAAGGCTGGTCCAACATCATCTGCATATAACTCAATGCCAGCTACATTTGGTAAGACATTGCCCTGAGGCAACTTGATACCTGAACGGGGATCTTCGTTATGGCTTTTAACATTATAATTATCCATTTGACAACATTTACCAATCGAAAAAGGCTTGGCTTCAGAATAAGTATTATTTTTCTGCTGCCTCTCTCCTAACTCACCAGAGTTCACCTTCAGATAATTACAGCCATGTAAAGGCTTACACAAGTTCAAATCACATTGTTCAACAAAAGAGTTTTCCTTTCCAAGGCATCCTTTCGTAGGCTTTAACCCCTGACAAAAACCCATGGATGGATTATAACAACCAAAATACAAAGCATTCAAACAAATTTCCCAACAATGAATAAATTACCATACCTTGCTAGTGACATCCGATTTATTCGGAGATGTGGGTAAATCTTTAATGGTCTTACATTGCAAGTTCGAGCCACATTGTTCAACAGAAGGGTTTTCCTTTCCAAACTTTCTTTTATAAGGTAATAAGCTCTGTTTAAAATCAATGGATGTGTCATAAACAACACATAAACCTGTCAACCAAGTCACCCAAAAAAAAAAAAATCTGACCTTGCTAGAAACAAAAAAATTAGCATTCAACCCATAAGAAGAGAGTCTAAACGTCGTATTATTGTATTTTCTCTCTGTATAAATCCTTGTTTGAACAAACAAAAGAAAGATTTATGCACAGAGAGAAAATACAATGCTACTACGTATAGACTCTCTCTCTGCTCTATTTTTACTTGTTTTGGTATGTGGGTATTTGAAATTTAACCTGGTGGAAAGTCTTGCCATTCTCAGAATCGTATATTGGGCCTAAGACTACGGGAACCCTTGGAGATTTCGTGGGTTCCATTGCCATGGATTTTGCAGAATGGAGCAAAAGCTAGGGTTTGGTGATGTGGGTCCTGCTCCTTTGCTTGCAATGTTGTGAGAAATTGTTGTTCTGGCCTACTCTCGGTTTTGATTTTGGCGGGTGAGAGAGGTGAAAAAATTGTGGCGGGTTTCTTCATTTCATAGTCGGAAACCTTTTTGTAGGGTGAAATGTTGAAATTTGAAACATTCCCGCTCTCCACCTGAAGGAAGCAACGTGGAATGGGCCCACAGAGAGTGAATATCCAACCATTGAGACAAGTGGGGCCACTTGTTTTTGGTCCAAAATCATTTATTTCCTAAGCCTTTGTTATAGATATCCCATGAAGATAGTACTGCTGTTGGATCAAATATCAAGGCAGGCAGGTAGGTGTATGCCCTCGTAGTCCACTATTTTTCAAAAAGTACTGTAGAGAAAACACCATAGGATGATCCAAACCGTCCATTTGATGGGTCGCAGTGAAAATAGGTTGTGCCCGAGAAATTATTTCCATAGGATGATCATAGCCCTCCAATCGGTAGTGTATTATGTTTACCTCTATATATTGGAGGGTTGTTATCATCCTATGGAGATGATTTTTGGGCCACATCCTATTTACATTGTCACCCATCAAATGGACGGTTTGGACCAACCTATGGTATGGTCCGTACAGTACTTTTTGAAAAAATAATGGACTATGCGGGCTGACACATGCTTCTTTTGATGAATAAAGACAATTATTTTTTGTTTTCTCACCGTATTCGCCAGAAATTGGTGTGTTAGAATCACGTAATACGGCTGAATTTTATTGTGTGACCCATCCACGGAAAGGCCAGGGAAATAAATGGTTTTGATCATTGAGCAACGGGCCCCACTTGTAGTTTTCCCTCTATTTTTTCCTTGGAAAAAATGAGCATCCATAATATATGAACACCCTCCTCCAGGCGTGCAACTTGGGTCGGTCTGAACCCGAACCCGACGGGTTCAACCCGGTTTTGGCTTGGGTTGGGTTAGGGTTGGGAAAAGGGAACCCAATCTAATTTCGGGTTGGATTAGGGTTGAGACCTTGGCAACACGAACCCGACCTCCATCCTCTAATTTTTTTCGTGATTTTCTTAGGATTATATTTTTTCCTTGTATTTTTAAATTTGGTCCTAGATGAACCCGAACTCAACCCGACCCGATTTGAGACGGGTTGGGTTAGGGTTATCCATCCTCAACCCGAGGCTCGGGTCGGGTTGGGTTGGGTTTTAGGGAATGCTATCTCGGGTTGGGATAAGGTTGGCCTCAACCCTACCCGAGTTGCACCCCTACACTCCTCTAGCCAATGATAATTGTTACGATTTGACCCAAATGATGAATCTTGGGTTCACATGTCATATGTTTGTGGAGCAAGATCATCAATCTAGTAGACCATCACGAGGTAACCCACTAGGTCTAACTCCGGTACCTATTTGATATTCCATCAATAACATGAATGCCTACAAACATCAACGATTTACTCACTTTTGCCGAACCCTAAGGGCATGGGCATGTTTGGCAGCCGTGATAAAATATTGGTAGGCCAATTGTGAGAGACGGGCCGAGAGGGAGATACTTGGGAGGGTGGGACTGAGGGGAGCCTGAAAAGTCCTTGAAAAACAGGTAAAAACCCAATCTTTCACTTTTTTTTTACGGATTTCTTGTGATCTCTCCATGCCCTCTATAGTCTATACTCTTACCTGCCTCTTTTTCAGCTCTTATTTCACAATCGGACCGACTAATCAACGGCCCCAATTGCGTGATTCTGTTCGCCCAACGGTTCTAGCTCTCTCTCGGTCTCCCTTTCGAGAGTTTATAAGGTTTCCACACATGGGAGTGCATGTTTTTTTAACAATAAGGTCAAGCACGCCGTGTTCAAAGATCCAAACCATTCATTTATTGGGCTCAAATTTAGATAGGCTGTGCCCCCAAAAATGATTTTCATCGGATGATCCTAACCTTACGATGTGTAGAGGGGAGACCCATTATTAAAATTGTCTATAGGTTGAAGGGGTAGGATCACCCTATCTAGATTTTTACCCCCTTTTCTTTGCCAGGCCACCCCAACCCCTCTCCCCCGCTACTAGAGGAGGCTGGCAGGGAAGAAAAGGGGGGAATGGGCCATATGCAGGCAAACCGTTTAATGTTAGGTGTTAGAGATGGGCCATCTGTCAAGATACAATTTCAGAGTCGCGAAAAGACCTTCCAACCACCCCTGTCCACTCGCCACGTGTCCAATTCTCTATCTCTCTCTCTCTCTCTCTCCCCGTTGGAGACAGAGAATATTCGAGTGTGGAGGTCTTCGATCTTATCTCATTTAAGGGCCCACTCATGCTGACGTCATTACAAGAGGAGTGCGAATATTCATATTTCCACCCCTTGAAAGATTCCATCCTTTTCCTTGTTCCATATTCATACGCGACGCCCCGTCTTCGACTCCCCCGTCCTCCTTCTCTCTCATTCCTTTTTCCCCCTTTCCCTTTTGTTTTATTGTTTCTTGTCTCCCAAGTATACTCAAATACATCCCTTCAGATTCTCTTTCTCCTTTCCCTTTCCGGACCTCTCAATGCTCAAAACCCCTTTCAATTCCCCAATCTCCATCTCAAAACATACCTTTTTTCTTTTTTTAACAGATAAGATGGGTGGATTAAAGGAATACGTTGAAGCATTAGAAGAAGAGCTTAAGAAGATTGAGGTCTTCCATAGAGAACTTCCTCTCACTTTCCAACTTATCACCCAAGGTATCTTATCTTATCTATCTCTCTCTCTCTCTTTTTCTCTTCTATATGTTGAAGAACTTAATTGGGTCTTTTTTTTTTGGCAGCTATTGAGAATTGCAAACATCAGATTCGGACTGAGTTGTTATTCCCTTTGCGTGGAGGGTCCGATTATGAAGCAACTTCGGGCGAAAGTCATCCTGTTCTAGAAGAGTTCATACCTCTCAAACGTAGCTCTTCTTCTTCTTCTCAAGATGAAAACCAGCAAGGGATCACTGCCAGCAATAAAGATGATGATGAGAATAAACCCGATTGGCTTAGATCCGTCCAGCTCTGGAATCAGGACTCCCAATCTGACCCACCTCTTCCTGAAAAACATGTAATTTTATTTGTTAATCTATAATTTCTTCACCCTTGCCATTGCAATGATATTTCCACTCCCTTTTCTTCCAAAAATTAGACAAAGGGGTCAGTAAAATGGGTGGATATATCATTTCCCTTTCATATATTTCTACTTTTGATTTGCTAGGAAATTTCGAGGAAAGCCAATTTGCGGCGTGTGATAACGGATGAAATAAATGAATAAGGCAAAATCTGCCAAAATGTCAACGTGTTTTGCGAGCAAATCAATTGCTTGTTTCGAACAAAGTTCCTCCAACCCCTTGCTAATTGCTCTAATAGCAGGGGGTGGGAAATATAAATCCCTTCTAAAGCAAAAAGTAAGTATGGAATTGATATTTCCACACCCCTTGCTATCAGAGGGATTGGAGGAGGAAAAATTGAAGGCACTTAAGAGTTGGTTGTTTTGAAGTACAAATGATTAAATTACTCTAATAGCTTAAGGTTCTGGAGTAATTGGTTGTTTCACATCTTTCTTCTTCTTCTTCTTCGTCTTCTTTTCTACAGGATCCAGCACAGAAACCGCTGGTGGTAGAGCCCAAAAAGGGTAGGGGAGCATTTCAACCCTTTTGTAATCAAAACAAACGAACAGAAAGTTCGAGTGGCGGTACCGGAGATGAGAAGGGCGGGCATTCATCTAATCGGAAGGCTAGGAGATGCTGGTCGCAGGAGCTACACCGGCGCTTCTTACATGCACTTCAAAAACTGGGTGGTTCACATGGTTTGTCTCTTATAAACATATATATATATATATATATATATATATGAGGAAACTGTTATGGTGAGCTTAAGCGCCCAATCACATGGGGGCCCACTTTGTTAGGATGATCCAAAGCATTCATTTTAAAGTCCCTTACATAGATAGGGGGTGTACCAAAAATCAGCTCCATAGGATCATCCTAACCCCTCCATTTGTGGAGGACAAAAATGGACAGACACAAATCTGCCCATTTTTTGTCCTCCACAAATGGAGGGGTTAGGATGATCCTATGGAGCTGATTTTTGGTACACCCCCTATCTATCATAAGGCCTTGCAAATGAATGGTTTGGATCACCACATGTGATTGGGGAGCCATGTGATTGGGGAGCTTAAGCTCACCATAAGTTTGGTGAGCTTAAGCTCACCAACAGTTTCCTCATATATATATCCCAGCCTTTTGTCTGTTCGTGTTAAAAATTAACTTCATTTTCACAAAAATACAAAGAAATGTGAAGATCCTGCAAGAATACATGGGAACCTGCAAAAATAAGGCTTATGAAATTAAGCCAATGGATGCTAAAAGGGAAATTAGGAGTGAGATTAGGGATTCTTTTCTTCAGTGAGTTCTTATTCTCTAAGGAGGGTGCTGACTGGTCAATCCTTCCTTTTGCCACACATGTAATCACATCGATGATTTTTCTGAATCTCAAGGTATCTATACCTTATGTAGAGGCCTCTACTTTATCTTCCCTTCAATTTTCCTTAAAAAAAATTTCATTTCCTTTGACTTTCATTTCCATTCATGTACGACCACCCCAATCATACACACTCACCTAAGACAACTATCCTTTCATATGGTGTGATATTATTAACCACCTGATGAGTCACCCCATACTAAACTGGTTCACCAATACGTGTGGCAAACTCATCATCTCCCAATGTTCCCACTACACATGCAATATGATTGATAAACACACAGTTGAAAATCAATTTTCAATAGAAAATATTTGGGGCAGTGATAAATCGACCCCATATGGGACACATTATGAGAGAAAGACACATAGGGAGTCGATTTAAGATATATGGGGTCGATTTATCACTCCCCAGTATATAGTACATACTATATAATTTAGAAATCAATGCATGTGGGTGTGTGCAAAGTGTATGGGGATTGTCACGCAATGATCATTAACGTCACGGAGATCTCCGATCAGGGGATGGAAAAACAGACGAGGAAGTGAGGTAAATGCTGGAAAGGGGTGTGGAAATATCATTTCCTACTAATTTTTCTAACAAATGGTACATGAAAAATTGAAAATGCTGGGTTGGTTTTGTTTCAGCTGCAACTCCAAAGCAAATAAGAGAATTGATGAAGGTAGATGGGCTGACCAACGACGAAGTCAAAAGCCATTTACAGGTGAGCTCTTCCTTTTCAAAACTTCTTTCTCTACTTTTGATCTTGGTTTTAAAAGGGCAGTGATACTCCCCTCCTGATGGATATTTTCCCCCCTTTAACAGAAATCGTTAAATTTTATGCTTTCGGAGTTAACGGTTGCTTCTCCACTCCTTCATAAAAGTTAACGAAAACTGTTTAAGGGGGCCATGAGAGAGAGAGAGGGGGGAATATCACTGCCCGTTTTAAATTGATAAGAGTGTCACGTGATGTCACTGTTAGAAGATATTTGAATATCTTTTCATTGATTTTCTACTGCGATTCTCTCGATTCTTCCTGTGCCTTTCTCTTCAAGGAAACCAAAATAGTAGCTTTTTTAAAAAAAAATTTGACACAGAGAACGAGGTCGGTTTGGTAAAAAGTTGCTTTAAATCTATGATAAACCTACTGTCCCAATCACCAAACACGAGCTCCCATGTGGGTATGCTGACAAATTCGCCCACTTTTCCTCCTCGGGTCAGCACCCTCTGGTGAGAAAAGTACGGAATGTGGGTAAAAGTCTCGAAAAATTACAAATTTTTGTACTTTTTAAAAGAAGCATTGGTTGATTCTTAAAAAAATGGGTGGTAAAAAGATTCTTCAAAAATAGGTATTAAAAGACCCCAGTACCCTTCTGACATCAACAGAAACGTTCTTTAGCTTCATTTTAGTTTGTCTGAATGTGAATTTGAACCAACGTAACCTTGGGTTCGTTTCTATCTTGGCCGTCAGAAATAACCAAAGACGGATGGGTACTTTACACGAGTTAAAAAAAATTTGGAACGATGGCACCTCTGTACACATCTAGTTTGGTTTGGATTTGAAATTTTCCTTTGAACCCAGAATCCCTTGGATTCGTTTAAATCTTGGTTGTCGTCAATATGTATAGACAGTCGGATCCACGACACGTGGACATCAATATGGAACGATGGCGTCTTCTAATAATATCGTCTCTTTGTATGAGATTCCGTCGGCGTATCCCATTATTAACTTCGGTGTACCCATTATTAACGCCGGTGTACCCCTGAATTCTGTCGGCGCACACCCTATTTCTGCTTGCACCTTATTTTCGGCGGCGTACCTCTTGATATTCCGGCGGCGTACTTTAGAATCCGACGGCGTACTTGATATCTTTGAACGATGGTTGTTCCTTGAATCCGGCGGCGTACTTGATATCTTTGAACAGTGGGTGCTCCTTGCTGACGACGTACTTGATATCTTTGAACGGTAGTTGTTCCTTGAATCAGGCGGCGTACTTGATATCTTTGAACAATGGGTGTTCCTTGCCGATGGTGTACTTGATATCTTTGAACGGTGGGTGTTCCTTGAATCCGGCGGCGTACTTAATATCTTTGAACGGTGGGTGTTCCTTGAATCTGGCGGCGTACTTGATATTCTGACGGCGTACTCTAGAATCCGGCAGCGTTCTTAGCCAAAAGAGACGTGAGAAATAATAAAATATCAATAACGTCGACGTTATAAGCCAAAAGAGACGTGAGAAAGAATAAAATATTTATTAACGTCGTCGTTCTCAACCAAAAGAGGTGAAAAACAAAATCCTGGAATATGTGGGTGTGCCACGTGGAACCCCTCCTCAAAAAACGTAAAACTCTCTCTATAAGGCAATATATTTGGACTGTAGAAAAAATCTCACCATATCCCACGGTTTTAGCAAAATTATTTCTATTACTCAATATCCCACGTATAATAGCAAAATTGTTTCTATTTATTGGAGAAAAAATCTCCACTATGTCCCATGATTTTAGCAAAATTGTTTCTATCTCTCAATATCCTACGTATATTAGCAAAATTTTGGCGAATTAGTTATATTTTGCCTCGTGCTTCGCACGGGTTGTCCACTAGTATTCAATAATGTAGCCATTTTCACCTAAAAGATAAGTGAGAAATAATAAAATGTTACTTTAAAGATAATGATTGACGTTGGGTTGTCAATTTGTCAAGAAGGGCAACATACGAGCACTCTGTTGATGTCAAAAGGGCACTAGGGTTTTTTCCCACCAATTTTGAAGAATCACTCGCGTTTTGATGCTTGTTTTAAAAAGTACGCAAAATCCGTAATTTCTCGAAACTTTTACCCACATTCTGTACTTTTCTCATTTAGGATTCTCTTTTTACACTAAGGCTCTGTTCACTTGCGTTCCCTGAAAAGCAAATCCTTGGAAAACAACCTCTTTTTTCTTTGACAAGACCTTGACAAGACAGAATTCTGGTGTTCACTTGCTTTCCAGTGAAAATAGAACTATACATGTGAAATTTCTGCAATAAGTCAAAAAATGACATGGAAAAGCCCATTTCCCCTTCTTTAGGGATTTCATTTCCGACCAAAAACACACGGATTTCTTTTCCCTGGGAAACTAGTGCAAAAAGTAGGGCAAGCAGTTTCCCTTGAAACCTTTTCCTGCGCAAGTGAATAGTCCAGAAACAGTCAGGGGAAACCTTTTCCTGCACAGATTCCCTGGATTTCTTTTCCTAATGCCACGCAGATTCCTAGGAAACATTTTCTTTTCCTTCCCTGGGAAAACAAGTGAACAGAGCTTAAAAGAACTCTCTTTTCTTCCCCGTGCCAGCCCCACTGTAGCGTGTTGTAAATAGAAAAATACATGCGTTTTTCTCAATTCTTGTCCCAACTTTTACAAAACTTCTTAATCTTGCAGATATTTTGCGTACTAAATTATTCCTGAACTTTGTAACTATTAGTCTATCATGCAAAAAAAAAAAAAAAAAAAAAATTCATGGCAGCAAAAGGTGCCTTCACTGTATAAGTGTCAACTTTTTTTTTTTCTACATTTGCATTCGTTTTTCTCCTCTGCCCATCCAATGATTTCACTCATCGACTGCATTTTGTTTCAGAAATATCGGTTGCACGCAACGCGACCCACCCAAACAATTCCACCCAGTGGGACCCCTCAACCCCATCAATTCGTTTTAGTAGGGGGTATATGGGTCCCACCGTCTGAATATCGATCATCAGTAGCATCTACGAGCATTGCCACCCACGAGATCTATGCTCCTGTAGCCATATTGCCCTCTCAGCACCAACAATGTCGAAAGCAATCGCAGCAGACTCCGACGAGTCCCTTGCATTTGGAAGATAGGAGCATTAGAGAAGAACATAGTCTCGGAGATGACGATAACACCAATCTAAACTCTCCCGCCACGTCCACCACCACATCTCCTCCCTTATGATTCTACTCATTTGACACTCATAAATTATGTTTTGTATTACTGCATTTCTCATTTGAGAGGAGTTATAAATATCAAGTTTGATATATGAACGCATCTCTATTGTGGATGTTGCCCGTGGGGACAGAAATCTTTGGATAAGCTAATCCTTGGATGAACAAAATAAGCTATGGCCACATTCAATGAGCAAAACTCTATTGACTAATTAGCTTAGGATGCTCCATTAAATAGATACTTAGCATGTGAACAGGCTATCTATTGTTTGCTCTACTATTTTTTTATTGTACTATTTTAGAGGACAAAACAATTACTATTCAGTTTATTAAGTTTGTTTTTAATCTTTCAATCTATTGATTTGGTTTTTGCTAAGAGTGGTCGCCTTTATGTTATGAATAAGTCAAGAAAATAATTTTTTTTTTCACATAAAAATCCCTAACTTGTATAATATTTATTGTCTAGTCAGCCAGAATCATGATTTAATCAGGAAGATAACCTTTTTTCCAAAGAAAGAAATTAAAAAAAATTTAATAAGTCCCTAAATAGTACCTATGTCAACATACATTTGATATTCTTCCTTTTTTTAAATAAAAATGCCATTTTTATAATCCTTAAAACATAATTATTTACCTTTCTTTAGGGTTTTTGTTAGAACAGCAAATATAGTTGTCGCTCTAGTAATTAAAGTTGCATAAATTTATAATCTTTTATATCTGATTGCTTAGGGCATGAACCAACACTGTTCCCTATGCTGATAATATATACTCTCTTATTTCTGATACGTAATAAAAGAAATTCAGTGATATAAGTTATAAGAGATTAACTTGTTAGAAAACTTTGTTCAAAATATATATTGTATGCAAGTATATAGGAGAAGGAATTGAGAAAGAAAATAAAAAATACGGTTACAAAATTCACTGATCTCAAGCTCGTAACCATATTGTGTGATACTAACATACGGCGACAACAGACTCCTGCTTGCAGGGGCGAATGCACATATTGTTGTGGGGTCCATCCCCATGTGACCCCAACCCACCCACTCGTCTCTTAATTAAAAGAGAGAGAGAGATAGTCCGTGGTGGCATTTTCACAACAGTGAAAAACAAAAACAAAAACGTGAGGAGAGGAGAAAAAGGGAGAAGAGAAAAGGGGTTTTTCTCTTGGGCATCTAGGGTTTGCTTTGAGGTAATCCTAAAGAGGGTTTGGAAATCCTAATCTCCATTGAAACTTGAAGTCTTTGCTTGGGCAAGAAAGAAGAGGGAAAAGAAGCCAAAACCTAGGGTTTTGGAGTGGTTCTTAGAGAAGAAGAAGAAGATCTCTCACGCTTGGTTTTTTGAGGTGGGAAAGCGTTCTTTTGCAAGGGTTTCATGAGGTAATCCGTATTTCCTCCAAGATTTGATTGTTAATCTTCTATTCTTGTGTATTTCTCAAGTTTTTGGGAAAACTTGAGAAGAAAGACTTTGTATTTCTCTTTTCGTAGTGGATTTCTTTCGGAGTTTGTCCCTTGGTTTTTCCCTTCACATCGAAGGGTTTTCCACGTTAAAATCGTGTGTTCTTGATTTGTGTGGTGAATTACTATTTCTGCGCTTTGTTTTTTCTTGTTCGTGGCTATTTTCTTGATTCGCAGATAGAAGGGGGAAATTTAGCCGCCGCGGTGTATCCGTGTTTTCCCCAACAAACTGGTATCAAAGCCTTCGTTGTTGGTTATTATTTATCTGTGAATCAAAGATGGAGGCAAGTACCTCATCAAGGATGATTACCCTAAACGGAGGAAATTGGTTAATCTGGATAGCCAAGATGGAAAACCTGTTATATTCAAAAGACCTCTATTTGCCGATTGAAGGTATAGGGAAGAAGCCAGAATCTGTAAAACCTGATAATTGGAAGAACTTGGATAGGAAAGCTGTTGCTTGTATCCGACAATAGCTAGATGATGTTGTGTTCCACCATGTGGCAACAGAAACTAGTGCAAGTTCATTGTGGAAAAAGTTGCATGATTTGTATGAGAGAAAGACGGCTGGAAATAAGGCGTTCTTGATCAGAAAACTTGTGAACTTGAAGTTTAGAGAGAATGGGTCAGTTACAGAGCATCTGAATGAGATGAAGAGCATCGTGAATCAGCTTGCCGCTATGAAAAAGGTGCTAGATGATGAGCTACAAGCACTGTTATTGCTAAGCTCATTACCTGACAGTTGCTAAGTTGCATGGGTTAGTGGCTAGATGATCTCCTGCTCTCTTGCTGTCAAATAGAGGGGTAAGAAATCCGAAAACGACGGTTAATCTCTTTCTTCTCTTATCCCCCATCTACAATTTTGAGGGAATCCAAGATTGTAAAATCTGTGTATCCAAACGGCCATTTTGTTGTCTAGTCAGCGAGAATCATGATTTAATCAGCAAGGTAACCTTTTTTTTTATTTTTTAAATCCTTAAATAATACCTATGCCAAAATACATTTGGTATTCATTCTTTCTTTTCTTTTTTTAAATAAAGATGCCATTTTTTTAACCCTTAAAGTGTAATTATTTGCCTTTCTTTAGGGTTTTTGTTAGAAAAACAAATATAGTTGGTGCTCTAGTAATTTAAGTTCCATAAATTTATAATCTTTTATATCTGATTGCTCAGAGGATGAACTCTCTTATTTCTAATGCTTAATAAGAAAAAAAAATCAGTGATATAAGATATAAGAGATTCCTTGTGATTGGATTATCGATCCACCACCCTCAACCCCTAGTTGCTCGAAATGACAGCACTCTTCCCCTGTCCTCTGAGTTTGCTTCTAGTGAAGTTCTTGGGAAAAACTACTTTAGATATTTTTTTGAAATGGTTTTTTTTTTTTTTTTTTTTGAAATGGAACTACCCTGAGATATCATCTAATTTCAATCCAATTCTTCCCAATTCACCTCTGAAAGCTAGAAGCCTTCTTCCTTGCAATCCTACTCCTCTGAAATCTACAAAGGATGATGATGCTCGTACCAGGAAGAGTGCTTCCGATTCAAAGGATAGAACTCTCCCTGGAAAAACCTCTTCAATGATAACCCTATCACCCCAGCTTCACCTAGCCCTCCTTCTCCTACCAAGCTCAACCATATCTTTCCAGGAGAAGAGGAAAAAGCTAGCATGGAAATTATGTTTCAGGATCTTCTCAAATTTTCTTCCGATGAAGAATGCACCAGGGTTTTAGAAGCAAACAACCTGCACTATGGTGGAAAACCTCTTATTCTACAGAAATGGGACCTAGACTCCCCCCCTGCTAAGAAAAAACTTCCAGAAATCTCAATATGGGTTCGACTTCCTGGCCTCCATCTGAAATTCTGGAATCCCCACTGTTTGAGTAGAATTGGTAGCATGATCAGAAAAACTCTTTTTATGGATAGCCACACTGCTGAGGCTTCAAGATTAAGCTTCGCAAGAGTGTGTATTCAGGTTTCAGCTGAGCAACACCTCCCAGACTCTATTAAACTCCGTACATCCTCCGGTGAAATCATTCAGGAAATTGTATACGATTGAAAGCCAAAAGCCTGTTCAAATTGTATGGACTTCAGCCACCACTCTGGTAATTGTCCAGCTCACTCACCCCCTCCAAAGATGGTATGGAGGCATGTCCAAAGGACAATCGAACCTGCCCATGAACCCATTAGGAGTCCTATTCATCTTGAGCAGCCTCTTAAAGCCCCTACAAGTCCTCCTTCTCAACTTCTCTCTAACAGTTTTGCTTCCCTTGCGGAAGAAATTAGCCCTAGCCCCAATCTTCCCATAGCCAAGGGCAAAGAAAAGCTGAAATCACCACTTGTCGATTCAAAAAGTGATTGGCAAAAAATTCAGAAAAAAGAGGGGGAAACCTGCATTATTCCTTCAACCACCATTATGTGTGCTTTCCTCCCTCTCTAAGACGTTCCCCAAAGGTTAATTGTGGAGGTCCTACTTTTGGGCTTGTTTTGGTGTTGCCCCTTCTTTTTGGAGCTCTCTATTTTGCTTGCCTTTTAGTTGCTTCGGGGCTTTTTTGTGGCCTTTGTTTATTGTTGCTCTTTGGTCTTGTTATTTTGGTCTTTGCTTTTCTAGCTTGTTCCCCCTCTTATTAGAGTTGGGGCTGCTCCTTGTATTCCCTGCTGTATTCTTATAAATGTATCTGGTGGGGGTCAGCTTACCCATAAAAAAATAATAATTCCCTTACTAGAAAACTTCGTTCAAATTAAAATATATATTTTGCAAGTATATAGGATAAGGAATGGAGAAAGAAAATAAAAAATAGCGGTACGAAATTCACAGATCTCAAGGTCGCAATCTTATTTTGTAATACTAACATTATGGAAATGGTAATCACTGCAGCTATGAACACTGAGAGGCAGGCAACCCATAGATGGTGACTATTCTCCGCGAAGAAACGAGGACATGTTAGCAATTTTAATTTTATAACAAAATATGTTAAAAAATAAACCTCATTTAGGGTTCTGTCAAGAAGAGATAAAAGATTGATTTTATCTGTTTGGGATGAGAAGATAATGCTAATGCAGCCCCCACTAAAAAATTGATAATTCACTTTGATAATGACGGTGACTGTTCGCCTAGCAGTTCTTGCTTTCTTTTGGTGTGAGGATTGCATATTTCTTTTAACAATAAACTCAGTCCCACGTTGTTTGAAGATCCAAACGAATCATTTGTTGGGCTCCAATGTAGATAGGCCATGCCCCAAAGAAATCATTTTCATCGGATGATTCTAACCCTTCGATATGTATAGGGGCCACCCATTATAAAAACCTCTATAGTAGGTTGAAGGGTTAGGATCACCCTATGTAGATTTTCACCCCCTTTTCTTTGCTAGAGAGGAGGGTGGCCCAGGGAAAAAAAGGGTGAATGTACATCACCAAGGCACGGACATAATGTCCATAAAATCATGGTAACAAAACTCAAAATAAGCCAACAAACAAAGGGTTAAGATCATCTGATCACGGTAGGTGGACCCATAATAGGTTGCTACTTGTGTTCGTGGATTAGATTAACAAACTCGATTATGTAGTAAGTGTGAGGCTCAGAGTGAGGGTGAAGTAAAACCCTAGTCTTTTTAGCACTTGTCATGCTATTTAAGTTTTTATAGACAAAATTGACATAAGGAAAATGTTATCAGCACAATCATATTTTGATATTTGCACAAACCCAACTGTCTTTTCTTCTTTAATCGGCTCCTGAGAGCCTTTTGGGTAATGTACTAGGGTTTTGTTTTGAGTTTTGACAGCTCTTTGAATACTAAAAGACAAGATAATTTAGTGAAAATATCAAAACATGGTTGTGCTGATATCATTACCATGACAGAAACCGGAAAAGTTGGTGGCCCATGGAATCGCGAAAAAAGACTCAGAATATTCGGGGTGTCGAGGTCTTCGTTCTTATCCCATTTTAGGGCCCACTCTTGCTGACGTCATAACCAGAGCGAATATTCATCTCTCAAAGATTCCTTTCTTTTCTTCTATATTCATACGCGACGCCGCGACTTCGACTTCGACTCCGCCGTCCCCCGCCCTTTCTCTTAATCTTTACTTTCCTACCTAGAATTTTTTCACCCCACTGTAGGATTATACGCCCCCTTAACGTGAATGGCGGGCAGACTTTAACGCTTTTTGACGTCAAATCACGTTAACAGTGGGGCGCATTATCCTTGGGGGCGAAAAAATCATCCGACTATTTTTATCCTCCCTTTCCTCAAAATATAATCTAAAACAGATCCCCTAAGATTCTCCTTCTCCTTTCCCTTTTCCGGACATCTCAATGCTCAAAACCCTTTTAATCCCCCAATCTCCTCCCCAAAATCTCCAATCTCCATCTCAAAACATTGCTTTTTATTAACTGATAAGATGCTTAGATTAAAGGAATATGTTGAAGCATTAGAAGAAGAGCTTAAGAAGATTGAGGTCTTCCATAGAGAACTTCCTCTGAGTTTCCAACTTATCACCCAAGGTATATCTTATCTTTCTCTCTTTAATTCTCTCTTCCAGTCTTCTATGTGTTCAAGAACTTAATTGGGTCTTTTTTTGGCAGCAATTGAGGATTGTAAACATCAGATTCGGACTGAGTTATTATTCCAAGGATCCGATTGTGAAGCAACTTCTAGTGAAAGTCCTCCTCGTCTAGAAGAGTTCATACCTCTCAAACGTAGCTTTTCTTCTTCTTCTCAAGATGAAAACCAACAAGGGATGAGTACCAGGAATAAAGATGATGATGGCAACAAACCCGATTGGCTTAGATCCGTTCAGCTATGGAATCAAGACTCTCAATCTGACCCACCTCTTCCCGAGAAACATGTAATTTTATTATTTAATCCCACTAATTGTTATTTCTTCACCTTGCCTTTCACTAATATTTCCACCCCCTTTTGTGAAAATAGGATGTGGATATATCATTTCCCTTTCATATATTTCTACTTTGATTTGCTAGTAAATTACGGAAAGCCATTTCGCTGCTTGCTTTTGCAAATGAGAACAGCCACCCCAGATGAATTAAATAAATAAGACAAGATCTCCAAAATGTCAACCTGTGTGGCTGTTCTCACATGCAATATCAAACCCCGAAACGGCTTTCCTCGAAATTGGCTAGCAAATCTTTTTTTTTTCTAAGCTATTGAAATTAGGGGAAGTTTCTCTCTTTTGTGAAACAACCAATTACCTCAAAAGCTTAATAGGTTGTTTCACAAGGTATGAGTCTTAGGTTCAAAACCCAACAACCCCAAAAGAAAACAGAGGCACTTAGAGTGTATGATGCAGTGCCAACATGGCAGCCATGTCATGCTTAAGTGGTTGCGGTGGAGTTCCAAGGTGCTTTTCTGCAGTAATGTTGGTGGCATGTTTTTTAACCTCGGCTTTTGACCTCTAAATGGTAGAATTATAGAAAGTGGTAAAGTACAAAGTTGTAGGTCTTTTTGAGATCTTTCCAACAAGTATTTGTGCTTGAAAATTGGTCAAGTTGTTAGAAAGTTATGGTAGTTTTAGTGGATTGTGTCTTTAGGTGTCCAAAACAGTCAAAGTTAGTGAGTTCCAGTGCAATTGATGTTATGTTAGTCCTTAAGCTAGCTAGTGGAGGAGCTTGAACGAATTTGCTTTGGTTTTATTTTATTTAAAGAGTTAGAAACCATCTTTAGAGGGGATTTTGGATGTTGACAAACTTATGTAATTGATGGAATATCAATTGGGTTGAGCATTGCTCCCATTTTGGTTCTTCCTCTCTTATTGTATTCTTGATTTCTAATTTTCTTCTTCTTCCCTCTTAAGCATCCGCATTAGTTAAGTATAAATGATTAAATTACTTTAGGCGGATGATAAATTTGCACTTCCCGTATGATGATTCACACCCTTTTAACATGAATTGACGTCAAAAAGCGTTAAAGTCTAATCATTTTTGACGTCAATTCACCCTAAAGGAGTGCTAATCATCCAGGGGTGCTAATTTATCATCTCGTTTACTTTAATAGCTTAAGCTTTTGGAGTAAAATTGGTTGTTTCACATCTTTCTTCTGCCTTCTTTTTTCTACAGAATCCAGCACAGAAACAGTTAGTGGTGGAACCGAAAAAGGGTGGGGGTGCATTTCACCCCTTTTGTAATCAAAACAAACGAACAGAAACAACTACCGCGGCAGGGAGCTCGAGTGCTGGTGGCGGAGATGAGAAGTGTGGGCAATCATCTAATCGGAAGGCGAGGAGATGCTGGTCGCAGGAGCTACACCAGCGCTTCTTACATGCACTTCAAGAACTGGGTGGTTCTCATGGTTTGTCTCTTATAAATTAACATGTATATTGTGTTTGGAAAATGATATTTCCACCCCTTATTAAAAATAACTTCATTTTTACAAAAACACAAAGAAATGTGAAGATCCTGCAAGAATACATGGGAACCTTCAAAAATAAGGTACCTGGATTAAGCGATTGGATGATGAAAGGGAAATTGGAAGTGAGATTAGGGATTCTTTTCTATAGCACCCTTGTCAATCCTTTCTTTTGCAACGCATATGTAATCACATGGATGATTTTTCTGATTCTCCGAGCATCCATACCCTATGCAGTGGCCTTTGCTTTATTTTCCCCCAATTTTCCTTAAAAAAGTTTTCCATCCCCTCAATTGGAAGACTTCCATTCGTAGCCCATGTTTGAGGTCCATTCACAAGCAATGAATGGCTAAGATCAATATTTTTGGGGATAGTACTTCTCATTCCTACTGTGGTCCATCACTACCAATTATACACACTAACCTAAGATAACTACTCTTTCACAAGGTTCGATATTGTCAACCACTTAATGAGTCACCCCATTCTATGTTGGTTCACAAATAGATGTGGCAAACTCATCCTCTCCTAGTGCCCCCACTGCACATGCCATATGATTTTAATCACAGTTGAAAAACATTTGTCAATTCACAATATATAATACATATTATATAATTTAGAAATCAATGCATGTGGTTGTGTGCAATGTGTATATGATCACTACCATCACAGATCTCCGATCAAGGGCTGTAAAAAAGAAAAGGAAGAGGGGGTAAATGCTGGAAATGGGTGTGAAAATATCATTTCCTACTATGACAAATTGAAAAAGCTCGTGTGGTTTTGTTTCAGCTGCAACTCCAAAGCAGGTTAAAGAATTGATGAAGGTAGATGGGCTGACCAACGACGAAGTGAAAAGCCATTTACAGGTGAGCTCTCCCTTTTCAAAACTTCTTTCTCTACCTTTGATTTTGGTTTTAAATGGATAAGATTATCACGTGATGTCACTGTTAGAAGATATTTGGATATCTTTGCATTGATTTTCTACTGCGATTGTCTCATTTCTTCCCATGCCTTTCTCTTCAACGAAACCAAACAGTAGCGTTTTTTTTTAAATTTGACAGAAAGAACAAAGTCAGTTTGGTAAATTTTGCTGTAAATATATGATAAACCGACTGTCTTAATCACCAAACACGAGCTCCATACGGGGAATTTTTATATGGTGGCCGACCGTCCACCAATAAGGGCAGAGAGAGAAAACTCTCCCTCTTAATTTTTGATCCACGTCAAACTCTCTTTTTTGACTTTTTCCTTGATAAAAAATCAAGGAGTTGATGTTTTCTCTCTCCGTCGGCCACCATATAATTTCTCCCATATGGGTATGCTGCGTTTTGCTCGTTTTCGTCAATCAATACCTTGAAAAGGAGAAGGGAAAGTGCTGTACGCATCCGTAGGGAATAGTCCTACCGACACCCTTCGTCATAAAAATAAAATAAAATAAAATTAAAAAAATAAAAAAAGGGGGGGAGAAGGGAAGTGATAAATTCGCCCCCTCTCTTCCCCGGGCCAGCACCGTATTTATGGTCCAGGTTTCAAATTTCAGTTTCGGAATGTATTTCGGTCCTCACCGAACCCGAAATTTCAGATGAAATTTATGAAATAGAATAAAATAATAATTTAAAAAATGAGGTAACGTGTGAAAAGTGGAATCAAGCTGGGTACCATGGGGCACGTGTCCCATTAAGCTGTTGTCAAATTTAATATCTATCAACAACCCCCACGTCTCTCTCTCTTTCTCACATCAACAACCCCCCCCCCCCCATCTCTCTCCCCTGTTTCGTCAAATTAGAACTCTCTCATCTCTGGTTTTATCTCTGCAACTCTCTCTCTCTCTCTCTATCTATATACCTCATACAGCAGTTTAGCAAGGATAAGCCACACTTTTTTGTGTGAAAAGTAAGCGGGAAAGAAAGTAATCCGCCTGATTTCAAGGGAAAATCCACGGAATAGCGACATTTGGGTTGAAATTCCTTGAATTTCGGACGCAATTTCGGGAAATTTCGACCGAAATTTTGTAACGTTTCGTGTATTCATGATTTCGGACCGAAATTTCGGATTTCGGTCGAAATTTAAAACCTTGTTTATGGTTCTCTTTTTACACTACGAGGGCGACACTGGGAAGAAAAGGGGGCAAATCTGTCTACTCTTTTCCCAACTTTTACTGAATTAGTGTTATCTTTTGGATAAATTCGACCCCTTTTCTTCCCCGGGCCAGCCACACGATAGCGACATAGCGTGTTGTATATAGAAAAGTACATGGGTTTTCCTCAACTCTTTTCCCAACTTTTACAAAACTTCTTAATCTTTCAGATATTTTCCTCACTAAATTATTCCTGGACTTTGTAACTGTTAGTTTATCATGCAAAAAAATCATGGTAGCCAAAGGTGCCTTCACTGAATTAGTGTTAACTTTTTTCCCCTACATTTGCATTCGTTTTTCCCCTCCGCCCATCGAAGGATTTCACACGTTGATTGCATTTTGTTTCAGAAATATCGGCTGCACACAAGGCGACCCACCCCAACAATTCCACCCAATGGGACCCCTCAACCCCATCAATTCGTTTTAGTAGGGGGCATATGGGTCCCACCGTCCGAATATCGATCATCAGTAGCATCTGCGAGCATTGCCACCCACGAGATCTATGCTCCTGTAGCCACATTGCCCTCTCTGCACCAACAGTGTCCAAACCAATCGCAGCAGACTTCCACGAGTCCCTTGCATTTGGAAGAAAGGAGCATTAGAGAAGAACATAGTCTCGGAGACGACAATGACACCAATTTGAACTCTCCCGCCACATCCACCACCACATCTCCTCCCTTATAATTCTACTCATTTCACACTGATAAATTATTTTTTGTAGCAAATCTTTGTACTGTTGCATCTCTCATTTGAGGGGAGTTATAAATATCAAGTTTGATATATGAACACATCTCTATTGTGGATGTTGTCCATAGGGATAGAAATCTTTGGATAAGCTAATCCTTCGATGAACAAAATAAGCTATGGCCACATTCAATGAGCAAAACTCTATTGACTAATTAGCTTATAATGCTCGATTAAAGAGATACTTAGCATGTGAACAGGCTATCTAATGGTTGTTCTACTGCTTTTTTATTTGTTGTACTATTTTAGAGGACAAAACACTTACTTTTCAGTTTATTATGTTTGTTTTTAATCTTTCGATCTATTGATTCGGTTCTTGCTAAGAGTGGTTGCCTTTGTGGTATGAATGCTTTAAGAAAAGAAAGATTTATTTTTTTTGAAATAAAAATCCCTAACTTGTATAATATTTAGGGGCCGTTTGGATATGCATATTCTAGAATCTAGGTTTTAGTTTGAAAACAGTGCAAAAGAGGTTCATGATCAAGCTGTTGTATGCTGTTATGACAGCATTTCTTGAATTTTAAGTAAGAAATACAGGTTTTATAAATCTCTCCCCCATCCAAGATTTTTTAAAACCTGGAAACATGGAATGATCTCCTGCTCTCTTGCTGTCAGATAGAGGGGTAAGAAATCAGAAAACGACGGCTGATCTCTTTCTTCTCTCATCCCCCATCTACAGTTTTGAGGGAATCCAAGATTGTAAAATCTGCGTATTATTTTCAAAAAAACAGCCTTGTTCTAATCTAGGCTCTGAGGAAAAAATACTGTAGCAGCGATTTCAAAAAACCCAGACACTGTAGCTTCGTAACAAAAACCCAACCTTAAACCCACATCTATGATCTCCGGCGAGTAGGCTTCTCCGGCGGCGGTCGATCTTCGGTCTTTCCTTCTCCTCCTGCCTCCCATGGGCGCGCTCCATCTACTCAGAAGAGGAATCTGAGGTCTCTTCAAGGAAAAATACGGGACTCGGCGGGGGTAGCTCTCCCATGGGCGAACTTCGGGCGGCTGATAAGCGATCCGGAGTGATTCTGAGTTCGCCGGCATCGGAGATGCCGTAGCCGCCGTAGATCCCTCCCCCCATCTGTAGCTGTCCATCATCGCCTCAAACTCTTCCCTCTCCGATCCCGCCAGAGAGGTTTCCGACGAGGAGGTTTCAGCGTTATAGACGGCTGCATCATCGGATTCCTCCTCTGTATCATCTTCCTCTCCGTCTTCAGTTCCCTCTGACTCGGTGTCTTCCTCCCTCTCGGTTTCCTCTTGGGGATCCGACTCCGAATCCGGTGGATTCACACTAGTTGGAGGGCGACACATTTTGCTGGGTGGAGGAACCGTTGGTGATCTTTATGAACTCCGGCGGGATCAGCCGTGGAGTGGGGGCGAACTCTAGATGGGCAACGGGGGCGAACCTAACCCTGCTTGGATTCCGGCGACTCCAACCTGAACCTAGTCAATTGGGTGCCCGGACGGATTGTGGGCATCCGTTTCGGTCGGGGCCGACCGATGAGGTGAACCTCCGGATTCTCCGATCTGAAGAGGCGGCTTGGATTCCCGTCCGAAACAGGAAGAACAGACGCCTAGAGAATGCCTTCCACTGCAGACAAAGTCGAGCCTTGGGCGACTGGAAATGCCACCGGTGTAATTTCCGGAATTTTAGCAGAAGGGCCAGCTGCTGGAAATGTCACAAAGCTTGGTCCAGTTGGGACTTCAATTTTCCTGGTCGACACTTACAGAGAGCGGCTCCGGCGGCGCGTCGTCCGCTTCCTCCTCAACCCCAGGAGCACCCTGCCGAGACAATTAGATCGGACTCTCTGCTTCCTGCAACTTCAGAAAGGGTAGCTTTCAACATTGAGGTAGTCCCCCTTAAATCTATCAGTAATACAGACTTGGGATTATGGGGTAAGATGAAGGAGGGTTGGGATGGTGATCTGGATGCCCTGGAGATGTGGCTTGTTCAGAATAGCCGTCAAGGGAGTGCAGCAGTGGTGTACAAAATTGCTCCTCTGGAAATACACATTGCCATCCCTGCAGGTGTTAATCGTTCGGATTTGATCAGCGACTGGAGCTCTTCATTCGATTCTCCTTTGGCAGACCTGCAACATTGGGATCTAAAATTTTCTAAGGGGGGGAAGCCGTCCTGGTGGAAAATCGAAGGCGTTCCGCCTGAAGCTTGGTGTGCAGACAATTTTCGGCGCATCGGTAAAAAATTAGGCCAGGTGGTGGAGGTGGGTGTCTCATGCTATGCTGGATTCGGGTATGGGGTGGGTAGGCTGAAAATCGTCACTGCAGGTCGCCCTGGCAATGAACTCTCTATCCCGAGCTCTATCGACGGCACCCTTCGCTGGATTCTCGCTTCCCGGGAACTTGACGAAGGAGAAAAACACTGTATATCAGCTATTGCTACAGATGGGATGCTGGTTGAGGAGGAGGTGGTCCTTCATAATTTAAATGAGGATAGGGGAGAGGTTGGTGTAGATGGAGAAGTTAATTTTCTCATTACTAACAACATGAGTGCTATCAATGAAGCTCTACCATCCATCAATGAAGTCCAGCATGCATTTAATGCATCCATCATTGAAGTCCAGCATGCATTCACTACATCCATTGTCGCCCCAGAGATCCTCTCAGAGTCGGCCTTCAATGTTGCCAACACCGGTCTGGTGGCATCCGTGCTCCCTCCCATCGCCTCTTCTCGGGAACAGCAGGAGTTGCCGGCTCTCAGTCTTTCGGGTCCCACACATGCACCCAGGTGGCACAGTGCCGATCGGCCTCTTCAGGGACTTTCCTACTCCAATTCTCCGTACTCCCAGGTTAACAGCTACGCAGATATTATATCCGTATTATCTTCTCCGTATCACAGAGACTCCTCTCGAGTGGGTGTCAGTCTCGTGCTCGCTTCGGAGCGCACGGAAATTGATGCTCAAGGGGTTGGCGACAAAGTCAGCTGGGATTCTTCGCTGGTGGATCTTGGGTCCCAGGAAGGGGAGAGGGATTTCGGGCCTCATCACGTATATTTTGGATCAACCGCCCCCTCCTCCTCGGCAGTTTTGAGCTCTCCCCAGATGAGTCTTATTTCTAATTTCCGTATCTCGGGCAACAATCGATCTCCTTATGCGACAGCAGAGGAGTCTGGGGTCCGCATGTTGAGAGGACCTAAGACAATAAATCCCACCAGCAGGTGTTTCTTTTTACCTCGAGAAGAATGTTTTTCCCTTCAGTGCCGGGTGGGGCCAAGGGTGGTGCTATTTGACAATTGTTGCTGGGGTGATATGAGTTCTTTATTCTATGGTACCCCTAGGGGGTGGCACTTTTGTTCACTGGTTTAGGTTTCACTCGGCAAATCCTCCCATCCCTCTTCTCCGAGATGGTGTAGCAAGGCAGTCCTCCAGCCCCTGCTTTGTGACCCCTCACTCTCTTCTTCCCGGGTTGACTCTGGTCCAGTTACTATCCATCAGGTGATTGAATTGATGGTGGATCATACCGTGTCTCTCAGCTCCCACTTGGGCCTAGTTTATCCGGGGCCAGTTGAAGATTACCGATCCAACATAAAGACGGCAGAATTGAGGGAGCTTGCTAGAGTGTCATCTCCTGCTCCTATATCCGAAGCAAATCTGAAACGTACGGAGAGAGAATTGATACGGCTCCACTCAGATATCAATTATGACTCTGGATCGCATAGCAGTGGTCTCAAGCGTAAGAAAAAAGGAAGAAATATTGGAGTTGGGGAGGGGAGGATCTTACCGCACTCTAGTTGTTGATGAAGATTCTATCCTGGAATATCAATGGCTTGGGCTCTCGGGAAAAACGAATTCAAATAAAAGCAATAGTTAAACACCGACGACCCGAGGTGGTTTGTCTACAGGAAACTAAGATGGAGCAAATCAGTTCCATAGATATGAGGAGCATGGGGTTCAACTCTGAATGGAATTTTGCATTCGTAGCATCCAAAGGAGCTTCAGGGGGTATCTTGGTGGCATGGTCTTGTGGGCCAGCTCCGATGTTTGGCGAGGGGTCTTTCCACTATCTGTAGCCTTCCGCAAATGTAATGATCAATCAGAATGGTTATTCACAGGCGTGTATGGTCCTTTGTCCCCTTCCGAAAAGTGTTCTTTTTGGGAAGAATTAAATCAGAGGCGTGGCCAATGTTCCGCTCCTTGGTGTATTGGGGGGGATTTCAACGAAGTTCTTGATTCACGAGATCGAATTGGGGGTCAGCGCATTACTGTGGGTATGAGACATTTTGCTGATTTTCTCGCCAACAACGAGCTAGCCGATTTACCGTTGGGTGGTGCATCTTTCACATGGGCAAGAGGTTCGAACCGGAGCCGGCTTGATAGGTTTCTTGTATCGGGCGACTGGTTGGCAGCTATCTCAGACGTTTACCAGCAGGCATTACCCCATTCTGTCTCCGATCATTGCCCTCCCTCTTCTTTTGTCCCCCCAAATGGAGTCCTGGGGCCCCCCTCCCTTCCGATTTGAATTAGCTTGGCTGGAAAATCCCCTCTTGGAGGCTCAATTAGTCCGATGGTGGGCGGACTGTGCCTTCTCGGGACCCAGTGATGTCGTCATTGGCAAAAAATTAAGGTTCATCAAAGGGAAATTAAAAGCATGGGCTAAGGAGCAGAAAGAGATTGCCCTCGGCCGGAAGCGGGTCCTTGAGGAGCGATTGTTGGAGATCCATTCATTGGCTGATCGGGGATCGGCAACGGCGGTTGATTTTGAGAATCAAGGAAGGCTCATCCAAGAACATAAAGAGTTGTTAAGGCTTGAAGAAATCTCATGGCGGCAAAAATCCCGAGTCAAGTGGTTGATGGGAGGGGATAAAAATACAGCCTTTTTCCATGCCATAGCCAGTGCTCGCCAACGAAGGAATCGAATTGAATCTTTAGAAGTGGAAGGGGCTGTTGTCTCGGACCGGGAGAGGATTATTGCGGAAACTATTGCATTCTACCGATCTTTGTACTCCGCTGACGGGCTTGTTCGCCCAATACCCCAAGACATTTGCTTCTCAAATTTGAGCCTGGAAGCTTCTGCTAGATTGGAAATCCCCTTCTCTGAGGAGGAAATCCGAATTGCTCTATTCTCTCTAGCTCAGGATAAAGCCCCTGGTCCTGATGAATTCTGCTTGGCTTTCTTTCAGACGTGTTGGGACACAGTCAAACCGGATCTTCTTCGTTTCTTTCTAGAATTTTATGAGGGTGCTATTCTCGACAAGGGGACAGGGGCGACTTTTCTAGTCCTTATTCCCAAAATTGATGGAGCATCCAAAGTATCAGATTTTCGTCCGATTAGCTTGGTGGGCAGTCTATACAAGGTGCTTGCGAAGGTGCTGGCAGACCGTATCAAAGTGGTTCTTCCATCCATTATCTCGGTAAATCAGAGTGCCTTTATAGGCAAGCGTCAAATTCTAGATTGTTCCTTAACGGCAAATGAGGCAATTGACTATTACCGGCGGACAGGGGAAGGCGGCATCTTATGTAAGCTTGATATGGAGAAAGCATATGACCGCGTGGATTGGGCCGCTTTAGATTATCTTATGGGTCGTATGGGTTTTGGGGGAAAATGGAGAGGGTGGATCCGGAATTGCTTATCATCTGCATGGTTTTCTGTTCTACTCAACGGGTCAGCAAAAGGATTCTTCAAATCCTCTAGAGGGTTGCGGCAGGGCGACCCTCTCTCTCCATTTCTTTTCTTGATAGTGGCCGAATCATTATGCAATATACTGAAAAAGGGTAGCGATATGGGGCTATATAGAGGATTCCTAATTGGGACCAGCAAGGTTGAAGTCTCGCTGCTTCAGTTTGCGGATGACACCCTCCTGTTCTGTTCCCCGGCTCTCTCCCAGCTTCTTAATCTTAAAGCCATGCTTCGGTGTTATGAGATGGTCTCAGGTCAACGATCCAATTTTGGCAAATCTCGGTTGTATGCGATTAATGTATCTGAGAGCGAGGCTTCCTCCTTCGCCGGAATTATGGGGTGCGGTCTAGACGTCTTTCCCGCTACCTATTTGGGTCTCCCTCTCGGGGTGGGCCGTCCGAGACACAATCTATGGGCTCCTATTATACAAAGGATTGAGCGTCGGTTGGCCACATGAAAGCGCCGTTTGGTTTCCAAAGGAGGTAGATTGGTGCTTATAAAAGCTGTTCTCTCTAATATGCCGATTTATTTTCTATCCCTTTTTCATTGTCCATCTTCTGTTGCTAAGCGCATAGAGCAAATTCAGAGACGATTTCTGTGGGGTGGCTTCCAAGGGGGTCTCCCTTCTTAAATGGCGTCTCGTTTGCTCACCACTTAAAAATGGAGGTTTGGGCATCAGGAGAGTCGACCTCTTTAATCAGGCCCTCATGGGCAAGTGGTTATGGAGATATGGCGAAGAACTTTCCTCTTTGTGGGTTCGGGTCATTGATAGTAAGTATGGTTCATCTCATGGGAAGTGGGACTCCGTTGATAATTTCAAAATCAAAGGAATAACGGTATGGAGGGACATATTGCGTTTGAATTCCGTTTTTGCCCTTGGAGTTCGCTTCCGAGTATATAGGGGGGATCGCATTCGGTTTTGGCAGGACCCTTGGTGTTCGTCCCATTCTCTCCGAGCTTTGTTTCCTGACTTATATATAGTATCTTCTCAGAAAGATGCGTGGGTATCGGAATGTTTCGATCGGGTCCACGGGCAAGTGGAGTGGATTCCCAAATTCCGCAGAGCCTTCTTTGTTCGAGAGTTAAGCGATTACAGCGCCCTCATCTCCTTATTGGACTCTTGCTTCATCAAGTCTTCGGGCGTAGATCGTCGTATTTGGCTTTGGAATCCGTCGGGGCTTTTCTCCGTTAAATCTTTTTATCTCCATCTGATCCCCACTCCAGTGGAGCATGCGTCCTCCGCGGTTTGGCGCCTAGCGTGCCCTCCAAGAGTTGCTTTCTTTGGGTGGTCGGTTAGCTGGGGACGAATTCAGACGATGGATTTCTTGCGGAAGAGAGGAATGTGGCTGGTGGATCACTGCCCCCTATGCCTATCCGCCGGGGAATCCATCGACCACCTATTTATTCATTGCCAGGTTGCTTCATATATTTGGGGTCATCTTTTTTCTAGATTTGGGATCAGTTGGGTTGCTTCCAATTCTATGGCCGAATTTCTTCGGAGTTGGGAATGGGCTCCGTGGAAGAGGAAAGGTAGAATTTTGTGGAAGATGTGTCTCTTAGCCTCCTGGTGGTTCTTGTGGAAAGAACGGAATGCGCGGGTCTTTGAAGGGAAGGTAAGGTCCCCATATTAGATTTATATACAGGTGGTAGCAGCGGTCATCTCCTGGGCCCGTTCACTTCCTCTTTTTCGGTTTGTTTCTGCGTATGACCTCTGGGAAGGGTGGTCAACCATATGCATGGAATCTGGCACCAAAGTGAAATGTCGACCCTCCTGGTCCTCCCCCGCCGCCGGGGTCTCTGAAGCTTAATTTTGACGGTTCCTCTATATGTAACCCCGGATCGGCTGGAGTGGGGGGGTTATGTCGGAATCACAAAGGGGAAGTCATTTGGGCCTATTCGGGGCCTATTGGATTTGCCGACTCGTCTGAGGCGGAGGTTAGAGCCGTTCACAGTGGGATCCTCTCCTTGCCTCGCTTGGAGTGCGACAGTCTGATAGTCGAAGGCGATTCCGTAAATGTTATTCGCTGGCTTTCGGGAGTCGCTTCTCCCCCTTGGCGATTTGTGCCTTTCTTTGAGGAGATAGAGGATAGAGGAAAGGGTTACTCCATGGTCTTTCAGCATGTCCGGAGATCGGCCAATGTGGCAGCCGACTCTCTGGCTAAGAGTGGAGTTTCTCGGGCCGAATTGGAGTGTTTTGACTATCTCCCCCCTTGACTTATTGTCTTGCTATTTTCTTTGCTCATTGTTCCGCAAGGACCATCTCGGTTCTGCTTACTCATACATATAAATATATATTCTGTTGCCTTCTTAAAAAAAAAAATCTGCGTATCCAAACGGCCCTTTTGTTTTCTAGTCAGCGAGAATCATGATTTAATCAGCAAGGTATCCTTTTTTTCAAAAAAAGAAAAAACCCCTAAATAATACCTATGTCAAAATACATTTGGTATTCTTTCTTTCTTTTCTTTTTTTAAAATAAAGATGCCCTTTTTTAACCCTTAAAGTATAATTATTTGCCTTTCTTTAGGGTTTTTGTTAGAAAAACAAATATAGTTGGTGCTCTAGTAATTTAAGTTCCATAAATTTATAATCTTTTATATATGATTGCTCATAGCATGAACTCTCTTATTTCTAATGCTTAATAAGAAAAAAAATCAGTGATATAAGATATAAGAGATTCCCTGTGATTGGATTATCGATCCACCACCCTCAATCCCTAGTTGCTTGAAATGACAACACTCTTCCCTTGTCCTCTGAGTTTGCTTCCAGTGAAGTTCTTGGAAAAAACTACCCTGAGATATCATCTAATTTCGATCCAATTCTTCCCAATTCAGCTTCGAAAGCTAGAAGCCTTCTTCCTTGCAATCCTACTCCTCTGAAATCTGCAAAGGATGATGATGCTCACACCTGGAAGAGTGCTTCCGATTTAGAGGATAGAACTCTCCCTCGGAAAAACCTCTTCAATGAAAACCCTATCACCCCATCTTCACCTAGCCCTCCTGCTCCTACCAAGCTCAACCATATCTTTCCACGAGAAGAGGAAAAAGCTAGCATGGAAATTATGTTTCAGGATCTTCTCAAATTTTCTTCTGATGAAGAATGCACCAGAGTTCTGGAAGCATACAACCTGCACTATGGTGGAAAACCTCTTATTCTACAGAAATGGAACCTAGACTCCCCCTGCTAAGAAAAAACTTCCAGAAATCTCAATCTGGGTTCGGCTTCCTGGCCTCCATCTGAAATTCTGGAATCCCCACTGTTTGAGTAGAATTGGTAGCATGATCATAAAACCTCTTTTTTATGGATAGCCACACTGCTGAGGCTTCAAGATTAAGCTTTGCAAGAATGTGTATTCAGGTTTCAGTTGAGCAACACCTCCCAGACTCTATTAAACTCCGTACATCCTCTGGTGAAATCATTCAGGAAATTGTATACGATTGGAAACCAAAAGCCTGTTCAAATTGTATGGACTTCAACCACCACTCTGGTAATTGTCCAGCTCACTCAGCCCCTCCAAAGATGGTACGGAGGCATGTCCAAAGGACAATCGAACCTGCCCATGAACCCATTAGGAGTCCTATTCATCTTGAGCAGCCTCTTAAAGCCCCTACAAGCCCTCCTTCTCAGCTTCTCTCTAACAGTTTTGCTTCCCTTGCGGAAGAAATTAGCCCTAGTCCCAATCTTCCCATAGCCAAGGGCAAAGAAAAGCTGAAATCACCACTTGTCGATTCAGAAAGTGATTGGGAAAAAAATCAAAAAAAGAGGGGGAAACCTGCATTATTCCTTCAACCATCATCATGTGTGCTTCCCTCACTCTCTAAGACTTTCCCCAAAGGTTAATTGTGGAGGTCCTACTTTTGGGCTTGTTTTGGTGTTGCCCCTTCTTTTTGGAGCTCTATATTTGCTTGCCTTTTAGTTGCTTCTGGGCTTTTTTGTGGCCTTTGTTCATTGTTACTCTTTGGTCTAGAAAACCTTTTTAAAGGTAAAGAAAAATGTTAAAGAGATTCCCTTACTAGAAAACTTTGTTCAAAATATATATTTTGCAAGTATATAGGAGAAGGAATGGAAAAAGAAAATAAAAAATAGCGGTACACAATCTTATTTTGTAATACTAACATTCTGGCAATGGTAATCATTGCAGCTATGAACACTGAGAGGCAGGCAACCCATAGATGGTGACTATTCTCTGCGAAGAAGCAAGCACATTTTAGCAATTTTAATTTTATAACAAAATATGTTAAAAAATAAACCTCATTTAGGGTTCTGTCAAGACGAGATAAAAGATTGATTTTATCTGTTTGGCATGAGAAGATAACGCTAGAGAAACCTTTTCTTTTCCTTGGAATCTGACGTGGCATTAGAAAAAGAAATCCATGAAAACTGTGTAGGAAAAGGTTTCCCGTGCCTGTTCACGTGCGCAGGAACTGTGCAGGAAAATGTTTTCTGAGAAACTGCTTGCCCACCTTTTTTCACTAGTTTTTCCGGAAAAGCAAATCCTACCAAAATAGTGGGATCTGGTTTCCCACACTTGTGAGAAAAGAGACATTTCCACATCATTTTTACAATTTCCATGTCATTATTTGACATTTTCCACCTAGGCTTGTTACTTTCTCAGGAAAGCAAGTGAATACCAGAATTCTGTCTTGTCAAGGTCTTGTCAAGGGAAAAAGATGCTGTTTTCCAGGGATTTGCTTTCCCGGGAACGTAAGTGAACATAGCCTTAGTCTATATGGTCAGGATTCAATTTCATTGGATGATTCTAACCCTCCAATTTATTTGCTGCCGTTAAATTGACGGTGAGAAAACAAATAAGCAAAGATCTGTACTCACCGTCGCAAATTAAAGAATTAGAATTAATGATTTTTAATGCGTGACCATCCTGTTCAACAACTAAGAGGTAAATGTGATAAAATTCTGAATTTCACTAATCTTGGATACATTTACAAGAGGATCAATGTGTGCTTATATAGAGCACTTACATGATAAACATGGAATGGAATCAAGATAATTATAAAAGGAAATAATCATAATCAAATCTACTTTCCTAATCTCTCTTGCTTGCCTCTTCTAATCCACTTGCCTAATTTATCTAGTTGCCTCGTTTACCCAACTTACATAATCTACCTCCAAGATGATCCAACGGTGAGATCCTAATGTACAAGGTCCACTTGTTTAATGTACAAGTGGACCTTGTACATTGTCCAATCATATTTTTCCTCTTATAACCAACCATTGATCAAGCAGACCCTAATTATACACCACAGGGCAGACCCTTGATATTTGATCCAAGGACAGCCAACTTTCTTAGATGCTCTCGTTAGATAACATATCAAAGGGCAGCTCTCATGTCGTATCCCCATTATGCGCACCAAGGCACGGACATAATGTCCATAAAATCAAGATGACAAAACTCAAAGGAAGCCAACAAACAAAGGGTTAAGATCATCTGATCACGGTAGGTGGACCCATAACAGGTACCTACTTGTGTTCGTGGATAAGATTATGTAAGCACGTGTGAGGCCCACAGTGATGGTCACGGAAAAACCCTAGTCTTTTTAGCACTTGTCATCCTATATTAAGAAAAATGTTATCAGCACAGTCATATTTTGATATTTGCACAAACCTTACTGTCTTTTCTTCTTTAATTGGCTCTTGGGAGCTTTTTCGGAAATGTAATAACCTTTTGACAGCTCTTTAAACACTAAAAGACAAGATAGTTTAGTGAAAATATCAAAACATGGTTGTTCTGATATCATTACCATGACAGAAACCAATAAGTTGGTGGCCCATGGAATCGCAAAGAGAGAGAGAATATTCGGGGTGTCGAGGTCTTCGTTCTTATCCCATTTTAGGGCCCACTCTTGCTAACGTCATAACCAGAGCGAATATTCATCTCTCCAAAGATTCCTCCTTTTTCTTCTATATTCATACGCGACGCCGCGACTTCGACTCCCCCGTCCCCCCTCTCTCTTACCCTTTTACTTTGTTTTGTTGTTTTTTGTCTACCGAACTCTCTAGTTACTTTTATTTTTAGGGAGATGATTTTTTTCACTCCCTGTGAGATAATGCGCCCCACTTTTAACGTGAGTGGTGGGCAGACTTTAACGCTTTTTGACGTCAAATCACGTTAACAGGGGCGAGAAAAATAATCCCTGTATTTTTATCCTCCCTTTCCTCACTATATATTCTAAAACAGATCCCCTAAGATTCTCTCTCTCCTTTCCCTTTCCGGAACTCTCAATGCTCAAACCCCTTTTAATTCCCCAATCTCCATCTTAAAACATAGTTTTATTTTGTTTTACAGATAAGATGAGTGGATTAAAGGAATACGTTGAAGCATTAGAAGAAGAGCTTAAGAAGATTGAGGTCTTCCATAGAGAACTGCCTCTCACTTTCCAACTTATCACCCAAGGTATCTTATCTTATCTCTCTCTCTCTTTTTCTCTTCTATATGTTGAAGAACTTAATTGGGTCTTTTTTTTGGCAGCTATTGAGAATTGCAAACATCAGATTCGGACTGAGTTGTTATTCCCTTTGCGTGGAGGGTCCGATTATGAAGCAACTTCGGGCGAAAGTCATCCTGTTCTAGAAGAGTTCATACCTATCAAACGTAGCTCTTCTTCTACTTCTTCTCAAGTTGAAAACCAGCAAGGGATTGATACCGGGAATAAAGATGATGATGGCAACAAACCCGATTGGCTTAGATACGTTCAGCTCTGGAATCAGGACTCCCAATCTGACCCACCTCTTCCTGAAAGACATGTAATTTTATTTGTTAATCCCATCCCACTTATTATAATTCCTTCACCTTGCCGTGGCAATGATATCTCCACTCCCTTTTCTTCCAAAAACAACACAAAAGGGGCAAATGGGTGGAATATATCATTTCCCTTTCATTTATTTTGCTAGTAAATTTCTACCAATGCCATTTCGCGGATTTATTTTGCATATGAGAACAGCCACGTCAGATAAATTAAATGAATAAGACAAAATCTCCCAAAATGTCAACCTGTGTGGCTGTTCTCACATGCAAAATTCCATTGGTTGTTTCACATGCTATCAGATGAAAAAAACTTGGGCTCCAACCCAGGTTGGAGGTGCCAATAGCTCTAATAGCAAGGGGTGCGGAAATATCAATTCCATTTCAGGCCTGATATTTCCACACCCCTTGCTAGGAATTGATATTTCCACACCCAAGTTCCTCCAGCCTGGTTTGGAGCCAGGTTTTGTTCCTTTCAGATCTATCTATTTCCCAGGTCTTAGGTTCAAAACCCAACAATGCCATAAAGAAATTGAAGGCACTTAGAGTTTTGAAGTATAAATGATTAAATTACTCTAATTGTTTAAGGTTTTGGAGTAATTGGTTGTTTCACATCTTTCTTCTTCTTCGTCTTTTTTCTACAGGATCCAGCACATAAACCGCAGGTGGTGGACCCCAGTAAGGGTAAGGGTGCATTTCGGCTCTTTTGTAATCAAAACAAACGAACAGAAAGCTCGAGTGGCGGTACCGGAGATGAGAAAGGCGGGCAGTCATCTAGTCGGAAGGCGAGGAGATGCTGGTCGCAGGAGCTACACCGGCGCTTCTTACATGCACTTCAAAAACTGGGTGGTTCACATGGTTTGTCTCTTATAAACATGTTTATTGTGTTTGGAAAATGATATTTCCACCCCGCCTTTTGTCTGCTTTTATTAAAAATAACTCCATTTTCACAAACATACAAAGAAATATATATGAAGATCCTGCAAGAATACATGGGAACCTGCAAAAATAAGGTTTATGGATTAAGCCAATGGATGCTATAAAAGGGAAATTAGGAGTGAGATTAGGGATTCTTTTCTTGAGTGAGTTCTTATTCTCTAAGAAGCGTGCTTACTTGTGAATCCTTCCTTTTGCAACACATATGTAATCACATGGATGATTTTTCGGATTCTCAGGGTATTTATATATACTCTATGCAGAGGCCTCTACTTTATCTTCCTCCAATCTTCCTTAAAAAAATTTCCATCTCATCAATCAGGAGACTTCCATTTCCATTCATAGCTTATGTTTGAGGTCCATTCACAATCAATGAAAGGCGCCCAAGATCAACATTTTTGGTGACACTTTTCTTTCCTAGAGTAGCCCACACCCACCAATCATACACACTCTAAGGCAACAACTCTTTTATTAGCTGTGATACTGCATGAGTCACCCTATATTAGGCTTGTTTCACCAACAGATGTGCAAACTCATCCTTTCCCAACGTCCCCACTACACATGCCATGTGATTGATAAACACAGTTTGAAAATCAAGTTTAAATACAAAATATATAATACATACAATATAATTTAGAAATAAATGCATGTGGGTGTGTGCAATGTGTATGGGGATTGTCACGTAACAGATAAGGAAGTAGGTTAGATTCTGGAAAGGGGTGTGGAAATATCATTTCCAACTATTTTTCTAACAAATGGGTACATGAAAAATTGAAAAAGCTCGGTACGTTGGTTTTGTTCCAGCTGCAACACCAAAGCAAATAAGAGAATTGATGAAGGTAGATGGGCTGACCAGCGACGAAGTCAAAAGCCATTTACAGGTGAGCTCTTCCTTTTCAAAACTTCTTTCTCTACATTTTCCTAGTTTTTTTTTTGTTTCCACAATTTAGAGGCAAATGATAAATTTTAGGGATATTACTGTAAATTAATGGTTCCTGTAAATAATACTTAATTTCAATGGTTCAATTCACTGTTTTTAATATGTAATCAAGCAAGGTAAAATTATGAGATTTTGAAAAGAAATTATTTTCCAAACTTTTCCAAAAAAACTCTTGCAATCCAAACAGGGTCTCAATGTAATTTTGAGTGCAAAAATCAGCTATGACTTGCAATCGGCTCTCAAGAGTATCACGTGATGTCACTGTTAGAAGATATTTGGATTTCTTTGTATTGATTTTCTTCCTTTGCCACTCTCTCTAAGGAAACCAAATACTAAATTTTTTTTAATTGAAATTTGACAGAAAGAACAAGTTCATTTTGGTAAAATGTTGCTTTAAATATATGATAAACCCACTGTCCTAATCACCAAACACGAGCTCCATATGGGTATGCTGCGTTTTGCTCGTTTTCGTCAATCAATACCTTGAAAAGGAGAAGGGAAGTGATAAATTTGCCCCCTTTTCTTTCCCGGCAAGAACCCTCTAGTGTATTTATGATTCTCTTTTTACACTACAAGGTGATAAATTCGCCCCCTTTTCTTTCCTAACTTTTACAAAACTTCTTAATCTTTCAGATATTTTCCGTACTAAATTATTCATGAACTTTGTAACTGTTAGTTTATCATGCTAAAATAAAAAATAAAAAAAATCATGGTAGCCAAAGGTGCCTATACTTAATTAGTGTTAACTTTTTTTCCCCTACATTTGCATTCGTTTTTCTCCTCTGCATGCCCATCGAAGGATTTCACATGTTGATTGCATTTTGTTTCAGAAATATCGGCTGCACACAAGGCGACCCACCCCAACAGTTCCACCCAATGGGACCCCTCAACCCCATCAATTTGTTTTAGTAGGGGGCATACGGGTCCCACCATCCGAATATCGATCATCGGTCGCATCTGCTGCGAGCATTGCCACCCACGAGATCTATGCTCCTGTAGCCACATTGCCCTCTCAACGACAACAATGTCCAAAGCAATCGCAGCGGACTCCGACAAGTCTCTTGCATTTGGAAGATAGGAGCATTAGAGAAGAACATAGTCTCGGAGATGACACCAACTTGAACTCTCCCGCCACATCCACCACCACATCTCCTCCCTTATAATTCTACTCATTTGACTCTCATAAGTCGGCGAGCAGAAATTATTTTGTAGCAAACTCCAACATCTATTTCATTTTTACTAGTGCATCACTCATTTGAGAGGAGTTATAAATATAAAGTTTGATATATGAAGACATCTCTATTGTGAATGTTGTCCATGGGGATAGAAATCTTTGCATATATATAAGCTAATCCTTGGATGAACAAAATAAGCTAGTGTATAAAAACTCGTTGACCCGACAAGGAACTCGCCTGAGTCGATAAGGATTTTTCTTGGCCGCGTTCCGCGTTGCACCACATCCGCATTCCACGTTTCTCCCTACAGAGTTAATAAAAATTCCTTAGACTCTCCCGAGTTATGACCGCATCAACCACATTCTTGGCCGCATCCGCTCCGAGTCGACAAGGATTTTTCTTGCCTGCGTTCCACGTCACATTTGCGTTTTTAAACACTGACATAAGATAGGGCCACATTCAATGAGCAAAAGTCTAGTGACTAATTAATTAGCTTAGAATGCTTGATTAAAGAGATATTTAGCATGTGAACAGGCTATGTATTGTTTGCTCTACTATTTTTATTTGTTGTACTATTTTAGGGGACAAAACAATGAGAACTTATATGGTGCCTGACAGTCAAACCATAAAGGGCGGAGAGAGAGAGAGAGAGAGAGAGAGAAAGAGCCATCTCTCCCTTGATTTTTAATCCAAGAAAAACCCCCTCTTTTGACTTTTCCTTGGTTCAAGGCATCAGGTTTTGCCTATATCTGCCCTTTATGGTTCCGGTTTATTAGGTTTTGTCTATATCTGCGTTTTTAAACCTCCGATCTGTCACATTTTATCACTTTTTATGTTCATCTGTTTATGAATTTTGGTGAGCGGGGAATAAATTGTATTACTATAGGCGTGAATATGTATATTGCTACAAGGACTTGAACAGCAGATCTTTTTGGTAAAACAAATCGGAATGATTAGGAAAAATCCTTCACGGGGGTGTTTGGAACTAGGGAAAGGAAAATTATGGAAAATAAAATTGTAGGGTCTAGTAGGTTATGCAGTTCTCCGAGAAAAACAAGCAAAGTTTTTATTTTGGGGAAAAAAATTCCTTGAAAATGAGTTTATCCAGCACTAGAAAATTCTTTTTTCCTTGGAAAAAAAAAATTTCCCCAAGCAAATAATCCCTTTAGGGGCCGTTTGGATACGTGGATTTTAAAACCCGGGGTTTCTTCAAAATTGTAGCTAAGAGACAAGAGAAGAAGCGGACCGGCCGTTATTTTTTACTCATTTTTGACTTCTCACCCTTCTTTCCGTCAGCAAGACAGTAGCATATCCTCCCATATTTCCAGGTTTTCGAAATCTCAGGTTGCGGGAGATTAAAACATGAATTTCTCACTTAAAATCCAAGAAACTCTGTCAGGACAACACACATCAATTTGATCATGAACCCTCTTTTACACTGTATTAAAACTAAAAACCTAGATTCTGAAATCCGCGTATCCAAACGGCCCCTTAGTCTTTCAATCATAAAATTGGAGCACTTTAACCCTAATTTTGCTAACATTTATGGTGCATTGGCACTATTGTCTGCAAAAAACTGTCAACGTAGAGACACTACATAGCAATGTGTCTATGCAGTAATGTTATAACTGGCAAAGAACCCATCAACAGAGAAACATAAAAACTAGCAGAAGAGTAGGTAAAGAAAAGAAAATAATAAATGATATGGGGGATTTGCTAGGCAATTTTGCGGAAAGCCATTTCATGGCTCACTTTTGCAGGTGAGAACAGCCACCTCAGATGAATTAAATGAATAAGACAAAATTTGCTCAAAAGTGAGCCTGCGTGGCTATTATTTCCTGCAAAAGTGAATCACAAAATGGCTTTCCGTGAAATTGCCTAGCAAATCCCACGATATGGAGGTAATTCGTTTTAATCACAACCAAATGCAAAGGTTAACGTTGCAACCAATTTCCTTTCAACCAATATAGAATGATCCTTGGTTTTTTGTACTCCTTAATCTCATGAATGGTGCCATGAAATTAACCGTGACCGTGTGGTCCATTTCATGATATTCTACAACATCAACGGTCTAGATTACCCATATATGTCCTCATATAAGACATGATTGTTGACATTTATCCCAATGATGACTTTTCTCTTAGTTGTTCTCCTCAATATAGCTCTTTGTTAGGCAATCCACATGCTGGATCCCATCATGATACTTGGGAATATAAAAGCAATGTTGATAGAGGATAAGTATGATTTAAATATAGAGAATGCTTCACTGTGTCCTCATTATAATACAACAAGGAACACCTACTATTAGATCGACAGTGTGGGCACTGCCTATGTTTGATTTGTGACCGTCTATCTTGAGCCCTAACATCTAATTAAAACCCACATCTTCACCCTCAACCTCGTGGTTGGGAGATAAAGTACACTAAAAACGAGATTCAGGCTTAGGTCATACAAGGAAAATGATAAGCTATAATCGTTAAGATCCATATATGCTCCCACTCCCTATGTACATTACGACCCATTTGCAGCATATACGTAAACAATTAGAGCATGTATAAACGTCTATGCTCTAGTTTAATCAGCAGGATAGAATCAACTCTATTAGTGTGAACTATGCTCTAGTTTAGCATGATATAACCAACTCTATAAGTGTGAACTATGCTCTAGTTTAGCATGATAGAATTAGCTTTATTTGTATGAACGATCAAAAATGAGAATATTTCCTATTTTTGTTCATTTTTCATGCCAAACCAATACCATTGGCTATGTACATTATGGCCCCTTTGCATCATATACATAAACAATTAGAGCATGTGTCAGCCACTGTGCTCTAGTTTAATTAGAATGATAGAATCAACTCCATTAGTGTGAAGTATATGCTCTAATTTAGCATGATAGAATCAACCCTAATAGTAAGAAGTGTGCTGTAATTTATCATGATAGAATGAGCTCTATCGGCATGATCGATGAAACATGAGAATATTTCCTCTTTTTGTTCATTTCCACAACATATGAGCCAAACTTGAGTTGGCAAAGATATAAGTAGGTCATTGGAACTTATAATTTTCGATGTTAACGATCAGACTTCAAAATTTTCTTCTATTCTCAAACTATCGAAGTAAGTGAGAAAGTACAATCTTAGTGTCTTTATAAAGTTAATTTTCTTAAATGATCAATATTATTTACTATAAAACATTCTAATCGTTGTTTGTGATTAAAGGTGCATTTCATGTTAATACTTTTACACACACTTGAGATGTTGGAGGAAACTGAAAAAATCCAAAAACCCAAACCACCATTCAAATTGTAAGTTTAATCTATTGGATATATTACTAATCTATTTCTTGATTGTGCTTAAAGAATACATGTTAAATAATAAATTGTGTGTTTGAAACTTGATTAATACTTGTACAAAAGAATAACAAGTCATCACAATGTCACCATTAAATTGCATACTCCTACCACGTGAATGATCTATATTATCAAACTAAAGTTTATTGGATTCAAAATTTTAGGTTCTAATCTATTTTCCTACTTTACTATGGAAGGTTTATCACATGGGCTACATGATCAATTTTGGATGAGAGAATTGAGGACATAAGCTTATAGGTAGTTGGGAATCCTCACTCTACATCAAGTAGGAACAATACTAGCATGATCAATTTTGGATGAGAGAATTGAGGACATAAGCTTATAGGCAGTTGGGAATCCTCACTCTACATCAAGTAGGACCAATACTAGCTCTTTAAGGTTTAGACCAAAGGCGTCATGGAACCAAAGGTGCAAGCGACGTCAGGGGTGTCTTAGATGTAGGGAAAACCTACAGATAACAATCATCCACCATGATATTTCATGTGTCAGGATCATTGTAGTCTTACAACTTACAAGCACTTGAGTTACAGCATATCCTCCATCAATGATCACTCTTGCTACACTTGTATAACATTTTCTCTTCTTCTTTTTTATAAATAATGTTGTATTAATTTCAAATAATGAAGTAATTGAATATTTAAAAAAATTAAGCCATTTATTGAGAAATCAATTTATTAAGAAGTTGAAAGATAATTTTGAATGTTTCGAGTTTTATTTTATGCTCCCAAAATCTATTGAATCAGAGGCAATTTCATGTGATGTGTGTCTCCCCATAAAAATATTACTCTCAAGAGTAAGAATTAGTTTGTCTTACTTGAGCAATGTTGAACAGAAGAACTTTGCCAGTGATTAGTCTATTGGGACCATATCATGTTTATCATAGTTTGTTTGGTCAAATGACATGAAACTTAGAAATATGGTACCATATTAACTCCTCCATAAGAAATATTCATATTCCACGTGCTTCTTCCTTGGGCATCTACCTTATGTTTAGGACAATGAAAATCAAAAGAAGCTGGAAGCGAAGGTGTTGGGTGATTTCATTTTTGAATATTAAGAGCATATTTGATCTATTGAATTTCTGCATTTATGAAGGTTGAGATGCAAAATTCAGTAAGCTAGCTATCACAATAATGAAAAAAATAACGAGGACATGAATGGAGAAGGATTTTAACATTTATACTAATAGGTGTATCATATGTTGCTTGATAGCCGAGTCAGTTAACCATCTCGTAATCCACTGTTAGGTTTTCCCCAAGTTGTCGAGCCTTTTCATGTAGCTATTTGGAGTGGCCTGGGTCTTTTAAAAGAGGCTTTGTGGAAATATCTAGTTATTAATTATAATTCAGTAATTGGGAATTTATGACTAAGTTGTATATTAGTTCTTGATTTAAGACTTTGATTATCATCATCTATACCAATTGGTACAAGAGCATCTATACTATAATGATATTTACATCGATTGACATCAGAGCATCATAGTCAGAGAATTATTTTGTACAAAAGCCAAGATGACTCCTTGAAAACTATCGCCAATCCTTCATGAAGTAAACAATCTATTGTAGATGATGTTAGTGTCATTGTTGATGTGATGTGGGCAATGGGGCCCTAAATTTATTGTCAAAGTTGAAATCACCCCATTGTTCTATTTTTTTTATTTTACTTCAATTTCTATTTACATATGACAGTTTTGTGATCATGGTTTTAAATTTTGGTTCCGGTACCGGTTTCGGGCCCCACCAAAATCGAAATTTCGATCGAAATTTCAAAATTTCGTTCGAAATCCAACGGCATCAAAAAAAGGTTTTTTATCCGGCCTGAAATTTCGGTAATTTCGCCCGAAATTTCAGAGGAATATTAAATAACGAATAAAATATAATATATTCCTAAAATTTTGGACCCAAATTTCGACCGAAATTCCAAGAATTTCGGCGAAATAAATTTTCATTTTGCATATTTGCAATTTCGGTGTCAGTCCGACCGAAACCCGAAATTTCAGATTTCGGTCGAAATTTAAAACCATGTTTGTGATATTCTTCTTCCTCTTCCACTTTCCTCCATTCTTATGAATGGGAAAATTTTGCCAATAGTAGGTCTATTGCGTTGAAGTCATGTCCATCATGTTAATGGTGTTATCTCGGTCAAAATACTATCATCGGATCTACGACGATCTAACTTATAGAAATACTCATCGTTCTTTATTGATTTTCTAGTTTCATGGTTATGACTAGAAAATCAATCCATCTTTATCATTTCTTTCTTCGCCCTAGTTGTGTTATGTGTTGTTTATGTTGATCTCAATGGTATAGCAAGTGTTTGATAAAATGTCAAAGAGAGATGTTGTGCATTAAAAGTCTCCTTTCCGCTGTAAGTTGAAGGCCTTAGGCCTCATGAAGGGGAGTGCGAGTTGTTCTCATCTCCCTTCCATGAATGGAGTGTTGTTTTGTTGTTGGCGGCTCCGGGTTGATGTAGGTGCGCCCTTTTTTTTATTGGTAGTTCGTTGGTTGGTGATTTGTTAGTGGTTGGTTGATGTTTAGTTGGTGATTGTTGGTTGTTTGTTGGTGTTTGGTTGTTGGTTTGTTGCATGCTTGGTTGTTTGGTTGGTTGTTGGTTTGTGATCGTCATTGGTTGGATTGGTTTTGGTTGTAGTTGGTTTCTTGGTTGGGTTGATCGTGGTAGAGATCATCATTGTTGTGGTTGGTTGTTGGCTAGTTCTTCCCGTTGTTGGTTTGTTCCTTCCACGCTTGGTATCGTTGGTGGACTCACTTTGCGAGTGCTATTTGTTGGTGCTTCTACATATGTGTACTTGCCTTGGCGTAGTTTTACGACTTTATTGTGGTTGTAGTGGTTTGCTTTGCAATCCACCCTCTTGTTGCTTCTCCATATGTATTTAGATGCTTTGCGTAGTATTACGCCTTGTTGTTGTTTGCGGTTATATGTCGGGTCGTTGGCATTGCATTCGGCCTTGTTGTTGTTATGGCAAATGCCTGGTTGTTTGTGTTGCATTCGGCTCTGTTGTTGTTTCTCCAGGTGAAGTGATGTGTGGCCGTCATTGGTTGGTTGTTGTGGTGGGCTGGTTTTCACTCTCCCTTTTGTTGGTTGGTTGTTGGTTACTCTTACCTTTCTGGTGATTGGACTTCTACTGGCGATGTGCTTTTTACCTTATCGTTATTCATGCTTCGTCGTTGTTCGCTATGCGCACCTTTGGTGTGCTTATTTTGTTTGATGGATCGTTGTCGTTTCCCTGCCGAGGTGCCTCCGTTCAATCCTTATAGACATGCAGATTTGATCGCCGTTCTCTGATTCAAGGGAAGGCCCTGTTGTGATGGCTCTCGTCGTCGTGCTGATTCAGGGGAGCTGTAGTTTTTTTATGGTCGTTAATCTTGCTACTGTGCTCACTGTAACGATTGCTATTTTTTGTTATGTTTTTCATTATGTATTCACCACACCTATGTATTCACCACACTAGCTTGAGGGGGAGTGTTGTACCAAGTTGGTTGTGTGTAGGGGATTATCTTTTTTTGTTGTATGGGTATTATAGTTGTTTATTGTATTTATTTTATAACAAGCTAGAGTGTGGAGTTGTATGGTATATACACTCCAGCTTGAGGGGGAGTATTGAAGAGTGCAGAAGGGTACTTTGCTCATTCCATGTATGTTCTTCTCAAGCTCAAGCATTTACTTTTCTAGTTAGAGACCAACGTCTTGGGGCTAACGTAGGATCCGCTCAAGGACCTAACTGTTTAGGTAAATATCCAATGCGTTCCCCGACCGGAGAGGTCATTTTTGTAGGAGAAACTATGTGTTTTTTGGATCTCCACACTCCCTGGTTGGAACCTCTAAGGGATCCCAATGGTTTGGACTTGAGTATACTGAAAAAAGACAGGAGGGTATTGTCATCTTCGTACGATGTAGCCCTATTTGGGCTCCTATATATACATCATATTACATGGAGAGTCTCACCATCTTCTCCCTCACTCTTCTTCTTCGCTCATCCCTCCTCTCATCCTTATCTTCTAATAACTACTAACCATTTGCTAGGTCGTCGGTTACCCAAACTTTTTCATCTCCATTTGCCCGTCAGAGGTTTCCACTTTTCTCTGTATCACATCGCAAGGGCGCCCTTGTTGCGATAAAACTTTGAGGACTGACATGGATCCAATGGAAGTGCCCTTGTGTGTACTGGGGTGTGCACTCTCTCAACTCTCCTACACCACCAAAACGATACAGATTGGACCTACTCCATTGGCTAAAAATTGCATCAATAAGACCATCATTAGCTTACAAACGGTTGGTTAAACTTAAAATATGAACAATACCATCGAACTTCAATTAAGATACTGTCCTTTTTATGTAGGAGACGACTGAAAAATGGCGAAAATGCAGTTAATGAGTCAAAAAAATGAAAGGAGAGCAGTAGCACACATTCTTTATCCGCCACCATTGGTCCACATCATTTCTTGCTACTCTATTACCAGCTTATCCAGTTTCCATTTTTCCTTCAATAGAACATTTATTATAGTATTAGTTTTCATTTTTCACCGTACCACTCGTCACCATTTAATTTATTCTCTCTAAATAGGCCGATAAATTACCATATTTATCAGCAGCCGTGCAAGCACACTTGACGTGCATTTCATTTTGCTCTAATTAATTTGATCTTTAATAAGCGGGTATTAGGTGTCTTTATCATTCTTTATCTCATACATGATCGTTGGTTCGTTCCCAAGAGTACCTAGTTTACTATGTGCAAACATCTTGAAGGTATGGTAGAACCCATTCTCCTCCCCTTCCTCTATCCATTGTTTTTCGAAAACTCTATCTACTTCTGCCTCATCTCTCTCTGTCTTTTTTCACTAGTTTTTTTGTGGTTTCAAAAAATGTATATAATTTTTTAGGGGATTTTCAAAACAGCATCCTCTTCCATCATCTCTCTTGTTTTTACTATGGCATGCTTTTGTATTTTCTTCCTTCATCTCTCTCTGTTTCTATCTCTGTCTCCTTGTTCCTATCTAGTTTAGTTTTTGTTTTTCGAAAACTGCTTCTTATTTACACTAATCTGACCCGAGTCAGAATCACAATTTCTTTTCCTTTCTTTAAGGCTTCTTAGCATGCACTGTCTTCTTTTTTTTATTGATTTTTTTTCGGGTTTCAATATATATATATATATATGATTTTTTAGAGGATTTTGAAAACATCATCTTCTTCCTTCATCTTTCTTGTTTTAGCTATTGTATGCGTTTGTATTTTCTTCCTTCATCTCTCCGTCTCCGTTCCTATCTAGTTTAGTTTTTGTTTTTCTAAAACTACATCTTATTTATACTAATTTGTGGCCCAATAAGTTTTCTATCACAGTTTCTTTTCCTTTCTTTAAGGAAGGCTTCAATACGTTGCAAGCGCAAGCTACTTTGTAGAGTATGATCTTCTTGAATACAGTACAAGCGCAGGCTAATTCGTAGAGACAAAGTTCGTGGTACACAGTTCATGACATCGACAAAGAAGTTTTTGTTACTACTTAAATGAACAAGCCCATGAAAAACCTTCTAACTGGCCCTAAAGATCGTGCTCTCTATCTTACATATCTTGTCTTAGTTTATGCGATCATTTTTATCATTGTATTTTATTTTATTTTGGGTTTTTTGTATCCATTTATTTTATCTAAAATTATATAAATTTATGATTCATATTTTTTTTTTGGGTTTTTTGTATCCATTTATTTTATCTAAAATTATATAAATTTATGATTCAATGAAAAAATTAAGAATGAATATGTAGGATTGATAGAATTAAGTAGGGCGGCAACAGGGTCAGGTTGGGCCGGGTTTTTCAAAACCCTAGCCCAACCCTGGATCCCATTACTCAGGGTCAGGGCCAGAAAACCTCAACCCAATGCTCGCCCTATAGGGCTCAGCGTGGTCCTTGCCCGCCCTGATTGGCCCTGATTGGGCGGGGCCAGGCTGGCCCTTATTGACCCTAATGCAAATACATTGGTGTCCATAATATAAAAGCGAAATTTTATAAGGTGTGCGGCTGTATAGTCTAGTATTTTTCAAAAAGTACCGTACAACCCACTTCATAGGATGATCCAAACCATTCATTTGTTGGGCCACAACATAAATAGGTAGTGGGGGCCAAAACGTTCAAAAAAGATACAAAAGTAGTGGAGGCCACCTTATTCGAAGATACAAGCCATTCACCCCAATATAAATGGGCCGTGCCCCTAAAATCATGTAAATAGAATGATCATAAGTTAAGACCATTTGTGGTTTGGTAAGTCACATATACTATAAAGTGTAAATAGGGTTGGGTTGGGCCGGGTCAAGGTAAAGTGTAAAGTGTAAACAGGGTCAAGTCGGGTTGGCCCGAGGTATCAACCCTGAGCCCGACCCGACCCTGAGTCAGGGCCTAAAACCCCGCCCTCAGGATTGGATTTTCCAACCCTGACCCAGTTCGGGTTCAGGGCGGGTCAGGGTTCACAGGGCCAAACTTGCACCCCTAGAATTAAGGTTGCCCTCCCAAAAACAAACTTCAAGGACGCCCTCAGCAAAAGTCAGGGCAAAGTGCTTTTGCAAGGGCACCCTTCAATCGTAGATTTTTTAGAATTCAGGTTAATCTTTTAACATAAAATGACCCCATCCCCTAGTTTTCTATATCCTCTCTTCCTTTTGTTTTATATTGTCTCCAGTTAGTGTTCTCTATTTCTTTTTTTCTTTTCTCAATTGTTTTTCCTCTTTTTAACTTACTCCGATCACGGATACTACTATTAGCAGGGAGCTTCTTTGTAAGTTCCTTTTTCGAATTTCATTTGTTGCTGAGATTTCTTTCCTGGAATAGAGAGTTTAAAAGGCCTTGGTTTATGAGAGATGCGTCGTTGTAGAAAAAAAGAAAACCAATCTCATAATGCATGCGCTATTGAAGGAAATAATAGAAATTAGATATGCTTGTAATCCCGGCTCCAAAATTTGGCCTAAGATGGGGACGCTCTTCTGGTTGTTTTTTGTAAGTACACCCTTCAAGTTTAGCATTTAGGGGTGCAACTCGGATCGGGTTGAGGCCAACCCGAACCCAACCTGAGGAAGTTCCTCACTCGACCCGAACCCGACCTGAGTTCCAACCCGATGAGGTTCAACCCAACTTCTTAAGCTTACAAAAAACTAAAAAGAAAAAAAAGAAAGAAATGTCAGGTTTTGGGTTGGGTTGCCCAAGCCCTCAACCCAAACCCGAACCCGAAAAATACTCAACCTGACCCGACATTTTTTTCTGGTTGAACCCAACCCGAGTTGCACCCCTATTAGCATTCTTCCAAGAACAATCACCGCCTAGTTTAGCAATCTGCTGTTCTTTTTAATCCCTTGGAATCCCAAATGCAATTAACATTGGTATGGTTATATACAACATAACAATGTTCCTCTTTTTTTTATCTTTTCTTATGAACAAATTACTGCACGTTTGGTTACAAAGCCAAACAAAGAAGTAAAACAGTTCTCTTCAACACACAAAAGGCTTACACAAGCCAAAAAATAAAATGAAAAGGAAAGCTAAACAGACGAGCGTTAATTAGGCAGTGCACCAGTATCTTTCCCTTCAGCCGCCGTCTCCATTACAGCCGGTGCACCAGTATCTTTCCCTTCAGCCGCCGTCTCCATTACAGCCGGTGCACCAGTATCTTTCCTTTCAGCCGCCGTCTCCATTACAGCCGCTGAAGCACTTGAAACCTCGGAACTACTGGGTTTACTCTTCTCGTCATTATTGCCTGAAATTGGAGTGCCTACCTTGCTAGAACTAGCACCTGAACCCAGACCATCCGATGGCTGTGAACCATTCAGTGCATGGCAATGTGGGCAATAATAAGTTATGTACGCAAAATCCTCTTTCCTAGCAAGTCCTGCATACAAAAACGCCATGGGAATATTTGTTTGTTTCTGAAAGCAACTACCCCACAAGAGACACAACTGAGCACTCATTGCAGTTAAGATAGAATGCCAAGAAAGAGGTGTCTTAGTTATTTTCTATGTCACAAATATCGTTATCAGGAATTTCTCGGCAAGGGAAAATCTCGGGATATATATATATATATATATATATATATATATATATATATATCAGGAAAAACGATAAAAATAAAATTATTTAAAATATAAAATATATAAAATTTAAGAAAAAATATAAAATAAAAATATCATAAAAATATCAGGATAATATCATGATATTATTGCGAAATTTTATGAGAAAAATGAAAATATCACTATATTTTTAAAATCTCAGGATTAATTTGGGATTTTGTTCTTTTATCAAAATACCGCGATAAGGAGTCCAATTGAATAATCTCCGTCTGGATTCGTTGCGTCGGCTGCTGTCCCGACTTATAATGGTTCTACCTCTCATACCTACGAGGTATAGTGTCCGGTAGGGGGAGGTTCATGCCTTTTAACTCCCTTCCCTAATGCGGGGAGGTTCCTGCCTTTTTCCTCCCTTCCCTAATGCTATTAGTGGGTACTTAAAAACATGATATTTGTGACATAGGTTATTTTAAGATGCAGCTGGCTAAATTATAATATCTACAGCTCAAGTAAAAGATCTATGGTAAGAGACCAAGGGAAAAAGAAAGAACCATTGAAGGATGATATGAATACACTCACCATTGTGCATATGACAGTTGCCACATATGAGTGCGTAGCACTGTGTTGGATCCTCACCCACGAGCATGGCTGCAATACGAGCAATCCATCCTCCATCATTAACAGCTGATCCTTTATGGTGTTTGACAACAACCGCCTGATTTTGTTCAGGAACTTCTGGGTTGTCAAGGCCGTACTCCTGAGGCATTTCCTCGCCGACTTGTTGCATTATGCCACTGCCTGTACTACTATTTCTGGTGTGAAATTGTTTCCGCTTTCGGAGTCCACTAGATTCCACCAGCTCAACATCATTGCTTTTCCCTAAGGACACATTGGATTTAGGCTCATCTCCTAAATATACTTTCAGACCTGACTCAGCACCTAACTTCGATGCCAGGATACTTGCTGCAGCAGCCTTTGCAGCCGGATCTGGGTCATATCTCTGTAATTTATTTTTGGAAGGAAACAATTTATTAATAGTTGCAATCGAATTACTACAACGGGGACAAGACATCCCACTAGACATCTCTCTGTACATGACATTGCCTGCGGTCATTACAAAATACAGGCAGCACACATGGATGTAGTTGCATAGATTCAAATAAACAGCATAGAAGAGAGTTCAATGGTAGATACAAGATACCAGCTTGACACTAAGCAGATCCAGCCAGTCAGGGAAAATCTAACACAAAAGTAAAGGAATCTTTTTATAACCTGAATAAGCTGTTGTGTCAAATAATAGTTTGTTCTCTCTTTAAGCTCATCAATTTTTGCTTGCCTTTCAGCACACAATCTTTCAAGTGTTTTCTGGTCCTTGCGATCACCTGCAGAGATAAACATCATTTTCTCCTTTTGATAATGTCGGATGAGCATAATATTTTAAAAAAAATTGCATTTAAAATTTAAAAACTCATTAAGTTTCAAATGAAGCTTATGTGGATCTTTTTCCAAAATTCAACATTAAATCTACATGAATAAAATAAACTATAAATTCCTAAAACCTGTAATTATAATCAGTCTTGAAGTCTTCTTTACTAGTTTTAATCCGTAACTATATTAACCCTTCTTTCTAAGCTACTATAATTCTACACTTTCTATGTACTTTAAGTTCGCTTCCAATGAGGCTTCCTACACATTTTCTCTTTACTTTCTTTAGAGGTTTTTGCTCCCGCATTTTCTCTTTTCTAAATCCCTTGCTACCCGCGCATCGCTTCTATAGCACTCGCTTCCCACTCTGGCAACTATAACTGAGATTGACTCATGACAAGGTCCCCAATGACATTAATTTGAACTCAAGATTCCATTATTTCATTATAGAATATGCTACCAGGAATGCAATTAAATATTAAAGAACAAATATTTGGACGGAGCATTACCAATATACTATTTCCTTTAACAGCTACTACGGAATTTTTCATTTGAATATGAAAAGTTCTGACACATGATTTTCATACATAATATTATAACTTAATAGACAAGAGTATCCAGAAAGATTATGCAGAAAGATATCAATTCATTGCATCATATTTCATATAGTATATAGAGAACAACAAGGTGATTATGATATTGCAAATATTTCATTTTACATATTTAATACAGGATTATCTAGGCAATTTCACAAAAAAGTCATTTCAAGGCTCAATTTTGTAGGAGAGAACAGACACAGATTTTGTCTGATCATTTAATTCATCTTAGATGGCTGCCCTATCCTAAATAAGTGAGCCACGAAATGGGGCTTTTTGCAAAATTGCCTAGGCAATACCATATAATATTAGTGTGTGTTGTTGTAAATATAATTGATCAATACAAGCTTGGTTTGGAGCAATATCGATTCTTGTTCATTAATTTATAACATTATGTATGTAAACCTTGTGTCATAAGTCATAACTTCTCGTATTTAAATGAAAAATCAGGTGAATCTAATAAGGTTGGGAGCACCATGAAAGCGTTTATGAAATATTTTCTTTATGTCTTTCAAAATTCAAGTACATCAAAAAAATAGTAATTTCTAACCAACTTCATTTTCGTGCCCTCTTTCCCGTGCCTTCTGAAAACACCTTTGTGCTTTCTCCAATGAAGTACTCTAAAGAGTTGGAGGAGTTTGATACACCGGATTTCAAAGATACTAGCAACAGTTTTAATTTTTTCTGAAATTTCCCCAAATCGACCGAAATGTTTCCGTATCCATCCCCACGGAAACAAAATGTCAATGAGTTCCTTCCACGTTATTATTTCTGACCAAAATTCGACCAAAATTCCTAAAATTCCCGAAATTCGACCAAAATAGTCGGAACGACAAAACAATGGAAACATGTTTTTTTTTTTTAAGAAAAATAGAAAGATCAGCATGTGACCAATAATACCTCGTAACTTCGTGGTATTTTCATAGAGTTGGGGTCCTTGGGAAGGAGACTGGTTATTGTAATTTCTTATACTTCATTACATTGCACTTCTTTATCGACTTTACTGTTCAAACATGGGCGAACGCATGTCACTAGGTGTTCAATGTGATTAAGCCATTATGAATGGATTTCTTGTTATGTGATGGTTTCAAGTATGTATTTGTGTTTATTCTAGCATTTCTCAAAGTTTCATATTAAAATTTCATCATTTGCATATGTCCATACGTTTCCGTGATTTTACAAGATTTCCATAAAAATTTCTACTGAAACCAAAATTTTCTGTTTCCATGCCAACCAAAATCGAAACCGAAATTTAAAACCTTGATACCACGATAGATGGAGGGGCTAAGTAGGTTGGGAACGCCGCAGGGTGACGGTCATCAGATCAGGAGCGTAATGGAGCCACACTCCTTGGAAGCTCCTTCCTAAGGAGTGCCAAAACGAAGTTTGAGCGTGGGAGCGGCACACGTACAGGAAGACTTCTAAGGATAATACACATATTTCATTATATATATTTAATATTAGTCTATATGATTGTAAATATATTTGATCAATACAAGCTAGGTTTGGAGCAAAATCGAATCTTATATAACACATCTTTGGCTACGACTCTGCAGGTACTCAATGAGTTGTTTTCCGCAATTCGAAAGGAAAGTGAAAGGAAAATGATAAATGCCCCCTTTTCATCACTTGGGACACCCAGCAGCAGTGTATCAATGACTGCAGAGGGTTGATGTACTTCTCGTCAGAAGGATTCAACGGATTTGATTGCTACGCACACTGCAGTTGGGTGTCCCATGTGATGAAAAGGAGCGCATTTATCATTTCCCAAGTGAAAAGTGAAGTAGACGGAAGTAAATTGAAGAGGAGTAGGTGTGAATTGGACTGAAAGTGAGGATATTTTGTTATCAAAACTGGTGAAAAAGTGAAGCGATGAGAGTGTCATTATCAAAATGAATGTAAATGAGTGCCAATATAAACATTGTGGTCACTGGTCCCTCGAAGTCAGAAATCTCGCTTCTTTCCCTTGCTCATGAAAACACACTTTCCCTTTCTTTCAATACATGATTCAAAAACACCAATTAGTCTACAAAAGCGCCCTTGAGAGCATAGTTAGTAGTAAGGATTTCTAGTCCAACTGAAACTTCATATTTTCAACATGGATTTCCACAGCCTCCCAAGCTAGAGGTCCTAACAATGCAAGAAGAAGCTGATTCTGTCCAGAGCCGATGCTCCCTCACACCCGAGCGGCACAAGGAATATGTAAAGAAAAATACCGTAAAACTAACCTAGAATTAACTTAGAAGATGGATTTTATAAGATATTTAAAGGGTATCTATAATACTCACATAATAAAAATTATAACCACATATTAAAAGCAAAAATCATCACAGTCAAATCAAAGGGAGTTGTAAGTTTAAAACATGATAGTTACTTTTACCGACAGCAGTATTTGATACAAGTAAATACATAGGGTAAAGAGTGTCACAGAATTTAATGCCACTGATAGAAGTCCCTTACATAGTAGCCAGAAACTTCTAGGCAGGATCTCGTTTCCCCTAAAATGCGTTTTGGAAACATGATAAAAATTTGGGGAAACGTTTCCGAAATGCATGGAAAACAAATGAGAAACTTATGTGAAACATGTTTGAAACCTTGAGAAACGTATGGAAAACTAGGAGAAAACGTATGTGAAACGTCTGAGAAACATGTGTGAAACTTACGAAAATCGTTTTGGAAAAAACACACCAAAAGATTGTGGAATAGATATCAAAAAAGGAAAACAATAGCATATAATGCTATGATTTGGTTGACACTTCGAATTTATTGCCGAAACACGTGTCGTGTCTGAAACAACACCCGTGTCTACACATTTCGACACTCCTTTAGACACATTTAAATGTATTGCTAAAGCGTCAGTGACTTTATATATATATATATATATATATATATATATATATATATATATATATATATGAGTGTGGAACTATTTCTAGATTTTTACGGGCTGCCATTTCAGATAGCTCATTTCTATGTTGAAACTCGACACACAAATTCGTGTCCACAAACCATAATTACATGTACTTTCTATTTTAGCCGTGTCCCCGTGTCTAAATTTTTGGAATTTGCCGTGTCCGACATGCGACACTCATGTCGGTGTCCACAAATCATAGATATAATGTAATAAAAAATAAAAATAAGAAATATTCAAATAGAAATTTGAAATTAACAAATTTTAAATTTAAAGAACCATATATTTTGTGTTTTCCTTGCGTTTCAAGTGTTTTCATTTGTGTTTCTTTATCGTGTCTGAAATGTTTCTAATGTGTTTCCTAAGACATTTCTCAATGCATTTCTCATGTGATTTTCTATCATTTTTCCGTTTCTCCTTTCCCCTCTATTTTTACTCTACCTTTCCCGTTTCCATTTCATGTTTCGCTTCTCGAATTCGTTTACCTTTAGAAAATGCGTCCCAACAAATCCAAAATCTTCTTCCTCTCACTTTTTCAAATTAAAATTTGCAGTAGTTTTCCTGCAGAAAATGACTCAATCAACGAATCCAAAATATCCTTCCTCTCTTTTACTTTTTCTAATTAAAATTTTGAATGTACTAGAAGAATCCACTATTAATAAACTGATTCAGGCCCCCATTTGACTGGGTTTGCAGAGGGAGGAAGCCCCTCCTAGGAAGCCCTGACTGTTTGGCATGCTGACTTTCGAAGGAAGCCGCCTTCTACCAAAGATCAAAAACCATGTTTCCAGAAGCTGGTGTTTTTGCGTTTGACATTCCCATGGAAGTCAAGAGTGAGATCTTTCGCCCTTTCTAGGAAAATCGAGGTGTTTTTGCGTTTGACATTCCCAAATGCGCTTCCATGGGAAGTTGCCTTCCCGGGAAGCGTGAAGAAGCCCAGAAACCGGGGCTTCCTGAAAAAGCCCAGCCAAACGGGGCCTTAGGGTACCCTAAACGACTGTGCTCAACTATAAGCCTGACCCCTTGCAAGCCAATGCTAGCACCATAAACAACTAGATCAATTGTAACTTGAGGCTTAGTATATTTGTTTGCATCTTGACAAAGCTCAGATACCTCCAAAGGTCATTTTAGAATGAATGCCTTTGATATTTCTTCAGCTAATATTGGCATTCCATTGCTATTTCTATAAACTTTGACACATGACAATTCCCTCTTCATTGTCAACCTTCTTGCCTTCTGCAAAGTTGACAGAAAAACTAAAATCCAAAGACATCCATTAGCCTATCTTAAACTTCCTATGGCCTTCATGCCATGAATCATGGCTGCCTCATCCTATATTCATTACTCCACCCTCGAGACAACTTTTCTCGTTTTCATTCTGAAAATAAAATTCTGTGGAAGATAAAGGAAAAGAGAAATTAAGACAAATTCGGGTTATTTGGATGATTTGAGATTGTTATGCTCAAAGGCAGGAACTTGGTAAGTGAGAACATCAACAAGTAACATATCCAAATTCTCAACAGCAATTGTTAGATATCACAAGAAAAAGTCAACCAAAAGTAAGGCAAAATATGAAGACCAATTAATAGGGAGAATGCTTAAATGAAGAACAAGATTATATATTTTCAGTACACAACATGGATGAAATTTTAATCTCAGGCCAAACTGTGTAAGCTTCGCTTTTAATACAAATTGACAAAGTCCAAACAACAATCACCACCCACACTGTAAAAATTTTCAACACGATACTCTAGAAAAAATTTAATCCACTTTCATCTTATAATAATTGTATGAAAGTATTTGAAAATGAGAAAAAAAGAGAGAAACTAACAATCATCAGAGTTTCCACTAAAATATTTCTGAAGCACATTTTCCAAAACCAAATTTCCAACCTCTAAAGATACTGATTAAAATCCCAAACAAAACTAATAAGCATTTAACATTCTAAAATATACGACAATTCGAATTTTCAGTGATAAAAGTTAACAATGGCAATAACTGTAACAACCAAAAAAATTGTTAAAAGAAGGTTTTAAGTGTCAATCTTGAATTACCACAACCATAAAAGCAAGTTACTAACTATTCTACTGATGAAGACTTCAACATTTGAAGGAGGAGAAAAAACAATTAAAATTAGGTTTAGAGTTTAAGATAATTACACATCTTTGTGAAGCTTGCGAGTGTCGAATAGATGACAAAAGATATACCCGGCAAGACAAACATAGGCAAAACTCGGATGGCCCTCATCTTCCAATCCAAATCCAATGATCTTGTTGTCATAACAGCATATGCAACTGAAACTACCTGGAAAAAATATAGAAATAGTAAGTAACCTGCGTCAAGCTGAAGATTTGTTCAGTGGCTAAAAGTACTTACAAGAGAATAATTAAAATTGAAACAGTTCTCAAACCCAAAAAGGAAAAAAATGAACACGAGGCATGAGTTTATTCTGTTATAAACTTATAGATAGCGTGGTTTTTCAGAAATATCTGATGTTTACATATAGCAAGAATATGACAGAATGTCAAAATTTATTCGGTACTCAATGTACAAAATATTATCCTTCTAAAGGAGGAGAAGATTTATAAAATACTAGGGAATTCACACTTTAAGGTGAACCAACTTGATCAGGTGGGTATCTTGCTCTGCAAACAAACAAGTCATATGACACTCATTCATGAGAAAATTGAGTTACAGAGGCACAGTATCTCAACTTGCAAACAACTTCATCTAAGGAGCTACTCATGGAATGGATGGATGTCTAGAATATGCCTAACATGTATAAAATATGACGATTAAAATTTCATTGTGTGATATAAAGTGTGTTTCATTTTCAAAAAAAAAGGAAGTCCATGTCTTTCTAGAAAATTTGTTGAAGTTTCCAAAATTATGCAGTCTGTAGCACACATGCAATGCAAGTACTCAGGAGATCTCTTTGGGTGTTCTCTTTGGTTCTACAAAAGCCTTCAAATTATACAAGCCAATAGCATTCTAAATAAATGCATTGTGATAGCGACTTGCGTAATACATGCAACATATTCTACATTTTTTTAGGAGGAATAAGTCCACTATAATCCTTATACCAGATTTGTTATAATCAATGATCGTGGGATTTTCATGTAGGGACCAAACTCGGTACACAGTACACTTGCTAGGTGGGTCACCTCCTAATTAACCGATTTCAACTTTAGGGTTTAGTTTAACGAGCGAATGTGACTTGTATAGCATTGCAACTTTGTTGTTTCTATATGAAGCCATGGAAGTGGAAAGTTTTTAGGTCATAAAATTAACCACATTGACTCTATGCATCGAGCAATCAGACAGTTTAACAGCTTGTGGCTCAAGCATCAAAGCAGCTGCTGATCTAGATTGACTAAACAACTGCACATCATTGTTTGTAGGTCATGCATTAAATGAACCAAATTGCATGGAAGAGAAGCTACATGTTTTCCTTTTTCTTGCACAATTACCTTATTCCGCTTTCCTTACAGACACATCAACTATAAGGAATGTCTTATTCCTCAACTTTTACTTTCACTATACCGCCATTTCTTCTTAGAGAACATTTGAAGAGTTAGGCCAGCTTTTTGTATAGCTTAGGGTGAACAAAGAAGGGACAAGATCATTGATTGATGTCAGAGATAGAGACAATGACCATCAGAAAAGGGCAAGCCCTATAGAGTTTGAAATTCAAATCCAATTCTTCAAGGTCCTTTACTCATCATCTACAAGGGAAACTTCCTGGGAAATCCACTTACATGGAATTCACAGTAAAAGAATATACATCAAAAATGGATATGCTTGATGATTGAATTCATTCAATTAATGTTTTTCTTTTTCCTGCACAGTTACCTTATTCTGCTTTCTTTGCAGACACATCAACTATAAGGGTCTGTTTGATTGTGCAACATAGACTCGGAGCGTAGGGGAATAAGTAGTCCACAGAGAGGAGAAAAGCATTGGATTTGCTTGGAACTTGCCTCGAAGAATAGTGGTAAGTAGTGTCTGGTTGTCAACCTCGTAGAATAGTGGTCGGGGGTGTCATGACCAATATAGAGAGGAGCGAGAAAGATGTGTGTGTGTGTGTGTGTGTGTGTGTGTGTGTGTGTGTGTGTGTGAGAGAGAGAGAGAGAGAGAGAGAGAGAGAGAGAGAGAGAGAGAGAGAGAGAGAGCATCATTCCCAAGAAATCCAAGCAAAATTCCACTTTTTTTGTGTATTTTGGCTTGGATATCATAGGGAGGGGGCGACGGTGACAAATCACCAGACATGCAATTATTAGCCAAGAGACATCCCTGGGAGTCTCCTAGGATGTCAATGCTATATTGGCAACCAAACAAGTGTTTTTGCTGATGTGGCACCAAAATGCCAAGCAAAACCCTAAAGCCAACCCAGCTTTTGTGCAACCAAACACACCCAAGGAATGTCATATTCCTCAACTTATAGTTTCACTATACCACCATTTCTTCTCTCTCTTTTTTTCGAATGGTAAAAGATTTCATTCCAAGAAGTAAAAGACGGAGGAGGTCTATACAAGGAACAATGAGAAAAAAGAACAGAAAATACAGAGACAAGCCCGCATGGGGCAAGAAGAAAGAAGGAGTCAAGGGGGAGGAAATCAAACAACTCCACCTCCGCCCTCGAGACACCCTCTCTAGCTTAATCTATCGGCCACCGCATTGGCCGACCGCCAAACAAGAAAGGAAAGATAAATCAGCTCCACCCACCCTATCTTGGATCTCATTAAAAAAAAGGAGTAAATCTCCAAGGATACGAATGGGAACTCCTAAGCTATCTTATCACTTTAAGTGAGTCCCCTTCAATCACCACTTTATTAAGGTCGATATTTTCAAGTAACTTTATTCCTTGATGAACTGCTCGCAGTTCAGCTTCACTGGCATCCGCTACTCCTATTGGACCTGAAAATGCCCATCTCACTGCTCCTTGCACATCCCTAAGTACTCCCCAATACAAGAAGGGCCAGGATTCCCCAAGCTAAACCCGTCAAAAATAATTTCTCCTTGAAAAGTAACGATTTTCATTAAAAATAAGCAAATTACAGCCCGAGGGGACAAGTTGTCCCCAAAAGAAACACAAGCCTAGTGAGGACCTGCCAAGTACAATAGTTAAGCAAAGGGCAGCCCATTGCACGAGGCTCCCGCCATTGTGAGGTCTGGGGAGGGCTAGATGTACGCAGCCTTACCCCTGCTTTGCAGAGAGGCTGTTTCCGTGACCACCAGGTCACAATAGTTAAGCAAAGCAAACCAAAAACGAAGGACACAAACAAGCCCAAGATAGAGAAGCGGAATATAAGAGCAAGAGACCTATCCGACTCCATCCGATGGAGGATGATTGAGGACCTCAACCGAAGGTGACTCACTCCATCCTTCAGCAAATGATCAGCTTGCTCATTGGCAGATCTTCGCATATGTTGGGTTTGAGGACGAATGACACAAACCAAGTTCCGAATCTAGGCATTAATATTCTCAAGTTTCCACGGACCCCTGCATTTATTTGATGCCCAAGCAATCACGTTTAATGAATCACCTTTATGATGATGGGACCCAACTTGCGATTCGAATACCATCAAAGAGAAAACAATAGAGCCCTAGCTTTGGCTTCATTAGCATCACAAAAAACGGCGGGGCCCGAGAATGACATCAATGTTCTTCCATTAGCATCGTGAATCAATCCTCCAATGCCATCTCTTTGAAATTTAGACCCGTCCCATCAAAATTTAGTTTTAAGAACCTGTGCGCAAGGGGCTCCCAGTCTTGAACAACCTTGGATTCCCATTCTGAATCATAGCAAATCTCCTTCCATCCATACCAAAGATCATGAGCTGACACAAACCTAAAAGGAAGGTAAATTCCTCACCCAAGATACAGTGATGGCAATCACCTTATTGAATAGGAACGTCAATCTCTTTGAATATCCTTTAAAAACCCGTGCATTTTGCTCTTTCCGTAAAACCCATATAGTTGCTAGAAGGGAAACATTCCAAAGGATCTTCCCTTTTTTCCTCCAAGGAACCACCGGCCAACATTCCAACAAATTAATGAGCTAGGCAGGGAAGACCCAAGATATCTCAAATCTAGATAAAATACATGTCCACACTTCTCTTGTCACCTTACAATGCATGAAGATATGTTCCACCGATTCCCCAGCCTCTATACATAGTTCACAATCGCCAACAATCAACATCTCCCGGGCTCTTAAGAACTCAACTGTCTGAATTTTTTCAAGAACCGTGGCCCAACCGAATGCACATACCCTAGGTGGAGATTAGATGCCCGAAACTTTGCCTACTTTGGAAGTAGCAGAGCAAGATATAAGATTATTGTAGAACAACGTGATAGAGAATTCCCTAGCCAAGTTCCAGGTCCAAACACTTTTGTCCGAGCCAAATAGTTTTATGTAACACCCTTCAAGGGTCTCCACGAATCTGCCCACCACCCCAAGTTCCCTATCCAAAAAAGTTCATCAGAAAATTGGCTTCCAAATCACCCTATTATCTCTGTGCTCAAAATAGTCCCTGACCATCACCTCCTTTGAAGAGGCTAAAGCGAATAACTCGGGAAGGATCTCCTTTAGAGGGAGGGAAGAGCACCACTTATAACTTGGGAAAAATACTCTATACCACCATTTCTTCTTAGAAAGCATTTGATGAGTTAGGTCAGCTTTTGTATAGGTCAGGCCCGTCAGGGTGAACAAAGAAGGGCCAAGATCATTAATTGATGTCAGAGATAGATAGAGTCAACGGCCATAAAAAAAAGGCAAAGCCCCATAGAGTTTGATATTCAAATCCAATTCTTCAAGGTCCTTCATTCATCGTCTACAAGGGAAACTTCATGGAAAATCCACTTGAGGATTCCACAGTATAAGAATATTGGAGATAGAGAGACCAAATATCTCTCTCTCTCTCTCTCTCTCTCTCTCTCTCTCTCTCTCTCTCTATATATATATATATATATATATATATATATATATATATATCTGTGTGTGTGGTTTCTTTATTCATTCTTATTTTCATTTTGGTGCAGTAAACACGCATATGTACCACCAGAAGCAATCATCGCTAAGGTGGTTAGTTTGAGCAACTATCTTCTAGGTATGGAAGGGAAATTTCATGATCTAAAAAGGTGCAGCACGCGAATGATATCAACTATTTATGGCATACCAATATCAACCACATACAGAAAAAAATGCTTGAGAAAAAAAATATATTTACCATGAGAGATTAGAAGCAAAATAAATTTACATCATACGCTCTAAGTCTCTAAATCCCTAAAGCTTAATAAGATTACCTTTTTAGTTAGTTTCTAGAGAAGCAAACTTGATAACCAGAGTAAAGCATACCATTGTACAAGCAGCTAAAAATGAAAATAAGTATGATCAAAGACTCACTTCAAGAATCACAGAGAAAATGATAAGATTTCTTGCCGTCCTTCGCCACCTTTGCGCCCTTCTCTTCATCCTTGCATGAACAGAGGCTTCTTCCTTGGAAAGATGTTGCAGTCTCTTCTCAAAATCATCATTGCGTCTTCTAAAGATTCCATTCCAAATGCGAGAAAGAATTCCTCTTTTTTGCTTAGACACTGTTCCACTTTCTTTCTTTAGAACAGTAGTAGATTTCGTTGGAATTTCATTGATAGCTGGGAGCTGATCAGCATTCTCAGCCATTCCTAAAAGCTACACAATGGACATCCCAGAACAAATTTATTAGCTAAAACCCAGAGAAAAAATAAGTACGACAGCTTTTCTTCTCAACCGAAGCAAAGCATATTCTGTAAGGAGTTGAAGAAGGTTTCATCAACAATTAAAAAATGTCTAAACAGCCAGAGGAGCGTTGGGATTAAGTTATTGAGCCAAAGCACCCAGGTAAGATAGAACCCATTAGTATGGAATGTTAGATATTAAACCTGTATTTAGATAATGTTCACTCAAATGTCGTAGGTGGTGTTACTAGTCAGAGTAGAAACAGAGTTAATAGCTGTTTCAGGCAGTTTTCACGGAGAGCTTCAAATGGTTGAAGGAATTAAGATAAGGGCACGTTTGACCAAGGTTGCCAGAGCGGGAATCGAAACGGGAATCGAAAGCGGGAATCGAAGGCTCCCAAAGAAGAATCCTACTAAAGGTTGCCAGAGCGGGAATCGAAACGGGAATCGGAGCGGGAATCGAAGGCTTCCAGGGAAGAATCATGCTTCCTTGCGTTTGGCTACCATGAGTTTTTTTCATGATAAATCAGTGTCTCCAAGTGGAGATGAGGATGAAGTGGCTAAGGCCCTGTTCATTTCAGATTATGACAATGATGGTGAGGGCCCCGACCAATTATTGGCCCAAAATTGTTAATTTTGGGCCAATAATTGGTCGGGGCCCTCGCCATCGGTTGTCACAATCTGAAACGAACAGAGCCTAAAAATCAGTGAACAATTTTTTCCTTTATTTTAGCCACTTCTCTTGCTCATCTCGATCGTGCCATCTCAATCTCTCACCTTCTCCCACTGCCCTACCCCTCTCTTAACACTTGGGGCACGTTTAGCTACCATGAAATCTTTGTCATAATAAACTGGCGCCTCCAAGTGGTGAGAGAGGGGTTGGGCAGGTGAGGTAGCTAAAAATCAGGAAACAAAAAACTCTACTGAAAATCCGATCGACTGTTTACTGATTTTTTGCCGCTTTTCATCACCGGAGACACTAGTTTTCTGTTTTTTGTTTCCTGATTTTTAGCCACTTCACCCTCATCTCCACTTAGAGACCCCCAATTTATCATGAAAAAAAAAATTCATGGTAGCCAACCATGCCCTTGGGGATGCCGATTTATCATGAAAAAGAAATGCCATGCTACCAGACATGGCCTAAGCGAGAAGGATAAAATTGAGGCTTGAAATAGGAAAACGGAAAAAAGGCATTGAACCTTGCGATCAAAGATGAAAACCACCAGCCAGTAAAATCTCAAAAAATCAAAAACTTCGTACCAGAAAGCAGACGAAGAGCAAGAGAGAAACAAAGTTCAAATTAACAAGCTAAAGGAAGAAAGGGCAATAACCTGCAAGATAAAGGAAATGTGGAGAAGACAACAGATTCGAGACTCACCAGGCTTTAATCAGGATCTAAACCAAATACAAAGAACAGATCCTCAAATTACCAAGTAGGCAATCAGAATATCGACTAAAGAGTGCGACGAAACAAAAAAGGCGAATTTAAATGCAAGAAGGTAGTCCTTTGGATTTCCCATTTTCCTGTATTTTTAATTCTATTTAACTCTTACAAAAATAATGATATCTATCTAGATCTATAATGTGAGAGATGCTAAAACAATTTAAAAAAAATAGGCGATAGGGTAGACGAACTGAGGGTTTGAATTTAGACTTGAATTGACTCCAATAAATCTAAGGCTCTGGTTCATATATCTTCACCAAAATTAATAACTATTTAGGGCTGAATATGGAACATAATATATATATACCTATTTTATTATCGTCTTCGAAATTGGTGGTATGAATACAGCCTAAACACTAGCATATAATCATCACTCGTTTCAAATCGAAACCCTAAGTTTCAACTTCTTTATAGGCAAATTAGGTATACATCTTGAAACCATGATATCCACAAAAAAAAACTAAGAGAAGACAAACCTGAGGAGTTTTCTCTGGATCTGGAGAACAAACTTCCTTTAAGATTTTGTTTTTCTTCTCTTCGTGCTCTTAGCGCCTAAATCAAAGAATTCTTTTTTTCTTTTATTTTGTTCTTTGACCTTCTCACGAAGAAAGGAGGTAGGAGCCCTCGATGGAGGAAGACGATGCGCGCATTAAAATGGGAGTGTAACGAGGGATCGTGGGAAAACATGGGTGGTCCCCGTGTCTGGTTGGGTAGGGTTGAGGATTGTCCTCAACCCGACGCAACCCGACCCCGGGAACCTATTTTTCAACCGATTCCGAACCCGACCCGAATTCCAACCCAAAGAGGTTCAACCCAACCTGAGGAACCCTTTTTTTCCAACAAGAACCTGACCTGAACCGAGTTCAACCCGATCCAACCTGAGTTTTTAAGCTTATAAAAAACAAAAAGGGGGATTGCTAGCTTCCATCGCAAAATCAGACCAGCCACCTCGTTAATGAAGACAACAGATATTGTCTCCATTCACAAGGTGGCTGGTCTAGGTGCAATAGACCAGCCGCGAAAACCCTTTTGCGATGGACCTTAGCAAATCCCAAAAAAAAAATCATTAAAAAAGTTGGGTTTCACTCGAGTCAGGTTGCCCAAACCCTCAACCTGAACCCAACTCGATCTCAACCAAGGTTGGGAAAACTCAACCCGGACCCAAACTGGCTTTTTTTCGGGTTGAACCCAACCCAAGTTGCACTCGTAAGATGAAGTCTTCTAATTTGCTTTATTTGTAAAATGAGTCATCTAGTTTCACAATTTGCAAATGGAGTAATCACATTTGAATGAATTTTGCAAATCCACTCCACTCATAATTTTTTTGAATAATAGCTGAAAAATTATTACAAAAAAAATACGAGATGGTCAAAATACACAAGATGAACAAAGAGATAACCTGCTAGCTCTCCAAAATTACAAGAAATCAAGAGGGAAGGGAATCATATAATGCTAGTGAATATTTAGAAACACCATACCTCGCTAGACTATCTACCATCGAGTTAGCGGATCTTCTCAGATGCTAAAACACTTTAGGTGATGAACCAATCCGGTCAAGCATTTAGTCAAAAAACCTATCAAATCTCCAGGGATGATTATGTGATCCTTTAAACCGGTGAATCACATTTAAGGAGCCTCCTTCCACCACCAAGGGAGCCATTACATTTTGTCCCACTGGTCTTGGACCCTGCTGAACCGACCGGACTTCTGCTTCCGACACATCTGCTACTCCAATGGACCCTGCGAAGGCCCAAATAACCTCACCCAAATCGTTTCTCAAGACACCTCCAATGCCTGCCGAACCGGAATTTCCCAAGCTTGAACAATCAAAGAACAACTTGAAATAACCAAGAGGATGAGGGTCCCACCACTTTACACCTCATGTTTTGATGGGATGGGGCCCACCATTTTACAATTCATGCTTTGATGTGGTGGGAGACTTTAATGTTTTGATATGGTGGGTCCCACAGTATAACACGAGCCTATGCATAAAGTGAGTCCACTATTTTACACATGCTTCGGTGGGAGAGTCGCGTTAATTTATCTTTTCAAATATATTAGGACATTTTTTGTCTTTTCACGAGTAAAATTATCGACCATGGTTTGGTCACAAATTTATAGCATGACCTGACTTGCAAAATTCCCTCAAATGTGCTGACTCTATTTACAAACGATCAAACTAGAAGACTCTTTTTGCAAATAAAGTAAATTATTAGAAGACTTCTTCTGCCAAAAACACCCTTATATATGTATATTTCTTTTCTTTTCCTTCTAATTTTAGTGGTAGAAAATATTTATAATTAGGCAAAATAGTCATTACAAAATCCTAGTAGATCAATGCTTACATACCCAATTAAAAAACCTTGCACCTCTTGCGGCACCCCTTACTTCTCTAGACATGTTTGGCGACAATGAAAATTAAATTATGAAATATTTGTTTACTCGAGATGCCTTTTGCGAAGGACCCTAGCAAATCCCTAATTTATTTATAGTTATCGAATACTTATATTTTTAAGCTCTAGGACTTTTCACCCTAAAAAAATTTAATCATAAAGCATACATTGTTCAGACGAATAATGATCGCAGAAGCTCTGGCACTTTCCTATAATACATTCGTTAGCTATAAGGGATTTTAAATGTATGAGATTCATAAGCCTTCCTTCGCTTTGAACAAGTGTGAGCTCATTCAAAAGAAATTTCCTTTGGGGCATTAGAATAAGAGAGGGGTGGAAAAACAGTGCTTTACTCCTAGATGTCCAGTCAGGTACTGCGCCTCAACGCATTTCAGGGAGAACCAGCTAGCTCTGGGTTTGAGAGGGGGGGGGATTTTATCTGTTTTTTGTGTGGTGAGGCTCATCATTTTACACCATATTTTGATAAAGTGGGCCCCGATAGCTCCACTCAAACCCATGCATAGGGTGGGGCCCACCATTTTACATCATGTTTTGATGGGGTGGGCCAAAAATGCAAGCAAATACTAATATATATGCATGTAAGATCACATGCACGTAATTTTCAAGGATATCCAAAGAAGCCCCTAGAGTTATCCTTGGAAAGGGAGAAAAGCTTAGCTTCAGAGTAGTTGCATGTGCCTCATGAAAGAGTGTATGAAAAGGTTTCAATAGTTTAATTTTCTTGGGCAAGGAGGAATTCTTTTCTTGCGTTGGGTACAGGTTCGTTCCTTGAAATGAAAATAGAGCCTGGTAGCTAAACAGGTAGTAGCCCGGGGTTTCTTTTCTTGCGCTTGGTACAGTAAACATTTGATTTGGATTTCTCACTTTTGCAGCCCTTTTTGCACTGTGATTTGGATCCGGATCCGATCAAATCCTTCAATTTCCAAATTAGCTACTAATAGTGAAAAAAAGCAAAATTTCAAATATGCTGTGAAAATAAGCACTGCTTGAGGATAAATTCACCCCTTTAACATTTTTCTATATCAGCTCTCCAGCAATAATTGTCAAGGGGTCCAAAAAGTCCAACTCAGCACGCATGGGCACATGGTAGGACCCACAACCCACGTGCCACACATTGAAAATGAGTTATCCACCGCTGGTTTAAACTCATTATCCAGAGATTCTATATGGTGTAAGCCCTTATAGTCCCGTATTTCTCAAAAAGTACTGTCCGGACTCCACTATAGGATGATCCAAATGGTCCATGTGATGGGCCACAACGATAATAGGTTATGCCCAAAAAACCATTTCTATAGGATGATCCCAGCCCTCCGATCTATGAGGAACTGCATATTGTGGAAACCTCTATAGATCGGAGGTCTAGGATCATCCGATGGAAACAATTTTTGGGTAGCAACCTATTTACATTGTGTTCCATCACATGGACGGTTTGGATCATCCTATGATTTGGTTCGTACAGTACTTCTTGAAAAATACGGGACTATAAGGGCTTACACCATATAAAATCTCCATTATCCATATTCTCTTTTTCAAAAAATCTATAATTTTCTTTGCTTTTAGGGATTTGCGAAAAGCCATTTCGCGGCTCCTTTTGCTGCAAAGAACAACCACATTGGCTCACTTTTTACCAGATTTTGTCTTATTCATTTGGATGTAACTATGTAAGATTGCGTTTGCACAGGTGTAAAAAAAAAAAAATGGGCCCCACGCCATCTAAACTTTGAGGTAAATGATGGGTCCCACTGTCCGCATGGTGAAGATGGAGGGCCCATTCATATGTGTAAAATGATGCCCCCACCGCGCCCCTCCCCCCATATGCATGGGTTTGGAATAGACCTGGCAAACGGGGCGGGGCGGGGCGGATTTGGCCCGACCCGTACGGGTCCGGGTCAAACGGGCCGGGTCAAAGTGACCCGGAAAATTCTACGGGTCATCGACATTGGACCCGCACCCGGCACGTACGGGCCGGGTCGACCCACGGGTCACCCGGATTTTTGACTTAATTTTTAAGAGTTTTTTTTTATTTAGGGATTTGCTAGCCACCTTCTCCTGGGCTATTTTTCGGCTTGTAGCCCCTCCTTTGCTGCAAAGATTGGGTGAAGTACAGTCTGGGGCAAAGGTGGCTAGCAATAAAGAAAATAAAGAGAAGTAATCATTACGGATTTTTGAAAGAATTTGTAAGTTTGAAATGAAAAATTACCGCAAAAAGGTCAAAAGTAAAAAAATTACATATAAAATATGACAATTACCGAGAAAACTACGGAAAAAAGTAAAACAATATGACAATTATAAGAAAAAAACCATCTTTTGCACTTTTCTACGGGCACCCGCGGGTCCACCCGACCCGGCCCACTTTTGACGGGCCGGGTGGACCCGCGGGTCAATTTCTAACGGGTCACCAATAGGTGACCCGGACCCGTAAATTTACGGGCGGGCCGGGTGGACCCGCGGGTCCGGGTCACTTTTTGCCGGGTCTAGTTTGGAATAGGGTTGCAACTCAGGTCGGGTGGGTCGGGTTTTCCAAAACCCTAACCTCTACCCCATAATTATCTCGGGTCAGGTGTAATTTTTTACAAGAAAATCGGAGATTACTCAACCCGACCCTACCCAAGATAGTTTCTCAAGTTGGGTCGGGGTCGAGTTTTCATTTTTTTTTAGTGTAGGATAGTGACTAATTTTAAAGCTTGTAGGAAAAAAAAAAAAAAAAATCTTCAAACCAAAAATTTCTAAATTCATGTCATCAAGTGTCTAACTTGAAGAAGGACGCTATATTTTCACATAACAGACATGATGACCTCAATGAAAACAATTGTATCAATATATTGTAAAATAATTTTCTATGTTATCCAAGAGATATTTAAGAAAGTCACAGTGCACCCATATGAGTCGAGTCCGGTTTTGGTTTTTTTTTTTCTTTAATCCTTAATTAAAGGGGCAATTTCTATTTAAGGCGGGGAACTTAATGTCGGCAACAATTTCATCTTCAGCGGCAAATTAAATTTCGGCAAACTCAAATTGAAAGCTATAAACGATTTTGTAGGGTGGAAAAACATTTCCAAAAAACATTTCTTGAAAAAAAGATGAATGAAAACGGAAAGAAACATGCTTAGTGTGACCGAGAAATTATATGGTGACCGACCGTGAAATCACAAGGGCAAAGAGAGAGAAAAACCTGCCACCTTGATTTTAGATCCAAAGAAAAGTAAAAAAAAGGGGGCTTTTGATGGATTTAAAATCAAGCGAGGTGGTGTTTTCTCTCTCCAACCTTTACATGTAAAGGTCGCCCATCATATAAAATCTCACCATAACCATAACTATAAGTCTATAACCTATATATATATATATATATATATATATATATATATATATAGAGAGAGAGAGAGAGAGAGAGAGAGAGAGAGAGAGAGAGAAGTGTAGCTACACGTATGTGTAGCTAACTTAGCTACACCGACGACTTAAAATACAATGGGCCTCACATTGTTTGGGTGATGCAAACCATTCATTTGACGGGCTCTCACATAAATAGGGTGTGCCCAAAAAATCCACTCCTTAAGATCATCCCAACCCTATGATTTTTGGAGGCAAAAATGGACGTGTAAAAAACTTCACAAATCTGTCCATTTTTGCCTTCACAGTTTGAAGGGTTGGGATCATCCAATGGAGCTGATTTTTTTGGCACACCCTATCGATGTGAGGGCCTATCAAATGAATGGTTTGGATCACCCAAACAATGTGAGCCCACTGTATTTTAAGCCGTCGGTGTGTGTAGCTTCACTTAACTAATATAGGTGCGGTCGAGGGCCCAACACATGGGTCCCACATTTTTTGTGCTGATCAAAACCATTCATTTGCAAGGCCCCATCATAAATAGGGTGTGTACAAAAAATCAGGTCCATTGGATCATCCTAACCTCTCCCACAAATGGATGGGTTAGGATAATCCTATGGAGCTGATTTTTTGTACATACCCCATCTATGTAAGGGCCTTTCAAATGAATGCTTTGGATCATCCTAGGAAAGTGGGCCCATATGAGTTTGGGGCCCTCGACCGCACCTAAGCTTGGTGCGGTCGACCGCACAATCATTTTTCTCTATATGTATCTACTACAATACAATATAGGAACTCGGAAAAGGGAATTTCTTTTTTATCTCCCGAATTTTCTCCTCCGTTCTCTCTCATATGGTTTACCTTTATGCCCCTTAAAAATTCAAATTCATAAGATTTGTAATGACCTTACGTATCCTCACCGATTTCACACACGTCCCTCCCATCTCTCTCTAATACGTGTCCGTGTTCCTCTCTCTCTTCGTCAGATATATTTTGATTTAGGTCTTCTCAGTTCCCCTTTCTCTCTCTCTCCCTAATATGTGAGGCCCCTCCCTCTCCCTCTGTCATCCTTGCAAACCCTTACCTCCGTTTGTACAGAACCCTGTAACTAAAAACCCTTCAAGACCTCCAGCTAGGCGTCCTTTTTTTTCTGCATAAATTAAATTTGATTATAAATGTCAGGCCTTCTGTTCTTCTTCATCATCATCATCTACTTCTTCCTTTTCAGAAATTTGTTAGGTTAAATTTAATTTTATTGTAGATGTGAAGAGAATTTAAAAATGTGTGTCTGTTGTTTTTTTAAATTTCAAATTGACTCACGAGTTCCACATTTCTTGACATTGCTGTCAGTAGAATATCAGATTTTCATTGACTGTATAAACCTGTATTTTGCCTCTAATGACTCTTTATTGATGCTTTTTGTCCTACCCTTTCTATGTTCCAGATTTCTCGATGTTGCTGTGAGTAGAACATAAGATTTTCAGTTTATAAAGTGGTATTTTGGGATTGCTTAGAGTAATATAAGGAGAATTACGAAGTCAGAATTGTTGATCGAAGGTATGTTTATTTCATTAATTTGTTTTGTTTAACTTCTGAAGCGATTCAAGCATTTCTTGCTTAATCTAATTTGAGTGTGTTTTGCTTTCATTATATGTTCTCATTCTAAATTTGAATGATATTAATAAATTTGAATTCATGGGATATGGGTCTGTGGTTTCATAAATTCTACTTTTTCCTTTTCAGAAGCTGGTTTTGTAAATTGTTTTTTTAAAAATTTGTTTGGTTAAATTAAATTTCAATGATTATGTAGATTTGAATATATTTGTCTTCTATTTTCATGTATTTACACCGTTCAATTAATGGAAAATATATTATTTTTTATTTCTAATCTAACTATATGGATCCACACAAGTGCATTTATGTGGATGTGTCGGTTTCTGATATGAGACTTGGTTCTAGCATGAAACATGTGCTTCTCTTCTCTTCTCTTTTTTCTTTTTGTAGTGTCCTTCTCATTGTTTTAGCAAATGCGTCTTCTAGTGAACTTTGTGAAGACGTCTCAAGGGTTTAGTTAGAAAGGCCGATTCAAGCATGTACCTAGGCCTTATGTTCTTCTTCTTAAACTTAATCCTTTTCACAAATTGGTTTCAGAAAATACTTATTTATCTGTTTAGATAAATTGAATTCGAAGGTAGATGTCAAGATAATTTAGAACTCAGTCTATCTATGTTTTTTAGGGCTTCTGTTTTCCTTCTACTACTTTTTCCTTTTTAGGCCTTTTGCTCAGCTTCTTCTTCGTCCTCTACTTTTTCCTTTTCACAATTTGGTTTCACAAATTAGTTTTTCAATTTGTTTGGTTGAATTGAATTGCATTATAAATGTGCAGAGAATTTAGAACTATGTACTTTTCAAAGAGAACTCTGTCTGTGTTTTTTTTTTTTAAAAAAAATTTGATACCTGCTCACAATATGGTAGTCCTTCCCTGTTTTAGAAACAACAGGAAACTTAAGTGTTTCATATGTGGATGCAAGCTCACCCTGTCTCTGGATGTGTTTCTTTGCACTATATTTCAAGCGATGCTTCAGCCAGCACAGTTACAACATGATAATCAGGTATATGTTGTATTTAAAAAGAGTGTGGTCTATGAAACTCGGGTTTTTAAATACTTAAATTAGCGAACAATTGTTTGGCTCGGTGATTCCCACCGATTTTCCACTGTTTTTTATATGATTTAAACATGCCTTCTTTTTTTATTGGTCATTTGAAATCTACTCATAAATTGGAACTATTCACTTCTAGAAAAATAGCACTAATTCACTATGCATCCTTTTCTTTTCCCGTCTTTCTACGACCCCTTTTAGTTGCCTTAATTAACTGATTGCTCTTTTCATCTATCACTTTTCTCCATTCTTTTCCACTTTGCTTTTATTGATATTTGACACATCTTTATGTCCATTCAAGATGCAAGGTTAGATCTTAAATGCCACACCATTTGATCTCTTATTTCACTGTTGTCATGCAATTCAAGGCATCTGTCCCAAATTTCACGCAAATATGTCTTTGATCCATCTAAACTTTGGCTATCTTGGTAAAATCATATGAAAAAAGTGAAAATGTAGAAATTTCATAACAAAAACCCCCGTGTACTGATGAGGTTTTCAACTGAGAAAATTATCACAGTTTCTGCTATTCTTCTCACATATTTATAACCACTATGGTTCCCAGGTCTGTTCTTTTTTCATGGCTCTCTCTCTCTCAGCGGGCTCATGACACGAGCACTAGGGATGATTTAGTTTTGTCTCATAATGTTGTCAACAAAGCCATCTCTCCAATTGAGATTATTGTGTCTTTTTGAAGACAGAATCTATCAAAATTGGTAGTTAGTGGTAGATAGATCATAGGTGTATTTGTTTATTATTAGTAAAGAGTATTATAATCTTCTGTTACTTGCCATTTCGAGTGTTCGATAAAATGGCACACTGTTTTCCCTTCAAACTTACATTATGATGCTTTCAACAAAATGCACAATTTGCTTCTGACCCAAAAATAATCTTCTCCATTGAAAAGGTCGATATATATATATATATATATATATATATATATATATATATATATAATCTATGATTTAGTATTTTCAAAGCATAACTAAGTTATTGAAAACATTGGTCAGATTAATGAATGTATCTCCTTTTTCGCATGTACTTTGCTTTACTGTTATCTCTCTATTATCGTTGCAACAACATTACCTTGATATAACTTTGTTTACCAGTGATCAATAAGCTCCAATATAATTGTTTGTATGACTGACTCTTTCAGTCGAAAGGCATCAGCATCAAATCTTAAACCAAGTTATATTTTTGCCTTTTCTCGTTTGGAAGTCATATTTCTACTGTCCACTATATAATTTGATTTCTGCTCAGGTTATGCAAAATGCAAGTACCGAGCAAAAGGGTATATGATAAGATAATGCTGCTTACATGAAGTATGTCCACTTGGGAAATTCTCATGTCCTTCTCTAATGACAGGATCCTCTCCATGACAATTAACATTACCTGTGACATTATTGTATGCCTGTGGAAGTTAGATATCAATTAGTACCCTTTTCAAGAATGCTGAATATTAAATATGTCAACATTAAAGGACGATGACATAGCACCTCCTTTGTTGGATGATGCACCCCCTCTTTATTGTTCTTATGCCACTTATATGATGTATTACAAAATGAATAAAATGGCATTTAAAAATCTCTCTCTCTCTCTCTCTCTCTCTCTCTCTCTCTCTCTCTCTCTCTCTCTCTCAGTTCATGTGGGAAAATCAAGAACTATATTTTAAAGATAGACCAATAAAAACTGGGTAGAAATGAAAAAAAGAGGGTGTGGGGGGATTTAAAATATCAACCCCCTAAATAAGGCAAAAAATAAAGATTTAAGAACTACTAATCAAAGAAAGTGCAATTATTTCCATGAACCTACTTCCATTCCCTCAGGAAAACAAGGCCAAAAGAAGTCTGGTCGAGGTCGACCAACAGCTTCCTTGATTGCATTCCTTATAACCCCTGTTAATAGTGCAGAAAACAAAAGGCCTGCTCTTGCAAACAATAGTCATGTTAGCAGCTCAAATTTTAAATGTTCCTTAAATTCATAGTAAAAAAAGTTACTTATTCATAGTAAGGCTATGAATATCAAAACAATAATTACCTAAAATCGCATGGTGCAGATCATAGACATCTTTTCTACGAAAGTAGAAAGCTATGATAATGGCAACTGGCAGAACTACTGAAATCATCTGATTTATCAGGGTAAAAATGGAATAAATGACACCTTTTACGAGAGATCAATATGTACATGAGGCATCCAAGTCCTTTAAATGATAATGTCACTGCACATATAATATAGATAAACCTAATGGAACTGCCCAAGATGGCACGGTGTTGCTTTTGAGAGGGTATTTAAGGTCATCCATAATTTCCTTCCCAACGAAGCAGTAAAATGGATGAATAACATTCAGAACTCCATATATAAGTGCAAGTAGAATAAGTGTAAGCCAATCGTGCATGTGTGACCTTGCCACTTTGATTCCATGGGATTTTATTGTGTGAGCATAAACTGAATTTCTCTCATTTTGTCCTGCTATTACACACGGAGAAGCAAATGAAAATTAGTGTGACATGTCCTTGAGAATTTGAATGGGGCACGGTCACAGACAATAATTTCCACCAAAAGCATCCAACAGAGAAACTAGAAATGCGGCAGTCGTTTGAACGAGAGATAGATGTAATGTGATGCAAATGATATTAAATGTTCCTACAGTAGATGCAACGATCCAATAGCAAACCAGGTTCTTGTTGAGAAAATCTGTCTGGCAAATCCGATCCGATAATGCACAAATAAACGTAAAAGATAAAAGTAAACACAAGCCACAAGATGAATGCCGAGATTTTATGTGGTTCGGCCAAGCCGACATCCACGGGCGAGAAACACGATCTTCCACTATGAAAAAAACAATATACAAGGATTACAATGGATTAACCCAAAACCCGCAATCCTTTCCTTGATTCTCTCACCCAAGACCATAGACAAGAGAAACCCGAGAAAAACCCACAAGAGAATATCTGAGAGAAAACCCAAGATGAAACCCTCTTCTTTTTTCTTTTCTTTTTTGAATAATATGAAACCCTCTCTCTCTCTATACCCTTTAGGTAGCCGAACACACCCCAAGCCTCTTGCAGCACCGCACACTGTTCGTGGGTTTCAAGAGCTGTATTTAATACTTTAGTTTTCCAAAACCTAAAAATATTACCCTTCTTATTTTGCCTTTTGCCTTCCCACCCAAGTAACCCATACAACTCAACTCAACTCTATTAAGCCTTTGCCTTTGTCCCAAGTAACCCATGTGGGTGGAAAATAAGGCAACTTTTCCAACAAAAAGGCCAGAAGGACAATTCAGAGATTTTCCAGCATTCCGATAACAGGCAATAAGAAGTGACTCATTCTCCAGTCGAAATGGCGTTGATTTCATTAAAGAACCCAGATAAAAGAATTTTTTTGATGAACTGTTTTACTCGAGTCCAAATGGTACCCGAGGTTCTTTGATAATTTTCTTCGTGACCAGTTAGAGAATGCTTTTCTCATGCAGGGGTGCTACAGTGCTCTTTTTCATCTAATCAGTTATCAGTGCTGGATGTCAGGAAGGCTTCTTTCTAGATCATTCCCCATTATTTGGCACCTTCCAAGTCTTTGCCTTTCCACATTAGATATTCCAAGGACACAATCAGCAAAAAAGTTGCTAAATCTTTTTAAAGGACATATCCTTGATTTTTTAGATATCTTAACCAAATATAACAACTACCCCGGCCACAAGCTCTTCCCATGGTTACCTATCACCACAATGACTTGTGCCACCCACCTATTATGCTCTAGCGACGAGACTAAACTGTAATCTGCACTATCTCATAACTTGAAACCATTCATGAATTGTTATAGTGCATTTGTAACTCATGAGACATCAACAGTAGGTTCATCTCATGACCATCCATTTCATCATTCTCTTATCCATCCCAAGCTGAGATTTGCAATCATAAATAGTTTTATTATTTTACCCTTTTGATTTTAATTTTGCAACATTGAAACTTAGGACTCAGTATGACAATGGCTGTGTTTTTTGCATGTAATTTCGTATCCGAAGAAGCAGAATGAAGCAATATTACTATTGGATGAACGGTCGATACGTCTTCACCTTGTTTCCACATTTCCTTCTTGGTCCTAATTATTGACTAATTAGTCCAGCTCTTGTAAATTGTAAAATGCTCTCATAAATAATGCAAGTTTTGAGAAAGTCCCTAATGTTGCTTTCCTCAATCTTCATCTTCAGCTTTTAACATGGTATCAGAGCCTTGATATTCATGATTTCTCTTTATCTCCCTCCATCTTCAATCATGAATAAGAACCAAGAACAAGCGATCATCATCTGTTACCAAATGGTAAGAAGAGGACACTAACGACTAGGAGTGACCTCAAAAACCGCATAGCTAATGTTAGCAGCCACATGGCCAGTCGGCACAACTCAACCATTTGATTGATCTTTAGGTCGTACGGATTTTCTGGTTCTTGCATAATTTTTCTCAATGGTTTGGTTCCTGATATGTAGGTTTCAAGGAATTTCTAAAGTTAAAATTGGAAATTCAAGATTTAGTGAGAAGTCCATAGATCTCCTACTACTTTTCCTGGTGTGATAATTGGTTGAAGCAAGGAAGCAGGAATCTCTACTCATAATGGGGAATCTCGATTCCCTGAAATCGATTCAGAAACGGGAATCTTCTCGATTCCCCGATTTTTGGGAATCCCGTTTCGGAAACGTGGGAAACGTGATTCCCACTATATGGAAAATTCGATTCCCACTCTATGGGAAACGCATATCCCACTATGGGAAGCGCGTTTCCTATCTACCCTCCTTGTCTCTTGCTAGTTCTCTTCTCGTTGTCTTCTTAGTATTTACATATAAAGTCATTTAAGTACTCATGAATTACATGTAAATAAGGGAATAACCCCCATTTGAATATAGTTTCAAGACCCAAATCTAAAAGGATAAAAAGTTAACTTTCTAGTTTTAGTACAAAATTCGAAAAAACGGATCGGGTCAAAATCTTAACTTCCAAACGATGGGGTATTTTTCAAATTTTAAAAATTCATAAATTCTATCATGTCCAAACATTATTATATCTTAAAAGTCCGGTAAAAAAAATCTCATAATTTGGTTTCTAAAATTTTTTCTTCTTGTCAACGCACTGGTTAACAGACTAGTCAACACAGGCATTTCAGCTGCTAATGATTTTCCTTTAAGTAAATGTTGGATCTTTTAATAAAAATTATTTTTTAAATATTTGGTTCATATAATTATTTCTTATATTTTGTTAGTAATTTTTTTTTTTTTTTTTTAAATATGTAACTATTAAAAAAATTATCCGACTCTTCACGCTTTCTGCTTCCTATCTTCTGAGAGCCTTCGCTTCCCGCTTCCCGCTCTGGCAACCTTGGGTTGAAGATGGGAGGTGTGGTAGTTGAACTTTCAAAGATATTTCAACATTGTTTTTTCTTGACTTTGGTTTTCAAATTTGGCATATTGGGATGCTTCCTTAAAAATGAATGCAACAAAGCAAGTGTTTGTTATTGTGCTCGGTGTGTAGCACAATTATGTGGAGTTTCTTCTCGATTTATTGCTATTTACCACCCATACAACGATAGTCATCCTGGTTGGTGGGTGTTTCACCCTGTTTTTGGTTGTTTAGATGTGATTAGCGATACCTCCAAATGCAGTCCGAAGGTGTGTTGGTCAAGTTCTGTATGCTCTGAATGAAGTTCGGGTAACAGATATTAGTTAAAATATTGTGTGATATTATTTTGATTGGTTGATATATGATTAAAGATAGATCCATGACCTTGGTTGTAATGACTTATAAGAATAGGAATTTCCAAAGGTTGAATGCATTGGAACCATGTGTTACTTTTTTAAGCACATTGTAAATTGTTCCTCAGTTGAATGCATTTAATATTTCAAGTCTACAAGCGTCCCAAGTCTTTAATGCATGCCTATATAAGCTAGGAGGGCTGGGTTATGTAAGGCACCTTTGGTATAGATGATATTTTATACTTTAAAGCCTTGAAGCTTCTACTTTGAAGGAATATAGAGTTGACGAGCAGCCTATCTTCCCTATGTTCGAACAAGTACATTATCCACAACATAATGATTAAAGGACAGTCTACATGGTACCATTGTCTGTCATTTCTGTTAGCATTATATTAGAGTTGACGAACAGCCTATCTTCCCTATGTTCTTTCATGAATCAAGAAGGGTAGATCATATTTGTCAGGTTCATGTTTCAGTTCAATTCGAGTTTGGTTCGCAGCTCAAAATCTACAATTTGTTAGCTAACATTGTTTGCTAGGTTCAGATAGCAATTAATTGGTTCATTGATTCACTAAATTTGCAAACAAGAATTATGTGATAGAACCACAAAAACAAAACAAATAAGTACTATGATTTAGTATTAAACTTTCAATACTTTTACAATGAAAACCTAGCACTAAAGCAATATTTAGGCAGGTTGTTCAACTGTATGGAGCTGGTCTTATGTACAATACGTTTCTTGAACACTCAAATATTCTGGTTAAAATTCAAACAATTAAAGAGGGAGGAGTGTGGGTGAACTTATGTGAAATTAAGGAAGCAGAATATAGCACGGGAAGTAGGCTCCGTAATACAACAGAGATGCAAATCAGCTCCTTAATACAAGTGAATAGTAAATTGAGAAGGTACTGTTCCTACCTCGTTTTCTAATTATTCGTCCACTCAAATTGTAGAACAGAGCCTAGTTAAACAAGCTTGGCACACATAGGAAAATAACCCCCAATTTTCTAAACAAAAGAACAGATCCCACCTCATTTCAAGACATGTAATTTATCTCCCAACAAGAAAGCCCACAAACAGCTCTAAACCCAGCAGTTTTCTGTAATATTGTTACGGACCTGAGTGTGGGCCTGGTGGCCGGCCTAGGTATGGGACTGGGTGAGACCCAGCCTGGTATTGGACAAGTTTAAAGGGCCTAATGCATTCCATCAGCTCTGGTATCAGAGCAGCCACCACATCGCATCCCGTGTTCGAGTCACGAAAGGGCCAACTTGTGGGGAGAACTACCTAGAAAGGGCTACCTAGTAAAAAAGCCAAAGTGAAAGCCACCAGAGTGAAGTTTCCACGGACTGGATAGGGCTACCTAAAAAATACCAGGGTGAAAGCAGCCACAGAGTGGTCCGCAGTCGACGGCGGTCATGAGTGGGTGCCTGCCTAGGTATGAGACTAGGTGGGACCCAGCCTGGTATGAGACAGGTTTAAAGAGCCTACCCTAACATGTTCCACCAGCTCTGGACCTTTTGGAGTATTGGTTAGGCACCTAACAAATATCTCCTCCAACAGTAACTTTCAAATGCCAACAGAAAAACCCATCTCCCCATCTCCTTTTCTGTAAGGAAATTAAACTAAACTATGCTAAAAACGATGAAATGACACCTTCCCAAGAGAATAGAGGACGCTATAAGCAAAGAAAAGCTGAAAAGGACAAGACCCAATTCATTTTTCAAATGAAAGAAACCTTGAAACAGCTAAAGATCAAGAAATTACCACAGTTTCAATACGGATTGACGAAAGTTAATGCCAAACCATTCATGCTTGTTAAAAAACCTAATCGACAGCAGAAACAGGGGAAAACAAGATTGGCGGAAGAAATGACTGAAGGGCAGTAAAGAAATAGAGTGGGAAGCCAAAAATCCTTATTTTGGATCCTACTAACGAACGAGAGAGAGAGAGAGAGAGAGAGAGAGAGACGTATAAAATGGTACAACTAGTGGACAAAGCTAGAAAAAAAAAATCTCATGAACCAAAATAACCCCGCACGATACCCAAAGCTGGAAAAAAAAATCATGAACCAACATAGTCCTGCACAAAATCCGAGGAACCAAAATAACCACGAAGAACTTTTTTCTTCCCAACAGTTCAAGCAACCAAACAAAAGTAAGATTTTTATTTTACCGAGATTATTTTTTTCCCACGAGTCCGGTCAGCCAAACATAGGATTTTTATTTTACCAGGATACTTCAGGGAGTTACTTTTCCCCACCAATCTCCAAGGAAGTTTTTTTTTCCACAAAAGTCCCAAGAACCAAAAAAATACCAGCAACCAAACGGACAAATTCCCCAAGAAATTCAATTACGTACAAAAACAGTGAAAATCATTTACAATTGGTACCTTTAATATTTGAGTTCTCTAGGAATTAAATTTTTATGGAATTCGATTACTTTGGGATTCTTTGGTTTGTCACACACCACTGAAAGACATCAAAGATTGTTTGTGTCTTGTAAAAGAAACCTACCACGACTCATGCAATCGTGGCATACGTGCTTAGTGATCAAGATTGACGATCTGATGGTCACAAGACAAACCGGTGGGTCCAAGTCCAATGCCAAACGAAAAAGTGTAAAACTCAATGGCTTAATCTTAAAGGACGTCTTTTTCACCGTGCTTGATCAACGGTCTAGAATCATCCAAACATGGCCAAAAAGATCATCTTTCTTTTTTACTAAATTAGCTGTTAACCCTTTATTATTATCAAATAGCAGAATTCAAGACTCCAAAAAAAATCCCTACTGTTCACGTTTTCCAGTGAATCTTCTTTTTTTAAAGTAATAAATCTTGTCAAAAGCTGATAAAAACTAACAAATTTAAAGGTTATTGATGTTGGCACTAAAATATTTTGATAAATACACTAACTAAGCTTGTCTGTTATTATTTAAACAGTTGTAAAGAGTTATAACAGTTCTCAAAAAGGTCTCATAAGTAAGGGTGGACATGGTTCGGTTCTTTGTAGTTCCGGGGTATACCCAGAACCGAACCAATACCAATCGGTTCCCAAAATTGGGAACCATAACCGAACCATTGAACCATAGAACCGATCTAGAACTAGAACCGAACTTGATCGGTTCGGTTCGGTTCGGTTCTGGGTTTACCCAACTTGTTTTTTTTTTCAATTTTTTTGTTGAATAACTTATCTAAGGAACTGAATCAGAACCAGGACCAAACTAGAACCAGAACCATACTAGTTATGCTCTGATGCTCTATACAAGAATATGTAGACATTTAAGTATGAACGGCTAGGCTTGATCCCTTGACTCTTGTTTCATTATCTACACTCTTCTAGACGGTTCGGTTCTCAAGTCAAAAGAAAAATTGTAAAAAATTAAAACTCCGTCTCTTAAAAGGTTCGGTTCTAGGTTCCAAGACCCAAACCCAGAACCGAACTGGAAACAAAATGGTTCGGAACTGAGCCACCAAATCCCAGAACGGTTTGGTTCGGTTCTTCATATTGAACCGGAACCATGTCCACCCCTACTCATAAGGGAATTGAAGGGGGAAAGACAAGCAGAGTTTCTTATATTAATAAAATACGGCAGCAATGTCAGTAGCCTTTTAAAATTCTTGATGATAAAGGAATTTATTCCTTTTTATCGGATGGAATAGCCACCAGGTCCAAACTGAGGGAGAAGAATAATCTATGGAGGAATATAATACAAATCTCTGTATATTATTTTTCTGGTTTGGCCTTAGACTTGAATAAATCTATGTAGGAATATAATACAAATCTTTGCATTATTTTCCTGGTTTGGCCTTAGATTCTTTTTGTTTAAGCAAGAAAATCTAAGGCCTGTCTTCTTATTTTTTAAGCAATATGCAATCTACGTACTATCTTAGGCCAGGGAGAGGAAAAGGGAAAATCCACCTAAGTCTATCCCCACCCAATGTCCTCAATAATTTCTTACTCGTCCAGAGTCTCAAAATAATGTACACACCAGGTGGGTTTCTCACACGTCTTCTCTTCCCTTTCTATTTTGCATGTCATGTGCGCATGAAGTCCAGACTGTCCATTATTTTTCAAAGAGTACTGTTCATTATTTTTCAAAAAGTACAGTGGGACCCACTTCATAGGATGTTACAGCCTATATAATGGAGGGTTAGGACCATCCTATGGAGATGATCTATGCTATTCAACCGATTAACGTTGTGGGCCAACTAATGAACGGTTTGGATCATCCTATGAAAAGGGGCCACTATACTTTTTGTAAAATATTAGACTTCAGGCACACACAACACATAAAAACTCATAATAAAAATACGTTGTCACCCATCTTAGCACTACTCTGGTTCAAGCACGCTTAACTTCATATTCCTAATAGGACGTTCTAGAGCCATAAGCATTCGATGTGGCTATTCCCACGCGATAACTATAAAAGTACGTCTCAATAGTACATTAGGAATTTAAAATCTCTTGAATGATTATTTTCTCTCCCCCAAAAGTGAGCCCTGAAATGGCTTTTCGTGAATTTGCCTAGCTTAATCCCTTTTAATCGCCTCCCCTATACAGTTTAAAATACCCCTACTTTTAGTAACTACTTTCCAATTTCACCTCAATCAGCCGTGACCAAGTATGTCACCTGAAATCAGTGTGATTGGCTGAGATTAAAAAACATGTTTTTCAGATAGACTAATCTCAGCCATTCACGGGGAAGGGAATGGCTGATTTGTGGCAACGTACTTAGTTGCAAGATGTGACACAGCCTCCTACTTGCCTTCATTTGGTACTTTTTTTTAACAAAATTTGCTAGCGTCTATCGCAAACGCAAGTCAGAGTGAATGAAGACAAAATCCGCTGAAAAGTGAGCCTGTGTGGCTGCTCTGACATGCAATGGCCATCCACAAAATGCCTTTTGCGATGGACGCCAGCAAGTCCCTTTTTTAACATGACTGTGCTAACTTTTTTTTTAAAATAGATGACACTGTTCGTATGGAATTAGCATGCCAAAGCTCAAAATGGCCATAACACCTTCATTGTGCTCTCTCTCTCTCTCTCTTTCCTTTTTTTCAAAAATAATAATAATAATCTAGACAGTTTCTTTGTCCAAAGATTTCATCACTTTCTTAGTTAAGGGATGTTGAAATTATGTAAGATACGAGGGTTTATTTATAATTTCTAAATTTAGGCAAAGTTGTTACATTATCAAGCAATATTAGGGCTGCACATGGTTCGGTCCGGTTCGGTTTTGGGGGATTTCTTAAACCGAGCCGATGCCATCGGTTTGGAAAATTTCCAAACCGTAACCGAACCGAACCAAACCGATCTTGACCGGATCGGTTCGGTTCGGTTCACGGTTTATCCGATTTCCTTGAGTTGGATTGCTGCTACTTTTATTCTTTTGGTCTTTGGTGTTATATTTCCGCCCATTTATTTACTTGGAACTACCCATTTTGGTCGGTCTCTTCGCTTTCTAGTTAAATACATTAGATTTGGGTGTGCTAAGTAAAGAAAAATGATATATATATGATTTATAACAAAAAATAAAAAAATGGCAAAAATACCATTGGTCCATCGGTTCGGTTCGGTTTTTCCGGTTAAAATTTTTCCTCGACCGTGACCGAACCGATCCAAACGGTTTATGGAAAACTGAAACCGTGACCGAACCAATGCCACTAAAAACCGAACCGAACCAAACCGAAAGGCCCGGTTCGGTTCGGTTTATCGGTTTAGGCGGTTAAATGTGCAGCCCTAAGCAATATATGGGGACTTTCCCCTTATGAGAAGAACCCTTTCTATTATGGCATGGGTCCACTGTCACATGTATAATGATCAGGTCCATAAATCTCTCTTACTAAAGGCTACTTAAGCTGGCACCACGCTATTTTAATAATTGCACAACTTAGCTTGTCTATTCGGCTTTCAATGGTTATTGGAATTCCCAAAAAGCTCTCAAAGCCAATTAAAAAGGGAAAAGACAAGCTGAGTTTGTTCCATTATTAAAACATGGTAGTGCAAATATCATTAGACCTACTAAATTTTCATTTAATTTTCATCGCAATATCCTAGCCCTCCAATTTTAGAGTAAATTAAAAAGTGCCCTTTTGGGCCTATTGATAGAAATCTTAAGATAAGGCGTTCTTGTCACTGGTTATCTTGCTTCAAAAAACAAATTTCTCGAAACAAATTCTTGGGATTGCTTATCCAACTTATATAGTATAGCTGAGGACTACATAAACAAAGGATAGTAAAGCCTATTCAAGTATAAAATAAACTCTTCCTTGCTATCCTCACGAAGAAACGGCCATGATCACCACAGAGAGAAGCGTCAGCTCATCATGAGAAATACACAATAAGGGGTGGCCCGGGGAAGAAAAGGGTGCGAATATATCACTTTCCCAAGAAAAGTTGGAAAACTGTGTGGGAACTGGGAATCGAGGACTTGGAGTTTGGGAGATCTATTGTGGGATTAGCTGTTTCCAACACCATTCCTCGAATTGCTTTCCACTACAATCAGAGCAACACATTCTCCAATGAAAAAATGATCTCTTTTTCTCTATTTTTTTTCTCTTTTCAGGAATTAAAAATGATAAATTAATCTTGTTTTCTTAGCACTTAGGGGGGTTAATGGCAAGGGATTTTCGCTACTTTTGGTGGACTTCACGTGTCCCGTGTTAGTCGTGGGCGTCAATTTTTGGGCACAATGAAATTACCCATTAGTCGCAAGTTCTCCAAACGGGCGAACTTTTAACTAGACGCGGCCTTAAAGTCCCACATATATATTAAAACTAGCCATAGATTGTCACGCTAAAATATGTGGTATTTGAAAGATCCCAGCCGTCGAACATTTCTTCCATATTCTCAAGCCCTAGTACCCTCAACCGACCAAACATCCCATGCCTCCTACAGCCCTCCTCCTTCCTTTCGTACAGACCGTTCCTTCCTTTCGCACAGACCGTTTCCGTCTCTCTCTCTCTCTCTCTCTCTCTCTCTCTCTCTCTCTCTCTCTCTCTCTCTCTCTCTCGCGCGCGCGCGCAGTGGTGGCGGGTGGCAAAACACACCATCGCTCTCTTTTCTGAGTTGTTAGATCTGGGATTGGACCTCCCACATCAAGGCTAAAGAGCAGGGCTACTCTCTCTCCATCCCTCTCAGCAAACTAACGAGTTCGGGCACTCCTTTTCTTTCCAGTTTCAAAGCTTGAAAGAATGAAACCCTAATTCCCTCCTCCTTTCCTACTCTGTCCCTTCATTTTTTGGATTTCAGCTAGCATAGGGTTTTCCTTCTTCTTGGTTTCTATAATTTTTTTTTCATTTTTAGGGTTTTGGTCGGAGTTTTCTGGTTTTGAAACCCTAATTCGATTTTAGACCTTCTTCCTCTCCTATTCTCTCCAATTGTGCTGAAATATATCATTATACATTTAGATCTGTATCAGCATAAAAATCAATATTTTTTGGCAAAATTTCTGACACGTTATCAACAGCCTGTTCTCTTGACCCAAGATTACAAAATTCCTCGCGAGTGTTGGATGGCTTGGCATCTAATTTGGACATAAATCAAGAGACAGAATGTGTTTTACATAAATCATGAAGTTGCTAACTGAATTTTACACGAACCGAAAGTGTCATGAACAGTTTCCCTCAAAGTTCAATGACCTTGATGTCCGCACATTCAAAGTTGAAGTTCTCAATTGTCACGGACAATTTGTGAGAGTTCACACAACCTTTAAAATCCACCACGACTAAACCCCCCTTAAATAACTATTCCCATTTCATTAGAAGTAAGTGTCCCTAAAAATGTTACTGCCACTTTTTTCGAGAATAAGCTGGAAAATGAGGGTTAGCGGAATCCCTGTTTCGGAGCACGTTCGTTGTTACGTTGGCTCGAACCTGTAGCTTTCTATCCAAACCTTGAGGTTGCAGGTTCGATCCCACCTTACCAACCACAATAGAATGTTGTTTGTTACGACCATGGTTTTAAATTTTAACCGAAATCAGTAATTTCGGACCGACCGAAATTTCAGGTTTCAGTGGAAACCGAAACCGAAATTGGTAATACGTAGTTTATTTCGGCTGAAATTTTGAAATTTCAGTCTAAATTTTGTTTATCCGAAATTTCATCCAAAATTCAAGGGTTTCATTCAAAATTCTAGATTTTTGATAACTATTTAATATTATCTCGAAATTTCAACTGAAAATACCGAAATTTTCGTAATTTGGTCAAAATTCCCTACGAGATAAAATAGCCGTTAAATTGATTTCGGCCAATTTCGGCCGAAATTTCAGCTTCGGTGAGGACAGAAATTAAACGCATTCCTAAACCAAGATTTGAAACCATGAATCCAACAACCCTTATCTCAAACCCAAATTCCTTCCCCCATGATAGCAAATCTCAGTCGGTATTGTAAAATAAATGATTCCATTCCTCTCACCTTCCTTGTTGGCCACACCATTCGTTTACAATCGCATCCAATCCTTGTACCCTGTTGCGCTGAAATTTGGAAGTAGCTAAGATGGCTCTCGAGACAAGCGAACAACCTGCGCTCATGAACAAACCATCAGAAAATCACTCGGAGTTTTGGACTCTAGGAAGGCTCTATGATGCTAAGTGACAGAAACAAATGCACACCGGAAAAAGTAATGGATGGTTGTAGAACTCGTACATTTGAGCTTTGGAGTCCTTTTTATAGGATGAGGGTCCTGGATCAGAAGGAAAAAATTGCCTTTGGAGGACTCTTTCCTGATTGGCTGGACATCTTTCCTAGATTAAGTTAGTATTCTGAAATCATGGGTTTCGAGAAATCTCTCTGGAGGTTGTGTTTTAGACTTGCAGCTTTAAGGCTTTTTTTAGTGCTCGCATATGAATTGTGAAATTACCCCTTTGTCCTTGGTGCGACTGAGCCCACCGTGCCATGTGTCCGCCTTCTATTGGGCGTCGGTTTTTACCCCCATCACACCCCTAAAGAGTGAAAGGTTTGCCTTAAATAAAGAGTGACACTCTCAATGAAGTAGGACTAAAGACACTAAGGCTATGTTCTCTAACTAGTCTCATGACTGTCATTTTGGAGACTCCAAAAATGTTTCTTATTTTTTAGTAACAAAAAGTCATTCCAAAGAAAGTTAGCAAAAACATAGTGATGATCCTGTTAGAGAATTCTCAAAATGCAAAGTAGTATTTGGAAATTAAAATGTTTTACAAGTTTTTAATTTTAAATATAAAAAGAGTTTTAAGACAGGGTCGGTCGACCGGGGTTTTTCAGGTGACCGCCGATTGGTTACTGGAAACTTAATTGATTTCCAGGGAGGTGTCGGAGGTCGACCGCGGTTCTTTGGATCGTAAAAATAAAATGAACAGAAGCATTCTGGCGAGCGTCGCCCGGTTGACCATGGCTGTTCGAAAAACTATCCGTTGGGAGAAAATAGACATGGCTTTTCACTTCCGTTTTTCATCCTTTCGTCATGTCTTTTGCTTCCCAAGATCATGGATGTTTTACAAACACAAAGGACATTTTGTGGGTGATCCAAGACACTTAAATCACCAAGAGTTGTGATCAAATGGTCATTATTCAAACCAATCAAAGTGATGTTTTTAAGAGATGTTTCTCTTAGTGAATAGACATTAAGGATTCTATAAAATAAGCAAAAACATATCTTTTAAAGAATGAGAAAAGCAGTTATTGCTGTAGTTTTTCTTCTCTCTCTAGCAATCTCTTTCTCACTTGTATTTTCAAGATAGTTTTGTTAATAAAACAGTGCACTAAAATCTGTTTTCTGCAGAAACAGTTTTAGTGATTTTTCTCAAAGGCTTGAAGTTCTAAAAATGTGTTTTGGGTTTGATTCCGCTTGTGCAAAACGTCATCAAAATCTTGGAGGTAATTCGGGGATTCCCTTTGCACACGACTGGTGGGGGCGAATAATATCTTAAGGAAAGCGATTACGCGCCTTGAAGCTTATCTTCTTCTTTCTCATATCCTTGACTGAAGGACATTACCACCAACAGATCCAAGAATGAGTCAATAAAATAGTTAAAAGTTGTTTTTTCTTTCTTTAGAGCGGAAAAAAATATAAAAAATTAAAGAAAGCACCCTTGATTGACTGTTTTATTTGAAATGAATCATCACCCAGACTCATAAGTTAAGATCTGAAAAGCACTCTGAGATTTGAAAGGATCTTGCCCAAGACATAAGTGAAACCCATTCAAAGTGGATCCGAATCCGTTTCCTCTCCTATCACTCACATGGCACAGGCACACTTCCTATATTTTTTCCTAAAATCGTGCTTATAAAATTTACTGCATTAATCGTGTATTACCTGTTCTCTTACAAACTTCCTAAACATGTGCAAACAATATATTTGCCCTCTTTTCTTCCCAGTCCTGTCCCTCCTAAAGAGTAGTCACAAATATTAAAACCAATAGCGTAGGGGCTGGGGCGGGCGGGAGTGGTGTTGGAGAAGGCAAAGAATTAATCACTCCCAAAATATGTCCTAAAATTGGGATTTGCTAGGGACCATCTCAGAAAGGCATTTCGCAGCTGGCTATTGCCTGAGAGAACATCCACCTCAGATTAATGAAATTAATAAGACAAAATCTGCTGTACTTACGTGGCTACTCTTTCATGCAACAGCCATCAGCAAAATGGCTTTCTACGATGGTCTCTACCAAATACGGCACCAACATGTAGGGGTGGCAACAGTTCGGTTTCGGTGCGGTTTGACCCCCAAACCAAACCAAATCGAAACCAAACTGAAATTTGAATTTTTGGTTCGGTTTCGGTTTGGTTCGGCCAATTTCGCCACCCCTTACTCATAATCATTGGAAATCGGGGGCAACGGTTTGGTTTCGGTTCGGTTTGAAATTTGAATCGGTTTGGTAGAACCAAATCGAAACCAAACCGAAATTTGAATCGGTTTGGTAAACCGAATTTTCGGTTCGGTTTCGGGGGTTGCATTGCCACCCCTACCAACATGGCAAGAACTCATTGAATCTATCGTTTCGGCGCCAACATGGGCCAGGATTTTTTCGCCCCCTAAGGATAATGCGCCCCACCGTTTGTGGGCAGACTAACGCTTTCTGAGTCAAAATCACGTTAAGAGTGGGGCGCATTATCCTGCAAGGGAGCGAAAAAATCATCGTCCCACCAAAAATCTCATTTCCCAGATAGGCGCGGGTCCACCCCATTTCAACGCAAGCCCGCGTGCCACGAAAAAAGGCAAAAGTGAAAAAACTGCGCCAAATTACAGAAAGACCAAAAAGTGTAAAAACAAAACACCATTCTCTCTCAAACCCTTCTTTTTCTCTCTTTCCTTTTCTCTTCCTCCAAAAAATAGTAGGCTACAGCCCTCAACCACTGCATGGAACCTCTACCACCTCCGAGCGCCCAACTCGTCTACGACGACTCAGTCGACTCATCCCCCCAATACCGCAACACCGAGTCATGGGACGAACAGCTCGGACTCAGCAGCGCTGCTCCTGCTAAATTACGCCTTATGTGTAGTTACGGAGGCCACATATTCCCCCGCCCCACCGATAAATCCCTCTGTTATCTCGGTGGCGAAACCCGAATCGTAGTCGTAGATCGAAACTTCTCCCTCTCTTCTCTCTCCTCAAAACTCTCTCAAACCCTCTTAAATAATCAACCCTTCTCTCTCAAATACCAACTCCCAAATGAAGATCTAGACTCTTTAATCTCAGTCACCACTGATGAAGATCTCGAAAACATGATTGAAGAATATGATAGGATTTCTTCATCTTCAGTGAAACCCTCTAGACTTCGTCTCTTTCTTTTCCCATCAAATGTTAATTCTTCTGCTTCTTCTATTGGATCTCTTTTGGAGGATTCTAAATCTGAGAGCTGGTTTGTTAACGCGCTTAATGGTGCTGGAATTCGTGGACTTTCTGGATCTGGGAATGGGAATTCGTCTTCTAATACCATCAATTGTTTGCTTGGATTAGAGGAAGAAACCCTAGAAACCCTGCCCGATTCTGGGTCTCAGAAGCCCCGAGTTGAGGTTCACTCGGTTCCTGACTCGCCGATTGTTGGGAACACTTCGTCTTTTGGATCGACCTCTTCGGCTTCTTTCTTATCCAATCTACCTCCGATTAGGGTTCATGCTGATGAGGCTAGGGTTGGGTTTGAAGACCATTTTTCGTTGATGAGTGTCACGGCCAAGCTGGAAAACCCTAACCCTAACCCTAACCCTATCCCTGCTGTTGTAGTTGAAAACCCTAACCCTAATCTTAATAGGGTTTTGTCGGAAAATGAGAGATCTGAGCATTCATTGCCTGGAGCTATTCGGAAACCGCCACAACCACCGCCACAATCGAAAGTCGATGTACCAGCGACTGATTCAGTTGCCAGGTACCCAAAATGTCATTCAATTTTTCTTTTTTCTTTTTTAGATTCTGTTTGTGTTTATGTTGAGAATTGTGAAATAACTGATTAGTTCAAAAGCTTGAGCTATTAGAGATGGGGTGTTTTTTAATTATTTAGACTCTAACACTGCCCCTCACGGACTGTTTGGATACAAGGAGTTGGTAATTCAGGATTGTAAAATCCTTATGATCCTGGATTTTATAAGCTAAAACTCGGATTGTACATTTTCAGGATTGTAAGATCAAGGTTTAACACTTTAACTTATAAAATCCAGATTTTAGCATAAAAATCTTGGTTTTTCCTTGTAAAATCCAGGATTTGTAGATTTTGCTAATCCTGGATCATCAGGGTTGGCTGTAATCGTGGATTTTTAATATCAATGAGTTGTTGGGTTTTAAACTCAGGACCTGCTGTGGGGCAATAGCTGAGGTACCACGTGAAACAACCAATTACTCCAAAAGCTTAATCTGTTAGAGATGATGTTGTTTAATTATTTAGACTTCAACAAGAATTTCACGGAAGACTAATCAAATTTGGTTCGAATTCTTACAGAGATAATCTTTCTACTGTGGTTTCTCGTCAAAAACCCGTGTTTTATCAAGACCTAGTTCCCATTCCTACTGGAAACAGGACTTCGCCCACTGCTGCTACTGTCAATCTTGTTTCGGATCCTAAAAGGGACACCTCTGATCCGAATTACCGAATCCCAGTACAAGTTCAGGACCAGAGTTACATGGTAGCCCTACAATCAGATCATCAGCAGTTCCTTCCCTCAAACCCACATTACATTCCCCAACAAGCCACTGGACCAGTCCCGATTTCTTACTACCAGATGCATCCAATGCAGCATCCACAACAATACCAGCAACAGCCATTACTCGATCAGCAGTATCCAATGTATTTCATCCCTGTTAGACAAAACCCACAATACAATATCTCCCTTCAATCGAATTTGAGTGATGCTTCTTCTATCCCCACTGTAAAACCAACCCCTATCGCGAATCCTCCACCTTACAAAGACCCTTCACCAATCTATCCCGCAAGGTCAGCAGCTCCTGCTCCCCCAAAACCCGAATTGGCGGCAAATATGTACAGAACAGCTGCTGTTACTGCTGGTCAGCCACTGGCAAATCCGCAGCTCATACAATATTCCGAGCAGAATCAGCAATACATGGGCTATCACCCACTGCCCCATCCATCTCAATCTGCGGCCGCATCTGGGAATTTTGCCTATGAATTCATGGATCCCTTGCACGCACAACAGATATACTATACTCAGCCAATGTCGTCCACCATGGCTCCTCAATATCAAACCATAAGCTCAGCAGCAGCGATGGCCTCGGAGAATTTGATGCAGCCCCCACTTGATAATAAACAGAACAGAACCTAACAACCACTGTGAGTTGTTGGGTTTTGGCATGTTCGTTCTTAGCAAACAATTTTGGGGGAGTTTATTTGATATTACTTTACATTGTCTTGCTTGTGGTCATTTATGTATTGGTTTGTCTGTCTCTGTGATAGAAATGTGATAGAAATAAGCAACTGGGTCTTCTTCTTCCTTGTCATTGTCACTGTTCTCATGAGAAGAAGGGACTGTCTGAGATCATAGTTATACTTCTGATAGAAAATGTTGTGTGGCTTATTTGTTATATTGAATAAATATACAGCAATATTTGAACCCAATGTTTAGGTTTTTGTGCATCTTCTCTGAGAATGTAAGAGTGCCTGAAAATTCCCAATGTTTTGGGTGTTACTTCATCTTATGGGAATGCAAGAGAGCCTCAAAAATCATTGCAAGTTAATATTAAGCCGTGAAATTTTTTCTAAAGTTTCACTTACTCCACATTTACTTACATGGACCTTGATATTGTTTATTGGTTTGCTTTTCTTTGATAGAAATGAGGAATCCTCCTGCCTCCATTTGAATCAGATTTTCTGTCTTTGTTGTCTGTTTAAATGTATGAGAGAGCTTTTCAGGAAGTTGTAGAAATGGGTTGATGATGCTAAAGTGAAACCACCACATGGGAGATTGGTCATTAGATTCTCGTTTCTTTCTTACCCTTGTCTGAGTCAGCATCGTGTAATACATGGCCCATGTGTTGCTACATGTAAAGACAGCTGCTGACATGAGTCTTCTGGTCCTAACCCGGAGGATTTTCTTTTTACCCTTTTCTACCTTTTCATTTATGTACTTGTCTAGTTTAGTAGAAAAGGGAAGGTGATGAGATTTACAGAGTTTCCAGGCATTTCTCATATCAAGAGCTTCTTCCAGTGTCATTTCCTATGTTATTTTGTGATTAAGGCTTTAATGTTCTTGATCATATCCTAGGATAACAGGTTTATTGCTGGAAAATGGGTTTTCTAGGCAAAGAAATCAATTTCTCTTCTCATTTCCTTGATTATTTTTCTAGGAAAGATATCGGTTGATTAGTTATTCATAGCACCCTACAAACAGGTTGTTGGGGAAGGTGGGTCTTGTTTCGTATGCAAGTGACCCCCCTCTGATATCCCAATGAGAGGGGTCACTTGCATACGAAAAAATCATGTCTAAAAAAAAACTGTGTTTTGTTGTCGAAAAAATGGAAAACGGGCTCATTTGTTTGTTTCCACAAGGCCGGGAGCCATTGCAGCCCACAAAGGAAAAGGTTTTGGGTGAAAACAGGTCAGGGTCATCAACCTCCAAAGAGGATTACTGAAACTTTTCACCACAACTTATCAAATTATTGATGGTACTCGATAATAATTCATTTGCCATGAAACCTGTTGCTCATCTCCAAATCCATCTGCCATCATAGCCCATTTGCCATGAAACCCCTGCTCATCTCCAAATCCATTTGCCATGAAACCCCTTCTCATCTTCATTTTCCATGAAACACCCTGCTCATATCCAAAACCATCCATTTGCCATGAAACCCCTTTCATCTCCATCCTTCTATGTGGATGACAATGTCATCACTGGAAGTAATATGGAAGGTATTCAAAGACTAAAGATTTTCCTTCAGAAAGAATTCTACACCAAGGATCTTGGCCGCCGTAGATACTTCCTTGGAGTTGAGGTAGGCTATTCACGAGGTTGATTGTCCTTGTCTCAGAGGAAATATGTGCTGGATATACTAGAAGAGACACAGTCTTTGGGAGTAAAGCCGACTGAGATTCCTATGGATCCTAATGTGAAGCTTTATCTTGATCAAGGGGATTTGTTAGAAGATCCAGGCAGGTACAAGAGGCTAGTTGGTAAACTTATCTACTTGACAGTGACTCATCCAGAGATTTCCTTCATAGTTGGGGTTGTGAGCTCTCCACGTACCTCTTGGATAGTAGCTACCCAAATTGTTATATACTTGAAGAGGGCTCCTAGCTAGTAAAGGTTATTCTTTAAGCGACATAACCACATGAATATTGAAGGGTTCACTGATACGGACTGGGCTGGATCTTCTGCAGATAGACGATCGACTACATGATATTGCACCTTTGTTCGAGAGAACCTGGTGTTATAGTGAAGCAAGAAGCAGGATGTGGTAGGTAGCTCAAGTGCAGAGGCTGAGTATCGAGTTGTGGCACATACCTGTGGGGAGTTAACCTGGTTGAGGTCGTTTATGTTTGAAATTGGTATTCTCTCTTCATCTCCATCCTTACTATTTTGTGCTAACAAAGCTGTTGGCCACATTGCCCAAAGCCTGTTTTCCAGGAACGGACTAAATACACTGAGCTGGACATTTTTCATCTGAAGATACAAAGTGGGGGGATATGTACGGTTTTTACTAGATTAGCAAATCAGGTAGTTGATGTGTTTACCAAACCTCTTGGAAAGGCAAAGTTGATATATATACACTCCAGCTTAAGAGGGAGTGTTAAGAAGTGGTGTAATTAGTGTACTCAATTAGATGTATTCTTGACATTTCACATGTAACCCCAGTAATGCATATTTAATACAATTTATGAGGTGGAGAGTGATCTTCTCCTCTGTCTCTCTTCCACTTCCTTTCTTTTCTCTACTCTTCTCTTTCTCTACTACTTCTCTTCATTTTTTTAAATTAGAGGGGTCTTCAATTTATGATAATATCTCTTTAAATTAACCAAGATCATATCATTTCCGTCTAAATCATGGAAAGAGAAAAATTTCCCACAAAGATTGTTCCGTCAAAAATGTTTTTCTTGTAATCCAAACAATCCTACCAAGATTTTTACAAAAAAAAATGAATTGGAATCAACCCGAACACGGTCAGATAGAGGGGGCAAATGCGAAGGGTATCTCCTCTAAGCACTATTTTGGACATTTAAAATAATATATTTTTAATGTAAAATGATAATTCCACACTCCTTTCTAATATTTTATACCCTTTTGTTTGTCTTTTCCTAAAAAGTGACAGCATTCTCTCTCTTTTCTTTGGTTTCTCTCCTTGGAAATATCATTTCTCATTTTTAATATAAATTAACAATTAAAAAATTAAGTAAAGGTTGGCTGTTATCATAAAACACCTTCCTAGTTAAAATTTTCAGACACTTCCCTCTTTTGATTGAATTTAAATCTAATAAACTTCTGTTTCGAGCGAGCAGTGAATCTGTTTATCTACAAATTCTTAAACTTTCCTTCTTTAAACCTAATAAATTTCTGGTTCGAACGTAGCGATGTGTTAGAATGTATTGGATCATATTTGGAAAGATCTGACCATTGGATCATTGCAGTGGTATAAGTTAGGAAGTTACTTTAGTTATGTATTTTGAAATTCAAATGTAAGTAGTTATACGCAGTTAAGCAGTTGTTTATCATGTTTTCCGTGTAAACCCTTCTATAAATAGAATGAAAATCCAGCCTAGATATTATTGGGTTTTCCTCCCCTTATTTTCTTGTAATTTCATGTTCTTATACAATGTACCTATTTATTTACATACCATGGAGAATCAGCCTGCAGTCTTCCACTTTAATTAGGCAGCAAATCTTGGGTCCTGACAAGAAAAGAGAATAGGACAAAGATTTCATAAAATCTATCGCTCTAAGCAAAGCCATTTTTCGTTTATAAACACCACCCACGCACTTCACCCATCTCACAACAAAAATCTGCTGAGCAAAAGAGTTCACAAGAGTCGCCATGGACAATGGAGTACTGTTCCTCACCTTTCTTCTCGCTCACTTCGTCGCAGGTATGCTCGCTTTCTCAGTGGTCCCTGCTCGCCGTTCTGTTATTTCCGTTGTAATAGTAGTATACAGATGAGCAGGACCAATGATTTGGTATGCAAACAAATCCGACGGCTCCTAGTCAAAGGATGCGGCCGATCCGATGGTCCTTAAGCATTTTGATTGTGTCCTATATAAGAGGAATGCTCGAGTTAATTATAATACAATGAGGCACACGTTATTGTCTAATCAGAATTGTCTGTCTGATAAGCGCTATGTTGGGTCTTCCAAGGCCCAAAGATCAAGCTGATCGGACAATCCTAAGATCCGATAATATGCATTTCTAGTCGTTAGAGCTGAGACAAGTGTGGGAGTCCAGCATAATGTTTATCAGATGGACGGTCAGAATCATATCTGACCCGGCTGATTGATGATGTACGTTGGGCCAGCAAAAGGGAAATGATACCGCACGTGAGAATGGTTCACTGCTCGAGGCTAAATTCACCCCCTTTAACGTTTTTCTTTGCCTTTAAAACTTAACGAATGAGATTTTATCCAGAGAGGGAGGGGGGAGGGATATCATTTCCCTATATTTATTCCCCATTTTGAGAATAGGACTCCTTAAATTATTAAACATTTTTTCTGATTGGCCATTGATATCTTTTCTAATTGGCTATTGAAGCCAAATCATAAATTCTCCCCCTCTTCTTCCATGGGCCATCGCCTTGTAGTGTAAAAAGATTACTCACAAATGCACTAGGTGTTACCGGGGAAGAAAGGGTCGAATGTGTCACTTCCCTTTGGAATTGGTGTTTTTTTTTTTTTTTTTTGAAATGGTTGTGCTGTAATAATATAGGAGAAACATGAATGCGACGGTCATGGGCATACATAAAGCAGTCATGGACGGAGAAAATTAAAAACCTCGGGAGATGCTCCGGACACTCCTTCACGAGCTACGATTTGCATCTCGATTTGCCGAGGAGGAAGCGAATCCTGGGATCCTCTACCCATTCAAGGATCTCTCATCAATAAACTCTGAAAATCTCTAGGGATGGGTGAGCCCATGGGCGGAGGCACATATAGCTTGAGGGGGCCATGCCGCCCAATGACCAGTATAGACAAGTATAAATTAATCCGCACCCACCCCCCCCCCCCCCCAAACTGTAAATTCCTTGCTCTGCCCCTGGGTGGTGGACCTACTGTCCAACAATATTCTGATTACATTATTAGAATCACCTTCCACAATGAGGTAATCCTTCTTGCAAGCTGCCAATATTCTTATACCATGAAGAGTCGCCTTCTCGAATTGGCTGCCATTTATAAAACAACTGATTAGTTATATTTTTCCTGAAGTCATATTTAGCTACCGTGAAATTTTTTTTCCATATAATGCGGTGGGAAATGGGTAAAGAAGGTGGGAGAAGGACAGCCTAGAGAGGGCTGGGCATGAGTGGGCAAAGGCTAAAAAACAGGGGAAAATAAATCATTTTTTTTGAAAAGGGCAACAGAATATATATATATATATATGTAAAAACAGAACCGAGGTGGTCCTGAAGGAACAAAGATAATACAAAGATAGCAGTACATTAATTCAAGAAGGTAGATAGTCAAAGCACTCAAACGCGGCCCGAAAGACTCCTTTCTTGGCAAGGGTGTCTGCTTCCGCATTGGCTGATCTCCTGACATGGCGAAAAACTATTGAGGAGCCCTTAGCTCTGTCATCTATTTCCTCTAAGAGAGGCAAAAATCGCCAAGGGGGAGAAGCGTTACCCGAAAGCCAGCGAATAACATTTAAGGAATCCCCTTCGACGATAATTTTGTCGCACTCTAGACGAGTCATCGAGAGAAGCCCGCTATGAACGGCTCGGACCTCTGCCTCGTTTGAGTCTGCCCACTCCGATAGGCCCCTAGTAGGCCCAGAGGACTTCCCCTTTGTGGTTTCTACATAAACCCCCTACTCCTGCCATTCCTGGATTGCCGATAGACGATCCGTCAAAGTTAAGTTTCAAGGACCCCGGAGGAGGAGGAATCCAGGAGGGGAGGATTTTCACTTTGGTAGCCGATTCCAAGCATATGATTGACCATCCTTCCCAGAGGTCGAAAGCTGAAACAAAACGAAACAGGGGAAGGCTTCGAGCCCAGGATATGACCGCAGCTATCAACTGAATATAAATCCAATAGGGAGATCTAGCCTTCCCTTCAAAGATACGAGCATTCCTCTCTTTCCACAAGAACCACCATGAGGCCAGGAGACACATCTTCCACAACGTTCTGTCTTTCCTTTTCCAAGGAGTCCAGGCCCAACTCTGAATGAATTCAGCCATAGAGTTGGAGGGGACCCAACTGATTCCAAAACGAGAAAAAATAAGACCCTAAATATGGCGAGCGACCTTACAGTGTATGAAAAGGTGGTCAATGGATTCCCCAGGGGATAAACATAGAGGACAGTGATCTACCAACCACATTCCTCGTTTTCTCAAAACATCCATAGTTTGAATGCGGCCCCAGCTAACCGACCACCCAAAGAAAGCAACTCTCGGAGGGCAAGATTGTCTCCAAACCGAGGAGGACACATGCTCCACTAAAGAAGGGATCAGATGGTTATAAAAAGATTTGACTGAAAATATCCCCGAAGGATTCCAAATCCAAATCCGACGATCTACGCCCGAAGACTTGATGAAGCAAGAATCCAATAAGGAGAGGAGGGCACTGTAAGAGTTTAACTCCCTAACAAAGAAGTCTCTGCGAAACTTAGGAGACCAAGCCACCTTCTCATGTTCCCTTGCAAAACATTCCGATACCCAGGCCTCTTTCTGAGATGAAACGATGAATAAGTCAGGAAACATCACTTGAAGATGATCGTCCGAACACCAAGGATCCTGCCAGAACCGAATCCGATCCCCCCTATATACTCTGAATCGGACGCCAGGAGCAAATAACGACTTCAACTTCAAGATGTCCCTCCAAACCGTGAGACCTTTTTAGTAGGGGAAAATAAATCATATTTTGAGTATTTTTTTTTGTACGTTTTCTTCGAGACATGATAAATTTGCCCCGTTTTCTTCTTTGGGCCATCTGCTTGTAGCGTAAAAGGGTGGTCATAAATACACTAAGAGGGGGCGATAAAGAAAGAGAGGACGGTTGGGGGTGAATATATCACTCCCCCCCTCTCTCTGTTCTTCAGCCTTCCCTCGCTACAGTGTGAACTAAAACTTATTCCATGGAAAAAAAAATCTCGTTTTCCAAACATGGATTTACTCTCTAGCTAGACAGATAATAACAGTTCACTTTAACTTCTCCTGCGTGTGTGACTTAGGTGCGTACTCTACAACATTCACGTTCACGAACAAGTGCAACTACACAGTATGGGCAGGCACATTGTCGGGATCAGGCTCTCCTCCATTGTCACAAACAGGATTTCAACTTAATCAAGGAGTCTCAACATCATTAGCCGCCCCCGTTGGATGGTCGGGTCGGTTTTGGGGTCGAACCCATTGCTCCTCGGACTCCGCCGGAAAGTTCAAATGTGCCACCGGTGACTGTGGCAAGGGCAGTATCCCTTGCTCCGGTGCCGGAGCCATACCCCCAGCCACACTAGTAGAATTCACTCTAGGAAAAAACGGCGGTCAGGATTTTTATGACACAAGCCTTGTTGATGGTTACAACTTGCCCTTCTCAGTTGGTCCACAAGGTGGGACCGGGAATTGTAGGACTAGTGGATGCCCTTCAGATTTGAACGCCGTCTGCCCGCCGGAATTGCAACTCACTGGATCAAATGGGTCCATTATTGGATGCAAGAGTGCTTGTGAGGCATTTGGCGATCCAAAATACTGTTGCACGGGGGATTATGGAAGTCCCACGACTTGTAAGCCTACAAATTACTCGAAAATCTTCAAGAAAGCTTGTCCTCTGGCCTATAGCTATGCTTATGACGATGCGTCGAGCACTTTTACGTGCACTGGTGCTAACTATGCCCTTACTTTTTGCCCCTAAGATAGACATAAAGACATCAAAGGTTTGTTATTAGGGAATGACCTTCTTATAAATTGTTAGAATTTTTGAACAAAAAATAATAATAAAAGATTTGAAAAGTCAAAGATGCTTTTTTTTTTGTTTAAAAAATTTGGAGGGAAGATTCAAATTATGTTTCCCTCTCTTGTTTTAAAGTAAAAGACTTTTGCATGTGTGGGGACTTGAACCCAAGATCTTGGTGATTGTGCTTGTGGTGTGTTTTCAAAACCAAAGGCAAATTAATAGTCCCACATCGCTTTGGAAGAAAATTCTTCTCATCCATATAAGATGGAGAGTTGGAGAAAGGCTTGAGCCTTCAAGCGGCTTTAGAATTTGTTGGGTCTTGGGCTTTTAGAAGAGCACAAGCCCATATGTAAATCACACACTGTAGACACCCCATTTTGACCGGACCCAAGTTCGCTATGCTTGGGCGAAATCCCGTTCAATCATTTCCGCCATGTTTCGCACTTTTCCGTTAAGTGTTGAGAGAGATTATTCCCAAGAATCCGAACAAGAGAGAATTTGGATCCGATTGATGGGCCCGTCTTGAGCATTTGTTTAGATTTGGATCAAACAGGGTGGCCCGCACATTGTTTTAGTGAAAAATGAGTTTTGAACCTACTTCGATCCAACACCTAAAGATGATCATCAAGAGAACGGTCAAGATCTCAGAGAAGTCGTTTTAACAACCAATTTTGTTTCGATCATCAGGTTGAGTTACTCGGATCAGCCCATTGAAATGATTTAGGAGGACACAACCTACTTAGGTAGGGGACCCATCAATTGGATGGTCTGGATCGTCATAGAGGAATGATTTAAGGGGGCACAACCAATTTACATTGCGACCCACCATTTGAACGGTCAAGATCATCAATTGTCGCCCATCAAATGGACGGTTCGGATCATCAAATGGGAGTGATTTAAAAATGGGGTAACATATTCACATTTTGATCTATTGGATGGTTTGGATCAGCCCATAGGATTGATTAGTGGAGCACAAATTAAATCACATCGCAGCCCACTATTTGAACGGTCAAGATCATCAATTGTCACCCATCAAATGGACGGTTCGGATCATCAAATAGGAGTGATTTAAAAATGGGGTAACATATTCACATTTTGATCTATTGGATGGCTTGGATCAGCCCATAGGATTGATTAGCGGAGCACAAATTAAATCACATTGTCGCCCATCAAATGAACGGTTCCGATCATACTTTGGAGTGGGGCATATGATTTTATGCACAATTGGGAATTTGGTCACATATGGGACCCATTTGGGTTATCTTTTACCTACTCAAAAGAACTTTAAAAAAACATGCATGGGGCCACACACATGTCAAAATTCAATGTCCACAATGGTGGCCACCTACCATGGAATATGTCCACAATGGTGGCCACCTACCATGGAATAAGTCCACAATGGTGGCCACCACCCTCCCATTCCTTTGCTATAAATGGTTCAATGAGGGTGAGTAAGAGAGAGAAAGAACTCATTTCTCTTCTATCATGTGTTCTAACAAAGTTGCTATGTGGGGTTGAAAAGAAAAAAGAAAGAAAAAGAAACAAGAAAAGAAGAAAAAGAAACAAAAAAGAAGGAAAAAGAGAAAGAAAGCGGAAGCGATCGCACGGAGGCGGGATTTTCGAGTTTTTCGGCTCTCGGATTCGGCGAGGATTTCGATCACAGGTAGGTACACCGTTCTCGGAAATTTTTTTAGAATTATTTGGTATATTTTCGGATTTTTGCATGATTTTTAACAAAGAAAACTAAACGATATACTAAACAGATTCCAAAAATAATGAAATTTCGTGGGAAAATAATATGATAATGATACATTCTACCATGAATTTGTGAGAATTTTTGGATTTTGTTTGGTATATAATTTTATGCTTTCTTTGAAAATCAGCAGATTTTGGGGGAATTTGTACTGACATTAGATCACAAAGAAAATTCTTAAAATTTTAACAGTAGTCTTATATCTCATATTTCTTGCTTCTATAAAAGTTTCAATTACTTTGGATCTTGTTTTACATGGGATGTAGTGTTAATTCATAATCTGGTCTAACAATTGAAAAATCCGAAACTGATAGTAAATAGTTTTCTAAATTCATGAAAATCTCACAGCATGCTACTTTCACTTATATCTTACTAATGTAGAAATTTCATGGAATTTAGATTTCTATTTCTAGTAGTTTCTGTGTTATTTTTTCAATCTGGTCAATTAATTGTTAAATCAAAATTAAATATGAGCTTAATGTAAAAAACTATTAAAATCTTCCAGCAAGCTACATCTCATCATATCTTGCTGCTGTATAAGTTTCAACTCATTTCGAATTCGTTTGCAACAATTTCACTTGTAAAATCACTCATATGCTTAAAATTGATAAAATCCATTGAAAATCCGAAATTAATTGAAAATCACCTGAAAATCTCTAAAGAACCTTAAATCTCTGTCATATATTAATCCTTAATACATTGAAACAGAAATCTTGGGATCTTTAGATTTCCCTGGAAAAATGGCCAATGCATCCATAATCGTATCTCAATTGCAACCGATCTTTGACAAATTTGAATACTTAAGCTATAGCACGTTGTTGGCTCCGAGGTTCACTGTCCACGGAAATCCTGAGATATGCCAGGCAATAAGATGCTATAACCTAAGTATTAAATTGCGCAAGGAAAGAGCGCACGATTCCCTTCGTTGGATGCTATCCTGGGCCGAAACTGGTGAACCCTAGAACCATTGGTAATCCTTGAATGTCCAAAAACTGAAAATCCTTGAAATCTAAAATTCATTAACCTCGAGAATTTAAATCGATTTGTCTTATGTCTCTCGGAACCATTGGATTATGGTTTCCGTCTTAAGAACCATTAGAGCCCACTTTAGGAACACTGGTGTCGTGTAGTGTCCTAAGTTTTAGGGAGTCCTAGAGTTAGGAGTCCAGCCTCATCACGGACGCTTGCTATGTATAGCAACCGTGCCATAGGTCTAGTTACACTAGTCACCCGATCTTTCCGTAGGACAAGCCTAGTAAACTAGGATGTAGGCTAACCTGCATTAGTCTAAGGGACAACTTGCATTTAGATAAGAATCATATAGCATCTTAGATGGAATCCTAAAATAATAAAATCCTCAACTTGAATTAAATAACTTCTCTTAAAACTGTTGAAACAGTCAATCCCGTCTAGGTCGGTGTCTTAGTTGAGTTAGGCATATGTAGCTTAGCTTAGGTGCACCGAACTACGTCGACTCTGATCCCAGTGAGGCTTGGGTACGTAGGCAGCTTGGATGTTTGATGGCATACCACCCGCGAGTCGGCACCACAACAAATTGTGGTGTTTTGGATATTAATTTTCTTATAAATGCTTAATCAAATCATTTAGGGCTTTCCATGAAATTAGAATTCTAGGAGAACTTTCACTTAGATTGAACCCAGACAAATTAATAAATCAAGATACACATTTAGGATTCCCATTGAAATTAGATTTTAGGATGCATGTCACTTAGTTCGCACATTAACATAGGGTTGAATGAGCCATTTAAAATAATTTTAAAAGAGTTAACTTTTAGAATTGAAGACCGATTATCGGGCAGGAATGGTGCATATGGTGGATAAATCCCCATACCTTCCATTCTTGTAACCAGGTAGCGAGTCTAGATTTCTGGTTAATTATGGGTCCTAGATCCCACATCTAGGTGGCGACTCTGTCAGTCTCTTTTGTGTGGAATTCGGATTATCTTAGTGATCCCAAGTTCACATAAAAGACGAATTAAAATCAATAATGAAAGGCACACGCCAATCGCGTGGGTACGAGAGACCAAGAGAAGAGAGCGTGGCGGCTCGCGCCACCACCCCTCTCGCGGGATCGGGTCCCACAGACTGGCGACTCTGCTGGGGACAACCTAACTTCATTACAATTCCAGAGGATAACTCATTTGAATCTATTTCAACTGGCTCATGAAAACTCTATCTCTTTTATGCTTGTTAGATTAGTTTGTATGCTTTATTTTCTCATCACATTTACTCAAACTTAATCTAACAAAACCTGAAGGCATCATAGATTGCGCGAACTTATTGCACACACTTACATCACTTTCATCTAAACCCCTGCATCTCACATGCACACACGTCCTATTTTAGGAACCCGGAGTGTTATCTAGCATGGTTGACTGGGATTTCATCACCTGGTGCCTCTGTGCTAGAGAAGCATTCCACCCTTAGCCTAGTACCTCTATGGTACGTAAACGGATCTCTTGTTCACGTACTGATACACCGGACACTGGTACAGTATATCGAACATGGATTCGCGCTAAGGGAACTCTTGGCCTTACCCCTAGATTAACCCACACATGCATGTAGTATACGAACACATGTGCATCACGTGTGTGAGCCTAGTTTAGGATATCTTACCCAATTGTGTGTGTGAGCCTAGTTTAGGATATCCTACCCATTTGTGTCTAGATTAGGCTGTAGTCCATCTTCCAATGGCTACGATCGGTCCTAGGTACACAAACAAAGTCATGAGTCGAGATCCTCTCTCCACTCCGCTAGATTAGGGTTAGGGTTGATGCCTTCAGGTAACACTGATAAAATGTGCGAAGATTAAAAAACTTTTCCTTTGGGGTTAGGATGTAAATCATATTCATTTCCAAAGATCTCATAGGATTAGTCATTCATGATCCATCCGTTGAAAGCAATCTTATGCTATCTCATCTCATATTGATCGTACAGTTGTTGATATCCATCATTCAGATTTTAGATCTGGTCTTTGACCCTACTTTTGTCATTCTTATGGCAATGGTCTATTATCTGAGCCATTGATTTTTCATTGATCCATGTTTACCTATCATATATCTTTTACCCTTGGATCATATCGAAATCATTAATGGGAAAGTTTGATCTTACCTGTATTCTTTGAGTGCTTGATCATTGCTGAGATCGAAATTTATTTTGATTAGGGATGTTTATCGTTCCTGACTCTTTCATTCCCAAAAAGAAGAGCAGTTATACTCAAATGAGACTTCAAGGTGTGGATTGAGAATTCATTGAAACCCTGTTGATGTAGGTCATAATATCACTGTCTATTTTGCTTTAACCTTCATAGACAGTATCTCTTTGATTTTCAGAATAAAATACCCTGTGGTGTGTTTCAAGATTACTCATATCTCTATTTGTTCAGAATCTTTATCCCATGACTATTGATCTAGTGTGTGCTTCCAAGTCAAGAGTCTATGTTTAGCGAAAGACCATTTTTTCTAAAGACTGACTATTTCTAATCATACTTGATCCAGGCAGTCTATTGTTTTACCCACATTGTCAACATAAGCCTTTTGTTGCCCCATTTAACCTAGACCTTGTGGAGTTGCCTTTTCTGGGATTTCTACTCCCGGATTGAACTTTATAGTTATCATTATCATGAGGAAAGGTGTATCACCTATAAGCTTTCAGTACCAGTTCACTACCTTGGAATAAGTGTCCTGTGTTTTTAGATTTGTCTTTCATTGAGCGTACATCAACTTTCTTCTTTCTAAGTTGAAAAAGTTCAGTTATGTTGATGTTAAAAAAAGAAAAGAAAATGTGTCATGTCAATCAGTCTTTCTCGTTCAGAGTCGGTGTTTAGCTTTTTGATTAAATTCAATGTAGAGCCTACTGAGGCGCGTTCAAAGTCATCTATGTACTTCAAAGTATTTCAATTCAATAAAGCATTTGAGTCTGTATCTTCAATTTTTTATGATTCACTCTTGGATTAAATGTTTAAAACAACTACAAGACCCCCTTCTCGGATGAGAATGCAGACGAAATTCCCCTCGAGATTTGAAAGATGGTCAAACGAGAGGAAGAGCGTCGAGCATAGCCACTTGAAGAAGAAATCGAAGCCATTGATAGTGGTATCGAAATTCGAAACTCGGGAGAAATGGATTGGAAAAACTTTATCTCCTAAGGAGCGCAAAGAATTGATAAACCTGTTTAGAGGGGTTTGAGGTAGTCTTGCTTGATCCTATAAGGATAAACCAGGGGAATGCCCTGTCGTTGAACAAAGCAAGACTTCATCTGCTTTAGACATCCAGTTGAAGAGTAAAATTTTAAAGAGATAAGCATCAGACATCCTGTGGAGCTGATGAAATACTGAGAGAAGATTTTCGGACAAGGAGTTGTGGAATCTTGAGCATAAATCCAAGATCTTTGAGATGAGAGTGGAGCACAGTGGTTGAAGTTTTGCCAGAAAACCGCCAGACTCCTCGATAAAAAAAAAAAAATTCTAAGTCTTTGAACCTCAGCATTCAAGAGCTTGTACATCATATACATCAGGAGGCCATCATTGGACATTTGAGCCTTAATAGCCAAAATCCTAAAATCCTTTTGAGAACCCTTTGGGCCAACAATTTAAAGCCAATGTTTCTTTTCAAACACATTATAAATCCGGGGCATTTATGCACCCGAACTACGTCGGACCTGATCCCCATTTCTTCAGGGGTACGTAGGCAACTTGATTAATTCAGGTTCGGTCAAACCTTGGGATAAAATCCCTTTTCAAAATTTTGAAGCTAAATGCTAAACCATTCTTTGAAAAATCCTTAAGCGAACTACGCGGACCTGATCCTCCATTTTTGGGGTACGTAGGTAGTCTGGCTAGACCAGATTCGGTCTAAATCCTTAGAAACTTAGGTATTCAACCCTTTTGAACCCGAGCCCACCTAGAAAGTCCTTCTGGTGAAACAAGTAAAGGTTCGAGGCGAATGAAAAGAAAAACAGAAAGAAAAGAATGAGAGTCTGAAGACCCGCTAGGTTGAAAACCCGAAAGGGCGGCCTAGAGAAAGGTGAAAGTCGTTTTTCTTGCTAAGTCAACAAGCAAAATGATTGACTTATCAGAAGGTAAGGGTAGTGGTATGCTGGATTGAAAACTTGAAGAGACAATCTAGTCAGAGGCAAATACTTCCCATGAAAAGTTGAGTTGAATAGAAGCAGAAGGAGTTCCTCAGTTACGTAGAATTCCTAAGTTTGAGTACAAGCAAAAATTGAGATAAGTAGTCTTTTAGACTGAAAGCTTGGAAAGCAAAAGTTGAGATAAGTGGTCTTTTAGACTGAAAACTTGGAAGACATTAATTTTGACTTCTTCCGAAAAGACAAATCAAGGAGACCGAGAAGCAACCTCTATAGGGCAGGATCCTGGAATCCGAATAGTGTCAGCAAGGCTTACTTTGACACCTTTTTAAACTAGGGGCATTAAAACCGAGCAACCCAAAGGGGGTAGTAACCATGACGGAAATCCCGATGGAGGAAATTAGAGCATCTTGACTTGGTTTTTGAGACTACTCTAAGAGTGGCTGACCTTACCATTTAAAAAATGATACATTTGATTTAAGGGTGAATCAAAATTTAGTCAAGTCTCTTGAATATTGTAAGTCTTCTTTTGAAAGAGTCCTTAGGAGTCTGTTCCTTGTTTCTCATTGTTTTCTTTTAGAATCCAAAGTGTTTGGCACTGGAGAGAATGGATGTACACCTTCCGAAATGTAAAGAAAAATCTAGAGTAGATCCTGGTTTAAGAATCAAGGAAGGGGCAAGAAACATTTGGTCCAAACCTACCAGAGACATCAAGCCTCAAGTAATGTTCAGCAATGAAAGGAAGAATCTTAGATCTAGCCTTTGTGAAGTTGGTTTTACCACTATACCAAAGAAAGAACCCATGCAAACTCAAATTTTTCCTACTTACCTTGGTTTTGCTTTCTTAAGACCTTGTCATGGAAGCACATCATACTAGGGGCATCTTTTATGACTTGCGTCATAAAAGATATTACACAATGATAACTGGGATATCTATTCTTAGCAAATAGAAACCAGAGAAGCTTGAACATACTCTTTGAGTTGAATTCCTTGATCAAGTTGTTTCTTTTGGAGTCAAAGTTTCATAAACTTCAATTTCCAGCGGGGTATATAATCTACTCCTACATCCTTCAAACCTCATTAGAATGCTTTTCATCTGTTAAAGAGAGTCAGCACCTAAAAATCTCATCAATCTACTTGAGTTTTGCTTTCAGCAAAGATCATGCACTCCAATTTATTCTCAGCAGGAGATAGCTATGCTATCAATGAACTCGATATAAGATCGATAAATATTTTCGTGTTGATTTGAGACTCTTTGAGTATAAAGGTTTTTTGTGTGCGTTTGAGACTCTTTGAGTAGTTGAGACCCTTTGAGTGTTACAAACTCTTCGGGTAGTTGAGACTCTTTGAGTATAAATGTTTTGTGTTGATTTGAGACTCTTTGAGTAGTTGAGACCCTTCGAGTGCTGCAGACTCTTCGGGTAGTTGAGGCTCTTTGAGTATAAATGTTTTTTGTGTTGATTTGAGACTCTTTGAGTAGTCGAGACCCTTCGAGTGTTACAGACTCTTCGGGTAGTTGAGACTCTTTGAGTATAAATGTTTTTGCGTTAATTTGAGACTCTTTGAGTAGTTGAGACCCTTCGAGTGTTACAGACTCTTCGGGTAGTTGAGACTCTTTGAGTATAAATGTTTTTGTGATGTATTTGAGACTCTTTGAGTAGTTGAGACCCTTTGAGTGTTACAGACTCTTCGGGTAGTTGAGGCTCTTTGAGTATAAAGGTTTCTCTATGTAGTTGAGACTCTTTCGAGTATAAAGGTTTTTGCATGTGTTTGAGACTCTTTGAGTAGTTGAGACCCTTTGAGTGTTACAGACTCTTCGGGTGGTTGAGACTCTTTGAGTATAAATAGATTTTGGTGTATTTGAAACTCTTTGAGTAGTTGAGACCCTTTGAGTGTTACAGACTCTTCGGGTAGTTGAGGCTCTTTGAGTATAAATGTTTCTCTATGTAGTTGAGACTCTTTCGAGTATAAATGGTTTTTGTGTATTTGAGACTCTTTGAGTAGTTGAGACCCTTCGAGTGTTACAGACTCTTCGGGTAATTGAGACTCTTTGAGTATAAATGTTTTTGTGTGCGTTTGAGACTCTTTGAGTAGTTGAGATCCTTTGAGTGTTACAGAGTCTTCGGGTGGTTGAGACTCTTTCGAGTATAAAGATTTTTGCATGTGTTTGAGACTCTTTGAGTAGTTGAGACCCTTTGAATGTTACAGACTCTTCGGGTAGTTGAGGCTCTTTGAGTATAAATATTTTTTGTGTTGATTTGAGACTCTTTGAGTAGTTGAGACCCTTTGAGTGTTACAGACTCTTCGGGTAGTTGAGACTCTTTGAGTATAAATGTTTCGCCATGATTTGAGACTCTTTGAGTAGTTGAGACCCTTCGAGTGTTACAGACTCTTCGGGTAGTTGAGACTTTTTGAGTATAAATGATCTTTGTTGATTTGAGACTCTTTGAGTAGTTGAGATCCTTTGAGTGTTAGTTGAGACTCTTTGAGTATAAATGTTTTTGTGATGTATTTGAGACTCTTTGAGTAGTTGAGATCATTTGAGTGTTATAGACTCTTCGGGTAGTTGAGACTTTTTGAGTATAAATGATCTTTGTTGATTTAAGACTCTTTGAGTAGTTGAGATCCTTTGAGTATTACAGACTCTTCGGGTAGTTGAGACCTTTTTTTAGTATAAATGTTTTGCGTTAATTTGAGACTCTTTGAGTAGTTAAGGCCCTTTGAGTGTTACAGACTCTTCGGGTAGTTGAGACTTTTTGAGTATAAATGTTTTGCGTTAATTTGAGACTCTTTGAGTAGTTAAGCCCCTTTGAGTGTTACAGACTCTTCGGGTAGTTGAGGCTCTTTGAGTATAAAGATTTCTATGAAGCTCTCTGAGTGTTTGATTTGAGACTCTATGAGTGTTACATACTCTTTGAGTAATTTGATTTGATATTCTTTGAAGGGTTGATTTACGTCTGCATCGATAGTGGTCTGCTTTCTTTGACGTAATTTCATTGGGTTCGTTTTCTTAAAAGCTTTATTTTAACAAAGTATGTTTGTGTTTGCTTTAATAGAGTCTTTGCGTATTGATTTAAATAGTTGAGTTGTGAGTATTAGAGATAGGCCATCTCATTGAGATGTCGTGATTGCCGAGTTAAGGGTCGGTGAGAGGTCATCTCCCTTTTGCTTCTAGTCTTTCAGTCTCGTAGTGCTATTTTGTTGTTTTACCCTGATGAACATCATTTTAAAAACAAAAAAAAAAAAAAAAAAAAAAAAAAAACTTGTTTTACTTTGTTTTCGGGCCGGCCAAAATGTGTCGTCTGTTCAGCTTTGCCATTCGTGTGTTACACACGCTTTGCCAAAGAGGGGCATCTGTAGACACCCCATTTTGACCGGACCCAAGTTCGCTATGCTTGGGCGAAATCCCGTTCAATCATTTCCGCCATGTTTCGCACTTTTCCGTTAAGTGTTGAGAGAGATTATTCCCAAGAATCCGAACAAGAGAGAATTTGGATCCGATTGATGGGCCCGTCTTGAGCATTTGTTTAGATTTGGATCAAACAGGGTGGCCCGCACATTGTTTTAGTGAAAAATGAGTTTTGAACCTACTTCGATCCAACACCTAAAGATGATCATCAAGAGAACGGTCAAGATCTCAGAGAAGTCGTTTTAACAACCAATTTTGTTTCGATCATCAGGTTGAGTTACTCGGATCAGCCCATTGAAATGATTTAGGAGGACACAACCTACTTAGGTAGGGGACCCATCAATTGGATGGTCTGGATCGTCATAGAGGAATGATTTAAGGGGGCACAACCAATTTACATTGCGACCCACCATTTGAACGGTCAAGATCATCAATTGTCGCCCATCAAATGGACGGTTCGGATCATCAAATGGGAGTGATTTAAAAATGGGGTAACATATTCACATTTTGATCTATTGGATGGTTTGGATCAGCCCATAGGATTGATTAGTGGAGCACAAATTAAATCACATCGCAGCCCACTATTTGAACGGTCAAGATCATCAATTGTCACCCATCAAATGGACGGTTCGGATCATCAAATAGGAGTGATTTAAAAATGGGGTAACATATTCACATTTTGATCTATTGGATGGCTTGGATCAGCCCATAGGATTGATTAGCGGAGCACAAATTAAATCACATTGTCGCCCATCAAATGAACGGTTCCGATCATACTTTGGAGTGGGGCATATGATTTTATGCACAATTGGGAATTTGGTCACATATGGGACCCATTTGGGTTATCTTTTACCTACTCAAAAGAACTTTAAAAAAACATGCATGGGGCCACACACATGTCAAAATTCAATGTCCACAATGGTGGCCACCTACCATGGAATATGTCCACAATGGTGGCCACCTACCATGGAATAAGTCCACAATGGTGGCCACCACCCTCCCATTCCTTTGCTATAAATGGTTCAATGAGGGTGAGTAAGAGAGAGAAAGAACTCATTTCTCTTCTATCATGTGTTCTAACAAAGTTGCTATGTGGGGTTGAAAAGAAAAAAGAAAGAAAAAGAAACAAGAAAAGAAGAAAAAGAAACAAAAAAGAAGGAAAAAGAGAAAGAAAGCGGAAGCGATCGCACGGAGGCGGGATTTTCGAGTTTTTCGGCTCTTGGATTCGGCGAGGATTTCGATCACAGGTAGGTACACCGTTCTCGGAATTTTTTTTAGAATTATTTGGTATATTTTCGGATTTTTGCATGATTTTTAACAAAGAAAACTAAACGATATACTAAACAGATTCCAAAAATAATGAAATTTCGTGGGAAAATAATATGATAATGATACATTCTACCATGAATTTGTGAGAATTTTTGGATTTTGTTTGGTATATAATTTTATGCTTTCTTTGAAAATCAGCAGATTTTGGGGGAATTTGTACTGACATTAGATCACAAAGAAAATTCTTAAAATTTTAACAGTAGTCTTATATCTCATATTTCTTGCTTCTATAAAAGTTTCAATTACTTTGGATCTTGTTTTACATGGGATGTAGTGTTAATTCATAATCTGGTCTAACAATTGAAAAATCCGAAACTGATAGTAAATAGTTTTCTAAATTCATGAAAATCTCACAGCATGCTACTTTCACTTATATCTTACTAATGTAGAAATTTCATGGAATTTAGATTTCTATTTCTAGTAGTTTCTGTGTTATTTTTTCAATCTGGTCAATTAATTGTTAAATCAAAATTAAATATGAGCTTAATGTAAAAAACTATTAAAATCTTCCAGCAAGCTACATCTCATCATATCTTGCTGCTGTATAAGTTTCAACTCATTTCGAATTCGTTTGCAACAATTTCACTTGTAAAATCACTCATATGCTTAAAATTGATAAAATCCATTGAAAATCCGAAATTAATTGAAAATCACCTGAAAATCTCTAAAGAACCTTAAATCTCTGTCATATATTAATCCTTAATACATTGAAACAGAAATCTTGGGATCTTTAGATTTCCCTGGAAAAATGGCCAATGCATCCATAATCGTATCTCAATTGCAACCGATCTTTGACAAATTTGAATACTTAAGCTATAGCACGTTGTTGGCTCCGAGGTTCACTGTCCACGGAAATCCTGAGATATGCCAGGCAATAAGATGCTATAACCTAAGTATTAAATTGCGCAAGGAAAGAGCGCACGATTCCCTTCGTTGGATGCTATCCTGGGCCGAAACTGGTGAACCCTAGAACCATTGGTAATCCTTGAATGTCCAAAAACTGAAAATCCTTGAAATCTAAAATTCATTAACCTCGAGAATTTAAATCGATTTGTCTTATGTCTCTCGGAACCATTGGATTATGGTTTCCGTCTTAAGAACCATTAGAGCCCACTTTAGGAACACTGGTGTCGTGTAGTGTCCTAAGTTTTAGGGAGTCCTAGAGTTAGGAGTCCAGCCTCATCACGGACGCTTGCTATGTATAGCAACCGTGCCATAGGTCTAGTTACACTAGTCACCCGATCTTTCCGTAGGACAAGCCTAGTAAACTAGGATGTAGGCTAACCTGCATTAGTCTAAGGGACAACTTGCATTTAGATAAGAATCATATAGCATCTTAGATGGAATCCTAAAATAATAAAATCCTCAACTTGAATTAAATAACTTCTCTTAAAACTGTTGAAACAGTCAATCCCGTCTAGGTCGGTGTCTTAGTTGAGTTAGGCATATGTAGCTTAGCTTAGGTGCACCGAACTACGTCGACTCTGATCCCAGTGAGGCTTGGGTACGTAGGCAGCTTGGATGTTTGATGGCATACCACCCGCGAGTCGGCACCACAACAAATTGTGGTGTTTTGGATATTAATTTTCTTATAAATGCTTAATCAAATCATTTAGGGCTTTCCATGAAATTAGAATTCTAGGAGAACTTTCACTTAGATTGAACCCAGATAAATTAATAAATCAAGATACACATTTAGGATTCCCATTGAAATTAGATTTTAGGATGCATGTCACTTAGTTCGCACATTAACATAGGGTTGAATGAGCCATTTAAAATAATTTTAAAAGAGTTAACTTTTAGAATTGAAGACCGATTATCGGGCAGGAATGGTGCATATGGTGGATAAATCCCCATACCTTCCATTCTTGTAACCAGGTAGCGAGTCTAGATTTCTGGTTAATTATGGGTCCTAGATCCCACATCTAGGTGGCGACTCTGTCAGTCTCTTTTGTGTGGAATTCGGATTATCTTAGTGATCCCAAGTTCACATAAAAGACGAATTAAAATCAATAATGAAAGGCACACGCCAATCGCGTGGGTACGAGAGACCAAGAGAAGAGAGCGTGGCGGCTCGCGCCACCACCCCTCTCGCGGGATCGGGTCCCACACACACACACGCGCGCGCCTCGCCTCGCCGGGCCGTGGCCGTGGTCCGGGTTTGGGTATTAAATAAAAAAGGTTATTTTTATTGCCCAAAAACGGTTTTTCTTTTTACCCCATGTTTTTATAAAGATACACCCCTTAATTGCAAAACCGTTTCAAATCTCAACAGTCACAAATATGACTGTTGGAGAGAAACGTTTTTGTCTTTTAATGGTGATTAATTATCCTCCAAGAGTCATATTCTCATCTATAAAAAGAAGAGAACATCATCATTGGAGAATATAGTTTTTACAGAAAACATCAAAGTTTCTGCTTGTCTTCTTCCTTTCCTCCGTTCTGATCTGAGCACAGTTCTACGGTGATTCTGGGTGGACCAGTCAGCGAGTGCACGTGGACTGGAGCCAACTTTGGCTGTTTTATCTTGGAGCATCGGTTCGCGGATCCCGGTTTGCACCGTTAGGGGGCGGATACGATTCTTAAGGAGAGTGACCAGTGGCACGACTCAGCCTTCTTCTTCTCGATCTGTTTTACAGAAACATTTTCTACAAAAGCTAAGTACTGATTTATTTACATTTCTAATTTCTGGATTCAATCAAGCCATATATCAGACCCTACTGGACAACATCTAATTTGTCAAACAATCTTAAGAATCGTATTTTTCAAATCTGATCATATGGCTTCTGAGAATCCGAACCCAACTTCTGTTGATACCATCTCTGTTGAGAATTCCAATCCAACGGTTGTTCGCACCTCTGTTGTGAACATAATTCTCAACACCATTCCAGATTTTTCCAAGATTGAATGCCTTACTGGATTGAACTATAAAAGATGGAAACAACAGATGTTGTTTGCTCTACAACAAATTGGTGCCGCTTTTGTTCTTACACAATCAAAACCATCTGAAGATTCTGCTGATTTTGAAAACTGGAATAATGCTGATTATATTTGCAAGAACCATCTCTTGAATGGTTTGTCAAATGACCTTTATAACGTATACTATTCATTTGAACATGCTGCTGATCTTTGGAATGCATTGGTAACTAAATATGATTTAGAGGATGCTGGAAATAGGAAATATGTGATAGGGAATTTTTAGACTTTGCTATGGAAGATGGGAAACCTATATCTGCTCAAATAGATGAGTATCAGTTCCTAATTGGAGAATTGGCTAAGGAAGGTATGAAGTTACCTGACACATTCGTGGCTGGTTCTCTTATTGAGAAACTGCCTTTGTATTGGAAAGATTTTAAAATCGGAATGAAACACAAGACAAAAGAATGGACCTTAGACCAAGTAGTTGTTCGGATTAAAATCGAAGAGAAAAACAGACTAAAAGATAAGCAACAAAATGCCAAAGAGTATACCTCTAAGGCAAACATTGTTGAGACTAAGAATGATGGGTCTAAGAATCTGAAACCGAAGAAGGAAAAGAACTTCAAGAAATTTGGACCCAAAAAGAAAGGAGTCTGTTTTGAATGTGGAAAACCCGGACACTACAAGAAGGACTGCTGACACCGAAAGACTGGTTCGTCCAGTGCCAAGGTTAATTTAACCGAGGCAGATGTGATTGCAGCGGTTGTGATTGAGGTAAATCTGGTGGAAAATCCAAAGGAGTGGGTTCTGGATACTGGTGCTACCAAGCACATTTGTGGAAACCGAAACTCCTTCTACAACTACACCTTAGTTAAGGGGATCAAGTTTTCATGGGGAACTCACAGACCTCAAAAGTCGTTGGTAAGGGCAAGGTCTTGCTGAAGTTAACTTCAGGGAAAATACTTACACTTTAGAAGGTGCTGCATGTGCCGGATATACGGCGTAACTTGGTGTCTGGTGCGCTCTTGAACAAGAATGGACTAAAGCTCACTTTTGAAGCAGACAAGGCAATCATTAGCAAAAATAATGTGTTTGTAGGGAAGGGCTACAATGCAAATGGTTTATTTGTTCTTAATGTACTTGAAATCCTGAATGAAAAAGTATCATCTTTTTCTGCTTACATTATTGAGTCCTTTGATATTTGGCATGGTAGATTAGGACATAGAAGTGCACCTTACATTAAAAGACTTTGTAATTTAGGTTTAATAAATGAAAAAAATGAACCTAGTAAAGAAAAATGTGAAATATGTGTTGAAGCAAAATTCACAAAGAAACCTCACTTTAGTGTTGAAAGAAAATCTGACTTATTAGAGTTAATTCATAGTGATCTAGCTGATTTTAGAAATCTTGAATCTAGAGGAGGTAAAAGGTACTATGTGACCTTTATAGATGATTACTCTAGATACACTAAAGCATATCTTCTTAAAACTAAAGATGAGGCTGAACAAGCCTTTATTAAATATAAAAATGAAGTGGAAAATTAGTTAGATAGAAGAATTAAAAGACTTAGAACAGATAGAGGTACAGAATACTCTATAACTAAGTTCTGTGATGATAATGGTATTATCCATGAAACCACAGCCCTGTACCAACCTGAATCAAATGGTATAGCAGAACGAATGAACAGAACATTAAAGGACATGTTTAATGCTATGTTGATAAGTTCTGGTTTACCCTTGAACTTGTGGGGGGAAGCACTTCTTTCAGCTTGTTATATATATAATAGGATACCTCCAAAGAAAAAGGGTCAAATACCATATGATCTGTGGCATAACAAAATGCTTAGTTTATCTCATTTGAGAGTTTGGGGTTGTTTGGCTAAGGTTGGAATACCAGAACCTAAGAAAAGAAAACTAGGACCTAAAACATTTGATTGTGTATTCATAGGATATGCTCAAAATAGTACTGCCTATAAATTTCTAGTTTTGAAATCAGTTGAAAATATCCTTGAATATAACACTATAATTGAATCTAGGGATGTTGAGTTCTTTGAACATCACTTCCCTATGAAGAAAGAAATTCCTAAAGAACCTAGTAATGATTCAAGAAATCAACCTGAAACTGAAAAGGAATTGGATTCTGAGTTTCAAGAACTCAGAAGAAGTAAAAGACAAAGAAAAGAAACAAATCTAGGAGATGGGATGTTCACCTATCCTGTAACTTACTCTGAAGCTGTAACATCTCCAGATGCTGTATTTTGAAAAGAAGCTATTAAAAGTGAATTAGATTCCATAATAGAAAATCATACTTGGGAACTAGTGGACCTTCCACCTGGAACAAAAGCACTAGATAGCAAGTGGATATTTAAAAAGAAGCTAAGACCTGATGGGACAATTGACAAGTTTAAAGCAAGACTAGTAGCTAAAGGCTTTAGACAGAAAAATGAGATAGATTATTTTGATACCTATTCTCCTGTTGCTAGGTTGTCCACCATTAGGATATTATTAGCTATAGCTTGTATTCATAAATTGGTAATACATCAAATGGATGTAAAAACAGCTTTCCTAAATGGAGATTTAGAAGAAGAAATTTACATTAAACAACCTGAAGGATTCATTGTGTCTGGTCATGAAAACAAAGTTTGTAAACTAATTAAGTCACTGTATGGTTTGAAACAAGCACCTAAACAGTGGAATGACAAATTTGATAGTGTCTTAATTACAAATGGGTATAAGATAAATGAATTTGACAAACGTGTTTATAGTAAGTTTAATGAGGATAAAGGTGTAATACTTTGTGTATATGTAGATGATATACTAATTATTGGTACTAATTTGGACATAGTGTCAAACTTTGAAACCAAAGATATGGGTGAAGCTGATGTAATCTTAGGGATGAAGATCATCAGAAAATAAAATGAAATAATATTGTCTCAGTCTCATTATGTAGAGAGCATTCTAAGGAAATTTGGACAATATGATAGTTCACCTGCAAAGACACCTTTAGATTGTCAGATACACCTAAAGAAAAACAAAGGTGAGATGGTATCCCAAAAGGAATACTCAAGGATTATAGGTTCAGTGTCATATTTGATGAACTGTACTAGACCTGACATTGCTCTAGCAGTTGGAAAACTTAGTCAACACACTCATAGACCAGGACATGAACACTGGCAGGCTTTGACTAGGTTGTTAAGGTACCTAAAGGGTACAATAAACTCTGGACTGCATTTTAAGGGGTATCCTGCTGTCTTAGAAGGCTATAGTGATGCGAATTGGATCTCTGATTCAAGAGATTCAGTGTCTACCAGTGGATATGTATTCACCCTTGGTGGTGGTGCGATTTCTTGGAAATCGGTTAAACAAACTTGTAGTACAAGTTCCACTATGGAAGCGGAATTTATAGCCTTAGCCCTAGCAGGAGTTGAAGCCGAATGGCTCAGGAATTTTATGACAGATGTGCCTTTATGGCCAAGGCCGGTTCCCTCAGTGTCTTTACACTGTGATAGTCAAGCTGCTTTAGCCAAGGCCAAAAGTAAGACCTATAATGGCAAAAGAAGGCATATACGCCTGAGGCATAATTTGGTAAAGCAATACTTGAGTGAGGGAACAATAGCACTCGACTTTCTAAGGTCGGAGAAGAATCTGGCAGATCCTCTGACAAAGCCACAAATAAACAAGGTGGTTTATGAGACATCGCAAGGAATGGGGTTAAAGCTCGTGGCATGAACCATTAGTGATGGACACCCAACCAATGTGAAAGGAGATCCCTGGAATTTGGTTCAATAGGTACTAACAAGTCACCGGATGGTTTGTTAACACTATCACCCCCTACTCCTAGATGCAAAATGATGAAAGATAGTGTTCACTGCAAATGAGAGAGGATGAGTTATAGACTCTTAATCAGATCATAACCTGTATTGGGTGGTATGTTACTTGCAGTGCATACTTGATGACTGACCTAAGTGAATGTGGAGGTAAGGCCGCTTCCTATGAGAATTTAACGAGAAATTCTCTAGAACATTCATGAGAACCAAGAGGGGAACAAGGCCAAAATGTTCCAAAACTGTGAATGAATCACCAAGGAATCGAATGTAGAGTGTGGATAACAGGTTAGTCAGTTACACCTACGAGGAAAGGTTGAAGGAGTCTAACTCTACCCGTACTCGGTAACGTAATCTGTTTATCCTAAATATCGGTTGAAGTCCAAAAGACACCGGTATGAATCCACTCTATTTTCTAATGTGCTCAGATACTTCAGTTTTCAATTTTCAACTGTATTTTGAATCTTGTGGGGGATTGTTAGAATTTTTGAACAAAAAATAATAATAAAAGATTTGAAAAGTCAAAGATGCTTTTTCTTTTTGTTTAAAAAATTTGGAGGGAAGATTCAAATTATGTTTCCCTCTCTTGTTTTAAAGCAAAAGACTTTTGCATGTGTGGGGACTTGAACCCAAGATCTTGGTGAGTGTGCTTGTGGTGAGTTTTCAAAACCAAAGGCAAATTAATAGTCCCACATCGCTTTGGAAGAAAATTCTTCTCATCCATATAAGATGGAGAGTTTGAGAAAGGCTTGAGCCTTCAAGGGGCTTTAGAATTTGTTGGGTCTTGGGCTTTTAGAAGAGCACAAGCCCATATGTAAATCACACACACACGCGCGCGCCTCGCCTCGCCACGTCGGGCCGTGGCTGTGGTCCGGGTTTGGGTTTGGGTATTAAATAAAAAGGTTATTTTTATTGCCCAAAAACAGTTTTTCTTTTTACCCCATGTTTTTATAAAGATACACCCCTTAATTGTAAAACCGTTTCAAATCTCAACAGTCACAAATATGACTGTTGGAGAGAAACGTTTTTGTCTTTTAATGGTGATTAATTATCCTCCAAGAGTCATATTCTCATCTATAAAAAGAAGAGAACAGCACCATTGGAGAATATAGTTTTTACAGAAAACATCAAAGTTTCTGCTTGTCTTCTTTCTTTCCTCCGTTCTGATCTGAGCACAGTTCTACGATGATTCTGGGTGGACCAGTCAGCGAGTGCACGTGGACTGGAGCCAACTTTGGCTGTTTTATCTTGGAGCATCGGTTCGCGGATCCCGGTTTGCACCGTTAGGGGGCGGATACGATTCTTAAAGAGAGTGACCAGTGGCACGACTCAGCCTTCTTCTTCTCGATCTGTTTTACAGAAACGTTTTCTACAAAAGCTAAGTACTGATTTATTTACATTTCTAATTTCTGGATTCAATCAAGCCATATATCAGACCCTACTGGACAACATCTAATTTGTCAAACATAAATCTTTATACTTCTTCATGTTCATCTGAGATGTTTTAGGGGGCCTAGACATAAGGTTTTATCTTCTCATTGGGTGTGATTTATTGGCAAAAAATGAAAGGGTTTACAGTGGTTGACCTACTCTTGCTTTCCTTTGGCTTCCATTTGGGTGTATGTGATTGGGAAGTAAAAGGAAAGGAATATAGATTCCCATTTTATTACTTTCCTTTTCCTCTTGAATAGCCATGTATCTAGTATGCCCTTATGGCCTTATTCTTAAAGTGGGTGAGACTTCTGTCCCCACACACTTATATATCATCATCCTTTGCCAATCTATCTGCTAACATGTTGCCTGGGCTCCAGCCAATGGATCTCTCTCTATTTGGGTTGATAGTCTATACAACATTATTCTTCTTATTTCGTGGAGTTCTCTAAAATAAATAAACGAGAAAGTCAAATGAGAGAAATTCACAAGGTTTAACTAATACTAATTAGTGTTACGAAAGAGAAAGTCAAATGAAGTGGTTACTGATGTTGGCACTCCATGTTTTGATAATTGCACAAACTGGGCTCGTCTTTTCTTTATTAATTCGATTCTAAGATCTTTTAGGAACTGTAATAGCCTTTGAAAGCTGTTTAAATAATAAAAGACAAGAAGAGTTTGTGCAATCGTTAAAACATGGTAGTGCCAACATCAGTGGCTTTTTTTATATGCTCGATGTGAGTTTTTATATAGTGTAAGCTCATACAGTCTAGTACTTTAAAGTACTGTATGGCCCATACCATAAGATGATCCAAACTGTCCATTTGATGAGCCTCAGCCTAAATACGTTGTGCCCAAAAGATCATTTCCTTATAATGACCCTACCACTCGAATTTGTAGAGGAACTATATATTATAGAAACCTCCATAGATCAGAAGGACGGGATCATCCTATATAACTGATTTTTGGTGCCCAACCTATTTACGGCCCATCAAATGGATGGTTTGGATCCATCCTATGGTGTGAGCCGTACAATACCTTTTCAAAAAAAATACGGGACTACACAGCCCCGCGGTTCGCATATAAAACCTCGGGTTGCTAGCAAAATGGGAATATCGTGCTGAAGAAAAGCAAGTGATCGTGAGTGGGTACTTAACCCGTCTTGATTTTCGAGAAGGGATCCCGTTTTAGAAGTGTTTAAAGTCAAATGGTTGTGCTGAACTGCTGATTTCATTTCCCTTTCTCTGTTCATATTGCATAAGAAGGGAAATGATATCAGCACAAAAATATTTTAATAATGGCATAAACTCAGATTTTCTTTTCATTTTTAATTGGACCGAGCGTAATAAAAGACGATATGAGTTAGTGGAATTATCAAAATATGATTGTGCTAATACCAGAAATTGTACGATGAATTGAGCGTAAGTTCACTGTTTTTGAGGCTGGGCTGATGACTACGTGTTCTTACGCCCACTCGTCATATAATTTCTCATATGAACATACATGGAAATGATTTTTTCGCCCCCCGTAGGATTATGCGCCCCCTCACCCCCAACCCTTGTAACGTGAGGATCTTTTCCTATAAAGGAGAGAGTGGGAGGGAGAGGGAGAGACAAAAGTGAGAAAAGAAGAGAAGCAGGAGTTGGTAACGATGCCTCAAGCGGACGTTAGATCGGCTCTGCAATTTGCAGCAACCATGTGTTACCTAAACCCAATTCATTTGACCCCAAGAAAAAGGGAACGAACAATCAGGACATCATGGTCCTCCTGGTCTCCGGCACGTGTGAGGCCATTGAGAGCCTTCTCATCCTCATACGAGGCAGTCGAGAAGAAGCCTCCGATCTGCACTGCCGACGAGCTCCACTATGTCCCCGTCCATGGCACCGACTGGCGCCTCGCTCTTTGGCGCTACACCCCTTCCCCCAATGTATCTTCTGTTTGTTTGTTTTTTTTGTTGAGATTATTTTGTTTTTTAGTTATGTTTTTTTTTTTGAATTTGTAGACGCCTTTGAGGAATCACCCTCTGATTCTTTTGTCTGGGGTTGGGACGAACGCGATTGGTTTCGATCTTTCTCCTGGGGTGAGTTTCTTTTTCTTCATTATATCAATTTTCTTGTAATTTTGAACTTTTTTCTTTGATTTGCTTCTTATGATATTTCTAAATTTTCGCTGCTTTGATTTTTGTCAGTATGCCCCTGTATTGTTTCCTAAATCTGAAAATGAAAAGTAGTCTAATGTGCAATCCTATTCTTGTTCTTTTGTAAAAGGAATGAGGGTTTTCTGCTAAAAGAAGCTGTATGTTTACTTTAAAAATATCCTTTCATGAATCAAGTGTTGTATTCCTTGGCTTTGTTGTTTTGCCTTGAGGAGTTGAAGCGGATCTAGATAAAGCGAAAGCTATAATTGATTGATTTATTCTTATTAATATCCATAAGGTGTGGAGTTCTCATGGATTGACGGGTTTTCTATGGAAGATTTATTGGGAATTTCAGCACTAATATGGCTCCAATCACCAATTGCATGAAAAAAGGGATAAAAGGGTGAATTCTCATAGTCCAATGCAGCAACCAAAGCTTTTGAAGAGATAAATAAAAGAACGCTGGAAACTCCAGTCTTACAATTCTTAGACTTCCCTATGGTCTTTGAAGTTGCAATGCATCTAATGTGAGTATTGGAGTTCTTAGCCAGGTGGTCACCCAGTTGCCTATTATAGTGAGAAGCTCAATGAAGCATAACAGTGGGGTATTCAATCTATGACAAGGAATTCTATGCTGTAGTGCAGCCATGCAGGCACTTCGTCTTTTGGTGCGATGATGTTTTTATCTACTTCATAAGGAGATTTTGCTCTATTCGGATCACAAGGAACTTACAAATTTGCACTCAAAAAAGAAGCTGAGCCTTAAAGGCCTAAACATGTGAAATAGAGTGGATACCTACAATACTATACTTTTATTCTCAAACAGAGTTGGTGTAGAGAACCAAGCAGTCGATGCACTGAGTTGTAAAGTATATATTCTTCTCTCTTTGATAATGTGTTTCATTAGATTTGAGCAGCTGCAGCGTGACTACGACAGTGACCCTAAAGCCCTGAACATGCGAAATAGAGTGCACACGTGCAAGACTACACTTTTGTTCTCAAACACAGAGTTGGTGTAGAGAACTAAGCAGTCGATGCATTGAGTTGTAAAGTATATATTCTTCTCTCTTTGTTAGATTTGAGCAGCAAGATGATTATCCCACTTTTTCTGTACTTGATGGGCATCCTTTTAAGAATACTTGTCTATGTTTACCCAACAATTCAAGTAGAGATCAATAGTGCTAGACTTGTCAGTTGGCCAAAGGAAGCATAATACGAGCTTGTATGCACCTCTATTAGTTCCACATGAACCTTGGCATGACTAGGCGTTTAGTTTGTGCTAGGCTTGCTTGAGACTCTTAAGGAGTCGTGATTTCATACGTGTGGTAGTAGACTGTTTCGCTAAGATGGTTCGCATTCTACCCTACAGCAATAACTCAGATGTGGTCCATATAGCCGGGATTTTATTCAAGGCATTGTGCATTTTCATTGTTTTCTAAAGATGCTAGTTTCTGACTGTTACATGAAGTTTATGAATTACTTTTGGAAGACGTTATGGAAGGCGTTGAAAACCAAATTAGAGTAATCTAGTTCATTCCATCCTCAAACTGATAACAGACTGAAATGGTGAACCGTAGCTTGGGGGATTTGCTGCGTTGCTTGGTTGGCGCTCATATTACTAGTTTTGATAATTGTTACGCATGAATGAATTTGCGTATAACAGTTCTGTCAATTATTCCCTTGGCAGGTGTCGATTTGAGACAGTTAGTGAAAGTAACTAGTTGATTTAATTCCCCTCCTAAAGCTAGACCTAGTGCCGAAGTGGAGGGCTTTGCTGAGCATATGAGAGTTGCTTAATGAAGTTAGAAAGATGATAGCCCTAAGCAATGCATCTTATGAGGCTAGAGCATACTTACACCACAGGTATGCTGAGTTTCAATGAGGGGATATGGTGATGTTTTACATTAGGTCGGAACAAATTTCTTAAGGATGTTTTCAATAAAGCATACTTTTGAACTGCTGGTCCTTGCAAGATTCTAAAGAAGATTAGTGCTAATACTTATGTCTTGGAGTTGCCTAGTGACATGGGTATTAATCATGTTTTCACTTTGGAGGACTTACTTCCTTATTGGATGGATGCGACTATAGTGAATGGTGAGCAAGTTCATCTACCACCGGTTCTTAAGCTTAAAAAAGACAGAATATGTTCTTGGTGATCAGATTTTGTCTACTAGAAGAGGTGGTTTATCAAAAGTATCTTGTTCAATGGAGAGGGCAACCATTATCCAATCGTACTTGGATTACTGTCAAAGAACTCCAATGTATTAATCCTGATCTCCATGACCACCGCTATCATTCCATTTACTTGATAGGGTGAAGTCTTTTCAAGCTGTGGAGAAATAATAAGGATCAGATTAAAACGTACAAATAAAATTAGAAGAAAGGGCAGAATAGTAATCTCAAACATTTGTTCGCAATTTCAATAATGAGATGGGGACCACTTGGTCGTTGGGTCATGATGACTGTTACTTTTATTTCCTAGTTACATTTTTTTGAGTCCTTTAGTTCAGAAGTTGCTTGATGATAAGTCTTTTAGATCTCTTAGGTTAGGGTTTTTTTTTGTTGAACTGTTTTAAGCTGATTAAACATTTATACCTAGAAGTCATGGAGAAGTTTATATATATGTAAGTACTAGGGCCTTGATAATCCGACTTTATGAATGAAAAATTATTTCTCTGAAAGTATTTGCAAATCATGCGTGTGAAGCCTTCGTATCCAAGGTGTGATGCCTCTATCCTTGATGCAATGCCTAGGGTTTTGCTATTGGGATGCTCATGGTTTTAAATTTCTGTTTCGGCTAAAATTTCGGACTTATCCAAAACCGAAATTTCACCTGAAATCCCGAAATTTCGGGCGAAATTTGGTATTACGCACGAAATCCCAGATTTTTTGGGATGAAGTTTCGATCGAAATTCCTGAGATTTCGATCGAAATTCTTTAAGGGAATAAAAAAATAATATTCTATTATAAATTTCTACGAAATTCCCGAAATTTTTGAAATTTCGGGAATTACGTTTCGGTTTCGTTCCCCACCGAAATCCGAAATTTCAGTCCGAAATTTAAAACCATGAGGATGGTAGCATACTTATCTTCTATTGTAATCTGGTTGCAGCTGCTTTTATCTGCTAGTTCTATTTAGTTGTGAGTGTTTCTAACCGTAGATCGTATTCGATCTCTCCATTATTCTTCTACACACTTCGAATCATTTGATCTTCTCATCCTCCTGTCTTTCATTCATCTTGTTCATTAGATATTCATCTCCAAACCTTACCACCAGCTTAGAACTGACCTGTCATCTGCCCTATTGCATTCTAATCCTATAAGTAGCCTTGTTTCATCCTGTTTGCACACTAGACATATTACATTTGTTATAACTATATCTGAGCCTTTTCTTACATATTATAGTGCATCAATGTTTTTATCATAAACCTTGTCATAGGAATACCTGAGATTTTCATTTGTAGTTCTTTGCCCTTTGCTTATGCATCATAATAACACATTACCAATGATCTGCTAAGCAACGTTATAAAAGCTTGGATGTGGTGCGATTCCATGCTCTGTTCTGAAATGTATCAAAAAATCAAGTATACTAAAAATTGTTAAGATGTTACTAATTTGTCACTAATCTACTATAAATTACACACTAAAATTATTAAATTGTTACTAATTTGTCACTAATCTACCATAAATTACATAATAGATACATCAATCTGTTTACATGTCCATGGATCTATGATATAATCATAGATCTAGCTCAAAGCTTTCAATCTATGTGCATATTTATCTAGAAAACATACCATAATTTTCATCCTAAAATGAGTTGATGAAGAGCCTAACTTGTCAATTCACGTACCAATTTGTTCTCTATATAGTTTTTTTTTTCCATTTGATTTTCAGCACTAAATTCCATTGAATCCATGATGTAGGTTTGAAGAAAAATAGATCGGAAGTATTTTCCTCCCTATTGATTTTTTCACTAAGATACTGCATGATGGCTTTGTGATGCTTCAAGCAAAACATTGATGTTTTGGCTGAAATTCCAAGACAATCTGAAACAACTGTGCAATAACTCTGAAATAACTGTGCAACAACTCTGAAATAACTGTGCAAAACTCATTCAATTGTGGTGCATATGTGTTTTATATTGGTATAAGCCACAACCAAGTCATTTCCAACTAAACATCTTGATCTTGGCCTAGTTTTTAATTCATGTACGGAAAAGATAAAAATTATCATGCAAGTTTTGTGTGTTTGTAAGTTGAAAATTTAAGCTTAGAGCCTTAGACTTTTGCAATCCTGATACATTGTTTGTACTGATTCCAACATACGTTTAAACCTTCGGTTCTTGTACAATGATAGTGTCTCAAATAATTTTTACTTGTCACTCGCTTATGGCACTTTAGTCTTATGCATCTTAGCAGACTTGTTTATGAAAAAGTATTACCAGAGTTGGTTGCTCATTATTTTCAGTTTGTGTGGACTATCAACAGGTTAGACACATACTCGTCCTTTTGAATGTATAAATATTTGCACATGTTCATTTTTTATCTGGGATGTTTGGAGTTTAGTTTAAGTGACTTCTGCACTATTCGATAAGCTGGTGTCTTTATTACCACGATTTAAACATTCAAATAGATTTTCATCAACCCTGGGCTCCACATCATACATTATTCGATTTCAATGATTGCTGCCATGACTGCCATCCATTTCTTGTAATATTTAATGACCCGATAGTCTTTGCTTCACCATTAAAAAAAAAAGATATTGTTTTTGCTTCAACTTTGTCTTTTAATCCTCAAGTCCATGATATGAGACAATTTTCACAACCACAGAAGTGTGTGAAAATATATGCAAATTGAATATCTATTCTGTTTGTATTTCAGTTTTTTTTCTTGTTAGCCTTTTGCAGTTTATAACAAACACTCTTCTATTTTACTAAAACATGTGAACTTTTTGCAGTCTTCATTTGCACGTTACATGTCTAGCCAAGGATTTGATACGTGGATTGTTGAATTTCGGGGTGCTGGGTTGAGCACACGAGCTGGAGACTCCAATGCAATTGGGCACTCTGCCAATGATTTTCTTGCATCTGAGCTGGCAAATTCTATGGATATGGATGTCAATACTGATGTTTTTTCTGCAGAACAACTGTCAATTATGATAAACGGCGCTCTGCCAGAGTCTGAAACTGTTCAAGATGCAGGGTTGATCACCCAAAGAGTGGGGTCCAATGCGGTTGGGTCTGAGCTGACAAAGTCCATTGATAAGGATCTGGGTAATGGTGTTTCTTCCGAGCAACAATCAGTTATGAGAACTGGTGTTTTGCCCGAGTCAGAAATCTCTACTGTCAAAGGAAACAAGAGGGAGACAGTGACAGTAAGTGATGACTCAAAACTAGTGACAAATTTGACAGAAACTTTATTGCGTTTAACCGAAAGGCTATCGGGCTTTCTCAATGAAGGTCAATCGAGGGTTATGTCCGCAAGATTTGTTGATCAAATATCGAAACTTTTAGAAGATGCTCAATTATCTGAACGATTTAGTGAGATCAGGGGAAAACTTTCACGTGTACTAGAAGGAAAGCCAAGCTCTTCAATTGCCAGCCAAGTCAGAGATTTGAGTCAAAGGATTGTAAATATTATTGAAGAAGGTCAACGCTCTGTGTCGCCACAGTTATTCGACCTGCAAGAGCGTTTATCTACAACTATAGAGGATTTCCAGAAACAACTTGACCTTATTGTGAAGTATGATTGGGACTTTGATAACTACCTGGAAGAGGATGTTCCTGCTGCGGTGAGGTGACATTTCCTTATGCTAAAAGATCCATTTAAGTTTCTATTCATTCTCTCTCTATCTCTCTCTCTCTCCAATTTGTTTTTCCCATTTTTTTATTACTTTTCGTTAGTTACATTCATGGTTTTAAATTTCGGATTTTGGTTGAGACCAAAACCGAAATTCTGAAATTTTGAGAAATTGATTTTTTAAAATAATTATTCCAAAATTTTGGCTGAAATTTGGTAAATAGTTAAATAATAATTTTTTCATTACTGGATTTTGGCTGAAAGTTTGGGATTGCCAAAATTTAAACTGAAACCGAAATTTAAAACCATGGTTACACTATTTGGCTGTACCTGTAAATGATCAAATCCTTTGATCTTCAACAAATTCTAATGACATCAACTGTGCTAATCGTAGATGGAATATGTAAGGGCTCAATGCAAGCCAAAGGATGGCAAGGTGCTTGCAATTGGTCACTCCATGGGGGGAATTTTGTTATATTCTATGCTATCACGTCATGGTAAGATGCAACATGTTTTTCCATGAATGAGGGTTCTCTTTATCGATTATGAATCTCTTTTACAGGGTTATCTTTATCAATAATGATTCTTTTTTATATTTTTGATGCAGAGATTTTTGAAGTCTGTATTATTTTATATTTTTCTGCATTTTATGGGAACCTTGATAGTAGCTTCGTATAGTTCTTATGTTTGGTCTCATCAGTTTCTATTTAACATGTTGCTGTTGGTTGCCACTATTATTCTTCATTCTCCTTTTTGTTTCATGTACTTTGATTCCATTTGGCTTTAGAGATAGAAATGGATGCTTGGCCATATAATTTTCTATTTATTATGTTTGTTGGTTTTAGTATTATAAAATTTGGGAAAAGCCTTTATCCATTCCCATAACTTATATGCCCCAGAAACTAAGCATATAAGGAAGAGCACATCATACTCCACAAAACAACACGAACAACTAGTAGAAAATTAAGTTATATGTAGTCTTGATAGATTCATTGTTGTAATAGTAGCAGCTAGTGATGTGGCTGAAAATGTTTTGAGATTTTAATGGTTAAAATGGATTGTCCCAAAGTCGAAGTTTTCTTATTTTCTGAAAGATTGCTCTACCTATGTTAGATATGGGCTACTTAAATTTTCCCATTTAAAATTTTGGCTATTGAGTTTTCAGGGCGGAAGTCCCCGCTCTCCAACTCCTGATTTAATGTTCCTAGAGCACATTTGGGTGTTTCCGTCTTTTATTGAACCCTATATTTGCCTGTTTTGATCATAAAATGTTTTTTCCATCTCATATATCCTCTGATTGTACTCATTGTCAAATTACAAGATTGTTTTCTTGACTTTCCTTTATCTGTGATAATTTGTGTAATTATATTCAATTTGATATTATTGGTATGCCCACTGTCAAATAGCACCTTAAATTTTAAAAGCTATTAGCAAGGTCAGGGTTGCTCAAAAAAAGAAGACGAGAGAATTAAATTGTATATATGTTCTTTTCTAGGCCTAAGTTAGAGTTATGGAGAACTACTTTGGAATCCAAAGGTTTTAGACTGAGTAGGACTAAGACAGAGTATACGGAGTGCAACTTTAGTAATGTAAGGAGACGGGGGAGGATGTAGTAAATATGACTGGACAGGAGGTACCTAAGAGGGATATCTTTCGCTATCTTGGTTCAATCCTACATAAGGAAGGAGAGATTGAAGAGGATGTTAACCACAGAATAAGAGCAGGTTGGTTGAAGTGGGAAGCATGCTTAAGGAGTTTTGTGCGACCGTAAAATACCTACCAAGTTGAAGGGAAAGTTTTATAAGACAGCTGTGAGGCCAGCCATGCTGTACGGCTCAGAATGTTGAGCCACCAAGAAGTAGCATGTGCATAAGATGAGTGTAGCGGAGATGCGAATGCTTAGATGAATGTGCGGCCACACAAGGTTAGATAGAATTAGAAATGAAGACATCCATAAAAAGGTGGGGGTGGCACCAATTGAAGAGAAGATGAGAGAGCACTGCTTAAGATGGTTTGGGCATATCCAACATAGGTCTTTGGATGCTCTAGTGAGAAGAAGTGACTCGTTCCAAGTTGATGGAGGAAAAAGATTAAAAGATTCAGGGGCAGACTGAAAACAACTTGGGTAGAAACAGTGAGGAAAGACTTGATGGCTAGGAACATAACAGAGCTAATGACCTTGGATAGGAGAGAATGGAAGAAAATGATCATTGTAGACGAACCCAACTAGCGTCAGGATTAGATTTAGTAAATTTGAGCTGGGTAGATTCTTTCACCTTCATGAAATTTTTCTAAAGGATTCATTAGCCAACCCCAACTAGTTTGGGACAAAGGCTTAGTTGAGTGGAGTTGAGTTGAGTTGGGACAAAGGCTTAGTTGAGTTGAGTTGTTCTTTTCTAGGCATTATTATGTAAACTTGCATTACATGGCCCTCATGGATGTGCAGTTTTATGGTTCACACTTGTTTTGACAGATCTTAAGATTAAATTGAGCTTACTTTTAAAAGAAAAAGTGTAACCATTCCAGTCTCATTGCAGTCTTCATTATCATGCACTCATAAGTTTTTTTTTCTTTTTTATTTTTTCTTCAAGGTTATGAAGGAAGAAACCCTGGATTGGCAGCAGTTGTTACACTAGCATCATCTCTTGACTACACTTCTTCAAAATCATCCCTTAAATTGTTACTGCCCCTTGTAAGTGAAATAGACATCCATTTCCTGGCGTAGTTCTTTAATTTTTTTTCTTTCATTTGCCACGATTTTTGTTAAGTAGCTAATACAAGTTAACCTTATCATACAGGCTGATCCAGCACAGGCTCTCAATGTCCCCGTTGTTCCGCTCGGGGCATTAATGGCAGCTTGTTATCCTCTTTCATGTCGTCCTCCTTATGTTTTGTCTTGGCTTAATCCTATTGTATCCGCTCAGGACATGATGCATCCTGAGTTGTTTGCAAAGCTTGTTTTGAACAATTTCTGTAAGTGCATACTTGTACCCATTGACTTTTTTGGCATATTTTTTTGCTTCAATAACTGTGCCAGCTCAGATGTTTTACTTATGGATCTAGATGCACTGCAGAGATGAAATGAAAAATGTGTTATCACAGGAAATTTCAGACGTGGTTATGGTTTTTAATTGATTTAAGATCCACAAACACTAAGAAGCAATGGCAGAGCCTCGTGCACTGGGCCGCCGCTTTTTAAACACTAAGCTGCATTAAAGTTTTTTCCATTATCAACACTACAGAAGAAATGTTTTTAGTTGATACCAGTCTTCTTCTTTGTTAAGAATCTCTTTTTCCAGGCTATGGATGAAGTCGGGCCTTGGTTCAGCTTATTCTCATTTCTGGTAGGGGGTCCCCATAGAAAGTTACTTCTACCTCTCATGAAGCACTTTAATTCTGTAGAATCTCTATGTGATAATCATTTTATTGTGTGTGATGAATGGGATTCTTGCATGAGGAATATTATTCCGGGAGAGGCTTAAGTTAGATCATCGAAGAGTTATTGTTCATAATTGTTTGTTGATAATCAGTTGTCTTGCTCTCATTCACCTTTACTGTATGCTATCATTTGTGATTTCTGTTGGACAAACAGTGAACAAAAACACGTAAATCTTTTTGGGAAACAGCATATATAGAACATCATTTGTTCATGGATGTAAAATTGGATTCCCGGAGGATCTCAATCACACGAGACTGCTGCATCTTGACAGGGGTAAGAATTTCCCTCAGCAGTTTAACAAAGTCACATTTGATATAACTTTGGCACAGACTGTATTAGTGGGAATTGTCATGGAGGAAGTATCTTCTAGCATTTTTTTATTTTTTATTTTATTGTTTACTTTTTATTTTTATATTCTGGTCACTCCAGATGGTTTGGGGATGATCATATGTGTAGTTCTATTATTTTTCTTGTCTATACTGCATTTTTTTTTACCAGGACTTACTGTAACTGAATCTGAATGCATTTATATCTATTTTAGTCTTCTCTCAATACTTTGGAGTTGCACACTTTTATACTGGTTGTGTGATCATAATTAAAATGATTTGAATTCCCACAGTAGTTCTCTCTTTCCTGAACATAGTATACACTATCCCCCTTGTCTGTGCTTTATTTCATTTTCCATAGCCTCTAAGTGAAATTAGTACACCAGATAGTCTAAAATAACGTTTACTGGATATTAATATGGTTGTACTTTCAAATTCGCAGGTACAATCCCTACTAAGCTTCTCTTGCAACTTACCACAGCATTCCGAGATGGAGGTTTACGTGACAGACGTGGCTCATTTTGTTACAAGCATCATCTCCACAAAATTAATGTCCCTGTCTTAGCACTTGCAGGGGATCAGGATCTGATATGCCCACCTGAGGCTGTATATGGTAAGCTCCTCAACTAAACTAGAAACATGATTTGCATCCAATTCACTTACACCTTGGATGATTGAATGGGCAGAAACTGTCAAAATAATTCCACAACATCTGGTCACATACAAAATCTTCGGACAACCAAATGGTCTACATTATGGTCACTACGATTTAGTTGGAGGACATCTGGTATGTTCTTTCAGATGTGATAATAAGTCGTAATTATATCAATATTAAACCATTTCTGCATCTGTAGCATATACTAAATGTGTTTTTTTCTTTTGTCATTTGTTTTCTTTCCATGTAAAATTTTTATTGTAAAACTTTCTCCATGGAAACATTTTAGTGGAATTTTGTCTACAGCAAATTACCACGCATATTTTGATAAGGTGAGGCCCTTCATTTTACAACCATGCACAGCATGGGTGGGGCCCACCATTTTACACCTCATGTTTTGATATGGTAGGGCCCACCATATGTACCCAACGCATGCACATGGTGGGTTCCACCATTTTACACCATGAGTGTGCCCACCATCTCTACCTAAATCCATGCATCAGGTGGTGCCCACCATTTTACACCTCATGTTTTGATGGGTGGGCCCATTATTTTATACAGGCATATAGGCCAAGAATGCTAGTATGTTGTATATAAAAGTAAGACTGAAGGCATATGATTGGTTGTTTTCTTACTTTTGCAGGCAGTTGATGAAGTTTATCCGTGTATAATCGAGTTCCTTAGTCGTCATGATGTGTAATAGAGCTCTGTCAATAAAGTTGTATTGATTTGGCTTTAAACAAAGTGCCCATGATAAAGAGGTGATGTTCATTCTTTTTTCAGTTGGATCATCATGGTGTGAAACACAGCTCTGTGAACGAGGCTGCCTTTGGGTTTTAACAAAGTGCCTCAAAAAACAGATAGTGCTGTTCATAGTCTTTTATTTTTCAGTTGGAGATACAAAGGAGAAAAGAAGGTTTAGAGTTGTAAGTCGAACTTTGTCCTCTTTGTTTAATGCATTAATGTACTATAATTAATAAGGTTGTGACTATCAGGACTGAACACACTGATTCAGGTTCTTATAAATGTAATGTATAAGCTATCTGAGTCCTGACCTTTCTGTAAATCGAGTTTTTATTGGTTAATGAAATCATTTCTTTGTTTATTTAACAAGATGTGTTATTCCGCATCCTATACAACGCGAGGAATGATATTATTATGATAAACTGAAGGGTGCTCCTGCAAAACCCTAGCCGCAAAGGTGTCCCATTGATTGGATCCGCATCATTCAACTGCCTTTACTATGGCATTGAACGGAGAAATCATTTCGTCGGTGAACCCTTTACTCGCCCCCACTTGAACATATTTTATCTTCTTTTCTTTTCCTTTCCTTTTTGCCACGTCAATTCGTTGAGTTTCCGACTTATGAACACAACCAAATTGAGCCCAAGTGAAGCCACCGGTTAAAAACTCGGGCTCAGAGGAGTTTTATATGGACTCAAGGCAAACATGGATTTCATTTAGGACTTAGCCAAGGCAAAACCGAGTCTACTCAGTGCTAGTCATTAATTTACTTGGAATTTTTTTTAACAGTGAGTTCGATAGTATCGTACTGTATCTGGCCTGTGGGTCTTGTCAGCCATAGCAAAGTCCACCCCATTACATCTAATCAAATTCTTATGGGACGATCCTAGCCCTTTAGATCATGGCTGATGAAAAGGATATCTCCAAGCCTGATCATCTAAGTAGTCAATTCTCCTTTACTTGGCCATGACAAAGAGGAATCTAAGCACGTTAAAAAGTCGTAACACCGAAAAGAGCAACATGATAAAAAGGTTAGAAAAGTAGTGGAGAAGAAAACGAAAAGGAGACACAACATGTGAAGAATAAACTGATACTAAAACTACTAAAAAGGAGAAAGGAAGGAATAATGAAAGATGGATAGGAAGCCCTCTTCTTCATCCCCACCCGGTTTGGATGGGCAGTGCTGCAACAATGTGGTCGGGTGCATATGTAGTGTTTGTGTGCTATGTATCTGCTGCCCACTAGCCATCCTTTGGCGTTGCATCAAACTTCCCTGCAAGATGGGGTGTTGGGCCGCGCGACACCTCACTGCCTGCGCCCGATGCAGATCTCGTAACGGAATTGTCGATGCATCTACGTCGTTCTCTGACATTGATTTTGGCGATGTTCCGACTAGAGGACTCGGTGGCCCAACGAGATCTTTTGATCGGAAACCAGCAAAGAGACAGGTGACTCATAGTTTTGAGAAGGAATCATGATGGTGTTGGTGTTGTTTTCGAGCCATTTTTGAACGGTGAAGCAATGGCACGAGCTATGGTCATGGTGAAGAATCTAGTTTTAGTGATTATAACATGTTGTAACCATTGTTTAGAAACTCGAATCGATCGAATAGAAAGTGGGTTGAGTTGAGTCAACTCGAATGAGGGATTGCTGACTCGATAAAAACTCGAGGACATTTTCTTATTAATATATAATATTTCAGAATACAGAGTTGTGTTTCTTACATTTAAGACATAATTATTGTTGCAGGCAGTTGTGATTTGGTTCATTTTTTTTTTTTAATAATAAATAGAATGTTGATGATTTGAACTTTTGGTTTCTTTCACTTTTTCTAGGCAGGCTCATTATCAAGTCAACTTGTTTTACTAGAGTCTAATCAACTCAGACAAGTTTTAATAGTGATCTCGTAAAGGCAGCGGAAGTATTTTACAAGGCCTAAAATATAGGCTACATGTCAAATTTGAGGTTGACATTTCATAACTATACTTAGCTTCCATAAGCTACCACTAACTTAGTAACGAATGTACAATCAATATAAGCCAAAGGATTCAACCTTGGCAATCTTTTAAGTCATGTTTTGATGATTCCAAACATAAGTTGATTATGTATGTAATTTAGTAGTACAAATGATCTTGTGTTTAACTTGAAGATTTCTTTAGAAGGTCAAAGTCAAGGAGCATGGATCAAGGCATTAAAGCAAGCTGAAAACCAATCAAGCCAAATAGGGAAGATGGACATCTATAAAGAATAAGACTTGAACACTTGAAGAGGAATTACTTTGAAGATACAAAGTCTATGGAGGCACTAAAAAAATACTGAAATAAGTTAAATATAGAAGGGAAATCAAGTGGACCAAAAGCCCATGGCCAAAACGAAGGATAAATTGGAAAAATCCAAAACTGGCAGGGCTTCGGTCGATTAAAGGCCAATCGGGCATAAAATTAAAAATCGAGTACCTTGTGTTAGGACGACCAAAGCTTGGTCGGTCGGCTGAAGGTCGGTTCGATCGACCGAATGACAATTTTCAGATTTTTATATAGCCGTAATGACTAGTTCTTAGGTCGACCGAAGGTCAACTGAACTAGCCGTTTGGGCATGATAACAGCTAGTTTTGGCCTCCACTCCCTATATGAAGGGGTTTTACACCCTTAATCACTTGAACAACACTCTTAAGCCCCCCTTGAACACATTTTTGAGTGAGATTAACCCTTATGCCTCTAGTTGGATATAGTTTGAGGGATTTTAATAGGTTTTTCACTTGTAAACCTTGCGAGTGATTTGTACCGAGCTTATTGTTATATTTGTCTTTGAGAATGCCATTTTTCATCTTTGTACTACCGTAGAGGGCACCTTGTCAACCCTTGAAGTGAGCTTGGTGTAAAGCTTGGACGAGTCTACAAGGCACAGTTTCAACCTCGGGATAGAGCTTTGGGGATAAAAGCTTGTAAACTGTTTGGACTTCAACCTCGGGATAGAGCTTTGGGGATAAAAGCTTGTAAACTGTTTGGACTTCAACTGGAAGAAGTCTGGGTTAGTGGAAACCACGGAGGGGATTTTTGCCGAACCACCATAAAAATTATCGGTGCACTTCCCTTACTTTCTCTTCTATCCTTTTGTAACTCGAATTTTTATTCTTCCAAGTGCTTGGTTTTTTATTTGTTCTTTGCTTTAATTAACTATTTTTAAAGAAAAACAAAAGTTTTTGAAAACCCAATTCACCCCTGGCCCGCTTGGGTTGCCGCCTGGGCTAACAATTGGTATCAGAGCTAAATGCTCTTCATAAAGGATTTTCTAAAAATCTAAAAAGAGACGCAGATGGAATATGAGGAAGTCACTCAACATCTAGACCACCTTCTTTTGATGGATCTGATTATGATTCTTGGATGATCTATATGAAGACTCATCTTATGTCACTAGATATTGAGCATTGGCAAGTCATTAAAAAAGGAATCATCTTGCATTCAAAATCCCAAAAAATGGGATGAAAATGAAAAAAAATATTTTTCTTTAAACTCTAAGGTAATGATTGCCGTATGTTGCTCTTTGTCCCGTAACTTTTTTTAAAAAAAATATCTTCTTGGAAATATGTAAAGGAAATTTGAATTTTAGCTAAAAATATTTACAATAAAAATGTTTATCTTATGGCATTGGATATTAAAAATGATGCTTCTAGTGAACAAAATGAGATTTCTTATGATGAATTATTAGTTGTTTCACATAAATTATGATGAAAAACAAAAATATTAAAAAAACAATTTCCAATTTGACAAAAAAGGTTGAAAATTTGAAAAATGAATTTGATTTAATTCCAAAAATAAAATTTTGATTCAAGTAAATGTGGTATTGAAAAACAAAAAATTAGAATTGATTCAAAAATTTAATTCATTGGAAGGATAAAAAGAAAAACTAGCCATAGTTTCATTTTATTCATTGGAAGAAGAAAAAGAAAAACTAGCCATAGTTTCATTATTGCCACCGGCTTTGGGATTGTGATAACTCGAACCACTTTAAGCGATGTAATAATGAAGTGTACATTCTCTTGCCATCGTTTGAAGTTCTTTTTGTCAAAACATTTAAGTTTGACAAAGTTTTGGGTCATTTGACGGATTGAGTATGATACCACTGAAGCAACAAATTATCATCTTAAGATTGTTGGGGGGAAATGGTGGTGAAAAATCTGTTGGAGATGTAGAAGATTGCTTAAAGGCATGTTACAATTCATCGCTTGTGCAACGGGGACCCGCGAGTTCGCGCCCAAGATACAGTAAAGCCAGGTTTGCCTATTGATGATTGTTGGCTCTTTGCACAAGCAGAAACAATCATATGGTACGCGATGGGTCGCGATCTGATGATCCAGATTGCACCCGCTCAGATCTGATCGTTACCATATCGATCCGACACGCCTCATCGCTCCCTACCGAGGACATCTGGCTGACCGACTGAGAGCCGCGTCTGCGCTCGCGACGTGGAGAGCGTGCCCTTCAGCCCGCACTGTGTGCTGACAATGCATGTCCTACAGTCCACCCTTTGCAAAATCTCACTTCACAAACAAAGCACGTAGGAAAGGAGAAAGGGAGTATATTCACCCCTCTCCACCTCTTTGAGTTTCCAATGTGGGACTAAAAACCCATTCTTCCCACACCTCCTCATTGTCCTTTTTCAAAAAATTCCCCTTTTTCAACACAAAAGCCTTTATTATTTAAAAACCATTTTCCAAGATATTTTATTATGAAAATATCCAACAAAATAAGGACATCTATATTTGTTGAGAAAAGGGTTGTTGCGCTCGAGTGGAGCTAGGTTTAGCTGCGCTCGAGCACAGAAACATGAGGGTGAGGCTATTGGGGGGTGATCCTAACCATTCATTTGATAGGCTCCATCATGGATGGGGGCCTACCAAAAATCAACTCCATTGGATCACCAATGGTGTCCCATTGGTGATCCAATGGAGTTGATTTTTGGTAGGCCCCCGTATGAATGGTTAGGATCACCCCCCAATGGCCCCATGCCCTTGTTTCTGTGCTCGCAGCTACTCTATCCTCATATTTGTTTCCTGCAACAGCAACATTATCCTTTATTCTTGTCATCATTATTCTTTAGACTGCCTATGCTTGCAAGATATAGTTATGGATTTCTCGGGTTCAACTTGTTCATCTACATTTGCAATCTTCTGTTTCGATAATGACACTCCTCTATTATTCCATCGGCTTTACAGCAGATTTCTCATCCTCCTTTTTACTTTTTTACTTTTTAATTGGGAAATGATATCTATTCGGCCCTTTTTTTATTCTATGAGCCACCACTTTCTAGTTATAAATATAATTACACTACAGGGCTGGTCCCGGGAAGAAAAAGGGGTCAATATATCACTGTCCTTTTTAATTTTATTATTTGGTGGGACAATTGGAGTACGTGCCACACTCGCTTGTGAAAAGACTGGAAGACTAGATAGAGATTAAAAATGATACGATAAATTTACACCCCCTTAGGATAATTCGCAAGGGCGCGAATTATCCTACAGGAGGTGCGAATTTATCGTTCAATAAACAAAAGAGTAAAAAATGAAGAAAAACAAATACCACGCGTTTCTTCTCCTTTTTGGCCACTTTATTCTGACAAACGGCTACTTTTTCCTGGTCACGTGTCAATTTATCGTCAATTTCTCAGATGCATGTCCCCAAATCTGTCGGTTATTGATATAATGATATTTGCACAGCAATGTTCTGATAATTGCAATAACTCAGCTTGTCTTTTATTATTTAAACAACTGTCAGAGGTTATTACAGTTCCCAAAATGGTCTTGGAAGCAAATTAAAACAGAAAAGACAAGCTAAGTTTGTGTATTTATTAAAACATGGTAGTGCCATTATCAATAGCCCAAATCCATTGTCATGGATGTTATTAGGGTCCACCCCAGGCTGGAATATGATTAAATGGACGTTGGAGATGCCTACAAAGTGTGGCCCACTTCCTGTCAGCATCTTTATCGTTCGATCTGCTTTATTTTCTCCCATGTCGAAATATTCGTCCTGAGGGAAAAATAGGCTACTGATATTGGCACTACCATGCTTTAATAATTGTACTAAATCATCTTGTCTTTTTTATTTTAAACAGCTGTCAGTCAGAGGTGATACAGTTCCCAAAAACCTCTCAGAAAGCCCATTGAAGTAGAAAAGGCAAAGATTATTTTGTGCAATTATTAAAACCTTGTAGTGCCAATATCACCAGCCAAACAATACTCCTTCATAATCCGTCCATCTTCGGTGTACCTTCATCATAAAAAAAAACTTTCCTTTCCTCACTCTCACTCTATGTCTTTGCTCTGCTCCAAAGGGTTTTATGCATAATACAGAAAAATTTCTAGAAAAAGGTGAGCCTAACGCTCTTTAAACATCTCATCTTGTTCTGGGTTTTGTGATTTTTCCTTCTTATTGAAGTTTTGCTCCAACGGCCATTTACCCCACTAGACTTCAGGGATGGTTTTAGCTCTTTTTTGGGTGTTTTTTCTTCTCTACAACCCATATGCTTTTGTGTGTTGTTTGAATGAAGAAGGTTCTGCTCTTCTATCATTCAAACAATCAATTAAACATGACCCAGAAGGATCTCTGAGCAACTGGAACTCTTCTGATGAAAACCCATGTTCATGGAATGGAATTACATGCAGTAATTTACAAGTAGTTTCTATAAGCATACCCAAAAAAAGACTTGTGGGTTTTCTCCCTTCATCTATTGGTTCCCTTTCTTTCCTTAGACATATCAACCTAAGGAACAATAAGCTCTATGGAAGCTTACCACTTGGGCTTTTTGATGCTCAGTATCTTCTAAGTTTAGTCCTTTTGGGGAATTCCTTCTATGGGTCTGTTCCTACTGAGATTGGGAAACTCAGTTTCCTCCAAAACTTAGATTTATCACAAAATTCATTCATTGGTTCAATACCCATTTCTCTACTTCAATGTAATAGACTAAGAACCCTTGATCTTAGTCACAACAACTTCACAAATTCCCTGCCTGATGGATTTGGTACTAGTTTGATTGCACTGGAAAAACTCGATCTTTCATACAATCGATTGAATGGCTCTCTTCCTAGCAATTTTGGTAACCTTTCAAGCCTTAAAGGAACAGTTGATCTGTCACATAATCTCTTCTCCGGTCCAATCCCGTCGAGCCTTGGAAACCTTCCAGAGATGGTATATATTGATCTTACATTCAACAATTTTAGCGGCCCAATACCTCAAAATGGGGCTTTAATGAATAGAGGACCAACAGCATTTATTGGGAATCCATTGCTATGTGGTTCTCCATTGAAGAACCCTTGTGCTAATTCAAGTGATTCATCCTCATTTCCTTACATGCCAAAAAGCTACTCACCCCCACCATTGGATACAAATAACACAGAGAGGACTAATAAGCATAGAAGCTTAAGTAGAAGCGCAGTGATTGCGATTGTGGTTAGTGACATTGTTGGAATATGTCTCATTGGGGTGGTGGTCTCTTATTGTTATTTGAGGAGGGTTTCTTATAAGGATAAAAATGAGGGGGAGAATTTTGAGAAGGGGCAAAGGGGGAGGAAGGAGTGTTTGTGTTTTAGGAAAGATGAGTCAGAAACTTTATCTGAAAACATTGAACAGTTTGAACTAGTGCCGTTGGATACGCAGGTTAAATTTGATTTGGATGAGCTTCTAAAAGCATCTGCTTTTGTATTGGGTAAGAGTGGGATTGGAATTGTGTATAAAGTTGTGCTTGAAGATGGGCTCATTTTGGCCGTGAGAAGATTGGGTGAAGGGGGTTTACAGAGGTATAAAGAGTTTCAGACTGAGGTGGAGGCAATTGGAAAGGTCAGGCATCCGAATATCGTTACTCTTAGAGCGTATTATTGGTCTCCTGAAGAGAAGCTGCTAATCTATGATTACATACCCAATGGTAACTTGGCTGCTGCAATTCATGGTAAAGTATCCAACCTCTAATTTGTTCGTTATAAGCGATGATCGGAATCACATGATGTATGCTTTTGCCCTGTTGGTTTTCGATTTTGAGAACCGATTGGGAGCACAAAACTGATTATTGGACTCAAATTTATGTTTAATAATCAGTTTTGTACTCACAATAGGTCCTCAAAACAGAGCTACTTTCTTTTAATATAGAGATGTATTTATTGATTTAGAGCCACGAGTCATAATATCTTAGTCTAGATGAAAGCTATTTTATTTTAATCTAGAGACATATTCATTGATTTAGAGCCTAAAGTAATAATATCTTAGGCCATTTTCGTTTAAGATTATGACGACCTTTGCCAGTGCTAAACTGATTATTGGACTCCAAATTACATTAAGGCCCCTGTTTGTTTAAGATAATGTCAACCGATTGTGAGTGCCAAACCGATTATTGGACTAAAAAATATGTTTAAATTTGAGTCCATTAATCGGTTTAGCACGCACAATCGGTTTTCATAATCTTAAACGAACAGGGCCTAAATTTGAGTCCAACAATCAGTTTGGCACTCACAATCGGTTGTCATAATCTTAAAAGAATAGGGCCTTAGGCTAGATCTTATTTTATTTCAATTATTGAATCTCCTGCTAGAAATTTGAAACTAAAGCTTTATGGGTAGATACTGTGATTTTCTTAGGACCATATTCAATCCAAGTTAGTTTGTTCTCATCATTCAAATTTTTGCACTTGTGGGTCTGATTTCAGGGAATGCTGGAATGTCATCTTTTTCACCGCTTCCATGGAATGTTCGACTAAAAATCATGAAAGGAATGGCAAAAGGCTTGGCTTATTTGCATGAATTCAGCCCAAAAAAGTATATCCATGGGGATCTAAAACCTAGTAATGTACTCGTAGGACTAGACATGGAGCCATACATATCTGATTTCGGACTTGGACGTCTTGCTAACATAGCAGGAGGATCACCAGCATTGCAGTCCAATCGGATGCCTTCCGAAAAACTACAGAAACAAGCTTCAGAAGTCACAGTTGATCTGCCCATGAATCCGGGATCTTGTTATCAAGCTCCTGAAGCCCTGAAACTTTTAAAACCATCACAAAAATGGGATGTCTACTCATATGGGGTGATTTTACTAGAAATGATCACTGGAAGATCACCAATGGTTCTATTGGATACTTTAGAAATGGATTTGGTTAGATGGGTTCAGTTTTGTATCGAGGAAAAAAAGCCGCTTTCAGATGTTTTAGACCCTTCTTTATCTCAGGAACCAGAGGGGGAAGAGGAAATGGTTGCTGTGCTTAAAATTGCTTTGGCTTGTGTTCAGGCCAATGCCGAAAGACGACCTTCAATGAGACATGTTTCAGATGCTTTCAACAGGTTAACTGCTGTTGGCTGAAAAACACCCACCCAAATCCTAAACCTTGACATGATGGATTAAGTGACTACCTCTCTCGACTACTCAAGTGTCAATTTTCGCAGAGAAATCCCTTAATGCCAATCATTTTTGAGTTTCATCTTAACGCCAACAATCCAACCATTTAAGCCAGTAGAAGGGCATCCTCCATAACTGCATTTGAAATCACACGGGACGATATGGTACGAAAGCATACTTGAATTTTTCTTACAATTGACACAATTGAGAGAGAAGAGGTAGATTTCTCTTGCAGTGCTATTTCATTTCTTTGCAATGTATGGTTGGTTCCCCATGCTCATTAGGTTGTTGTTTTTTAGCTTAGCTTATTTGGTAGTGCAACTTTTTTCATGCTTGACTGTGGCAAATGTGTAGACATATTAGGTATGAACTGTAAGCCATTTTTCTATTCATATCTCTTGAGCTTATGTTGTGGGAATTCTGATTGCCAATCTAGTCAAATGAACTGATTTGTCTGTTACTTGTTTGTTTGATTGCTTGGAGTTGTTTTTATTTTATTTTATTTTTGGGAGTATATTTGTTTGTTGGAATTCAACTGTATTTTTTTAAGAGGGTTTCTTTTGAGCTTGTGATTTTGGATATGAGGAAGACGACAAGGGTCAAACTGTGTAAAATTAACTTGTTCACAAGCCTATCTTTGTCTGCTATATCTTGCTGACCACTATAATTTTCCTATCATCTCAATGTGATCATGTGCTGTAGCTCCACTTTATCCAGGATCTTAACTGTCAAACACTTTTTTTACGGGGATGGTACGAAAATTAGTCCTTATTTGCAATTTTTTATTTGAATGGCAGCAGATAAATTTATTAAGAAAGATAACTAGGGGGCAAAGCTCCGGAGACCGAGATGGTCAAAATGCAATTCAAATCCAAGATAAATCTGTAACATTAGATACTAAGGCTGAAGAAAATAAAAAAGCTCCCAATGGAGCATATCTACCCCAAATTAGGAAAGTTGATTAGCTTTTCTAATTGACAACATTGCTTGATATAATTGCATTTTACTATAATGCTACCCTACCACCCTTCCATCTCCAGTCTAAGAAATCCTCGTGAAAATCAGCCTTCCAACTCACCCTACCAGTGACGCGATTAAAAAATATTTAACATTAAGCTCTTTCTTTATCATCATGGCACCAAGGTCGTCGAATAAATCTACCAAAGGCATCTCATTGCACCATGGATCACTTTAAAAAAGAACTACATCTCGCTCTGTGTTCTGATTCGAATTGTTTAAAAAAAAAATAAGAAACTTTAACTACATGATATCCCTCCACACCGTTATCCTTTGGTCCTTATTTGCGAATAGAATTATTTTAATTTAATTATATCTATAGGTGAGGCATTAAGGGCTGTTTGGAAGTCAGACCATATCATTTTTAACTATACTATAACTATATCATTAATAGAACACCATTAAAACAATTATTCGTAAATAATCATACTTAAATTCAAAACCATATGCAGATAAAGAGTTTATGCAAATAAGTTTCTGATGTATCCAAAGAGGCACTTCAGTTTCAAGCTTCTTTCAGAGCCCAATGCTGTCTGCTGCTATACAGTTTCAAATATCAGCTAATTAAGTAATTGAAATACTACTTATAATCAGTGAATTGTTCTGCTCTGAGACACCCATACTAAAAATCTGCCTCGGGTTAATCATATCACCATAAATCTAAGATTGGATGGTGATGGGTAGCGGGGTAGTAGACTCTACCTGGTTTGACATTTTTTTTTTTTTTTGAGAAGGTAACGAATTTTATTCCATAAATTGACAATTACAGGGGACAAGACGTCCCCGAATGGAGTTTATAAAGACCCCGCACCCCATTGCAATTGAAATACAAAAGTATGGGTTACTTGGTTCGACATTTTTACACGGTCGGATCAAGTGAGGCCCATATCCTATTGTCAACCCATCAAGGTTAGATGGTGATGACAGCTTGGGTTTGACCTAGATTTCGACCGTGATGTTTACCACCAGATCCCTCCCCTTAATTAAAAGACTGTTTTGGCCTAATTGGCTTGCTTGCTTTGTGACCAGAGTAATTGTTTAGAGAGTTGTAGTGAAATCTCCTATAATGGGAAAAGTAGAAATTTACACCTAGGGAAACTGGTCGAGATAGATGACAAGACCTTTTTTTCCACTTTCTTACTGGAAGGTGGGTGACCTTCTCTTCTGACCTTCACCTCTTGTCCGTCCCAGAAATAGTCCATTCATTTCTACAAGCATTGGGATCCAAAGCTAAGCCGTCCCCACCTCTCTCCTAATTGAGGATGGGTAGCCTCACCCCATATGCACCCAACCCTCCTGTTTTTTACTCTTCCTTCGGTTTGGCTCCACAAACGCGCCATCTAGGAGCTCTACACATATTCAAAAGGCCCTACTTCAATTAAAGCACAAGACCACGCAATTCCTACATGTGAGTTTTGCTGAATCAGCTTTTGTGGTGTCCTTGATAAAGATCTCTTTGGATTCTTGTCATATTCTGTGAATTTGCCCGTTTTGATTCCATATCAAAGTAATTTTCTCCCAGAATTTGTCTACCTCGAGGGCAGAAGCAACTTGTCTTTTCTTGTTAACTCTATATCAATGTATATTTTCTGTTTACAAGTCACCCAAACTGTAGGTGCTGCCTTGGGGACAGGCTTGGTTTTGTCCTTTTGTTTGTCCACAGACTTGGGACATCTTTCTCTCCAATTATCTTATACCTGCACTCTTTTTTTTTAATACTGCTAGTCTGGTACATCTTCTTTTGGGAAATGCTATTCGCACTCCCATTTTTTATAATGTCACTCCCTCATGCTTTTCTACTCAGCTGCTAGCAAGGTGCCAAGGCTCCCATATAACGGTCACATCGGAACCTCTCAGATACTGTGATATTTTTTGACAGGTAACAAAGCAATTTATTAATAGCTACCATAGAGAGTTTGGCTCTTATGGAAGCTTTAACACTTTATAGACTAGTTGTGACATTAGCACTTTTATTTGAGAATCCTTAAACAAAAGTAACTAGACTTGAACTTGTCTTTACTGCCCACTTTAAATGATAAGAGTGTTGAACAGTTTACTTGGATCTCTTGAAGAAAAAGAATGCATCAAATAGTAGGAAAAACGCCTAAAAATGGGAAAGAAAAATATGAAAATAACCAAAAAAATAGCATGAACAAACCCTAAAAACTTAAAAGTTCAAAGAACCCATACCAAATATGTTGGATCGATGATCTGAGCACATAATGTCAGATGAATGTATAGCTATCGTGGATGGAGGCCTCGTCTTGAGAAATTGACATAAACTTCACTCTGATTTAGTTGGATCAAAATTTATGGCGAAAAGGCCACTTTTCTTCTAGCAATGTATCGCACAATTTCCAATATCCATAAACAATACAAACACTTCCCTAAAACAACATACACAGTACACTACCCTTGTAATAGATTGGCACTACCTTAGGAATGGAACTAAGTGTGTCATCCTATGAAGAAAGCATGTTGTGCATGTCCTCCGATCGTTATAAAGAATGTACCCTTTAAATATACATGCACTACTGGAAGAACCCGAGCTATCCTAGAAGGACACAAACACTATCTTGGAAGACGACTCAAACTAAAGATTTGGGTGACAACCCTAGATGAGGTAATGATTGCAGGTTAATTTTTATCGTCCCGCAGTCAATCACATAGTAGCGGACTAAACTCAAACGATAAGCAGAGTAACCTAAAAATAGACAAACACTACTCTGGAATGAGAAACACATGATGTAGTCCCAAAACCTATAGGTTCCTCGATACGCAGCAGCGAATGCAAAATTGATAAAACAACAAGAAAATGGGGCCCTTCGATCACCATTGTAGGAAATATGATTACTTAGATCTCAGTCGAAGGGGGTGAGATTTACTTCGATCCTGTCGAAGTCGAGTTTCTTTGAGTGAAATTGGAAAATACTCAAAAGTTCTCAAAGAACTCAAAAGCCTAAATGCCAATTTTCATTCAATAATTCTAAGAAGTCCATTACAATGCTTTTATAATATCTATTTATAAGAAAAGAAACCCTAAAGCTAACTTAAGACCTAAGCAACTAATCTTTGCTATATATCTAAACTAACTTAAATAAAAGTTAAAAAATATCTAAAATAATCCTAAAATAAAAATCCCGTAATAAACTTGTACCATCCCGCAAATTAGCCATAACTTCCTCAAACCGCATCCAAATCGTATGATCTTGGGCTCGTTACATAGGTTATCGAAAAACCTTTCTAATGATACTAAAATCAAGTCAAATAGACACGATTTGATGCTTAAAAAGTAGGGTACAAAAAATATGACGAAAATAAAATTTGAAGAAAACTTTTCATCGAGTTTTGAAGTGTTGAAGATTGTTAATCATGAAAAAATTCTCAAGCATCAAATTGTAATGCATAATACCAAAGACGAAAATATAATCTGTCTCTATCTTGAATCAGCTTGAATTCAATGTATGATCTAATGAAAGTGGATCGATACTGACTGATGAAGAAATCAACCTAATATTTCTTCATTTACCCATTACTTCATTCTCCAGGCTGTCATATTTAATTTCTCTATGTTCTTCGTTCATTGATCACTTTGTCATCATAAAAAATCAATGATTCATCATCGAAACTTTTAGGAAATATTAAATATCTATCATTTGAATACTCATCATATATTGGTGGTGACTCCCAAATTATGATTTCTTACTTTAAGTGATAATAAAATAATTTCAAGTTTGATATTACTTCCCAATCTTGGCATTCGACAACTCTCCTTTGAAGTGATCGAAGATACTCTATAGCCATCGTGAATCCAAGTCAACGTTGCTACCGAACTTCTTCTTCAACCCAAGAAAAGAATACGCTCTAATACCAACTGATATTATCCAATAACCTAGAAATTCCTTGATGCTTAGTAACAGAGGCAAAATAGATAAAATAATAAAAAAAGGGGGCCCTTCGATCGCTTCAATCACTATGGATGAGGGTGAGATTGACTTTGACCCCGTCGAAGTCGAGTTTCTCAGAGCGAAACTAGAAAATACTCAAAAGTTTTCAAAAAACTCAAAAAGCCTATAGGCTTTTTCCGGTTCTCCTGCCTCCTCGATTTTAAGGCTTTTTCCATCTTGATCATCGGGCTTTCTCCCGGGTCTTTCCATTGCAATATAATTCTTTGCCATTCAAAAAAGGGTTTTTCCATTTTTTAAATATAATTTTCTTCTTTTCTTCCCGGTTTTCATATGTTTTCTATTATTATTATTATTTTTATTCTTTCTCTTTCTCTTTTCTGCCCTATTACTTGGTTCTTTCTATTTTCTTTTCTTTTTCTTGTTCTTCCTCGAAAAAAAAAACCCCCTAATTTTCTACCCTTAAAAAACGTGTGTTGGTAAGCTTGGCAACTTAGTAGTTTTGTAAAAGTTGCTTAGAAACTTTGATTGTTTGCCATATTCTAATTAGAGCATGACTTATTTATACTTTTCTACTTGATGGTTTACCATATTCTAATTAGATCATGTCTTTATTTATACTTTTCCTGTTAACTAACTACTAAAAGCTGATACAATTCCCAAAAGACTATCATCACTCTTCCGACTATGAGGACGAAAGTGAGAACTGTCATTATGAGAACAAAGACACTGCCCATACAGATATCAAGGGCCAGTTAGAAAGATTTAGTGAATTGAAGAGCCTCATCAAAGGCCAGTTAGAAAGACAAAGTGGTACAAACATCATTTCTACTGGTGTAATGGTTGCGCATCATCATATCTCCCCTACTCCCCTACTGAGTGAAGTTTTACCAAAAGCCCCATTCTTTGAAGCTTACCTCATATAATTTCTCTATAAAATAATTAAAAAAAAAAAAAAAAATTTCTCTATAAAATATTCATTCAATTTTACCAAATTAACACCCAAACATAGATGTAGTGCATCACATCATCTGATTTGCAGTCTAATGAAATCAAATGGTATGATACACCTCATGTGAGACCATACTATGGAGACCCAAATTATATAGAAATCTTTTCCTATCCATCTTGATTAATTGAATGGCGCTCGTCATTGTACATCAAATTGGCCCCATGGGGATCTGGATAATGCAAACTTACCGATGTTCTTTCCAGGGAGGGGGTGGGGAAGAAGAATATGGATTACTTGAACCTTTTGATGCATAAGATGGAGAGCTGTGAGCAGGGCCCCAAGAGAGCTCCTCCCCATTGAGACCTTGTTAACGATAAAATGATTCTATCAATTGGTAGAACCCTAAACTAGGTTGGTGAATCAAGGGGCTAGGATTATCCGATCAAGATCAACAATTCCTATCACATTCAGGGGAGACACTTGTGGGGTCTTAAAATGACCGTTGTGAAAGAGAGATAGCCACCGTATTTTTAGCATTTCGGCCATACATATAAACAAGGTTTAAAATTTCGGTTTCGGTACCGGTTTCGGACCCTGAAATTTCGAAATTTCAACCGAAATCTGGTACAAAACGCGAAACCAATATTTTATTCAATATTAAATTTCGGACTAAATTTCGGTGAAATATTAAATTAATCTTAAAAAAAACAGATTTTTTGGGTCAAATTTCGGAAAAACCGAAATTTCGACCGAAATTCCAAAATTTCGGCCGAAATAAATGACTGTTTTGGTTTTTATCGATTTCGGTAAATCCAAAATTTTGGATTTCGGTCGAAATTTAAAACCATGCATATAAAGGCCTATTGTCACGCCAATGTGGCTGAGATGTCACTAAGCTTTTAGAATATCCACACTCGTGATTCTTTTTTGTGAGATATGTCCCAGCATTTTCGTTTGTTTGTCTTTTCCGGGAAAAGGGATTTTAGTTTCAGGAAAAAACAAACAGATGGAGATCAGAGTGCAATAATTTCTAGAAAAATACAAACAAAGGGCAGTGAAAATGATGGCGAAAATATCATTTTTCTTTTTCTTTTTCTTTTTCTTAAGGAGCCTAATGTTTTGTGATGACTTCCCCCACAGCTTAAATAGCCTAACGTGGAACGAGTGTTTGGACTATGGGTGCATTTGGATTGCCAGAATCAGACACTACAATTGGTATGGATCGGTGCAACACTCCCTTGATACCTGCAAAAAACTTGGGTGACTAGATCAAGTGGAAGATGTATACAAGGGAAGATGAGTGAGAGGGTTTAGGGTTCGGTAATCTAGAAGACACATTGATGTTCTCTCAGGAAGATGGGATTTGTCAATTATTTTCCTTGAAAAAGATTTTTCTTGATTAACTTGGAGATATTTATACTCCCTTATAGTGGTGGTTGCTTATTTTTCAGTAGCTTCTTTAGAAAGACTTTTCTATCTCCTCAATTGGGAGAGACTTTTTCATTTTTAATATGGCCTATGTGTTATGTCCATTCACAATCAATCAAGGGTCAAGAATAACTACTGTGAAGAGACTTCTTATCCCCAAATTTGGAGAGACTTCTCATCCTCAAACCTATAGAGACTTCTCATCTCCAAACCTGGAGAGACTTCTCATCTCCAAACCTATAGAGTCTTCACATCCCTACTGTGCGCCTCCGCCACCAACTAACACACCCACTTAAGACAACTATCCTCTCACTAGGTGGGATATTGTGAGCCACCCACATCAAGCTGAGCTGGTTCACCAGCTGATGTGGCAAGCATATCCTCTCTCATTGTCCCCAATGCACATGCCATGAGATTAATAAAGACACCCAGTTGGAAATTAATTTTCAATACAAAAAATAATAAATATAACATAATTTATAAATCAATGCATGTGTGTATGTGATAAGTGTCTAGGGATTGTTACGTTATGATCATCACCATTATGGATCTCAAATCCAGGGCTGATGGCCACACAATCCAACATTCGGATTCCAGGATTTGGTTCAAAAAATTGAACAGAACCGAGAGGCGAAAATGATACCTGAGGCGGAATAAAAGTTGGGAAATGTTGGAATTTGTCCCCCCCCCCCCCCCCCCCCCCCCTTAATAGGTGGTATTCTAATTCTGCCCGGGTCAAAATAAAAATTTTATTGAAATTTTTTTAGTTAAACCTTTTATTTTAATATTTTCCCATTTTGTCTCCAAGATAATCGGATGTGAACTCTGATTCATGATTATAGTCATCCAAACACACCCACTGTTATTTCAAACAAGACATGGTGTCCGCCCTATTTTTCCCAAATTTCTTATATTTGACAATCCCTACTATTATTACTATAAGTGTAAAGAGGAATGATAGATACAAGGGAGCCCTTGCATAAAGAGCCACGAAAGGGCTTTTGATTGGATCCACATCATAAAATGTAACTGATTTTACATTTTCAACCGATTTTAAAATATAACTGAAAATGACGTGGATCCAATGAAGGGCCCTTTTGCGGCTCTTTATGCAAGGGCTCCCTTGTATCTATCATTGCTCAAGTGTATAATAGTCGGCTTGGGAAGTTTAAGAAATAAGAGTACAAAAATATAACGTATCAGAGGGTTATGATTGTTTAATGCATGAGGTTTATACATAGTAAGACCACAAAATTAAGGATTATTGTTCAAAATTAAGGTATCCATATTGGCCAACTGTTGAACCAATGCATATATATGGGCAACATTCATCGTTCAAATCAGTAAATATGGGCAAATATCGGCCTCTAACTATTGTACCAGATTAGACTGATATGAATATATACAGCTTGGAGATTTTATACGGTTACTGTGCATGTAGATCGGTGCAGGCAGTACCGCCCTTGATATTTGATCCAATAGCAGCGCACTTTATAAGGTGCTACTGCTGGATCAAATATCAACGGCGGCGCTACTTCTCTCGTACTGTCTACACCGATCTACATGCGCATTCACCCTATAATTTCCCTACAGCAAGATATATGGTTGACCCAAATTTCCCTACAGAAAGAGTGTAAGAGACAACAAAAGGAAGTGAAAATGCAGTCGTTTTAGGAGAGAAAAATGATATTTTCACCTCGCTTTCCATTATTTCCACTTGTTTTTGTTTGAGAGAAACAAAGGGAGTGGAAATGCAATAATTTTTAGGAAAATACAATCTAGAGAGAGAGAGAGATCTTCAAAATTGAAAACATAGAAAGAGAGATTCTGCTTGATATAGTAAGCAAATAGCATAAGATAGCGATTCATCATCCATTCTTTGGTGCAATTTTCAACCGCTTCACGCAATCCACGAACTCCCTGTTTAAATTCATCAAGCATTTCTGAGCAAAATGAAAGTTGATTTCAAACTATATGAAATAGTGCAACACTCATTTCCAATCCATTTCTTTACTTAAAAGGTAGTTTGATATTCCCAACCCCTACAATAATTAGTCCTTCCCCCAATTTATGTTAGATCTTATTTGGTGATTCTGACCATTGATGTTGGTGTTCTAATACCCAACAGAATCCTTCTTGCAAGATCAAGGCATGGAAATGATCAATGGCTAGGGATTAAGATCATCTGATGATGGTAGGACCAGGGGCAATTGGCCCGGCTCGTGATCGTGGAAAAGATTCAGACCCAATCACCACCGTACTTGGTCTAAATTATGGGTGATTAAAATTTTAGATTTCTCTAATATATTAAAGAAATATAAAGTATTTCACATAAGACAAACCGACATGCGTAGAAGTGTCTAAATTATGGCTGATTAAAATTTCCCAAAACTTGTTCTTATGATATCAAAGTAACCATCACAGGAAGGAGTTTTGGTCTTTGAATCTGCACACTGGACTAGTTCTTTTAGACTTTGTTTATAAATTCCAAATTTGAAAAGTAGTTCCCTTGTAGTCATTGAGAATTATGAAATGGTTACAAAGGCCAACTTTTTGAAAAATACTCCCATTGAATATTGCAACAGAATTTTGTAGATAAAAGGTACCCCTCAATCAATTCTAAGTATGGTTTTTTTTCTCTAAGAAAACCTTTTTTCCATGGAATTTTAGTTGGGGGAAGAAGAGTAAAGAGAGAATGAGTGTGGAAAGGGTGAGAAAGGCTGAAAAACAAGGAAAGGAAAGACTGATCAAAATACAATTTATTTTTTTTTATTTTTTCCCCGCATTTTAGCCACTTCGTACCTTCTCCTTAGTCATGCCATCTCAACTCTCTTCATCTCCCACCTTCCCTAGCCGTCCTACACCCCTTAATAAACTAATATTCCATGGAAAAAGATTATGGTTGCCAAGCATAGCCTAAAAGATTGTTTTGGAGTTTTTCAAAGTTTATCATAAGAACACACATCTGGCTGTACTCAAAAGGTTGCCAATAACAATTAGTCTCTAATATATAGCAACATTAAAATCAGTAATATGTAAGAATTTATTGGAAAAATTGATCTGTACCATCCATTATTGTGGGACCCAACATCGATTGGGCATGCCTGGAAATTGATAAGGAACTTTATCTGTTGAATATGAACTAAAAGGCAGTTAAATTAAAACTTACTCCCATGGGACATCGCCCACATTCCTCCAATTATCATTTCTGTCCTGATAAAACAAGCAAAATCCTGAGTCGTCATCGGATAATCGTAACCCAGACGTGCAATATCTACCTGAAATGGAATCCAACCTTAGTTCCATTTGTTTTACAACTGTGAAAATACAGTCAAGAATATACATACCAAACATGTCTTCCAGTTCGAGTGCAAGGCTGGAGTAATTGGAATGGTCGAAAATGCAGACTTTTCGACCGATGACAGCACCCTCCATGTTAGCTTTCACGTAAGACCACCTCTCTTTGCTCTGTGCTCCTTGTGTTTCGTTATCATCGTCGTCCTGAATCATCGGACAGCTGATCCTCGATCTTTTCAGGTATGGGTTCAGCAGAGGCCAACCCATCTCCCCATATTCTGTTGAGTTTAGAACTGATGCACCCAATTCCAAGTTGTAAGAACAACAAAAACAATGGATTCTGAGCCAGTAGTATACTTAATTTGCAATACCAAATCCATCATTAGTAATTGACTATGTTGTATCACTATGGATATGATATGAGTATCAGAAACCAACACAAATATAGTGTTGGATTGGGCAAACTTAAAAACAAAAAAAAAAGATTCGTCAATTGACCAAAATGGTTTAATTATACTTGAATTATAATTTTTTACATAATAATATCAAGGGGTTTGCTAGGCCATTTTGTCGAAAGCCATTTTGCGGCTGATTTTTGCATGAGAGTACTACACAGGTTCACTTTTTTGAAAATTTTCTTATTCGTTTAATCAATCAAGGTGGCTGTTCTTTCACGCATAAGTCAGCCACGAAATGGCATTCTGCAAAATTGTTTGAGAAATCCCTAATATAGTAGTAATATGAATATAATAATATATTGAAAATTTAAATAAGTTAAGTAAATAAAATGTTTTACACCCATATAAAAAACTTACTATTAGGATGGATAAAACTCGAAACAAGTGGCAATTGTAAAGTTGTGATTGTAGGATTAAGAAAAAAACACATATAAGAGATATGGAAGTGCTAAAGAATCCTGATGTACTCCAATCCGCACATGTCCAACACGGATACTTTACCCATTCAGAAGAATCCGTATAACAAGTAATTGAGTAATTTATAAACAATGATAAAGACTAACAGAAAGAAAGAGAAGACATAAACTAATAATTAAGAAAATGGAACAAAGAAATCATACAGTGTCCTGATGGATGAAGGCATGTTTCTTGTTGCAAAGAGGTGCTTAGACTCAGACCCAAATCAATATCTTCCTCTTTCATGTGCTGGTAAATTAGATCTGAAGCTACACTGTTATAATCCATAAGATCTTATGAAGATGGCTCTGTCTTTGTAATGTAAAGCTGCACTCACACATGTATATGGTTTCAGTGAGCATACATATATATGGTTTCAGTTAAAAGAGAAACAAAGTCCATGGCATAAAGCTGACAGAATAGGGAAGAAATTTGGGGCCTACGCCTACTGATAGGACACTTGAAGACTTAGCACCCATCACCAATCATGGAGGACTACTTATCTTCTGCTTCAATCAACATGCAAGAACACAACTTCATGATAAATGACATGTGGTTACCAGATACAGGGAATGGCCTCCAACTCCAGCCAAAACAGAGTTTGGCTCCTGAAACCAAACATCCTGACAGAGGGTTAGATTTTTGTTCAAGCTCAAGTTTAGAAATTAAAAAAATGGTAAACTAATTTTGCAAATTACCTTTTTAGCCTCCATACAACTAGTTTTAGAAATCCAAATGGAATTTTTAGTAAAAAGAAAATAAACTAAAGTGGTTTCAGCCATTATAAACCACAGTCCATGCCATTGGGCTTTAAAAGTTTTTTTAAGAAGTGAAAGTAGTTATGTTTAATAGGCTTGATTCCACTCCAGTGAGCTTCGAAATATTTGTTCCCTCAAAGTATCTTTGGATAAAATATGGGAAATGTTATGGGCGCTACTATATTTTGATGATCGCACTCCTCACTTTATTAAAAGTATGGTATGACCCGCACCATAGGATGATCCAAACCGTCCACTAGATGGTCCACAGCCTAAATACATTGTGCCCCAAAAATCATTTCCATAGTTTGATCCTAACCCTCCGATCTGAATGGCTGATCCTAACACTCTATAGATCGGAGGGTTAGGTTCAACCTATGGAAATAATTTATGGGGCACAACCTATTTAGGCTGTGGCCTATCTAATGGACGGTTTGGATCATCCTATGGTACGGGCCATACCTTACTTTTAATAAAGTGAGGAGTGTGATCATCAAAACACAGTACTACTGATAACATTTCCCAAAATATAATGAAAATGTATAAACTAATTTATGGAATAGAAAAGCTACATGTCTGAATGATGTGAAACAAGTCAGTTTTCAGATCATGCAAAGAGCCAAGAAGGTCCATCCCATGAAAAAGATTTCATCCAAATAGAACAAAACCGCAATTGACATAGAAGGTCTGCACACCCAGCCAACAGACCATTTCTTTTCCTTTCACATCCAACTGTAAAAATCATTTAACCTCAATTTTTAAATGGCAGTTCCAACAAAATGTACTTCTATGCTAAAACAGTTCATTCAGAAACACTGATTTTTTTTTTCTTTTGCCCTCCAAAGGTGCCCACTTAAACAGGCCTCTTAGAACGACAGAGGATCTATCAACAGTTCATCTGCTGGCCTGCTGCTGATCCCCAATCAAAATCTTACAAAGGACAGATTAACTGAAATCCTCGCATTGTCGCAACCTTTTCTCGTAAACTCCCCATGAACTCAGGATTAACTGAGTCTTTGACATGATAAGCTAAATGTCCTCCTCCAGCTTGCCTGCTTTCACTGCATAATCGAACCTTGAAAAATATTAGGCAAAATTAAGGGACGTTATGATAATTTAAAAGATTAACATTAATATTGTCATTACATTCTGTTAAAAAAAACAATATTCCAAAAGCTACATTCGTTAGTCGCGACTCGGGAAGCATGTATGACCTGCGTTTCTTGCTGGTGATAGTTTGCTTATCTTTCCAAGGATGGTACCTCTTTTCAACTACTTTCCTTAGTCGGCCAAAAGCATGTCTAGAAAGGCTGAGAGTTTTTATAGGGACACTAGGTTTCACCTTCCTATTTTTCGTGTGCCAAGCATCTCCACTAGATTTAGGTTTAGGATTAGATTTTTCTAGGCTAATTTTTCATTTTATTTCAAATTCTAAGATCTAATGCTGGATCATGATAACTGTGGAGGATCATTCTATAATTCTCACGGATCCCCAACGGAATTCAGGGCCCGTTTGGATACCTCTCATTTTGTATTTGTATTTGGATTTGGAATTGAGTTTTGAACACAAATTGAATAGATCCGGCAGCTCATGTAGAGGGAGACAGAGAGGGAAGGGCGTAACTTCCTAGTGGAGGGGAGAGGTTGAGGAGCAAAGAGGGTGAAGGAAACTTCCAGATCTGTGGATTTCCAATCTCTTATTTCCACAGCAAATTTAGAAATCTGATTTTTTTCACTGTCAGCTGCTAAATTAGAAATCCAAGAATTTGATCCGTTCCAAATTACAATGCAAAAAAGGCTGCAAATGTGAGAAATCCAAATCAAAATCTTCTCGGCATCCAAACGGGCCCTCAATGTAATTAGAAAATCTAGAGAGATCTAGTAAGTGATTCAGTAGTAAATAGGTGTTAAATGACTCCTAATAACTTTGTTGGCTCTCAGATCTCAGAAATCTCAGAGAATTGTGCAAATTCTCTACGAAATTCAAAACGTACGACTAGAATTCAGATCATATGATTTATGGTCGTATGATTTGAATTCATACGATTTGAGTTTCCCAGGCAATTTCAAATTTGATTTTGGAGGGAACAGATCTGACGCTGGTACGATTTTTTCCACATAACAAGATTTCCAAATTTATTAGTTTTAAAGTGAGATTTTCGAATTTAAGAGTAGAGTTTTTTAAAATAAAGCAGATCGAATTTGGAGACCTGGATTTCCTGGGCCTGAATGGTCCTTAACACCTTCCATTCATGTAATCTAGGTAAACCTAGATATTTGATAGGCTATCTTGACTTAAGACAGTCATATATAGAAGGGTCCCAAGCCCATCCCTAGGTGGCAACTCTATCTCAGATCATCAGATATGTATCTGATGAAGGAAGATTTCAAACCTAGTTTCTAAGATTTTCCAAGATTTTAGACTTTAGGTAGATTTTCAAAATCCAAAGTAAATAAGCCCACAAAAAGCCAATCTTGGAGGCTGGTTTTCATAGCCAGATTGTCAAAGAAGATGAGAGACGGACTACATGTGATAACGATCCTTCAGTGAGTGGAGATAGTATCCAACTGAGGATCAATTGATCCTGACAAAGCCAGGCTTAATATGTTGGGTTAACGGTAGGAGAAGCATCAACATAAGAGGATAGCAGGAGTTTTGGTGGGCAAATAGATTCTCCAGGGACAAATCCAAGGAGATCATGAGCTCTGAGGATTGGAAGAAACTGGGATTTCCTAAGGAGATAATTATTGCGATCGAGTTTGAGGGAGATCGCATGATGAAGATGGCCAAGAGGGGTGAAGGATGGTTGAGATGTTGCGACCAACAGAGGAGAATCAGCCAAAGGGGAATTTGTTGTGAGTGGGGAAGAGGTGCTTGAGTTGGAAGAAGGAAGAGAAATGGAGAGAGAGAGAGAGAGAGAGAGAGAGAGAGAGAGAGTAGATATGCTACCGTATGTGTTACCTTGTAAAGAATAGAAAAGGCTTGATTTGATTTGTATTTCTCTTGCTCGTTCTTGCATTGGAGAGTTCCATTATATAGAATGAATGTGTACACATTTTAGGCAATGCCACTAATACGAAAGATATTGATAAATATAGTGGCATCCTATAATGAAAAGTGAACTATATATACAAATTAAGAATATTGCCTAACTATCACTATAAGTATAACTATAGTGCTACTCTATTTCCGGAAAGGTATCTCTAATGGTCTCCTTATTAACTAGGAGTAGGGGTGTAAACGGATCGAATTCGAATCGGATATATATGGCTATATCCGAATTCGATTACTATATAGACTATCCGAATTCGGATTCGGATTCGAATTTGACGGATATTTAATATCTATTACCGAATTCGTATCCGCCGGATATTATTCGAATTCGGATATTATTCGTATCCGTTTATCCGGTAAATTCAAACATTTTATTCCAGCACTTTATCTTTCTTCTCCTTCTTACCCCTCGAATGAATTTTCCAAACCCTAAAACCAGACCTTTACTTTCTCTTCACAAAATTAACTCTCAAACTAAAATATATGAGATCATCTTCTTCCTTTTAAAACAAAGGCAGAGAAAGAGGCGATGAGGATGGATCATGGTGTTGGTAGTGGTCTTTGGGTTTTTTTTTTTTTTTTTTTTTGTATATGATGGAATGAGTTTGGGCTATTTTGAACAGGGGAAGTGGGAGTGCTGATTGTGGAAGATGAAGAGAAGTGAGGATGGAGATGGGGATTGGGTTAAAGATGGAGGTGACTGGCGGTGATGGAGGTGGCTGTGAGAAGGTGGAGAGGGGCGGCGGCGGATTTTGGTGGGTTGGAGGCACCAAGGAATGCCGAAGATGGTGTCTCAGCCTCCTCCTTTCTCCTCTCTCTTGCTTCTCTTTATAAACCTTAGAAGTCCCCTCTTTTAATTGCATTTTGAGTTTTTATATAACCATAAGTTGGGAAATTGATCTGAGCCATCCATTTACCATCAATGACCTAGATGGCCTTTTTGCTTTAGAATTCTCTAGAAACTATGACATCTTCTTTCAATCACCACCACTCATTTGTCTCTTTCATCCTACAGCCCACATTTGTTGCTTCATAAAGACGCTATGTCAAACTCCAAGAATGCCTTTAAAATGAGAGATTACATCATTTCCTACCCAAAACACTTTTTGTTTTTTTTTTTTCTAAAAAGAAAATTTACTTTTCTTTTAGAAACAAAAGATAGTGTGTCATTACTAAAAATAAATATTAATGATATTATTAATAATAAATAAAAAGAATTTACTTCTCGGATTCGGATGTTAAACGGATCGGATATACTATTTACCAGATTCGCATCCGCTTAGAGCCGAATATCTCATAAACGGATTCGGATAATATCCGCTTGAAACGGATCCGGATAATATTCGCTTTAAACGGATTCGGATGCGGACGGTAATCGAATTTTCGAATATCCATTTACACCCGTAACTAGGAGATCTAGGAGAGAGATTGACAACAACCTATGACCGGCTGCACAAGGTAAAGGAGGGTGAAGGAGTAGGCGTGTCAACTGATGCACTTTGGATAGGATCAACCTATGTCTTAGTCACGATCCATTCAAATCTCTTATCGGTCGGATCAGATTCAGAGTGTTCTTTGGATCCTACTTCCTGTGTCTTGGTCATAATTCATTTCAAATAAGACCCTCCATTGGAGTGTCCTAGTAGGTCCTACTCACACTTTACAGAGTTAAAATTCTCAAAAGAGGGCGAGCACGTACGAGTGTGAGCCATAACAGCAGCGATGCCCTGGGCTAGGGACTTCGGGTCGATGGTTAGAGAATGAAGAGAAGAGGCTGACTCCAGAATTGAGAGAGATGTATGAAAAAAAATAAAAATAAATAGCAATAGTTCAAAAAATGCCTATGGGTTGTTTTTACTAAAATACCCCTGAAATAACATTTGAAGTTATAGAAATTAGACGGTATTTTTGTAAAATAGTATAATAAATAGGATTTAGGATTGCCCGATGGGTTGTTTGTTGCCTGAATCCGATTGGTAATCATTTTGGATCCTATAATAGGGTCCTGAAGTGTGTCCATGGATCCTGGTAACATGGTAACGTGTCCTGTCCGCTAAAGTTCCGATTTGGATTGTCCATCGGACCATCTAGGTCCACTTACACCCCTATGAAGGGGGACTTGTAGGGGGTGAATTTATCAGTTTCCCCGTTATTTTATTTGATTTTCTTAAACATCCTTTCCTATAAACTAAGAAGATTGTAAGACCAACTTGATTCATTGGTGCTTTGATTATCAGCTTCCCCGTTATTCTAATTCATGTTTAGGCACTTGGAAATTTTGAGCCACCTACGAATCCTGTTAAAAGCAGAAGGGGATATTTTATAAGGAAGTCTCCATGAACCTTCTATATTTTAATGACACCTCTTAGACTTAAAAATTATAGCTAACCCTTCATTTTCAAATAAATATAAACAAGTGGTACCAACCGTGAGGTGCAAGGTTTAGAAGAACAAACTTAGGTGGGGTCATAAAGAGGAAGATAAAGAACCAAACAAATATTTACCATGTTAAATATAACAATTGATAGAACACAACACATATCTAACATCTAAATAGGTTAAATATAACACTATCAAGAATAAAATGACAAAGGGTACTCCTTGAGAGTGTTTTATTATTATTATTATTAAGGTTGAACTCTCTAAATGCACATCTCTCTGGGTTGGGAAAAGCTAACCCGATTTAATTCCAAGGTGAACCCGACTCGACCCGACCCGATTTTGGGTTATTAGATGGTTTTGGTTAGGGTTGAGAGATTTAGAGGTGGGTTAGGTTAGGGTTGGCCATCCTCAACCCGAGGCTCGGGTTGGGTGAGGGTTGCAAGGTTTTAAATTTCGGTTTCGGAATGTGTTTCGCTCCTCACCGAAACCGAAATTTCAGGCGAAATTTCGTTTGAAATCCGTCGAAATAAAATAAAGTAATATATTATCCCGTACAAAATTTCGGCTGAAATTTTGAGATAATATTAAATAACGAATAAAGTTCAGATTTTTAGGGATATTCCTTGCATTTCGGCCCGAAATTTCGGGGATAATGAAATTTCGATCGAAATTTCGGTCGAAATTTTGAAACGTTTTGACTTCACCCAATTTCGGTTTTGGTCTAGACTGAAACTCGAAATTTCGGATTTCGGCCGAAATTTGAAACCTTGGCTGCGGGAATGCTATCTCGGGTTGGGTTAGGGTTGACGTCAACCTGATCCAACCTTACCGGAGTTGCACCCCTAGTGTCAGCTCTAACTTTTTGCATTTTTTTTTCTGTTGGGCATCCTAGAGCAATCAATATTACACACAATAGATTATAAAAGTTTTGAATTTCAGTGAAAGACCATCAACTAATCTTATTCTTGGATCTTATTCGTGATATTAAGAAAAGATCAATATCAATAAATATCTCTACGGAGGTTTGTTGTTTCCCTGTCAAATAGTTAAAAAATGGACTGCCAATTGATCAAAATATGTTTTCATTTTAGGCTTTGAAGAATCTTATCATTTTCTCTATAAATCTAGCCCAATTTGTATATTTTTCTTCTATCTCTACAAAAGGGCAAATAATGCATAACTGAAAAATCCAGAAAAAATGTGAGATGTAAGATGGAAATGCAAAAGAAAATAAACCCTGAAATGGAAGAAGAAGATAATGGAAGCTATGCTGAATATGACGCTTGCATACTCCTGTAAACCATTTTTTTTTATTACAAATGAAATTTCTAGCCCCCAAGTTGCACCCCTCATTCTCCTAAGTAGGGGTGCAACTCAGGTTGGGTTGGATTGGGTTGAGGCCAACCCTAACCCAACCCATTTAACCCAAAATTGGGTTGGGTTGAGTCGGGTTGGTTCGGGTTCACCTTGGGCCAAACAGAAAAATACAATAACCCTATGAAAATCAAGATAAACTTAGACGACGGTGGTCGGGGTCAGATTGGGTTGGGTTGCCAAGACCTCAAACTTAACCCAACCCAACCAAAGGAAATGCCAACCTAACCCGAGCCAAAATTGGATTGAACCCGTCGGGTCGGGTTGAGCACGACGCAAGTTGCATCCCTAATTGCTAATTTGTTATCTACATTTCGCTTAACTCACCTTCCTTGCATAAGCACACATTAATAACTAATTTCACACTCTTATTAGAAGGCATTACACAACAATTACTATAATACTATGAGGGAATTCAAGTGGAGATAGGAGCGAAAGAGTGGAAAGAGTTTACAAATCTATTGAAACCGAGAAACTTGATCAAGGTTCTGATTTTTAGTTGATAGATAAGATTTTTTTAGGGTTTTTTATGCTTTTTATGAATGGGTATGCCACGTCAGGCTGATGCCGGATGGGGGGACTGTCCGCGTCAGCATGAACAGTGAAACCCCCATCCCGCTGTACTATAAAGGACCAAAATGAATCTTAACATTTTCAAACAAAATGAAGGTGACACCACTGAGAATAATGTGCCGATATTTTTATAAAATGACTATAATACTCTAACAATGTTTTCAGTTTTTTTCCAATATTCCAGATATTTTGTAAATTAAGTGACCCCATTTTCATAAAAGAGTAGATGCAAATAATTTTTGGATCTATCAAAATCTAGGTTTTAGAAATCTCTCCTCCCATCCTGTGACTTGCAAAACTTGGAAACGGGATGATCTCCTACTCTCTTGCTCAACGGAAAGAAGGGCGAGAAATCAGAAAATGACGGACGGTCTCCTTCTCCTCTCATCTCCCATCTAGGATTTTGAGGAAATTCAAGATTCTAAAATCAGTGTATCCAAACTACTCCTTTAGTGACATCCTTATAAATTAAAAATAAACCACAAATAAAACTTGAACTGCAGTGGTCCTAATAACTTTTTTCATATGTAATCAAACCACGGAAAAGCATGAAATTTAGGAAAAAAATTCTTTTCCAAACACTTTTTTTTTAAAAATCATGCAATCCAAACATGGGCCAAGGGGGTGTTCTTATAACCTAAAAAAGAGAAATTATACGATGAATGGGAATATAAACACGTAAAAGTGATGCGGTGGAACTACCACCCTTGATATTTGATCCAACAGCAGCCTCTCAGAAAGTGAGCTGCTGTTGGATCAAATATCAAGGGTGGGATGATGAGTACGTGTTTGTAGGCCCACTCCATATAATTTCTATTGCACGACCCATTTGGACCCACTTGGTCAATCCATTAATGCTTTGATTTCTACGAGGTCCCGTGTTAGAATTCATGTTCAGACATTGCAATGACTTGAAAATTTTGAGCCGCCTACTAATGCTCTTAAAAGTTAAAAGTAGAAAGGAATATTGTAATAATATCATCGTAGACTTAGAAAATACAGCTAAACCCTTCATTTTCAAATTAATGTAAATTACCCTATTTTTAAGGGGAGTAATAAATCAACCCCCATATATCTTAAATCGACCCCCGCTCTCTCTCTCTCTCTCTAACCCAGAGGAGAGAGAAAGAGAGATAGGGGGTCGATTTAAGATATTGGGGATAGATTTATCACTGCCCTATCTTTAATTACCAACTATCCATATTATTACACGACCAAAATGAATCTTAAACAATTTTTAGCAAAACGAGAATGACAATTGTAAAATGATTATTAATTAAGGGCCTTTTTAAAATTATGTAAAAAGCAACAGCTTAGCTGTAGGTTTTTTGAAGATGTTCTAGAAGGCTCATAGGGACTTCTTTACAAAACAAAAAGGGCATTGACAAATTCGCATCCCTGCAGGATAATTCGCACCACATTAAATGTGAACCCAGGTTAAAAAGCGTTAAAGTCTGCCACATAAACTCCTTTGAAACGGTGCGAATTTATCATTAGCCAACAAAATACCCAAAGTTGAAAACTTACTCTTAAAAAATGGCAATTATTGACTTTCCATTCCATATGCGCCTAACTTTTGTTTTTTCCTACTTGTCCCTGCCTAGCAAACCAAACCACATATACCCCTCTTCTTCCTCCATCTCTTTCCATGATTCTTTGAAGATGAAGGCATCACACTTTGCTGCTTATGTTATATTGGTGCTGCTTCTCGGGGAATCGCCTGTTTCGATGGCGGTCACTTGCGATCCCTTAGAACTGAGCTCATGTGCGGGGGCCATATTTGCCTCGACTCCTCCCAGTAAAGAGTGTTGTAACAAGTTCCAGCAACAAAGGCCTTGTCTCTGCACATACGTTAGCGACAGAAGCCTTCAGAGGTATATCAATTCACCCAGTGCGAGGAAAATAGGAGATACATGTAACACTCCATATCCCAACTGTTGAGTCAATTTCAAAGGGACCCTTTTCTTTCTGCCATGTATCTAGCTAATATTGTGTCTTTTTTAAGCATCAGAGCAATTGGGTCCTGATAATGGTTAGTTTAGTATTGCAGTATGTTTTTTTCGGCTAATTTAATGAATTAAGGTGTGTTGAGGTATTAAAATGGTATTTAATTATTAATTCATATTGTGATTTTATCTGCAAATATGAGACTGCCATGGGAAGACTAGAAGAACTATAAGCATTCAATCTTGAATTCGTCATGGCAGGAACTCCTCCAGAAGAAGCATAATTTCAATTCCCAGACGCAGTGTATGTTTCAATGGATCGAATTTCATGTTCTTACTGCCTTAGGCCCTGTTTGTTTTGGATTTTGAGAACCGATTGTGAGCCCAAAACTGATTTTTGGACTCAATTAGACGTAAATTTGAATAGGTTTTCTAAAATCTTTTTGCAAAAAGCTTGTGAGGACTAATAGTTTAGTTTCACATTAGAAGTTTGAAAAAGGAGGGATTGAGCCTGTAGCTCAATGGTCAAGGCTTTGTTCTCTGACCAGGCGGTCGGAGGTTCAATCCAAGCTTTACCTATAGGAAAAAAAAGTTTGAAGAGGTGGAGAAGAGTATATATTATATAAAGCTTCTCACTTATGATTTTTACTTTGGGTTTAGGGCGATAGAGGCATATGTGGAATTTTTTGACGCACTTAGCCCATACATATCGTCTCAAGGTGCAATTAGACACCTTAAAAATTTTCAGATATAGATCTAGGTCGATTATCATGATCCGACTTTATCTAATCAGTTGTACCAATCATATGTGATCGAATGACAACCAATAGAGAACGATTCAACTTTAGATGATTGTGAGTTGCACATGAAGACTTGACCTCCTCCTTTAACTGTGGAATAGTTGTAGAAGGAATTTCAGTCTCATCCAGCACCAACTCTTTTGGATTTTCTACCAAATTCACCTTTGTCATAACCATTGCAATCATAATAGCCTCGATTAAATTAATCTTAGAACTAGACGAACCAAATTTCTTTCGGTGTCAGCAATCCTTCCTTTGGTGTTCGTGTTTTTCACAGTCAAAACAATTATTTTTCTTCTTTGGTGTAGCTTTCTTGAACTTATTTTCCCTTTTCATTTTCCTGTTCTTAAACCTGTCATTCTTTATTTTAATTTCAACATGTTTGTCTTAGAGATAAACTGTTTGGCTTTCTCTTGTTTTATCTTTGAGCCTGTTCGTTTCTTCAATTTTAACCCGAAGGTCTAATGTAATGACCCCAAAAAACTATGATTCTATGGCCTTTCTCCCAAGCTTGTTAACACATAAAATGCATGACAATTCACTCAGACATTTCAGCAAGCACTTTCAGTAAGTGAATATATAGAGGACTGTTTTGCATTTCCCTTTAATTCAACCCACCAAACATGGTATTACAAAGAAAATACAGCTATAGCTTCCTTAAGATGATGACTGGAGAGGTCCAAATTCGTCAATTACAAAAGTGAAAAGCAACAAAAGGAGAACATTAGATCTTGAGATGGAGAAGTTTGCTAGCTCCATCATGGAATTTGGTGGGATGGAAGAGGTAACCACTTAAAGTGGTGATGGAAAGGATATGCTCCAAGTGCACACTGCCACAAGGAGGAAGGGTGAATAGATGGGGTGCTCACTGCACCAATTGCTAGAGGAAGTAGAACTCACTGTTCATTCCTCTTGCTAACACACGACTTCACTAGTCGTAGGGTGTTCTTGGTTACAAAGGAAAGATAAAAACATGCATAATCTCTTCTCCCTTTACCACATGGCACTTATAACTCCCCAATTACACCTACCCAAAACATATGGAGTGCCTCTACCAATTTAATGCCCTCTTGAAAGCAACCACAAGAGGGGCCTTTGCCCCCAATGGACAACAAAAAGGGGTGCCCCTATCATTTCAGCACGGAAGCATAAATAGTTCAAAACATGGCCTATGACATAGCCTCTTTAACACTAGATGGCACCTTGGCCCGTATTCTAGAGAGGGTCTCCCACTCCATATGCCCTACAAGTGGACCACCTCCACATGATCCGGCCCCGCGGATGATCCCCAAACACACAAAAGGGGCCCCACACGGCTCAAACCTTGCACCTTTGTCTGATCTTCGGCCCACTGAGTGGTCCCACACGACCCAATCCTTGTGTTTCCATTCGATCCATAATACGTGATCAATGTTCCTAAAAAGGAACATTACATCTAAAGTACATTCCTTTGTCTTGTATTTCATTCCAGTTTTGAAACCCATCCAGGACAATGACAATTTCTCTACAAGAGAACCAGTCACGCATGCATCAAGTAATTTCATACCTACCTTAGCCAATTTACCAACCAAGAATTGATACTCATCAATTTATGCATGCATACCTTTATCATTCTCATAGCAAAATTCAGAATTTTTTCTACAACATATTTCCTATTTTTTGGTATCTTCAAGTTCATACATTGTAATTAAAGCATTCCAAATATCAACTGCATGCGAATAGGAATACTAGACATTGTATAGTTTGTTTGACAATCCATTCAATATATGATTCTTGCAAACATAATCAGCATGATTCCAAGCATTCAGATCACCACTATCTTCTATTGGTTTCAGTTAGTTAAGTGCCAAAGCCGCCCCAATTTGCTTAAGTGCAAATAAAATCGGGTGTTTCCATCGTTTATAATTCGAACCATTAAATTGTTTGATTTTTGAGAAATCAAGAAAAATGGATATGATTTTATCCGTAACGGAGGTGGAAACATTAGAACTCAAATTGGGGTTCTTGGAAACCATAAGATCACAACTATTATTCATAAAATTATTGGAAAATATAGAAAATGTATTGATTTTTGGCTAATTAGAACCGAACTTTTGTGCTATCCAAACCCAAATTTGGATACTGTTGTAAAATCAAAATAAGAAAAAAATTGGAGAAGGCAGATTGTACTTCTCAATTTGAAGATAAAAAACCATTTATAAAATCCGGTTGTTGAAGAGGAAGGAAGAACGGCTCAGTCGTACCACTTGGTCACTCTCTTTAAGAATCGTGTTTACCTCATGCGACGCAACAATGATTCGAGAATCGATGCTTCAAGATAAAATAGCTCTAACAGGTTTCAGTAGACGTGCACTCACTTTCTGATCCACTTTGAATCACCTTAGAACTGTGCTCTGACACGAAACAAAGACTTAGGAAGGAGCATGGACGAAGAATGCAAATCTTATGGCTGTTTGGATAGCACAAAAGTTAAAGGTCGTAATTGTTCAAAATGGCAGTAAAATTAAAGGACATAATAAAAAAAACTGTTGAGGAAAATAACACCACAAGATTTTACATTAAAAATAGTAACTGCTAATTAGGAAAACGAAAACCATTTTTTTGTAATAAAGTGATTTATTTTATTTATCAAACCCCAAGCACGAACTTAGGCCCAGACCTGGTCCCACGTGCGCGCATGTATTTATGAACTTTAGTTCATGTAAAATTAAGCCACCCAACAAATTCTAATGCCCGCTGAAAGGCGCAAGCTTTTGTCTCCACACTACCTCTTATAAGGAGGGGGAAGTTTCTTCTACTTTCCAATGTGGAACTAAAAAGCATGCGTTGGAGCTCAATGCCATTCACACATCACACTTGGTTTTGCGTTCAAGTCTCAAGACAATATAAAGAAAAATAGACTTGAAAAAAAAGAGTCTTGGTGCCTGACAGTCAAGTCCCTTGTGATTAGTACCACCCTTGATGTTTGGTCCAACAACATACCCCTTTTTAGGAGGTCGTTGTTGGATCAAACATCAAGGGTGATACTTTTGATGTACCACCAACAAGGGACTTGACAGTCGGCACCATATAATTTCTCTAAAAAGAAAAGGGAGATTCTTTACTTTGAATCTTCCTCCCAAAATTTTGAGTTCAAATTCCCTCTGATGGATAAAATCCCCCCACCCCCTAATGTTATTCGTTAAGTTTTGAAGGCAAAGAAAATCATGTTAGGGGTGAATTTATTCTCAAGCTAACATGGAACCATTCTCACAGCCGTCAAAGAGGGGGATTTTATCCGTTTCGGTTTTCTTTTGGGAGGGGAGGATATCATTCTCCTTTTTTCCCGTGTGCCTTTTTGGCCTTTTTACTGATTAAGGTGTGTTGGGGGTGTTCAAATGGTAGTTGATTGTTAATTAATATTGTAATTTTATGTATTGTGCTGTCTGTCTACATATCAGAGGGTTAAGATGATTTTTAGAACACAACCTTTTATACTGAGGTTAAACAACCGACATAATATGTGAGCCTGACTGCGTACTGGCACTTATATTCTTAAAATACATTGCAGCCCACCTTGTTCGAAGATTTAAACTATTCACCTATGCATATAAATTGTGCCATAAAAATCATCTTTATAGGATGATCCTAACCCTCTAATCTCTAGACAAACTACACAAAATAGAAATATTTATAGATCGGACGTCCCTCAGATATGATTTTCAGGGTACAAACTACTTAAATCGGGGTATAACAACGGAATGGTTTAGATCTTTGAACAAGGTGGGCCCCACTCTATTATTTTTTAAGAAAAAATAGTGCCCCTACATATGGACACCATGTAATGCGTATTTATTAGAAAATTCATTGGACTCATCTTGTTCAAACATCAAAACTGTTCATTTCCTCATATATAAACTTCTACATACGAAAGAGTTAGGATCATCCTATGGAGAAGGCTTCGGGGGTAAAGCCATATTTACTTTGTGGCACAACAAATGAACCGTTTGGATCTTCAAATAAGGAGAGCCCAAGTGATTTCCTTTTTTTAAAAATACACTTTATATGATGTAGGCATGCATGTGCACATATTTTTTTTTTATCAAAAGAAAAAGTATTGTGATGCCCACCTTGTTCAAAGATCAAAACCATTCCTTTGTTGGGGCCACCAAAGGTTATGTTGAGGGAGAGAACGGGGTAACTCAATATTTTAACTTAATGCTTTGATTTCTATGAGGTCCGTGTTAGATTTTAATACTTAGGTATAATGATTTCAATGACTTTGGAAATTTTGAGCCGCCTACGAAACCTGTCAAAAGTAGGGCTGCAACTCGGGTCCGGCGGGTCGGGTTTTGGAGAACCCAACCCTACCCGAGAAATATCTCGGGTCGGGTCGGGTCGGGTTTTTTTTCGGAAAACCCACGATTCCCAAACCCGGCCCTACCCATGATAAATCTCGGGTCGGTTCGGGTCGGGTCGGGTCGGGTTTTTTCACGTTGACGCAAATTTTTAAGGAAAATTCTTGTTTGGCAAGGCAACTCAACTCATAGAAGCAGAAATTACACTCACATTACACTTGAATCAAACAATGATGTAATTACACTCACATCACACTTGAATCAAACAATGCTGTAATCAAACAATGTTGTAATTACAATCAAACAATGCTGAATCAAACACTTGAATCAACTCAACTCATAGAAGCAGAAATTACACTCACATACAGTAACAGTGGGTGCGTGGGTTTTCACTTTTAACTTTGGGATAATTACATTTACATGCCCTCTAGTTTCTGACACATCCACTTCCACCCCTATAGTTTAAAACGTGACAAATACACCTCTGTAGTTTCAATTTGTTTAAGGTTTGCCCCCTCAGCTGAAGGTTCGTCCATAGATTGAAGGGTTAGGATGATCCGATGGAGCTGATTTTTTGGGCACACCATATCTATGTCAGGACCCATCAAATGAACGCTTTGGATCATCCAAATAATGTGGGCCCACATTGTTTGGATGATCCAAAGCGTTCATTTGATGGGTCCTGACATAGATAGGGTGTGCCCAAAAAATCAGCTCCATCGGATCATCCTAACCCTTCAATCTATGGACGAACCTTCAGCTGAGGGGGCCTACCTTAAACAAATTGAAACTACAAGGGTGTATTTGTCACGTTTTAAACTATAGGGGTGGAAGTGGATGTGTCAGAAACTAGAGGGGGTGTAAATGTAATTATCCCTTTAACTTTTAACTAATAATAGAAAAAAATGTACATACTATAACTTATGTAACTCGGGTCAGGTCGGGTCGGGCCCCTTCAAACCCGGCTCGACCCGAGATTCATGCGGGCTTTTGAATGCTGAACCCGGCTCGACCCGAAACCCATGAAACCTGAACCCGACCCAGGCTATTTTCGGGTCAGGTCGATGCGGGTTGGGTAAAACCCGGCTCGAGTTGCAGCCCTAGTCAAAAGTAGAACGGGATATTTTATAAGGATTAATTCTCCGTCAACCTTCTAGATTTGCAATAAAATATAGTTAAGCCCTTCTTTTCCAAATAAATCTAAATTACCCTATCTTTAATTACCAAGTATCCTTATTTTTACACGACCAAAATGAATCTTAACATTTTCTAACAAATTGACGGTGACAACGTTCAGAGTAATCTGGCCATATTTTTGTAAAATGACTAAAATTCTTTTACAATGCCTTCAATTTTTTTTTCCAATATTCCAAATATTTTGTAATAAAAGAGTAAATGCAAGTAATTTTTTGAGTTATCCATCCAAAGAGGCCCTAAAGAATGAAGAAAATTATGTTAAAGCATGAAATTTAGTCACCGTTTGGATTGCAAGAAAAAATGTTTCTGACAGAAAATTTTTTCGAGGGAATTTAGAGGGAAATGATATGATTATCGTTACTTTACAGGGATATTATAATAAACTGAAGGTCTCTCCAAGTAAAATTTATCTATGGTTTGCCCAAATGATCTTTTACCATATGTAAAATAAAGTAGGTACTTTTAGAAATGTTTTTTCATTCCCAACTTTTCTAGAAAATTCTTGCAAACGAAACAAGGCCTAGGAAAAAAAATTCTTTTCCAAACTTTTCCAAAAGGAAAATGATATGGAGACCGTGCGTAGGACCAATGGGAGAGCCCAACAATGAGAATTTGCCATGTGTGCAAAAAATTTACCTTTTTTTTTTTTCTTCCTAAACCTAAGGTCAGTCTTACATCACCTGTGATGTTGTGGCGAGAAGCTATTTGTTTGATCCCCTGCTCGGTCATACTCTCAGTCTTCCTATGCTTCCTCAGTTTCTCTTTCCGAAAAAATCCTGGAATCCAAACAGGGCCTAAGTACATTTTTAAAATTAGAAAAAAGCAACAGCCTAGTTACAATTTGTTTTGGTCTTTATAGAGGATGTAGTTGCAAAGACAATGTAGAAGGTTAATAGGGCCTTCTTTGAAAAACAAAAAAACCCAACGTGAAGAACTTGCGTGGAGACTGACTTTTCATTCCATACGCACCAAACTTTTGTTTTTTCATACTTGTCCCTGCCTAGCAAGCCAAACCACATATACCCATCTTCTTCCTTCCATGGTTGTTTGAAGATGAAGGTATAATACTTAGCTGCTTGTGTTATGTTCGTGCTGCTTCTCGGAGAACCGCTTGTAATGGCGGTCACATGCAATCCCTTAGAACTGAGCTCATGCGCGGGGCCATCTTCACCTCGGCTCCACCCAGTAGAGAGTGTTGTAACGAGTTTCAGCAACAAAGGCCTTGCCTCTTTACGTACGTGAAGGACCGAAGCCTTGAGAGGTACATCAACTCCCCTAGCGCGAGGAAAGTAGGAATTACATGTAACACTCCATATCCCAACTGTTTTTTTCTTTTTAGAGTAAACATATCCCAACTGTCGAATCGAATTCCAAGTGACCCTTTTCTTTCCATGGTTTCCAATTTCGGTTTCGGAATGTGTCTCGACTCAGTCCTCACAGAGTTTCGGCTGAAATTTTGAAATCCTACTAAAATCCGATGAAATCAATTAAAATAATATTTTATCTCATACAAAATTTCCGCCGTAAATATTAAATAATGAAAAAAATCAAGATTTTTGCGTGACATTACTTAAATTTCGGACGAAATTTAAAATTTCAAATTTTCAGCACCGAAATCTTGAAACATTTTGAGTATACCCTATTAGATGGGAAATGATACTTTCCCCACCAAAATGGATAAAATCCCCCCTTAACGGTTTCTGTGAGAACGGTTAACTGCTTGAGGATAAATTCAACCCCTTTAACATTTTCTTTGCCTTTAAAACTTAACGAATAACGTTAAGGATCATTTCCCTTTCAGATTTCGGTTGAAATTTAAAACCATGTTTCTTTCTACCATATATCTATCTAGTATTGTGTGCTTTTGAAGCAGGTGAGGATCTTGTTTAGTATTAATGTATATATTTTTGGCTTATTTAGGAAATTTGGTGTGTTGGGGTATTAAAATGGTGTTTGATTATTCATTAATATTGTGATTTTATCTGCCATTATGAGACTGCCGTGGGAAGTGTTGGGCGTAAAATCCGGTCCGCCACAGCATAACAACGCGGGGCTAGAAGCCCCCAGACACTTGAACCAGTCGGGCCACCTCATGGCCCGATGGAGCGCCACTAGACACTCCGCTTTGTGGAGTCCGGAACCAAAAGAGCTTGGCCGAGAGGGGCCCTCGAGGCTGAGGTCCAACACCGAGTACTACCACGCGGCCTCGCTACCACCTTGGCCGAGAGGAGAGCCCTCAGTCGTTGGCCAACCACTTGCAACCGACTACAATGTGAATGCGTGAGAGAGGCAACCAAACCATTCTAGATTCCGTGTTGGGTATATAATATAACCTTATTATGTTCTAACATAAGCCCAATAAGATAATGGACCGGTGTAGTGGGCCTACTTGGGCTAGAGCCCATTAACCTATTAAAAACCTAGTGTGTGTGTGTGTGTGTGTGTGTGTGTGTGTGTATATATAGGGGCTGGAGGCAACAAACTTGGTATTCCAAACTAGAAACCTTGGGTGTAATGCTTCAAGCAACCGCTTGCTTGACCTAATTTCTCTAACCCGGTTAAAGATTAGTTCTTTAGTGGGTTAAGGATTAGTTCCTTATGTGTGTTCTGTGATAATCAAGCTACAACAATGGTTGTGAAGAACTCACTCTTTAATGGTAAGATGAGACATCTTAGGCTGAAACATGCCATATGCTGAATTATCTCAAGCACACGGGATTATCACTTTGATTGATACGAAATTGAAGAATAATAGGCCGAAGCTCTCACAAAAGGTACTGACCAAAGATCGAATATTCAAAATTGTGAGGGAGATGGGGTTAAAGAGCGTGTAGACATGTCTTGACCTACATCCAATGTATTTTGAATTTTTCGAATCTCCCTCTCTTGGCCAAGATAGGCACTTGATATGTTTCGATGATGTTTACAGTTGTTGTATGTCATTCCACATTTGATGACATGTCCTTTTTGAAAAATGTTGTACATTTTAAACTTGATGATATATCTTAACTCAAATATGGATAAGATGATTGTAACATTCCAAAAAGAAACATGAAATGGTTATTTGCAAAAGAAACTATTTGGTCTTGTTCTTTATTGAAACTTGAAAATTAGTAATGGTTCTTTGCAAAAGAAGCTATTTAGGTCTTGTTCTTTATTGAAACTTGACAATGATGCTTATGGTGAGAGTGATACTGATACTTTTTCAGCCATTTTAGAATTGTACTAAGTTCTTCTTCAGGTAGAACTAGATACTTTCGTGAATTATGAAATTGTACTAAGTTCTTCTTTAAGTAGAACTAGATACTTTCATGTTTATAATATTGGTTGGATTCATTTTTATGAAATCCATATTTGATAATTCACATGGATTGGCGAAAAAGGAGGAGCTTGTCTTGATTTGGACTTTGATGAGGATGACTTACTTGATGAGTAAATCTTCTAAAGTCATAAAGACTATGTTTTCATTTTAGTATGTATCGAGTTCACTTTTTTGTTGAACTTTATTTTGGATCTCGATGAGAATCATACCCCATGAATGAATTTATCTAAGATCGGTGGGGTTCACTTATATGTGAAACTACCATTCGTTTGAGTTTAGATTATTTTTAAAACTCTTGGTTAGTCTTAAAAGTATTCTTGTTTTCAGTTGGATTACAGTTCTTTATTGATATGGTGATATGGATGATTCAATAATTTTGTTTGGACATCACATTAACTATCTATTGGATTGTGCTATATGTAGAACATATGAGGATATTGTTGGGTATATAATATAACCCTATTATGTTCTAATATAAGCCCAATAAGATAATGGACCAGTGTAGTGGGCCTACTTGGGCTACAGCCCATTAACCTATTAAAACCCTAGTGTGTGTGTGTGTGTATGTGTGTGTATATATATATATATATATATATGAATTAGGTCAAGCAAGAGGTTGCTTGAAGCATTACACCCAAGGTATCTAGTTTGGAATACTAAGTTTGTTGATATATATAGGGGCTGGAGGTAACAAACTTGGTATTCCAAACTAGATACCTTGGGTGTAATGCTTCAAGCAACCTCTTGCTTGACCTAATTCCTCTAACATTCCGACCATGCGTCGGGCATGCAATCAACTAAAGATCATTACTTGGCAGCTGCTAGCCAGCATCTAAACACATAAGAGCTAGCTCGACGAGTGTATTGCACGGATCTGCACGGATCATTACAAGGCTTCATGCACCCGCCCCAACCCCTCGGGAAGGTGACTTCTCCAGCTTAGCATCCATTCCCGTCCGAGACGAGACTGACGACCACCCCTTTATCCCCAAGATTATAGGGACCCCAATCTCCAGAGACTTCGGGATGATGCCGCTTGAGCCTTATGACAGCTCCAATGACCCGAGGGAGCACCTGAACACTTTCAAAACCATGCATGATGTCAATCGACGGGGCAGAGGACGTCATTATGTGCCGAACCTTTCCCGCCACCCTGAAAAGGACAGAATAATCATAGTTCACATCGCTCCAACCTAGCTCTATCAAATCCTTCAAATAGCTAGGCAAGCTATTCATCGATCACTTCATGGCCAGCAAAGAACATCAGGGGACTTTGTCCCCCTTGATGGCCCCAAGCGCCAGAAAGAGAATCCTTGAAGAGTTATGTTGCCTAATACAATGCCAGAACCCTCGAGATCAAGTATCTAACCCATCCAATGGCCCTACTCGCCTTCAAGGAGGGATTGGGGCCATCATCACATCTTCGTACACGCGCCAAAAAGTACATTGACTATGAAGAATGCCCGCTCACGTAGGAAGAAACAGATGAAAACCCCCGCCTGACAACCTAGGAGAGGAGGAAAACTTGATATAGACGGAATAGCCACGCAAAGAGAAGGTGAATCCATCGGCCGACCAAAAAGTTACATCCCAATGGGCACCTCTCAATAAAGAATTCTCTCGAAAATGGACGAAGAGAACCAAGTGTGATGACCAGCCAGATTCCGTTCCGGAGGGTAGAGGGTCGACAAAAGCTAGTACTTCCAGCTCCATCACAGCTTTAAGCACGACACAGAAGAGTGCTCTCAACTAAAAGATCAGATCGAGGAAGTCATCGAATGAGGGTATCTCTAGAAATACATAACAACACATTCCCATGTCCGATCATGACATTAGCCCTCCTGTGAAGTACAGTTCGACCCCACATCTGACCCCGCACTCAACTATGAAGTGCGCTCCTCGTGCGTAATAGCCTCCCTGAATACTCCTACCCACCTCACGCGTAATAGCCTGTCTGAGTTCTTCTACAAGTACCTCACACGTAACAGCCTGTTTGAGTTCTTCTACACGCACCTCATGTGTAACGGCCTCCTTGAGTGCTCCTATGTGCCTCACGCATAAAAACCCAAGTGAGTGCTTCTACACGCACCTCATGTATAACAGCCTCCCCGAGTGCTCACACATAACAACTCGACTCAGTGCTTCTACACGCACATCATGCGTAATAGTTTCCCCAAGTTTTCCTATGTGTCTCAAGCGTAACTGCCCGGCTGAGTGCTTCTACATGCACCTCGTGCGTAATAGCCTTCCCGAGTGCTCCTATGCGCCTCACCCATAATAGCTCGGCTGAGCGGTTCTATACGCGCTTCATGCTTAACAACCTACAAAATGGGGTTAACTTAGAAATGACAAAGAGATTTCTAGGACAAGAGTTTATGGACTTGTATCACTTAGCCTCTCAGGCTTCTCGATATGAACATTTGATCAAAGAAGAGGATCAACAAAAAATTTCCTCTAATTGAAATCAAGACTCCCACAGGGACAATCATGCAATATGTTGCAATTGAAAGCCTTCGCCATGCCACTCGTGCAAATCCTCCAGTCATTCACCAGCTTCCTGTCCGAAATTGGAAATAAAGAAAGATCATCCCACCAAAAGGGTATGGAGATCAATCCAGAGGAAAGAAATCCACAGCTTTGATGTGTCAGAATCAGCCGAGCAATCAAAATCAGAAAAGAAGATAACTAATCCATAACCGAATGTCCAATCCGTTCAATCAGAAACGGATGCAAAGCTCCCGGATATCCAAACCCGCAACTCATACTCTGTTCTAGGCATGCTAGATACCCTGGAGGAAGGGACATCCCACAGTGAAGAAGAAAACCGGAATATGAAATAGGCATGCTAGATACCCTAGAGGAAGGGACATCCCATAGTGTAGAAGAAAACCGGAATATGAAATGACCTTTCTTCCGATTGGAATCCAATCCAACTAAAGAAGACTCATTGCAAAAAGTCCAAAGGAAAAAGGAAAATTTACTTCCACCTCCTTCCAATCTTTGCCAACAAGTGGGCCATTTTCCATCCAAATGAGATTAACGAGTCAACCTCCAGTGGTTTAGGAGTTGAGGAAAAGCTAGATAATAAGGAAGTATAACCAGAAGATGATAGATCTCCCGGATTACATTAAACAAGGCTTCACCTGAGTAAGGGGTCCTGCTCTAGGGTTCAAGTGTCAAACTCGTGTATTTCCTTTTCTGTTGCTTGTTTTGAGTTTGTCTTCAAGGGTACCATGACCCTTGTTGTTCTGCCCTTTTCCTTAGACATTGTTCTATGGATTGGGCAGTGGTATTGCTCCTGCTATTGTATTATCTTCCTTTATTTAATATTCTAGTAGGGGTCTATCTAACTCTAGCTTACCGGTCAAAAAAATTCCTCTAATGGAACTTATTATAGAGATCCCAAATAAGAGATTACAGTGATTAAAAGAGACTGTTTAGTGAGGGTGAATAAGAGATTATTCCACATCGATGTGAGTTTGAGTACCCTCGGAATTGCTCAATGCACGTGGTTTACATGTGATTGCGTGCATCCATAGGGATTAGTCCCACCCTAAAATTGCGTGGGGATACCCTATGTCATCAAAAGAAAAAAAATAGTGATGGCAAATCTCTTAATCAGACCAAAATTAGCATGTCTGGACTTATGGGTAATAAACCTTCTGGAAATGTTTCTGATTCGGTCAAAAAATCATTATTAAGTTGGGAAACAGTATTAACTTGATATTGCCAAGGGCGAACAAATTTTTGATCATTTACTCAAGTATAAAGTACTGGAGTTGCTAAGAGAGCATGTCATTCCCTCGATCGGTTGAAAAACTTTAAAAATAAAAGGCATTGTAGATGGCACAATTTTTTGAGTCATAATTCTAATAATTGTGTTCTTCGTAATGTCGTACAGAAATATATTACTGAAGGGAGATTGAAGTTCTCTAAGAAGGAAAAGGGGGTGTGGTTGGTTGATAAAAATCCTTTTCCATCTGTCATAGGAGTTAATAGCAGTTACTGTACTTCTTTAACTCCCACGAATACCAAGTTAGAGGATGAACCCAATTCGTCCAACAATGGGGTCAACACGGAAATGTAAAAGGAGACCAAGTTTTGGTCCTATGCCCATTAAATTATTTTCATCCATCGAATGTAGACATGACTATTCTTGGTTATGACCTAGGACAAGATAGAAAAATATCCTGCCTTGAGTGAAAAAAATAACTAGATGGATGAAAAAAATACAAAGCTGAATATGATGGGATTCTGTGTACTAGATGTAAACAAGAGGTGCAAGATGAGGTTTATGATTCCCATCCTGATCATATTATATTATATGAAGAAGTTCATGCTTCTAATCCCTATATGATCACGCATCTTAATCCTTTTACCATGAACCTTTGATTGGGCCCAACAATTGAACTGTTTAATAGATCTTTGAACAAGGTAGGCCACTATATTTTTCTTTTCCTTCCAACTTAAGAGATCAAAAATCAAGGGGCCCTTGTAATGCTCACGGTCGGGCATCATATAAAAACTCTCCAACTTAATATAGAAAATAGCAGTTGACTTTTCATTCATTAGGCATCTAACATTTATATTTTCTTATTAGTATCTGCCTATAAATTGGGTAGCAAACAAAAGCACAGATACCCATCATCTTCCTCCATCTCCTTCCCTTGTTGTTTGAAGATGAAAGTTTCTTACTTTGTTGCTTTTGTTATGTTTGTGCTTCTTCACGGCGAAGCGCCTGTTTCCATGGCGGTCACTTGTGACCCCATAGAACTGACCTCATGTGCCGGGGCCACCTTGCTCGGGGGACAACCTAGTAGAGAGTGTTGCAACAAGTACCAGCAACAAAGGCCTTGCTTCTGCACGTACCTCCAGGACCCAAGCCTTGAGAAGTATATCAACTCCCCCCTTTCGAGGAGGGCAACAAATATATGTAACACTCCATTACCTCCCTCCTGTTAAATCGATTTCCAAGGGTCCCTTTTCCTACTACAATATATGTAACTAGTATTGTGTCCTTTTGAAGTAGCAGTGCTATTGCGTCCTGTAAATGGTTGCTGGTTTAGTATTACTGTATGTTCTTTCGGCTTGTTAACAAATAAGGTGTGTTGAGGTATTAAATGGGAGATTTTATATGATATAAGCCCATAGAATCCAATATTTTTCAAAAAGTACTGTACGACTTACACTATAGGATGACCCAAACCGTCCATTTGACGGGCCACAATGTAAATATGTTGTGCGCCCAAAATCGTTTCCGTAGGATGATCCTAGCCCTCTGATCTATAGAGGAACGGATCTATAGAGGAACGGCATATTATGAAGAACTCTATATATAGATGGAGGGCTAGGATCGTCCTATGAAAATGATTTATGAGGCACAACAAAAAAATACTGAATGGACGGTTTGGATCATCCTATGGTGTAAGCCGGACAGTACTCTATGAAAAAAATATTGGGCTATACAGGCTTACACCATATAAAAACTCTTAAAATGGTGTTTGATTATTAATAAATATTGCAATTTTATCCGCCGCTATGAAACTGCCATGGGAAGATTAGAAGAACTATAAGCATTCAATCTTGCATTCCATGATAGGAACTCATCCAGAGGAAGCCTAAGTTCAATTCTGAAATGCAGTCTACGTTTCACTGGATTTTGAGAAAAGATTGTGAGCCCAAAATTGACTATTGGACTCAAAATTACGAATTAAACGTAATTTTGAGTCCAGCAATCAGTTTTGGACTCGCAATCTCTTCTCAAAATCCAAAACAAACAAGGTGTTGTAAAATTCCAATGGGGAAATATTAATTAACGTCTTGTGTTGTGCCCATTAGTTCTCTCTCACAAGCCTGAAATGCCCTAATGGTGTTGCTCAGCCCATGACCTGCCCATGCCCAATAGGTCTAAATGGTTTTCAGAAAGCCCTTTCCAAGTTTCTTATTGTTGACTTTCCTTTGTACCGACAACAAATCTATCTAATCTAATCTAATCTAATCTAACTACTATCTAGTCTAATCTAATCTAATCTAATCTAATCTATATAAAGGCAAAATGATGGGTTAAGTTCTTCTACCCTTGGCCGTTATTTCCGCTTGTCTCCCCCCTTTTGATCCACACGTCAGCATTACTCTTTTACCATTAACCCCTTTGCTAATATCTAACATCTATCTTTATGAGAAATTATTTGAGGGTAAAATCGTAATCTACATACGAAAAGTACCGACATGGGTACCTGTCTATGACAATTATGGCAAAAAACTACCAAGAAGAGGTAAAGACATATGATAATGATGAAAGAGTAACTTTAATATTACTCATGCAGGACACTTGCAAAATATTGATGGATTCCGGGCACCTGAAGAGGAACAACAATTATGGAAAGTTGAAACCCCTATCGATTGGAGGGCTAGGATCAGCTTATATCGATTGGAAGGCTAGGATCAACCAATGGAAATGGTTTTACAGGCACAACCGATTGATGTTGTGTTCCATCACATGGACGGTTTCTATAGATCGGAGGGTTCGGATCAACATATGAAAATTATCTTTGGGGCACAACCTATGTAGGAAGTGGCCCATCCAAAAGAAGTTTCTTTTCTTTTTGTCTAGGATTTACACATCAGCATTACTCTTTTACCATTAACCCCTTTTCTGATATCTAACATCTATCTCTATGAGAAATTATTTTAGGGTAAAATCGCAATCTACATATGAAAAGTACTGACACAGGGTAGGGGCTATACTGTAGACACCCCATTTTGACCGAACCCTAATAAGCGTCGGTAGGATAAAAACCCTATCAAACTAGTGTTTTAGTGTCCCAAATTTGTTCCCAAGCTAGGTTAGGGTCCCACTAGAATCCCCATAAAATTTCATCAAAATCCGTCGTGGTCTGCCTAGCAAACGGACGGCATTTGTAGAGTAGTGTAGTGTAGGAATAAGGGTGGCGATTCAGCCAGAAACGGGGGTGCGCAGGAACCTAGAAAACCAGTTCAAATTTTCCGTGGTGGGCTGTCCAGGAAGATATAGGGGTATACGGATTAATGTGTAACGTAATTAGGGGTGTATTATCCTGAACCAGGGCAATTTCGTAATTTGCGAAGATGCTTTTCTTCCCCTCCAAGTCACCATTAAGCTCTAAGCTAGGTTAGTGAGATGGTTAGGACTATGATTAGTTAGAGGGAATCTTAGTTGGTTATGTTTCTTTTGATCTTGGCCCTTGAACGAAAAAGGTAATTTGGAGGGTTGAGATCAAAGAGAGAAAAGATATTTTTGCAAAGATTTTTCCCCCCTATTTTCTACTTAGGCCCCCCTGCTAATATAATAGTTGTTATAAATGGACTAGGGAGGTGCTGTCCCTGGAAGGTGAAGGGTCAATTTATTTTGCTTGGGTTTGTCTTACCCGAGCCCCCCCCCCCCCCCCCCCCCCCATAGAACAAAAGATGGGTCGCAAATGCACTACATGGGGTTGTCTAGGTAAGGAGGGGGGGTGTGAATCCATCTTTTCCCTCTTTATATAAAAGGGAAAACCCCTATTCTCGTGGGAGGGGAGGAGGTAGCAGGCGAAAGAAAAAAAAAGAAAAAAAGAAAAAGAAAAGAGCAGAGAGGGAGAGAAAACACACACAGAGGGAGAGAAAACACAGAGAGAGAGAGAGAGAGAGAGAGGCTCGGCCATTTTCCCCTTCTCCCTTCTCCGGCGAACCCCATCCCCCACCACCTCCTTCTTCTTCTTCTTCATTTGCTTTTTCCATCCCCAAAACCCATTTTGCCCAACCCCCTTTTTACCACCATCAACCGACCAACCCCACACCCACCACCATCTTCTCCGGTGAAAAATCCCCAAATCCGACCGGATCTACCATCTTCAACCCCACCCAGATTTAACCCCATTCTCCTCCCCATAGCAGCAACCTCATTTTCACATCAAAACCCTTTCTTCTCCACCAACCCATCTCCCCGAAATCCGGTACCCCCCATTAAATCCGATCAAAACCCATCTCATTTCTTCAACCTCTCCCAACTCCGGCAAGCCACCTCCACCATTAACCCATTCCCTAAACCATCTGCAACCTACCTCCACCTTGAAACCCATTTTCTGAAAAAGCAGAGAGGGAGGGAGAGAAAAACAGAGAGGGAGAGGAGAGGAGCCACCACCATTATCTTTTTCTTCTTCTTCTTCCATCAACAACGGCCGAGCCACCTCCTTCACCGGCACCACCATCTTCTCAGGCCGGATTGCCGGAATCCGGCTAAGGTACCTCACAGCCACCCCATGCTCGCCATTTTCTCCTTCTTCTACCACCATCTCACACCCATCATTGTAGACACCCCATTTTGTTTTGTTTTAATCAACAAATAAATTAGTGTGTTAAATCCATGTGAGAACCCCCTCTATCATTGATTTATATGTTTTAGGTCATTAATATCTTGATCTGACTTTACGGATCATCAATCGGGACAAAATAAGCTAGGGTCACTTCATAGCCCGGACCCTGATTCCATTCCGAGACCCGATTTCCGTAAATCGTTAGATCAATGGCAGATCTTGACCTGGGTCTAACCATCCAAAACCACCTAACCTCTCCTCTCATCCTAACCATCCAAACCTCACCTAACCTCACCTAACCTCTCCTCTCATCCTAACCATCCAAACCTCACCTAACCTCACCTAACCTCACCTAACCACCTAACCTCACCTAACCTTACCTAACCTCACCTAACCTCACCTAACCTCCTATCCCATTCTCCTATAAATACCCTCTCATCCCACCATCCAAGAAAAAGAAGAAAAAGAACCCCTCTCTTAGAAAATTCATCCCTCTCCCTCATCTCTTCAAGGGTTCGGCCATCCTTGCCGGATCGGGTGATTTTATACGTTGGGTGATATATATCAAAAGCAGTCATTATCAAGCAAGGAATCATCTTCAAGGAATTACCATCAAAGAAAAATCAAACACAAAGTGGGTTTCCAAAGAGGTAGGCATTTATTTCAATTCTATGTAGGGTCTGTTTTCATGCATATCTTTTACTTTAAAAGAAAAACCATGTTAGGAAGCATGTAGGGTCTGTTTTCCCCCTGGTTAGCCTCTGGTTAGACCCTGGTTGCACCCAGGTTCGCTGCTGGTTGCACCCAGGTTCGATGCTGGTTGCACCCTGGTTCCCTACTGATTCGCACCCTGGTTCCCTGCTGGTTGCACCCTGGTTCCCTACTGGTTCGCACCCTGGTTCCCTACTGGTTCGCACCCTGCTTCCCTGCTGGTTGCACCCTGGTTCCCTACTGGTTCGCACCCTGGTTCGATATTGGTTCGCACCCTGGTTCCCTGCTGGTTCGCACTCTGGTTAGACCCTGGTTGCACCCAGGTTCGCTGCTGGTTGCACCCAGGTTCCCTGCTGGTTGCACCCTGGTTCCCCTGCTGGTTCGCACCCTGGTTCCCTGCTGGTTCGCACCCTGGTTCCTTGCTGGTTCGCACCCTGGTGCACCCTGGTCCGCACCCTGGTTTGTACCCTGCTTCCTCCTAGTTAGACCATGGCAAGTCTCGGGTTTGCTCCTAACTTAGACCCGACTCACTTGACCCTAACCATTAACCCAATCCAACCAAGTCATATCCCAACACAATCCGAGTCGCATGTCTGAATCCATTTGGCCGAATCTCATAAGCCCGCCCACTTTGAATTCCGAAAATTCAAACCCTTGATGATTCCAATATGCTCAATTCTTTGATGCAAATTCCCAATTCCAAAATCCCATTGCTATATCAATGTTTTTGAATCTCAAGTCCAATGCTCAAATACAAACCCGATTCCTGATCCAAATACCAAACCTGTTTTCCAAAATCCAAGCAACCTCCCCAGTGGAACTACGTGTGGCTTGATCCCCATCACGGGGTACGTAGGCAATTTGGCACTCCCAAGTTCAGTCGCACCTTTCTCTATCTTTCCCATTCCCTCACACTATTCATCATCTCGATTCATCTCGTGTCTCTCGGAACCATTGGATTATGGTTTCCGTCGTAAGGACCCTTAGAGCCCAATTTAGGAACACCGGTGTCGTGTCGTGTCCTAAGTTTTAGAGAGTCCTAGAGTTAGGAGTCCAGCCTCATCACGGACGTTTGCTATGTATAGCAACCGTGCCATAGGTCTAGTTACACTAGTCACCCAATCTTTCCCTAGGACAAGCCTAGTAAACTAGGATGTAGGCAAACCTGCATTAGTCTAAGGGACCATTTGCATTTAGATGAGAATCATATAGCATCTTAGATGAAATCCTAAGATAATAAAATCCTCAACTTGAATTAAATAACTTCTCCTAAAACTGTTGAAACAGTCAATCCCGTCTAGGTCGGTGTCCTAGTTGAGTTAGGCATAAGTAGCTTAGCTTAGGTGCACCGAACTACGTCGACTCTGATCCCAGTAAGGCTTGGGTACGTAGGCAGCTTGGATGTCTGATGGCATACCACCCGCGAGTCGGCACCACAAACAAATTGTGGTGTTTTGTATATTAATTTTCTTGTAAATGCTTAATCAAATCATTTAGGGCTTTCCATGAAATTAGAATTCTAGGAGAACTTTCACTTAGATTGAATCCAGACAAATTAATAAATCAAGATACACATCTAGGATTCACATTGAAATTAGATCATAGGATGCATATCACTTAGTTCGCACATTAACATAGAGTTGAATGAGCCATTTAAAATAAATTTAAAAGAGTTAGCTTTTGGAATCGAAGACCGATTATCGGGCAAGAATGGTGCATGTGGCGGATAACTCCCCATACCTTCCATTCTCGTAACCAGGTAGCGAGTCTAGATTTCTGGTTAATTTCGGGTCCTAGATCCCACATCTAGGTGGCGACTCTGTCATTCTCTTTCGTGTGGAGTTCGGATTGCCTTAGTGATCCCAAGTTCACATGAAAGATGAATTCAAATCAATATTAAAATGCACACGCCAATCACGTGGATACGAGATACCAAGAGAAGAGAGCGCGGCGGCTCGCCCCACGCCCCTCTCGCGGGATCAGGGTACCACAGTCTGGCGACTCTGCTGGGGACCACCTAACTTCATTAAAATTTCAAAAGATAATTCATTTGAATTTAATTTAACTGGCTCATAAAAACTCTATACTTGTTAGATTAGTTTGTCTTGTTTTATTTTCTCATCACATTTTACTCGAACTTAACCTAACAAAACCTGAGGGCATCATAGATTGCGCAAACATATTGCACACACTTACATCACTTGCATCTAAACTCTTGCATCTCACGTGCACACACGTCCTATTTTAGGAACCCGGAGTGTTATCTAGCATGGTTGACTGGGATTTCATCACCTGGTGCCTCTGTGCTAGAGAAGCATTCCACCCTTAGCCTAGTACCTTTATGGTACGTAAACGGATCTCTTGTTCACGTACTGATACGCCGGACACTGGTACAGTATATCGAACAGGGATTCGCGCTAAGGGAACTCTTGGCCTTACCCCTAGATTAACCCACACATGCATGTAGTATACGAACACATGTGCATCATGTGTGTGAGCCTAGTTTAGGATATCCTACCCATTGGTGTCTAGATTAGGCCGTGGTCCATCTTCCAATGGTCACGATCGGTCCTTAGATACACGAACAAAGTCATGAGTCGAGATTCTCTCTCCACTCCGATAGATTAGGATTAGGGTTGATGCCTTCAGGTAACACTGATAAAATGTGAAAAAAAAAAAAAAAAAAAAATTTCCCTTTGGGTTAGGATATAAATCCCATAATTTTCAAAGATCTCATAGGATTAGTCATTCATGATCTATCCGTTGAAAGCAATCTTATGCTATCTCATCTAATCTTTTGATCGTGCGTCTTTCGTTCTTCTGTCATACGATTCGATCGTATCTTCATGCCATCCCCTAACTGGCAGATGCAGAATCTCACAATCTTTCGATTATGCGTTCTCATGATCTGATCATGCCTGGTCCAGATAATCCAATCTTGCTTGTACCCCTGGTCTGTTCCTCCTCTAGGGGCTACCTTTTTCAAGATTATTTTGCTAAGTCCTTCAGAGTTCACTCTCAGAATCATTGAGCTAGGGGCATTTCCCTATGCGAATCAGTCATCATTGTCCAAAATTGAAAGTATCAGCCATGATGATGTTCAGAACGAACCAGCCTTCGCCGAGCCTTCAACGCCAAACAGTTGCAGCAGTTAAAGTTTTAGTCACTTACTATTTTATGTTGAGTCAGTCATCATGGTCAGTATAATTGTTGAGTCCGGTCTTACAATTCAAGGTCAATGCCTAGTCCAGGCAAGTTATCTTTTGATTTTTCTATTTTAGGGTCGTGAATCCTGAGCATGTTCAGAATAGGTTGTCAGATGTAAGAACTTTCTCTTTAAATGAAATTGGAAGTCCCAATAATTCACTTGTGTCCGTTTCTTAAGTGTGCTTCTGATCTTAAAATAAGACTCCCTCCTCAAATGAGGACAAAATTGACGAAACTCCACTTGAGTCACAACGATTACTTGAACAAGAGGAGGAGCGCCAATCTCAGCCTTTCAAAGATGAAATTGAAGTGGTAAACACTGGCACTGAAACCTTGATCCAGTAAATGCCGATTGAAAATACATTACCCTCTAAAGAGTGTGAAGAGTTGGTAAACCCATTTTGAGGATAAAAAGATGGTCCGGTAAGCGTTACCATTAATGCCAAGAGAAAGACCCAGATAGAAGGTTCAAGAAAGAATGAAGTGAATATCATATGCTATGCAAGGGGCATGGAGTGGAAACAACTTTCATATTTCCAATCAATAACCTTGGTTCTCAAACTCATAGCATGAAGCCAACAAATTCAAGATAAGAAGTTCAAGAGCAAGCATTGAAAAGTGATTATCGGATATCAAGAGTTACAAATCCATAGATGGAGGATGTCAAAGAACAAGTTTCGCTCTATGAAAGTCGAAATCGCGTATTAGAATCTTGAAAGAAGAAGATCAATTATCTCTTACCTGGAAATGCCGTCAAACTCCGAAAAAAAAAAGAAAAAAAAATAATAAAAAATAAATAATCAGTACCAGAGGGACTCTAGTAAGCTAGATCGACTCCCAATCTGAACATCGAAAGGCCTCCTTTGGCCGATAAATCCCAAAATCAGAACCCAATGTCAAAACAAATACCTGTTTGCAAACCCTTTGAGCCTGAATGAAATTTTCTTGAAAACCCATCAAACTAGGGGCATTCGCCCCGAACTACGCGAGACCTGATCCCTACACTGGGGTACGTAGGCAGCTCGGTTAAACTGAGTTCGGTCAATTCAAAAAAGAAAAGCAATTCAATCGATCCAAAAAAAAAAGAAATTCAATCCTTTCAGAAAAAAGGGGGACAACTTCCAAAAGAAGAGAAGTCAATTATTCCAGAAAGAAAAGAAAAATGAAAAATCAATTAACCTTCAAGTAATCTATCTTCAAACTAGGGGCATTCGCCCTAAACTACACACGACCTGATTCCTACCTTGGGATATGTAGGCAACATGTTCACAGGTTCGGTCGAAATCTTTGTTGAACCTTAAGCCATTCTTTGAAAAGCCCTATCCTACCTATAAAGTCCTTCCGGTGTTCAGAACTAATGATCTAGGTCCCGAAACACAAAAAGAAAAAAAATGATGATGAATAAAAAAATGGAGTTTGAAGATCTGCTAGACTGAAAACCTGAAAGGGCGGTTTAGGCAAAATTTAAGATCATTCCCCTGCTAAGTTGAAAACCCGAAAGGGCGGCTGTAGACACCCCATTTTGTTTTGTTTTAATCAATAAATAAATTAGTGTGTTAAATCCATGTGAGAACCCCCTCTATCATTGATTTATATGTTTTAGGTCATTAATATCTTGATCTGACTTTACGGATCATCAATCGGGACAAAATAAGCTAGGGTCACTTCATAGCCCGGACCCTGATTCCATTCCGAGACCCGATTTCCGTAAATCGTTAGATCAATGGCAGATCATGACCTGGTCTAACCATCCAAAACCACCTAACCTCTCCTCTCATCCTAACCATTCAAACCTCACCTAACCTCACCTAACCTCTCCTCCCATCATAACCATCCAAACCTCACCTAACCTCACCTAACCTCACCTAACATCACCTAACCTCACCTAACCTCACCTAACCTCACCTAACCTCCTATCCCATTCTCCTATAAATACCCTCTCATCTCACCAAAGAAAAGGAGGAAAAAAAAGAAAAGAGGAGAGAACCCCTCTCTTAGAAAATTCAAGCCCTCTCTCTAGACCAAATCCCTCTTCTCCATAAGTTTGCATGGAATATCGTCTACAAAAAGGTATGTCTTTTGGAATTTTATTTTCTTTTCTATATTTGTAGGATTGAGTGTTGTTTTGCGTATATTTTGGTTGATGTCATGTTTAATTTTGTACTAGTTTGGCCTTGGTCATGTTCTCACTTATGCTAAATATAATTAATGTGTTAGGGTCATTAGAACCTATTTGCAATGGGATGTTGAAATCATTGGCTTGTTAGGGAATTTAGATTTCTTTTGGGAAAACAATTCATTAAAAATTTTGAACATTTACAAGAAAGAAAACTTGAATTTTACATGAATTATCAAAACCCATTTAATTTGGCTTACAAAACCTCCATCTTTCAATTGATAACAACAGCCCCCACTCCAATTTGATAACAACAGCCCCCACTCAATCTCAAGAACCCAATATTCATACCCCACCTTGCCAAGTAGATAAAAACAACCCCTTTTTCAAACATCCCATTTGAATCTAATCTCAGGCCCATTCAAGCCATTTTTCATATTCACCGTCTTTTAATCACTAAAAAAATAAGAACTATCAAAAGAAAACATGGGGGTGCCAATATCATTCCCGTCATAGTGCTAGCTGTTAGACTTTAAACAGATTTTTCGACCTCTAAACAACAGAATCGTGGGAAATGGTTAACTACAAAGTCGTAGATATTTTCGTGCCGTTTCCAACGAGTATTCGTGCTAGATCAGACAGCGAGCGGTTAAAAAGTTAAGTCCAAAATGGTTGCGGCACACCTTTAGGCATTTCCAGTTTAATGTTGCTGTCCTTTTGTTTGCAACACAAATTCGAACCTCTAAATCACAGATTTACAAACAATGGAGAACTACAAAGTTGTAGCCCTATAAAAGATCTTTCCAACGCATGTTTGTACGTTGAATTTGGCCAAGCGGTTAAAGAGTTACGACAGTTTTAGTGGGCTGCATTTGTCAGATCTTTTAATGGTCAATGGTTTGTCGAATTTGTGCAATTGTCAAAACTTGGTTGTGTTAACGTCATTTTCCAAACCAAAATCGAAAGACATTAATCTAAAGTACATCCAACCTAAAATTAACAAAACTAAAATTCACCCATTTAAAATCCACTGATAAAAATCCGTTAAAAGCCATTAACCAAAAGACCACTAAAAATTTCAAATGAAACTAAAACCTTCTAAATAAACAACTTTAAAAGCTACCAAACACACTAAATACCTTCAGATAATAAAAGCTTCAAGAAAACTCTAAAAGTTTCCACAAACCCAAAAGAATTCGAGATTCCCAAGAGCCGGTGGATTCAAAATTCCTTTAGGAACCCTTAGAGCCCAATTTAGGAACACTGGTGTCGTGTCGTGTCGTGTCCTAAGTTTTAGGGAGTCTTAGGTTTTAGGGAGTCCTAGAGTCAGGAGTCCGGCCTCATCACGGACGCTTGCTATGTATAGCAACCGTGCCATAGGTCTAGTTACACTAGTCACCCAATCTTTCCCTAGGACAAGCCTAGTAAACTAGGATGTAAGGCAAACCTGCATTAGTCTAAGGGACCATTTGCATTTAGATGAGAATCATATAGCATCTTAGATGAAATCTTAAGATAATAAAATCCTCAACTTGAATTAAATAACTTCTCCTAAAACTGTTGAAACAGTCAATCTCGTCTAGGTCGGTGTCCTAGTTGAGTTAGGCATAAGTAGCTTAGCTTAGGTGCACCGAACTACGTCGACTCTGATCCCAGTGAGGCTTGGGTACGTAGGCAGCCTGGATGTCTGATGGCATACCACCCGCGAGTCGGCACCACAAACAAATTGTGGTGTTTTGTATATTAATTTTCTTGTAAATGCTTAATCAAATCACTTAGGATTTTCCATGAAATTAGAATTCTAGGAGAACTTTCACTTAGATTGAATCCAGACAAATTAATAAATCAAGATACACATCTAGGATTCACATTGAAATTAGATCATAGGATGCATGCCACTTAGTTCGCACATTAACATAGAGTTGAATGAGCCATTTAAAATAAATTTAAAAGAGTTAGCTTTTGGAATCGAAGACCGATTATCGGGCAGGAATGGTGCATGTGGTGGATAACTCCCCATACCTTCCATTCTCGTAACCAGGTAGCGAGTCTAGATTTCTGGTTAATTTCGGGTCCTAGATCCCACATCTAGGTGGCGACTCTGTCAGTCTCTTTCGTGTGGAATTCGGATTGCCTTAGTGATCCCAAGTTCACATGAAAGACGAATTCAAATCAATAATTAAATGCACACGCCAATCGCGTGGGTACGGGAGACCAAGAGAGAGAGCGCGGCGGCTCGCGCCCCACCCCTCTCGCGGGATCAGGTACCACAGTCTGGCGACTCTGCTGGGGACCACCTAACTTCATTAAAATTTCAAAAGATAATTCATTTGAATTTAATTTAACTGGCTCATAAAAACTCTATACTTGTTAGATTAGTTTGTCTTGTTTTATTTTCTCATCACATTTTACTCGAACTTAACCTAACAAAACCTGAGGGCATCATAGATTGCGCAAACATATTGCACACACTTACATCACTTGCATCTAAACTCTTGCATCTCACGTGCACACACGTCCTATTTTAGGAACCCGGAGTGTTATCTAGCATGGTTGACTGGGATTTCATCACCTGGTGCCTCTGTGCTATAGAAGCATTCCACCCTTAGCCTAGTACCTTTATGGTACGTAAACGGATCTCTTGTTCACGTACTGATACGCCGGACACTGGTACAGTATATCGAACAGGGATTCGCGCTAAGGGAACTCTTGGCCTTAACCCTAGATTAACCCACACATGCATGTAGTATACGAACACATGTGCATCATGTGTGTGAGCCTAGTTTAGGATATCCTACCCATTGGTGTCTAGATTAGGCCGTGGTCCATCTTCCAATGGTCACGATCGGTCCTTAGATACACGAACAAAGTCATGAGTCGAGATTCTCTCTCCACTCCGATAGATTAGGATTAGGGTTGATGCCTTCAGGTAACACTGATAAAATGTGAAAAAAAAAAAAAAAAAAAAATTCCCTTTGGGTTAGGATATAAATCCCATAATTTTCAAAGATCTCATAGGATTAGTCATTCATGATCTATCCGTTGAAAGCAATCTTATGCTATCTCATCTAATCTTTTGATCGTGCGTCTTTCGTTCTTCTGTCATACGATTCGATCGTATCTTCATGCCATCCCCTAACTGGCAGATGCAGAATCTCACAATCTTTCGATTATGCGTTCTCATGATCTGATCATGCCTGGTCCAGATAATCCAATCTTGCTTGTACCCCTGGTCTGTTCCTCCTCTAGGGGCTACCTTTTTCAAGATTATTTTGCTAAGTCCTTCAGAGTTCACTCTCAGAATCATTGAGCTAGGGGCATTTCCCTATGCGAATCAGTCATCATTGTCCAAAATTGAAAGTATCAGCCATGATGATGTTCAGAACGAACCAGCCTTCGCCGAGCCTTCAACGCCAAACAGTTGCAGCAGTTAAAGTTTTAGTCACTTACTATTTTATGTTGAGTCAGTCATCATGGTCAGTATAATTGTTGAGTCCGGTCTTACAGTTAAAGGTCAATGCCTAGTCCAGGCAAGTTATCTTCTGTTTCTCTTTCTTATTTAGAGTTGTGAATCGTGAGCATGTTCAGGATAGGTCGTCTGATGTAATAGCTTTTCTTTAAATAAAATTTCAGTCAGTTCCAAAAAGTTCACTTGTGTCTGTTCTTAAGTGTGCTTCTGATCTTAAAATAAGACTCCCTCCTCAAATGAGGACAAAATTGACGAAACTCCACTTGAGTCACAGCAATTACTTGAACGAGAGGAGGAGCGCCAATCCCAACCTTTCAAAGATGAAATTAAAATGATAAACACTGGCACTGAAACTTTGATTCAGTGAATGCCGATTGAAAATACATTACCCTCTAAAGAGTGTGAAGAATTGATAAAATTATTTCAAGAATAAGAAGATTGTCTAGAAAAGCTACAACCGATACCAGGGGCAAGACATAGATGGAAAGCTCAAAGAAAATGAAGAAAGTGAGAAGATATATGCTATACAAGGGGCATAGAGTGGAAACAACTTTCATATTTCCAATCAATGACCTTGGTTCTCAAATTCATAAAGCCAACAAATTCAAGATGAAAAGTTCAAAAGCAAACAATGAAAAGTGATCATCAGATATCGAGAGTACGAATCCATAGATGGAGGATGTCAAAGAACAAGTTTCGCTCTATGAAAGTCAAAAGCACGTATTAGAATCTTGAAAGAAGAAGATCCATTATCTCTTACCTGGAAATGCCGTCAAACTCCGCGAAAAAAAAAAAACAAAAGAGAAAAAAAAAATAATCAGTACCAGAGGGACTCTAGTAACCTAGATCGATTCCCAATCTGAACATCGAAAGGCCTCCTTTGGCCGATTAAATCCCAAAATCAAAACCCAATGTCAAAAGAATACCGATTTGCAAACCCTTCGAGCCTAAATCAAATTTTCTTGAAAACCCATCAAACTTGGGGCATTCCCCCGAACTACGCGAGACCTGATCCCTATACTGGGGTACGTAGGCAACTCGGTTGAACCGAGTTCGGTCGATTCAAAAAGGAAAAGAAATTCAATCCTTTCAAAAAAAAAAGAGAGGGACAAGCTCCAAAAGAAGAGAAGTTAATTGTTCCAGAAAGAAAAGAAAAAAGGAAAAAAAAATCAAACAATTTATCTTCAAACTAGGGGCATTCGCCCTGAACTACACACGACCTGATTCCTACCTTGGGATATGTAGGCGACCTGTTCACAGGTTCGGTCGAAATCTTTGTTGAGCCTTAAGCCATTCTTTGAAAAGCCCTATCCTACCTATAAAAGTCCTTCTGGTGTTCAGAACTAATGAGCTAGGTCCTGAGATACAATAAAAAAATGAAATGATGATGAATAAGAAAAATAACGGAGTTTGAAGATCTGCTAGACTGAAAACCTGAAAGGGCGGTCTAGGCAAAATTTAAGATCATTCCCCTGCTAAGTTGAAAACCCGAAAGGGCGGCTTAGGCAAAAGCTAAGGGGATAGCCTGCTGGATCGAAAACCTAGAAAGGTGGTTCAGGCAAAAGTTAAGGCTAGCGCGGTCCGCCAAGTTAAAAACCCTGAAGAGGTGACTTGGTCACGGTAAGAGAATCAGTATAAGAAGGCAACAGCCGGTATCAAGACTGAAGATCAACTGAAGTTCAAGCAAATTCAAGTGATATCCTCAAAACTGGGGGCATTGAAGCTAAGCAATCTTAGGGGTCGTAATTAAATTCTTGAGGCATTACTGTTTCGAGGAAGAAGTCCGGTGTTTACCAATTGAAAAACTATTCCTTGAAAGGATAGACTTACCAAACAAAACATTAACTAAGTCAGAAGCATCACTATGTTTGTCAGTATAGTCAGTCAATCTTTATTATTCTAAGTTCACTCCTTCAGGGCTGCTCAATCCTTTGAGTAGTGCCTTTCATCTAAGTTTTCTCTTTAGAAAGAGTCAATTGTCGTTCCTATGTCCAAATGATGTAACTGTCTTGGTGAAGGAGGCCAGGCCTAGGCAGCTCCCTGCAATTATACCTGAAAGAGCTCGAGAATTTAGTCAAACAACTTCATTTCAAAGAAGATCAGCTCAGAAAAATTCAGAAGTAGAAACATCAGAAAGCCCAGCTTCCGTAAAAAGATCATACCCCAGGAAGGCACCTTAAGCTTGGAAGAACCTCAGATGCAATGGTGGTTGAGCCAATTTCTCAGAAAGATGAACCATTCAAATTCATAATTCCCTTCCGGTTAGTTATCCTGGTCAAGAAATGTTTATCTAAACACCTGTCAAGAAGCAGATCCCGCTTTTCCATGTTAATATCCAAGAGAGTCGTTGTTCTAAATTACCAATCTCAAATGTCTTGTTCAAGGTTTCAGTTATCAAAATCCCCAGAAGACAAGACCAGCAGTCTCTTTGAGAAAAATCTTGTTGAAGTTTCATAAAAATGTTCCTAATCCATTCTTGCTAGTAATGGTTCTTCGTTCCAAAGGTTTGCCGTTTCATCATTCGTCAAAGTCCTAGTTTCCAACATCTTTGTCGGGCACGATCCATAATATCCCCGATTTCATTGAGTTCAAAAAAATAAAAAATTCATCAAATCCAATCTTACGTCAAATTCAAGTTCATGGAAAATCTCTAAATTCTTCGAGCCCGTTTGTGAACGGTACCTCTTTTCTCGAGCCCATTTGCAAATGGCCTCGTCTTCTCCTTGAGCCCGTTTGTGAACGGTGCCTCATCTCTCGAGTCCATTTGTGAATGGTTTCGTCTTCTCCTTGAGCCCATTTGTGAACGGTGCCTCATTTTCTGAGTTCATTTATGAATGGTCTCATGTCCTCCTTGAGCCCGTTTGTGGACGGTGCCTCATTTCTCAAAAAATCAAAAATTCATCAAATCCAATCCCCAATTCAAAAAATCCAATCCTACGTCAAATTCAAATTCATAAAAATCTCTAAATTTTTCATTGTTGAATTCATCAATCAAAGCTATCTTGTGTCGTCGAGCCCGTTTGTGAACGGTGCCTCATTTCTCGAGCCCATTTGTGAATGGTCTCGTCTTCTCCTTGAGCCCGTTTGCGGACGGTACCTCATTTCCCAAAAATAAAAATTCATCAAATCCAAATCCTTAATTAAAAAAAAATCCAATTCTACGTCGAATTCAAATTCATGAAAACCTCTAAATTCTTTGAGCCCGTTTGTGAACGGTGCCTCTTTTCTCGAGGCCATTTGTGAATGGTCTCGTCTTTTCCTTGAGCCCGTTTGCGGACGGTACCTCATTTCTCAAAAATAAAAAAAATTCATCAAATCCAATCCCCGATTCAAACAAATCCAATCTTACGTCAAATTCAAGTTCATGAAAAATCTCATGTCCTCTTTAAGCCCTTTTGTGAAAGGTGCATCATTTCTCGAGTCCATTTGTGAATGGTCTCGTCTTCTCCTTGAACCCGTTTGTGAACAGGTTTCTCATTCTCTGAGTCCATTTGTGAATGGTCTCATGTCCTCTTTGAGCCGCCCGTTTGTGAACGGTGCCTCTTTTCTCGAGGCCATTTGTGAATGGTCTCATCTTCTCCTTGAGCCCGTTTGCGGACGGTACCTCATTTTCCAAAAATAAAAAAAAATTATCAAATCCAAATCCTTAATTAAATAAAAAATAAAAAATCCAATCCTACGTCAAATTCAAGTTCATAAAAAATCTCTAAATTCTTCGAGCCCGTTTGTGAACGGGGGCCGCCTCATTTCTCGAGTCCATTTGTGAATGGTCTCGTCTTCTTCTTGAACCCGTTTGTGAACGGTGTCTCATTTTTTGAGTCCATTTGTGAATGGTCTCATGTCCTCCTTGAGCCCGTTTGTGAACAGGTGTCTCATTCTCTGAGTCCATTTGTGAATGGTCTCATCTTCTCCTTGAGCCCGTTTGTGAACGGTGCCTCATTTTCTGAGTCCATTTGTGAATGGTCTCGTGTCCTCTTTGAGCCCGTTTGTGAACGGTGCCTCATTTCTCGAGTCCATTTGTGAATGGTCTTGTCTTCTCCTTGAGCCCGTTTGTGAACGGTGCCTCATTTCTCGAATCCATTTGTGAATGGTCTTGTCTTCTCCTTGAGCCCGTTTGTGAACGGTGCCTCATTTCTCGAATCCATTTGTGAATGGTCTCGTCTTCTCCTTGAGCCTGTTTGTGAATGGTGCCTCATTTCTCGAGTCCATTTGTGAATGGTCTTGTCTTCTCCTTGAGCCCGTTTGTGAACGGTGCCTCTTTTCTCGAATCCATTTGTGAATGGTATCTTCCTCCTTGAGCCCGTTTGTGAACGGTGCCTCATTTCTCGAGTCCATTTGTGAATGGTCTTGTCTTCTCCTTGAGCCCGTTTGTGAACGGTGCCTCTTTTCTCGAGTCCATTTGTGAATGGTTTTCTATCCTCCTTGAGGCCGTTTGTGAACGGTGCCTCATTATCCAAGTCCATTTGGGAATGCTTCTTATCCTCGTTGAACCCGCTTGTGAGCGGCGTCTCATCTCCTTCTAAAAACTGTTTGAGAGCGATCTTTGTCCTTTCCCTTCAGAATCCATTCGAAAATGATATCTCATTCTCTAATTGCCCGTTTGTGAACGGCGCCGCATCGAGTTTTTATTATTATTCAAGTTCTAGGGTTTCATCTAAGGTTTTGCATTATGTTAAGGTGCGTTGTGTCTAGAGAGTCCTTTGTCGATTAAAACTACGCAAAATGGTTCTGTCATTTTTAACTTTGGTATTCAATGACTACGTCATCTCTACCAAAGAGGGGCATCTGTAGACACCCCATTTTGTTTTGTTTTAATCAATAAATAAATTAGTGTGTTAAATCCATGTGAGAACCCCCTCTATCATTGATTTATATGTTTTAGGTCATTAATATCTTGATCTGACTTTACGGATCATCAATCGGGACAAAATAAGCTAGGGTCACTTCATAGCCCGGACCCTGATTCCATTCCGAGACCCGATTTCCGTAAATCGTTAGATCAATGGCAGATCATGACCTGGTCTAACCATCCAAAACCACCTAACCTCTCCTCTCATCCTAACCATTCAAACCTCACCTAACCTCACCTAACCTCTCCTCCCATCATAACCATCCAAACCTCACCTAACCTCACCTAACCTCACCTAACATCACCTAACCTCACCTAACCTCACCTAACCTCACCTAACCTCCTATCCCATTCTCCTATAAATACCCTCTCATCTCACCAAAGAAAAGGAGGAAAAAAAAGAAAAGAGGAGAGAACCCCTCTCTTAGAAAATTCAAGCCCTCTCTCTAGACCAAATCCCTCTTCTCCATAAGTTTGCATGGAATATCGTCTACAAAAAGGTATGTCTTTTGGAATTTTATTTTCTTTTCTATATTTGTAGGATTGAGTGTTGTTTTGCGTATATTTTGGTTGATGTCATGTTTAATTTTGTACTAGTTTGGCCTTGGTCATGTTCTCACTTATGCTAAATATAATTAATGTGTTAGGGTCATTAGAACCTATTTGCAATGGGATGTTGAAATCATTGGCTTGTTAGGGAATTTAGATTTCTTTTGGGAAAACAATTCATTAAAAATTTTGAACATTTACAAGAAAGAAAACTTGAATTTTACATGAATTATCAAAACCCATTTAATTTGGCTTACAAAACCTCCATCTTTCAATTGATAACAACAGCCCCCACTCCAATTTGATAACAACAGCCCCCACTCAATCTCAAGAACCCAATATTCATACCCCACCTTGCCAAGTAGATAAAAACAACCCCTTTTTCAAACATCCCATTTGAATCTAATCTCAGGCCCATTCAAGCCATTTTTCATATTCACCGTCTTTTAATCACTAAAAAAATAAGAACTATCAAAAGAAAACATGGGGGTGCCAATATCATTCCCGTCATAGTGCTAGCTGTTAGACTTTAAACAGATTTTTCGACCTCTAAACAACAGAATCGTGGGAAATGGTTAACTACAAAGTCGTAGATATTTTCGTGCCGTTTCCAACGAGTATTCGTGCTAGATCAGACAGCGAGCGGTTAAAAAGTTAAGTCCAAAATGGTTGCGGCACACCTTTAGGCATTTCCAGTTTAATGTTGCTGTCCTTTTGTTTGCAACACAAATTCGAACCTCTAAATCACAGATTTACAAACAATGGAGAACTACAAAGTTGTAGCCCTATAAAAGATCTTTCCAACGCATGTTTGTACGTTGAATTTGGCCAAGCGGTTAAAGAGTTACGACAGTTTTAGTGGGCTGCATTTGTCAGATCTTTTAATGGTCAATGGTTTGTCGAATTTGTGCAATTGTCAAAACTTGGTTGTGTTAACGTCATTTTCCAAACCAAAATCGAAAGACATTAATCTAAAGTACATCCAACCTAAAATTAACAAAACTAAAATTCACCCATTTAAAATCCACTGATAAAAATCCGTTAAAAGCCATTAACCAAAAGACCACTAAAAATTTCAAATGAAACTAAAACCTTCTAAATAAACAACTTTAAAAGCTACCAAACACACTAAATACCTTCAGATAATAAAAGCTTCAAGAAAACTCTAAAAGTTTCCACAAACCCAAAAGAATTCGAGATTCCCAAGAGCCGGTGGATTCAAAATTCCTTTAGGAACCCTTAGAGCCCAATTTAGGAACACTGGTGTCGTGTCGTGTCGTGTCCTAAGTTTTAGGGAGTCTTAGGTTTTAGGGAGTCCTAGAGTCAGGAGTCCGGCCTCATCACGGACGCTTGCTATGTATAGCAACCGTGCCATAGGTCTAGTTACACTAGTCACCCAATCTTTCCCTAGGACAAGCCTAGTAAACTAGGATGTAAGGCAAACCTGCATTAGTCTAAGGGACCATTTGCATTTAGATGAGAATCATATAGCATCTTAGATGAAATCTTAAGATAATAAAATCCTCAACTTGAATTAAATAACTTCTCCTAAAACTGTTGAAACAGTCAATCTCGTCTAGGTCGGTGTCCTAGTTGAGTTAGGCATAAGTAGCTTAGCTTAGGTGCACCGAACTACGTCGACTCTGATCCCAGTGAGGCTTGGGTACGTAGGCAGCCTGGATGTCTGATGGCATACCACCCGCGAGTCGGCACCACAAACAAATTGTGGTGTTTTGTATATTAATTTTCTTGTAAATGCTTAATCAAATCACTTAGGATTTTCCATGAAATTAGAATTCTAGGAGAACTTTCACTTAGATTGAATCCAGACAAATTAATAAATCAAGATACACATCTAGGATTCACATTGAAATTAGATCATAGGATGCATGCCACTTAGTTCGCACATTAACATAGAGTTGAATGAGCCATTTAAAATAAATTTAAAAGAGTTAGCTTTTGGAATCGAAGACCGATTATCGGGCAGGAATGGTGCATGTGGTGGATAACTCCCCATACCTTCCATTCTCGTAACCAGGTAGCGAGTCTAGATTTCTGGTTAATTTCGGGTCCTAGATCCCACATCTAGGTGGCGACTCTGTCAGTCTCTTTCGTGTGGAATTCGGATTGCCTTAGTGATCCCAAGTTCACATGAAAGACGAATTCAAATCAATAATTAAATGCACACGCCAATCGCGTGGGTACGGGAGACCAAGAGAGAGAGCGCGGCGGCTCGCGCCCCACCCCTCTCGCGGGATCAGGTACCACAGCGGCTTAGGCAAAAGCTAAGGGGATAGCCTGCTGAATCGAAAACCTAGAAGGGCGGTTCAGGCAAAAGTTAAGGCTAGCACGGTCCGCCAAGTTAAAAACCCTGAAGAGGTGACTTGGTCACGGTAAGAGAATCATTATAAGAAGGCTACAGCCGGTATCAAGACTGAAGATCAACTGAAGTTCAAGCAAATTTATAAGAAGGCTACAGCCGGTATCAAGACTGAGGATCAACCGAAGTTCAAGCAAATTCAAATGACATCCTCAAAACTGGGGGCATTGAAGCTAAGCAATCTTAGGGGTCGTAATTAAATCCTTGAAGCATTACTGTTTTAAGGAAAAAGTCCAGTGTTTACCAATTGAAAAAAAATTCCTCGAAAGGATGGACTTACCAAATAAAATGTTAACTAAGTCAGAAGCATTACCGTGTCTGTCTGTGTAGTTAGTCAATCTTTGTCATTCTATGTTCACTCCTTCAGAGCTGCTCAATCCTTTGACTAGTGTCTTTCATCTAAGTTTTCTCTTTAAAAGGAGTCAATCGTCATCCATATGTCCAAATGATGCAACTGTCTCGGTGAAGGAGGCCCGACCTCGTCAGCTCCCTGCGATTGTACCTGAAAGAGTTCGAGAATCTAGTCAAACAGCTACATTTCAAAGAAGATCAACTCAGAAGAATTCAGAAGTAGAAACATCAGAAAGCCCAGCTTCCATAAAAATGTCATACCCCAGGAAGGCATCTTAAGCTTGGAAGAGCTTCAGATGCAATGATGGTCGACCCAATTTCTCAGAAAGATGAACCGTTAAAATTCAGAATTTCCTTCCAGTTAGTTTGGTTATATCCAAGAGAGCCGTTGTTCTAGATTACCAATTTCAAGTGTCTTGTTCAAGGTTTCAGTTATCCAAATCCCCAAAGACAAGACCAGCAGTCTCTTTGAGAAAAATCTTGTTGAAGTTTCATAAAAGTGTTTCTGATCCATTCTTGTTAGTAATGGTTCTTCGTTCCTAAGGTTTGCCGTTTCATCATTCGTCAAAGTCCTAGTTTCCGATATCTTTGTCAGGCACGATCTATAATATCCCCGATTTCATTGAGTTCAAAAAAAAAAAAATCCAAAATTCATCAAATCCAAAAAAAAATAAAAAATCCAAAATTCATCAAATCCAATTCTACGTCAAATTCAAATTCCCAAAATTCATCAAATCTAATTCTACGTCAAATTCAAATTCCCCAAATTCATCAAATCCAATTCTACGTCAAATTCAAATTCATGAAAAATCTCCAAATTCTTCATTGTCAAATTCATTAATTCATCTCAACCGAAGTTGAAGCCGTAAAAATACGGTATTTCATTCTGAGTCCATTCAAAAATGTTCTCTTATTCTCTTTGAGCATCATACAAATATGATACCTCATTTCCTTGGAACTCCGTAAAAATACGGTATTCCATTCTGTTCTGAGTCCATTCAAAAATGTTCTCTTATTCTCTTTGAGCATCATACAAATATGATACCTCATTTCCTTGGAAGCCGTACAAATACGGTATTTCATTTCGAGTCCATACAACTATGGTCTCTTATTCTCTTTGAGCATCATACAAATATGATGTCTCATTTCCTTGGAAGCCGTACAAATACGGTATTTCATTCTGAGTTCATTCAAAAATGTTCTCTTATTCTCTTTGAGCATCATACAAATGTGATGTCTCATTTCCTTGGAACTCCGTAAAAATATGGTGTTCCATTCTCTTCGAGTCCATACAACTACGGTCTCTTATTCTCTTTGAGCATCATACAAATATGATGTCTCATTTCCTTGGAAGCCGTACAAATACGGTATTTCATTCTGAGTTCATTCAAAAATGTTCTCTTATTCTCTTTGAGCATCATATAAATATGATACCTCATTTCCTTGGAACTCCGTAAAAATACGGTATTCCATTCTCTTCTGAGTCCATTCAAAATGTTCTCTTATTCCCTTTGAGCATCATACAAATATGATACCTCATTTCCTTGGAACTCCGTAAAAATACGGTATTCCATTCTCTTCTGAGTCCATTCAAAAATGTTCTCTTATTCTCTTTGAGCATCATACAAATATGATACCTCATTTCCTTGGAACTCCGTAAAAATACGGTATTCCATTCTCTTCTGAGTCCATTCAAAAATGTTTTCTTATTCTCTTTGAGCATCATACAAATATGATACCTCATTTCTTTGGAACTCCGTAAAAATATGGTATTCCATTCTCTTCTGAGTCCATTCAAAAATGTTTTCTTATTCTCTTTGAGCATCATACAAATATGATACCTCATTTCTTTGGAACTCCGTAAAAATATGGTATTCCATTCTCTTCTAAGTCCATTCAAAATGTTCACTTATTCCCTTTGAGCATCATACAAATAAGATAACTCATTTCTTTGGAACTCCGTAAAAATACGCTATTCCATTCTCTTCGAGTCCATACAATCTAATTCTACGTCAAATTCAAATTCCTCAAATTCATCAAATCCAATTCTACGTCAAATTCAAGTTCATAAAAAATCTCTAAATTCTTCGAGCCCGTTTGTGAACGGGGGCCGCCTCATTTCTCGAGTCCATTTGTGAATGGTCTCGTCTTCTTCTTGAACCCGTTTGTGAACGGTGTCTCATTTTTTGAGTCCATTTGTGAATGGTCTCATGTCCTCCTTGAGCCCGTTTGTGAATGGTGCCTCATTTCTCTAGTCCATTGGTGAATGGTCTCGTCTTCTCCTTGAACCCGTTTGTGAACGGTGTCTCATTTTCTGAGTCCATTTGTGAATGGTCTCATGTCCTCTTTGAGCCCTCTTGTGAAAGGTGCCTCATTTCTCGAGTCCATTTGTGAATGGTCTCGTCTTCTCCTTGAACCCGTTTGTGAACGGTGCCTCATTTCTCGAATCCATTTGTGAATGGTCTCGTCTTCTCCTTGAGCCCGTTTGTGAACGGTGCCTCATTTCTCGAGTCCATTTGTGAATGGTCTCGTCTTCTCCTTGAGCCCGTTTGTGAATGGTGCCCCATTTCTCGAGTCCATTTGTGAATGGTCTTGTCTTATCTTTGAGTCCGTTTGTGAATGGTGCCTCTTTTCTCGAATCCATTTGTGAATGGTATCGTCCTCCTTGAGCCCGTTTGTGAACGGTGCCTCATTTCTCGAGTCCATTTGTGAATGGTCTTGTCTTCTCCTTGAGCCCGTTTGTGAACGGTGCCTCATTTCTCGAGTCCATCTGTGAATGGTCTTGTCTTCTCCTTGAGCCCGTTTGTGAACGGTGCCTCATTTCTCGAGTCCATCTGTGAATGGTTTTCTATCCTCCTTGAGGCCGTTTGTGAACGGTGCCTCATTATCCAAGTCCATTTGGGAATGCTTCTTATCCTCGTTGAACCCGCTTGTGAGCGGCGTCTCATCTCCTTCTAAAAACTGTTTGAGAGCGATCTTTGTCCTTTCCCTTCAGAATCCATTCGAAAATGATATCTCATTCTCTAATTGCCCGTTTGTGAACGGCGCCGCATCGAGTTTTTTTTATTATTCAAGTTCTAGGGTTTCATCTAAGGTTTTGCATTATGTTAAGGTGCGTTGTGTCTAGAGAGTCCTTTGTCGATTAAAGCTACGCAAAATGGTTCTGTCATTTTTAACTTTGGTATTCAATGACTACGTCATCTCTACCAAAGAGGGGCATCTGTAGACACCCCATTTTGTTTTGTTTTAATCAACAAATAAATTAGTGTGTTAAATCCATGTGAGAACCCCCTCTATCATTGATTTATATGTTTTAGGTCATTAATATCTTGATCTGACTTTACGGATCATCAATCGGGACAAAATAAGCTAGGGTCACTTCATAGCCCGGACCCTGATTCCATTCCGAGACCCGATTTCCGTAAATCGTTAGATCAATGGCAGACCTTGACCTGGGTCTAACCATCCAAAACCACCTAACCTCTCCTCTCATCCTAACCATCCAAACCTCACCTAACCTCACCTAACCTCTCCTCTCATCCTAACCATCCAAACCTCACCTAACCTCACCTAACCTCACCTAACCACCTAACCTCACCTAACCTTACCTAACCTCACCTAACCTCACCTAACCTCCTATCCCATTCTCCTATAAATACCCTCTCATCCCACCATCCAAGAAAAAGAAGAAAAAGAACCCCTCTCTTAGAAAATTCATCCCTCTCCCTCATCTCTTCAAGGGTTCGGCCATCCTTGCCGGATCGGGTGATTTTATACGTTGGGTGATATATATCAAAAGCAGTCATTATCAAGCAAGGAATCATCTTCAAGGAATTACCATCAAAGAAAAATCAAACACAAAGTGGGTTTCCAAAGAGGTAGGCATTTATTTCAATTCTATGTAGGGTCTGTTTTCATGCATATCTTTTACTTTAAAAGAAAAACCATGTTAGGAAGCATGTAGGGTCTGTTTTCCCCCTGGTTAGCCTCTGGTTAGACCCTGGTTGCACCCAGGTTCGCTGCTGGTTGCACCCAGGTTCGATGCTGGTTGCACCCTGGTTCCCTACTGATTCGCACCCTGGTTCCCTGCTGGTTGCACCCTGGTTCCCTACTGGTTCGCACCCTGGTTCCCTACTGGTTCGCACCCTGCTTCCCTGCTGGTTGCACCCTGGTTCCCTACTGGTTCGCACCCTGGTTCGATATTGGTTCGCACCCTGGTTCCCTGCTGGTTCGCACTCTGGTTAGACCCTGGTTGCACCCAGGTTCGCTGCTGGTTGCACCCAGGTTCCCTGCTGGTTGCACCCTGGTTCCCCTGCTGGTTCGCACCCTGGTTCCCTGCTGGTTCGCACCCTGGTTCCTTGCTGGTTCGCACCCTGGTGCACCCTGGTCCGCACCCTGGTTTGTACCCTGCTTCCTCCTAGTTAGACCATGGCAAGTCTCGGGTTTGCTCCTAACTTAGACCCGACTCACTTGACCCTAACCATTAACCCAATCCAACCAAGTCATATCCCAACACAATCCGAGTCGCATGTCTGAATCCATTTGGCCGAATCTCATAAGCCCGCCCACTTTGAATTCCGAAAATTCAAACCCTTGATGATTCCAATATGCTCAATTCTTTGATGCAAATTCCCAATTCCAAAATCCCATTGCTATATCAATGTTTTTGAATCTCAAGTCCAATGCTCAAATACAAACCCGATTCCTGATCCAAATACCAAACCTGTTTTCCAAAATCCAAGCAACCTCCCCAGTGGAACTACGTGTGGCTTGATCCCCATCACGGGGTACGTAGGCAATTTGGCACTCCCAAGTTCAGTCGCACCTTTCTCTATCTTTCCCATTCCCTCACACTATTCATCATCTCGATTCATCTCGTGTCTCTCGGAACCATTGGATTATGGTTTCCGTCGTAAGGACCCTTAGAGCCCAATTTAGGAACACCGGTGTCGTGTCGTGTCCTAAGTTTTAGAGAGTCCTAGAGTTAGGAGTCCAGCCTCATCACGGACGTTTGCTATGTATAGCAACCGTGCCATAGGTCTAGTTACACTAGTCACCCAATCTTTCCCTAGGACAAGCCTAGTAAACTAGGATGTAGGCAAACCTGCATTAGTCTAAGGGACCATTTGCATTTAGATGAGAATCATATAGCATCTTAGATGAAATCCTAAGATAATAAAATCCTCAACTTGAATTAAATAACTTCTCCTAAAACTGTTGAAACAGTCAATCCCGTCTAGGTCGGTGTCCTAGTTGAGTTAGGCATAAGTAGCTTAGCTTAGGTGCACCGAACTACGTCGACTCTGATCCCAGTAAGGCTTGGGTACGTAGGCAGCTTGGATGTCTGATGGCATACCACCCGCGAGTCGGCACCTGTAGACACCCCATTTTGCTCTACCTTAATCGATAAAGAAATTAGGGTTTGTTTTCCGTCGGTTTTCCAATGTCTTTCTTTCCCGCATCCGTTTGTTACATTTCTAAATATTTTTGGTCATTTCCGTCGTGTTTCGCATTTTCCCGCTAAATGTTGAGAAGGATTATTCAGAAAAATCTAAACTAGGGAGAATTTGTACCCGTTTGTGTGGGACCCGCTGGTGTGGGACCTGCTAGTGTGGGACCTGCTAGTGTGGGACCCGTTTGTGTGGGACCCGCTGGTGTGGGACCTGCTAGTGTGGGACCTGCTAGTGTGGGACCCGTTTGTGTGGGACCCGCTGATGTGGGACCCGTTTGTGTGGGACCCGCTGATGTGGGACCCGCTTGTGTAGGGCCCGCTGATGTCCGCTTGTGCGGAACCCGCTGATGTGGGACTCACCATTAGCATGACTTAACTTTCTCTACCATTTCCACTAACTTCATTTTTCCCTTTAAAATAACACCATTATCTCCATTACCATTATATATTCCATTATCCCCACCACCATTCCCACCATTACCATTATATATTCCATTATCCCCACCACCATTCCCACCATTACCATTATATATTCCATTATTCCCACCACCATTCCCACCATTACCATTATATATTCCATTATCCCCACCACCATTCCCACCATTACCATTATATATTCCATTATTCCCACCACCATTCCCACCATTACCATTATATATTCCATTATTCCCACCACCATTCCCACAATTACCATTGTTTATTTCCATTATTCTCCACCACACCCACCATTCACATTATATATTCCATTATTCCCCACCACAATTCCCACCATTACCATTATATATTCCATTATTCTCCACCACACCCACCATTCTCATTTTTTATTTCCACCTCTCCACTAAGTTTTTCACTATATAAAGAGAGGTGATGAGAGGAAGAAAAGAGGAGAAAAACAACACATTGTTTTTGGATAGTTTTCTCTTTCTCTCCCTCAATATCTCCCTCCCTCAATATCTCTCACTCTCTCACTCTCACACTATCATTATCTACTTTCTCTCCTTATTTGTTTCTCCCCATCTCTCTCCCTTGTTCCATATAAAAAAAAATATAAAAGAAAATAAAACAAAGAAAAAGAGAAAGAAAGCGGAAGCGGATCAAGCGGCGGTGCGATTTTCGAATTTTTCGGCTCTCGGATTCGACGAGGATTTCGATCACAGGTAGGTACTTAATTTTTAGATTTTTCTAGAATTATTTGGTATATTTGCATGATTTTTAGTATTTAATTGGATTTAGTTGAAAATTAAATATGTATGCTCAAAATCATGATCTCCATGAGTGTTTCGAAAATAAAATATATACTAAATGAATTCCAAAATTAATGAAATTTCGTGGGAAACTAATATGATACCAGTACATTCTACCATGAAATTTTGAGAATTTGTAGAATTTGTTTGGTATATTATTTTATGCTTTCTTTGAAATTTACCAGCTTTTGAAGGAATTGTTACTGACATCAGATCACAACTAAAATTCTTAAAATTTTTACAGTAGTCTTCAATCTCACATTTCTAGTTACTGTAAAAGTTTCAAGTGATTTGGATCTGTTTTCATATGGGATGTAGGGTTAATTCATAATCTGGTCTGAAAATTAAAAAATCTGAAACTGATAGTAAATGGTTTCCAAAATTTATGAAAATTTCTCCGTATGTTATTTTTACTTATATCTTATTACTGTAGAAATTTCATTGAATTTAGATTCATATTTCTAGTGGTTTCTGTGTTATTTGTGCAATCTGGTCAATCAATTGTTAAATCGAAATTAAATATGAGCTTAATGTAAAAATCTGTAAAACTCTTCCCGTAAGCTACATTTCATCATATCTTGCTGCTGTAGAAATTTCAACTCATTTCGAATTTGTTTGCAATAATTTCACTTGTAAAATCACTCATATGCTTAAAATTGATAAAATCCATTGAAAATTCGAAATTAATTAAAAATCATTGTGAAAATTTCCAAAGAACCTTAAATTTTGTCACATGTTCACTCCTTAATCCATTGAAACAGAAATTTTAGGATCTTTAGATTTTCCTGGAAAAATGGCCAGTGCATCCATAATCGTATCCCAATTGCAACCGATCTTTGACAATTTGAATACTTAAGCTATAGCATTTGTTGGCTCCGAGGTTACTGTCCACGGAAATCCTGAGATATGCCAGGCAATAAGATGTTATAACCTAAGTATTAAATTGCGCAAGGAAAGAACGCACGATTCCCTTCCTTGGATGCTATTCTGGGCCGAAATTGGTGAACCCTAGAACCATTGGTAATCCTCAAGTGTCCATAAATCGAAAATCCATGAAATCTGAAATTAATTAACTTCAAGAATTTGAATTGATTTGTCTCGAGTCTTCCGGAACCATTGGATTATGGTTTCCAATCTAAGAACCATTAGAGCCCAATTTAGGAACACTAGTGTTGTGTCGTGTCCTAAGTTTTAGGGAGTCCTAGAGTTAGGAGTCCAGCCTCATCACGGACGCTTGCTATGTATAGCAACCGTACCATAGGTCTAGTTACACTAGTCACCTCATCTTTCCCTAAGACATGCCTAGTAGACTAGGATGTAGGCTAACCTGCATTAGTCTAAGGGACAACTTGCATTTAGATAAGAATCATATAGCATCTTCGATGAAATCCTAAGATAATAAAATCCTCAACTTGAATTAAACAACTTCTCTTAAAACTGTTGAAACAGTCAATCCCGTCTAGGTCGGTGTCTTAGTTGAGTTAGGCATATGTAGCTTAGCTTAGGTGCACCGAACTACGTCGACTCTGATCCCAGTGAGGCTTGGGTACGTAGGCAGCTTGGATGTCTGACGGCATACCACCCGCGAGTCGGCACCACAACAAATTGTGGTGTTTTGGATATTAATTTTCTTGTAAATACTTAATCAAATCAGTTAGGGTTTTCCATGAAATTAGAATTCTAGGAGAACTTTCACGTAGAATGAATCCAGACAAATTAATAAATCAAGATACACATCTAGGATTCACATTGAAATTAGATTCTAGGATGCATGTCACTTAGTTCGCACATTAACATAGAGTTGAATGAGCCATTTAAAATAAATTTAAAAGAGTTAGCTTTTGGAATCGAAGACCGATTATCGGACAAGAATGGTGCATGTGGTGGATAACTCCCCATACCTTCCATTCTCGTAACCAGGTAGCGAGTCTAGATTTCTGGTTAATTATGGGTCCTAGATCCCACATCTAGGTGGCGACTCTGTCAGTCTCTTTCGTGTGGAATTCGGATTGCCTTAGTGATCCCAAGTCCACAGGAAAGACGAATTCAAATCAACAATTAAAAAACACACGCCAATCGCGTGGAACGAGAGACCAAAGGAGAGCGCGCGGCGGCTCGCGCCCCACGCCCCTCTCGCGGGATCATGTCCCACAGTCTGGCGACTCTGCTGGGGACCACCTAACTTCATTAAAATTTCAAAAGATAATTCATTTGAATTTAATTTAACTGGCTCATAAAAACTCTATACTTGTTAGATTAGTTTGTCTCGTTTTATTTTCTCATCACATTTTACTCGAACTTAAGTTAACAAAACCTGAAGGCATCATAGATTGCGCGAACTTATTGCACACACTTACATCACTTGCATCTAAACCCTTGCATTTCACATGCACACACGTCCTATTTTAGGAACCCGGAGTGTTATCTAGCATGGTTGACTGGGATTTCATCACCTGGTGCCTCTGTGCTAGAGAAGCATTCCACCCTTAGCCTAGTACCTTTATGGTGCGTAAACGGATCTCTTGTTCACGTACTGATACGCCGGACACTGGTACAGTATATCGAACATGGATTCGCGCTAAGGGGACTCTTGGCCTTACCCCTAGATTAACCCACACATGCATGCAGTATACGAACACATGTGCACCACATGTGTGAGCCTAGTTTAGGATATCTTACCCATTTGTGTCTAGATTAGGCCGTAGTCCATCTTCCAATGGCTACGATCGGTCCTAGGTACACAAACAAAGTCATGAGTCGAGATTCTCTCTCCACTCCGCTAGATTAGGATTAGGGTTGATGCCTTCAGGTAACACTGTTAAAATGTGCGAAGACTAAAAACTTTTCCTTTGGGGTTAGGATATAAATCCCATCATTTCCAAAGATCTCATAGGATTAGTTATTCTTGATCTACCCGTTGAAAGTAATCCTATGCAATCTCACATTTTGATCATGTGTCTATCATTCGTCTCTTGTGGGATTCGATTGTGTCTTCATTGGCGGAAATTGTGTCTCAATCATTTGATCGTGCAATCTTGATGATCCAATCTTGCCTGTACCCTTGATCTCTTCCTCCTCTAGGGGCTACCTTTTTCAAGAATATTTCTGCTAAATCCTTCAGAGTTTACTCTCATAATCCTTGAACTAAGGGCATTCCCCTCATCATTTGGATTCATTCTATTGTCCCAATTACTTGCTTAAATGTGTAATATTTTTCAGTCATTGAGAAGAAACACTCCATGAATGTCAAGCTCATATACCTCGTGTTCATTATTTCCATGACAGGGCACTAAACACCATAGCTAACCCTACTATTCCTTGGGTTCGGATCTCTTCTCGATTGCAGAGGAAATCTGTCTCCCCGCCACCTTCTCTGAGGACCCCAGCATCTCCTTCTTTCCCATCCTCATCCTCCCCAATGGCAGAAAACCAGAACAACAGTCTTCCACCCGCTGCTATTACCGATACTCTCACCTTGATTCTCCGGCAGCTTCAAGAACTCAAAGAAGAGAACCAAGTTATCAAGGCCCAGCTTTCTGAAAAGTTGGGGCCATCGTTGTCCAAAGATAAAGGGTCCATGCACCATACAGTTACTTCAGCCGCACCTGCCCAGCCAGTGTTCATTCCTATCCCTGACAAAACTGAAGAAGATTTTGAAAAAGAGCAATACAGCGAAGATCGCAGCAGGCCTTCTCAGTCCATGGTTGATAAAGTAGTTATGGAGAAATTAGAAAGTCTTACCAGGAAGGTTCAGGACATTCAGTTTCAGGACCAGGGTGGTTTCAATCCAAGTGACCTCACACTGTTCCCAGAAATCCGTCTCCCAGCCAATTTTCAAATGCCGGACTTTGATAAATATGATGGTGTGGGTTGTCCAATCACACATTTGCAAATGTTCACCATCATGTGTCAGCCTCAAGGCTTATCTTCTGAGCAAATGGCTCAATTGTTCCCGGTTTCCCTAACCAAGGTTGCCAGGAGGTGGTTCATGGTCTTGGACAAGACTCGTTACAGGACATGGAAGGATATCGGCGAGCAGTTCATCAGGCAATTCAAATATGATGACGGGACAGAAATCACCAGAAAGGATTTGGAAAGGACAAAGCAAGACTTGAGGGAATCCTTTCTGACCTTTGTGAAAAGATGGAGGAGAATAGCAGCTCAGATGATGGAGCGCCCTTCTGAGGAAGAGCAGGTCCAAATAATCATGAAAAATATTTCCCCCCAGCTCCTGTATCACATGTCGTTGCAGTATTATCCGGACTTCAAACACTTTATCGTGGCAGGCACCCAAATAGAGGAGGCTATGGCTCAAGGTGTGTTCAACCGAAGTAACCCGAATACCAAAGAATTCAGGAAGCCTCCATCAGCTGAAATTAATAACCTTTCCCGCTCCAAGCCTCAGCCTTCAAAACCTCAGAACCCCATGGTGATGGATTATACCCAACCTGCTGTCGCACCTCGGCCACAGGCCCAGACAGAATTTACCCCTCTCCCTCTTCCACCATCTGTGATACTCAAGGAGTGTCTAGCCTCAGGTCGCATAATCCTGCCCGACATTAGGGCTCTTCCTAATCCTTTACCAGCAAATTGGCGAACAGATCAACACTGCGAATACCATAGAAATTCTGGCCATCTCACTGATAATTGCATTGCCCTAAAATTCAGAATCCAGAGGTTGCTCGACAATAAAAGCCTTGTGTTTGAGCCAAGTCCCGTTGCTACCAATAACCCATTATCAAATCATGCAGTACTGCCGCCAGCCGTTCGCAATGCTTAAATAACTGAAGGTTCAAAGGGGCACAGGTCCGGTTGCAATGAAAAGAATCAGAAGTTGAAAGTACCATTTATGAGCCAGCTTTCGCCGAGCCTCCGAAGCTAGACAGTTGCGGCAGTTAAAGTTTTAGTCGTTTATTATTTTATTTTGAGTCAGCCATCATGGTCAGTACAATTGTTGAGTCCGGTTCTACAGTTCAAGGTTAATGCCTAGTCCAGGCAAGTTATCGTTTGCTTTTCTCTTTATTCAGAGTTGTGAATCCTGAGCATGTTCAGGATAGGTCGTCAGATGTAACAGCCTTTCCTTTAAATAAAATTTCAAGTTTCAATAGTTCACTTGTGTCTGTTTCTTAAGTATGCTTCTGATCTTAAAGTAAGACTCCCTCCTCAAATGAGGACAAAATTGACGAAACTCCACTTGAGTCACAGCAATTACTTGAACAAGAGGAGGAGCGCCAATCTCAGCCTTTCAAAGATGAAATTGAAGTGGTAAACACTGGCACTAAAACCTTGATCCAGTAAATACCGATTGAAAATACATTACCCTCTGAAGAGTGTGAAGAATTGGTAAACCCATTTTGAGGATAAAAAGATGGTCCGGTAAGCGTTACCATTAATGCCAAGAGAAAGACCCAGATAGAAGGTTCAAGAAAGAATGAAGTGAATATCATATGCTATGCAAGGGGCATGGAGTGGAAACAACTTTCATATTTCCAATCGATGACCTTGGTTCTCAAATTCATAACATGAAGCCATCAAATTCGAGATAAGAAGTTCAAGAGCAAGCATTGAAAAGTGATCATCAGATATCAAGAGTTACAAATCCATAGATGGAGGATGTCGAAGAACAAGTTTTGCTCTATGAAAGTCGAAGGCGCGTATTAGAATCTTGAAAGAAGAAGATATATTATCTCTTACCTGGAAATGCCGTCAAACTCCGTAAAAAAAAGAAAAAGAAAATAAAAAAATAAATAATCAGTACCAGAGGGACTCTAGTAAACTAGATCGACTCCCAATCTGAACATCGGAAGGCCTCCTTTGGCCGAATAAATCCCAAAATCAGAACCCAACGTCAAAAGAATACTGGTTTGCAAACCCTTCGAGCCTAAATGAAATTTTCTTGAAAACCCATCAAACTAGGGGCATTCGCCCCGAACTACGCGAGACCTGATCCCTACACTGGGGTACGTAGGCAGCTCGGTTAAACTGAGTTCGGTCAATTCAAAAAAGAAAAGCAATTCAATCAATCCAAAAAAAAAAAGAAATTCAATCCTTTCAGAAAAAAAAAAAGGGGACAAGTTCCTAAAGAAGAGAAGTCAATTATTCTAGAAAGAAGAAAAAAAAGAAAAATCAATAAACTTTCGAACAATTTATCTTCAAACTAGGGGCATTCGCCCTGAACTATACACGACCTGATTCCTACCTTGGGATATGTAGGCAACCTATTCACAGGTTCGGTCGAAATCTTTGTTGAACCTTAAGCCATTCTTTGAAAAGCCCTATCCTACCTATAAAGTCCTTCCGGTGTTCAGAACTAATGATCTAGGTCCCGAAACAAAAAAAAAAATGATGATGAATAAAAAAAATGGAGTTTGAAGATCTGCTAGACTGAAAACCTGAAAGGGCGGTTTAGGCAAAATTTAAGATCATTCCCCTGTTAAGTTGAAAACCCGAAAGGGCGGCTTAGGCAAAAGCTAAGGGGATAGCCTGCTGAATCGAAAACCTAGAAAGACGGTTCAGGCAAAAGTTAAGGCTACCACGGTCCGCCAAGTTAAAAACCCTGAAGAGGTGACTTGGTCATGGTAAGAGAATCATTGTAAGAAGGCTACAGCCAGTATCAAGACTGAAGATCAACTGAAGTTCAAGCAAATTTATAAGAAGGTTACAGCCGGTATCAGGACTGAAGATCAATTGAAGTTCAAATAAATTCAAGTGACATCCTCAAAACTGGGGGCATTGGAGCTAAGCAATCCTAGGAGTTGTAATTAAATCATTGAGGCATTACTGTTTTAAGGAAAAAGTCCAGTGTTTACCAATTGAAAAAAATATTCCTTGAAAGGATAGACTTACCAAATAAAACGTTAACTAAGTCAGAAGCATTACTGTGTCTGTCAGTGTAGTTAATCAATCGTTGTTATTCTATGTTCACTCCTTTAGAGCTCCTCAATCCTTTGAGTAGTGCCTTTTATCTAAGTTTTCTATTTAAAAAGAGTCAATCGTCATCCATATGTCCAAATGATGCAACTGTCTCGGTGAAGGAGGCCCGGCTTCGTCAGCTCCCTGCGATTGTACCTGAAAGAGCTTGAGAATCCAGTCAAACAGCTTCATTTCAAAGATGATCAACTCAGAAGAGTTCAGAAGTAGAAACATCAGAAAGCCCAGCTTCCGTAAAAAGATCATACCCCAGGAAGGCATCTTAAGCTTGGAAGAGCCTCAGATGCAATGATGGTCGAGCCAATTTCTCAGAAAGATGAACCGTTAAAATTCAGAATTTCCTTCCAGTTAGTTAAATACTTTCCTGGTCAAGAAATGTTTATCTAAACACCTATCAAGAGGCAAGTCCCACCTTTCCATGATTATATCCAAGAGAGCCGTTGTTCTAGATTACCAATTTCAAGTGTCTTGTTCAAGGTTTCAGTCATCCAAATCCCCAAAGACAAGACCAGCAGTCTCTTTGAGAAAAATCTTGTTGAAGTTTCATAAAAGTGTTTCTAATCCATTCTTGTTAGTAATGGTTCTTCGGTTTGCCGTTTCATCATTCGTCAAAGTCCTAGTTTCCGATATCTTTGTCAGGCACGATCTATAACATCCTCGATTTCATTAAGTTCAAAAAAATCAAAAATTCATCAAATCCAATCCTATGTCAAATTCAAGTTCATGAAAAATCTCTAAATTCTTCGTTATTGAATTCATCAATCAAAGCTATCTTGTTTCTTTGAGCCTGTTTGTGAACGGTGCCTCTTTTCTCGAGTCCATTTGTAAATGGTCTCGTCTTCTCCTTGAACCCGTTTGTGAACGGTGTCTCATTTTTCTGAGTCCATTTACGGTCTCATGTCCTCCTTGAGCCCGTTTGTGGACGGTGCCTTATTTCTGAAAAATCAAAAATTCATCAAATCCAATCCTATGTCAAATTCAAGTTCATGAAAAAACTCTAAATTCTTCGTTGTTGAATTCATCAATCAAAGCTATCTTGTTTCTTTGAGCCTGTTTGTGAACGGTGCCTCTTTTCTCGAGTCCATTTGTAAATGGTCTCGTCTTCTCCTTGAACCCGTTTGTGAACGGTGTCTCATTTTTCTGAGTCCATTTACGGTCTCATGTCCTCCTTGAGCCCGTTTGTGGACGGTGCCTTATTTCTGAAAAATAAAAAAATTCATCAAATCCAATCCTATGTCAAATTCAAGTTCATGAAAAAACTCTAAATTCTTCGTTGTTGAGTTCATCAATCAAAGCTATCTTGTTTCTTTGAGCCCGTTTGTGAACGGTGCCTCATTTCTCGAGTCCATTTGTAAATGGTCCCGTCTTCTCCTTAAGCCCGTTTGTGAACGGTACTTCATTTTCTGAGTCTATTTGTGAATGGTCTCATGTCCTCCTTGAGCCCGTTTGTGGACGCTGCCTTATTTCTGAAAAATCAAAAATTCATCAAATCCAATCCTACGTCAAATTCAAGTTTATGAAAAATCTCTAAATTCTTCGTGGTTGAAGCTATCTTGTTTCTTTGAGCCCATTTGTGAACGGTGCCTCATTTCTCGAGTCCATTTATGAATGGTCTCATGTTCTCCTTAAACCCGTTTGTGAACGGTGCCTCGTTTCTCGAGTCCATTTGTGAATGGTCTCGTCTTCTCTTTGAGCCCGTTTGTGAACGGTACCTCATTTTCTGAGTCTATTTGTGAATGGTCTCATGTTCTCCTTGAGCACGTTTGTGAACAGTGCCTCGTTTCTCGAGTCCATTTGTGAATGGTCTCGTCCTCTCCTTAAGCCCGTTTGTGAACGGTACCTCATTTTCTGAGTCCATTTGTGAATGGTCTCATGTTCTCCTTGAGCCCGTTTGTGAACGGTGCCTCGTTTCTCGAGTCCATTTGTGAATGGTCCCGTGTTCTCTTTGAGCCCGTTTGTAAACGGTACCTCATTTTCTGAGTCCATTTGTGAATGGTCTCTTATCCTCCTTGAGCCCGCTTGTGAAAGATGTCTCATTTTCTTTTAAAAACCGCTTGAGAACGATCTTTGTTCTTTCTCTTCGGAATCCATTCGAAACTGGTATCTCATTCTCTCGTTGCCCGTTTGTGAACGGCACCGCATCAGGATTTCTTATTATGTTCTAATTCTAGGATTTCATTTAGGGTCTTGCATTAGGTAGTAAATGTTTGCGTCTAGGCTCCGTTTTGTGTAGAGTCTTTTGTCGATTAAAGCTACGCAAAATGGCTCTGTCATTTTGACTTTGGTATTCGATGACTACGTCATCTCTACCAAAGAGGGGCATCTGTAGACACCCCATTTTGCTCTACCTTAATCGATAAAGAAATTAGGGTTTGTTTTCCGTCGGTTTTCCAATGTCTTTCTTTCCCGCATCCGTTTGTTACATTTCTAAATATTTTTGGTCATTTCCGTCGTGTTTCGCATTTTCCCGCTAAATGTTGAGAAGGATTATTCAGAAAAATCTAAACTAGGGAGAATTTGTACCCGTTTGTGTGGGACCCGCTGGTGTGGGACCTGCTAGTGTGGGACCTGCTAGTGTGGGACCCGTTTGTGTGGGACCCGCTGGTGTGGGACCTGCTAGTGTGGGACCTGCTAGTGTGGGACCCGTTTGTGTGGGACCCGCTGATGTGGGACCCGTTTGTGTGGGACCCGCTGATGTGGGACCCGCTTGTGTAGGGCCCGCTGATGTCCGCTTGTGCGGAACCCGCTGATGTGGGACTCACCATTAGCATGACTTAACTTTCTCTACCATTTCCACTAACTTCATTTTTCCCTTTAAAATAACACCATTATCTCCATTACCATTATATATTCCATTATCCCCACCACCATTCCCACCATTACCATTATATATTCCATTATCCCCACCACCATTCCCACCATTACCATTATATATTCCATTATTCCCACCACCATTCCCACCATTACCATTATATATTCCATTATCCCCACCACCATTCCCACCATTACCATTATATATTCCATTATTCCCACCACCATTCCCACCATTACCATTATATATTCCATTATTCCCACCACCATTCCCACAATTACCATTGTTTATTTCCATTATTCTCCACCACACCCACCATTCACATTATATATTCCATTATTCCCCACCACAATTCCCACCATTACCATTATATATTCCATTATTCTCCACCACACCCACCATTCTCATTTTTTATTTCCACCTCTCCACTAAGTTTTTCACTATATAAAGAGAGGTGATGAGAGGAAGAAAAGAGGAGAAAAACAACACATTGTTTTTGGATAGTTTTCTCTTTCTCTCCCTCAATATCTCCCTCCCTCAATATCTCTCACTCTCTCACTCTCACACTATCATTATCTACTTTCTCTCCTTATTTGTTTCTCCCCATCTCTCTCCCTTGTTCCATATAAAAAAAAATATAAAAGAAAATAAAACAAAGAAAAAGAGAAAGAAAGCGGAAGCGGATCAAGCGGCGGTGCGATTTTCGAATTTTTCGGCTCTCGGATTCGACGAGGATTTCGATCACAGGTAGGTACTTAATTTTTAGATTTTTCTAGAATTATTTGGTATATTTGCATGATTTTTAGTATTTAATTGGATTTAGTTGAAAATTAAATATGTATGCTCAAAATCATGATCTCCATGAGTGTTTCGAAAATAAAATATATACTAAATGAATTCCAAAATTAATGAAATTTCGTGGGAAACTAATATGATACCAGTACATTCTACCATGAAATTTTGAGAATTTGTAGAATTTGTTTGGTATATTATTTTATGCTTTCTTTGAAATTTACCAGCTTTTGAAGGAATTGTTACTGACATCAGATCACAACTAAAATTCTTAAAATTTTTACAGTAGTCTTCAATCTCACATTTCTAGTTACTGTAAAAGTTTCAAGTGATTTGGATCTGTTTTCATATGGGATGTAGGGTTAATTCATAATCTGGTCTGAAAATTAAAAAATCTGAAACTGATAGTAAATGGTTTCCAAAATTTATGAAAATTTCTCCGTATGTTATTTTTACTTATATCTTATTACTGTAGAAATTTCATTGAATTTAGATTCATATTTCTAGTGGTTTCTGTGTTATTTGTGCAATCTGGTCAATCAATTGTTAAATCGAAATTAAATATGAGCTTAATGTAAAAATCTGTAAAACTCTTCCCGTAAGCTACATTTCATCATATCTTGCTGCTGTAGAAATTTCAACTCATTTCGAATTTGTTTGCAATAATTTCACTTGTAAAATCACTCATATGCTTAAAATTGATAAAATCCATTGAAAATTCGAAATTAATTAAAAATCATTGTGAAAATTTCCAAAGAACCTTAAATTTTGTCACATGTTCACTCCTTAATCCATTGAAACAGAAATTTTAGGATCTTTAGATTTTCCTGGAAAAATGGCCAGTGCATCCATAATCGTATCCCAATTGCAACCGATCTTTGACAATTTGAATACTTAAGCTATAGCATGTTGTTGGCTCCGAGGTTACTGTCCACGGAAATCCTGAGATATGCCAGGCAATAAGATGTTATAACCTAAGTATTAAATTGCGCAAGGAAAGAACGCACGATTCCCTTCCTTGGATGCTATTCTGGGCCGAAATTGGTGAACCCTAGAACCATTGGTAATCCTCAAGTGTCCATAAATCGAAAATCCATGAAATCTGAAATTAATTAACTTCAAGAATTTGAATTGATTTGTCTCGAGTCTTCCGGAACCATTGGATTATGGTTTCCAATCTAAGAACCATTAGAGCCCAATTTAGGAACACTAGTGTTGTGTCGTGTCCTAAGTTTTAGGGAGTCCTAGAGTTAGGAGTCCAGCCTCATCACGGACGCTTGCTATGTATAGCAACCGTACCATAGGTCTAGTTACACTAGTCACCTCATCTTTCCCTAAGACATGCCTAGTAGACTAGGATGTAGGCTAACCTGCATTAGTCTAAGGGACAACTTGCATTTAGATAAGAATCATATAGCATCTTCGATGAAATCCTAAGATAATAAAATCCTCAACTTGAATTAAACAACTTCTCTTAAAACTGTTGAAACAGTCAATCCCGTCTAGGTCGGTGTCTTAGTTGAGTTAGGCATATGTAGCTTAGCTTAGGTGCACCGAACTACGTCGACTCTGATCCCAGTGAGGCTTGGGTACGTAGGCAGCTTGGATGTCTGACGGCATACCACCCGCGAGTCGGCACCACAACAAATTGTGGTGTTTTGGATATTAATTTTCTTGTAAATACTTAATCAAATCAGTTAGGGTTTTCCATGAAATTAGAATTCTAGGAGAACTTTCACGTAGAATGAATCCAGACAAATTAATAAATCAAGATACACATCTAGGATTCACATTGAAATTAGATTCTAGGATGCATGTCACTTAGTTCGCACATTAACATAGAGTTGAATGAGCCATTTAAAATAAATTTAAAAGAGTTAGCTTTTGGAATCGAAGACCGATTATCGGACAAGAATGGTGCATGTGGTGGATAACTCCCCATACCTTCCATTCTCGTAACCAGGTAGCGAGTCTAGATTTCTGGTTAATTATGGGTCCTAGATCCCACATCTAGGTGGCGACTCTGTCAGTCTCTTTCGTGTGGAATTCGGATTGCCTTAGTGATCCCAAGTCCACAGGAAAGACGAATTCAAATCAACAATTAAAAAACACACGCCAATCGCGTGGAACGAGAGACCAAAGGAGAGCGCGCGGCGGCTCGCGCCCCACGCCCCTCTCGCGGGATCATGTCCCACAGCACCACAAACAAATTGTGGTGTTTTGTATATTAATTTTCTTGTAAATGCTTAATCAAATCATTTAGGGCTTTCCATGAAATTAGAATTCTAGGAGAACTTTCACTTAGATTGAATCCAGACAAATTAATAAATCAAGATACACATCTAGGATTCACATTGAAATTAGATCATAGGATGCATATCACTTAGTTCGCACATTAACATAGAGTTGAATGAGCCATTTAAAATAAATTTAAAAGAGTTAGCTTTTGGAATCGAAGACCGATTATCGGGCAAGAATGGTGCATGTGGCGGATAACTCCCCATACCTTCCATTCTCGTAACCAGGTAGCGAGTCTAGATTTCTGGTTAATTTCGGGTCCTAGATCCCACATCTAGGTGGCGACTCTGTCATTCTCTTTCGTGTGGAGTTCGGATTGCCTTAGTGATCCCAAGTTCACATGAAAGATGAATTCAAATCAATATTAAAATGCACACGCCAATCACGTGGATACGAGAGACCAAGAGAAGAGAGCGCGGCGGCTCGCCCCACGCCCCTCTCGCGGGATCAGGGTACCACAATCATCTGTTTTATCCAAAACCCATTCCCATCTGAAACCCATTTCCACCGTCCTCTTCTTCTTCACAACCCACTAAAATCCATACCACCGGAATCCGGCAATAACCCACCGGAATCTGGTAACCCCATTAAAACCGATCAAACCCCATCACCTAAACCCATATTCTTCAAACCTTCTTCAACCCCACTTCATTTTCTCCACCACCTCCTCCACCATTTTCTTCTCCTACCTCCATTTCTCTTCCCAACAGCCATCAAACCCCATCACCTAAACCCATATTCTTCAAACCTTCTTCAACCCCACTTCATTTTCTCCAACACCTCCTCCACCATTTTCTTCTCCTACCTCCATTTCTCTTCCCAACAGCCATCAAAACCCACATATACCAAACCCATTTCCAAATCCCATTACCCCAACCCATATCCCATCTTCTCCGAGGAATTTTAGCAGAAAATTTGCTATAACAGATTCTGAATCTGTTCATTGTCTTGTCTTTGGCAATTTCACCAACTTCAAGTATTTCAGAGTCTAATTTTCATTTTTCTCGGCTGACATTTCAGGTAACATCTTAGATCTTGCTATCTCTTTTGGCTAAAATTGATTAGCTAGTGAATTTCTTTCATTCTGGTAAGAATTTTTATATTTCGGTCAAAATAATTATGCTACGAAATGTTGTTTCTCTTCATAAAAAGCAGAATGTATTGTAATTATCACTTGAATTGTTTTCTGGAAATTGCATGCTTAGAGTAACAAATTATTTATCCCGAGTGTTGTATGTGCTCATAATTTCTTTTCAAAGATCTTCAGGCCTGTTCAACAAAATAGCAAGATAGTTAAAATGATAGATATTTTGATCTCATCCGTAATACAAATCTTGTTAACCCATGGTCTGTAGGTTGTTTGATTTTCTATGTTTAAAGAATGCCAACACAATCGTAACATAGACATGTTTTATTGAGTGCACTATGTTAGCTTGTTTCGTGTGGCTTGCCCCTTTCACAATGGTGGATAGAACCTTCTGGCAGCTCTTCCAGCATTAAAAGGCAAGGGGAGTTAGTGTCTAGCAAAACATGGTTGCTTTGGCATCATTTCCCCTTTATGGAAGCCCAGGATGGAAAGAGAATTTAAGTCATGTCAGTCTTCGTTCATGTCTCAGTTTATTTATTTTTAGGTTGGTTCCTCAAAATCTTTTCAAAGTTCTTATTTCAATTCGTGAAAATTAGTCATGAGATGGAAGATGGAATTGAATGTAGTCTGTGGAAGTGATTATTATCATGGGCTAGTGAGGCAGCAGAGATTGAAATGGGTATAGTGTTATAAAAAAAAAGGATCATTTCAGGTTCCAAGAAGAGTATGAAGAGTGTCAACCAAAAGCTTATTAGCTAGCGCATCACATCAGGCTTATTCGAGGTGGTTTTATGACCAGCCTAATAGATTGGATGATTTCAGCCGTTGTGCATCCTTTATTTTTTATTTTTTATTTTTGGTTGTTGATGAGTTTTGGTTTTCTATACACTATCTCTGCAATAGTTCTCCCTTATATATTCTTGAAGACACTAACAAGAGTGTTGACATGATTGCTGTCCGGCGTAGAGAGCGGGAATATTTTCGCAAGTGCCCGGCTCTGCAAAATCCGAAGTTGCAGAAGTGAAAGTATAGCCGTCTTTAAATTATGGACAAGGCGATTTTACTACTTTAGCCGTCTTATCAGAGGATGTTCGAATCATAGAGCTCGATGTTTGAGCCTATTATTCCGAGCACATTCTATTTATGCTAAGAAAGAGAATGTGCTGGCGATGAAGGCGCTAGCCCAAGCCTATCCTTAGGAGACTTGCTCAGTCCAAGTAGCGCTCATCTCCTTTGTATATAGGAGACTTGCCCAATCTCATCAGAATCCTTGTTTACGTCATTTGTGTCTCAGAGACAAGCCTTGTCTCATATAGAGAGTTTTCCCTCTAGGAGGCTTACATAGCCTCATGATAGAGTGGCCTCCTCTTTTAGAGCGAGTCTTTGGCCTGGTAGTGTTATTAGAGAGTCTCTGACTCATTTATACTCCCTCCCTAGTGTTATTAGTTAGGAGTTTTTCCATTAGAGACTAACTCAGTCATATAGAGCCTTCCCTGCTTGGGATCTTAGATTGTTTTCTCTGTTCTTGGGGCACTTCTTTGCATGTCGTGGTTCGTCTCTATGAGACGCTTGTTGTTTGTTCGGGGTTTCCCCTTTGGATTTAGGGCTTTGCCCTAGTTTGTGGTGTTACTTGCGTGTTCCCTTTAAGAGTGAAAACATTTAAAGGTCCGAAACATTGGAAAAAACTTTAAAATCCAAAAACATTAGAAATTTGAAACTCAAAAAACATTTGAAAGCTTTAAAAATATAAAAAACATTTGAAAAATATTAAAACCCTTAAATTATTTGGATTGTCAGGTTTTAATTAGGAAAGTTCGTTTCGAACTACGTTGGCTTGATCCTCTTCCACGAGGTACGTAGTGCAGCTTGGGATTCTTATCCCAGGTCTAGCCAAACCTTTGTAAATAAATCATTCAAACTCTTTAAAAAAAAGTACAAAAATATTTCATAAACCTGTTTTCAAAAAATCTTCCTTTAGAGTTAGGGGTTTGTCTTTAGTTTTAGTCTTTGATTTGTTATGTGCTTGTTTGCGTTTGTTTTAGAGTTAAGAGTTTCGTCCTTGGTATGTTGTTTGATTGTTGTGTGTTTTGTTTGTGTTTGTGTTAGAGTTAGGAGTCTGTTGCGCCTCTATCCGGTCAGTTGGGGATTCACATCGCCGACTGATGACTAGGTCTAAGATGCGTTAGCAATCCTATGGTTTTCCTTAGGAAGCACAGCCTAGTTACACATAGGTTGTAGGAACCACCTGCATTAGCTTAGGGCTAATCTGCATTTAGTTAGGGCATATAGGGCGTCCTAAAATTCACAATTCACTGGAATTTAAATAATCGTATAAGAAACTTTAATAACTAGTCCGGTCTTTTAGATCGAGTCTAAGATAGAGGTCTAGGTGTCTTAGGCATCCTAGTTTAGAATAGGTGCGAAGAACTACGTTGCCTTGATTCTCGTGGAGGCGGGAATACGTAAGCTTCTTTTGATGAATACTAGGCCATCCGAGGACTCGGGCTTAATCATTTAGAGTCTTAGGATTTGCTGTGTTGTTATTGTATGTTTTGATGTGTTTTCTTATTCTCTTGTACTGATCTTATACCTTTAGCTGTAGCTTGCATGTGTTTGCACATCAGAACTTAGACACCCATTAGGCATGTCACTCATAACCTAGTTATCATTAGGTGACATTTATTTCGATTCTTTTGTGTGTGCTTATTTTCATCTCCGAGACATGCATGATTAGATAGACGTTTTCTCGGAGATGCGTGTTCCCATTTCATATGATTTTCGCTTGAAACTCTTCAAGGTTAATAATAAATGGCATAAGAGACCAAGTGTTCGCACTCGGGCGAATCGGGGGCGCTCTTCGGACCTTCTCCATTCGTCATCAGGCACGGACCTTTTGTATCTCTGGTTATCCATTGCAAACAGAGCATTTGTTTTGGTTCCATGGCGTGTCCATGGATGGCGACTCTGAGTTATTTTTAGATATATCTTGGTTTCGAGCCCTGGCTCCGGATCAGGATGTATCTCTTTCTTTTTATATCGCCACTCATGCTATGCTGTGAGGTGGCAACAATTTCGAGAGTTCCTTGGTAGAGCTATCCTTCACGTTGTGGAGATCCGAGGGTGTTAGGGACCCGTTCCCTCACCGTCCTCGGATCGGGGTCCACATATACCTCATAGAGGACATTAGCACTATATATAATTTCAAACCGTCGTTGTTACTTGGATGTTCCCACGCAGGTCAGGTTCAACCCGAACCCGACGGGTTCAACCTGAATTTGGGTTGGGTTGGGTTAAGCTTTTCGTAAAGCGGGTTGGGCTGGGTTGGGAAAAATCAACCCCAATTGGAAATCAGGTTGGGCTGTCGGGCAACCCGACCTGACCCGAAGCCCGAATTTGGGTTCCATATGAAGAAGTTCTGTATATGTGTGTTTTTCTTTTTCAACATTGAAATAGTCTCCACAGCCCACAATGGACGGTTTGGATAATCCTATGCTGCGGGCCATACCGTACTTGAATAAACTGAGGAGTGTGATCATCAAAATATAGTAGTGCGGGTAATATTTCCCTTTGTTAATTGTTAGTCCCTGTTTGGTTTGGATTTTGAGAACCGATTGAGAGTTAAAAAATTATTATTGGTGACTCACTATTGGTTCTCAAAATCCAAAACAACTCGGCTTGAGCTGAGGTGGTCAACAATTGGTACCATATCAAATCGGGTCAGCCCGACCCAACCCAACCCGAATTGGGTCGAGTTGACACCCAAGTTGCACCCCTAACGATGACGAAAATACTACTTTTCCTCATTCACTATGTGCGGGTCAAATTACAGAAATGTTGACATTACGAATACAGGACATCTGTAAAAAAATTGACGAATTCTGGGCACCTTAAGAGGAACAACAATCATGGAAACCTCTATAAATTGGAGGGCTAGGATTAGGGGTGTGCATTAATCGGTTAAAACCGAAATAACCGACTGAACCGAATTCAGTCGGTTATTTCGGCTCGGTTAAATGATATTTCGGTTCGGTTTCGGTTCCTATTTCTATTAAATCTCGGTTTTCGGTTTCGGTGTCGGTTTTTTATAAAATAATTCGGTTAGAGCCGAAAAACCGAATGGGGAGGATTGTCCACTAGAATAAAAAAAGGCTAAAAGAATAGGCGTTGATAATGGTGGCGTGAACATGATATTCAAAGTGGTGGTTGTCAGGGGTGAATAATGAATATGATATTCAAACTTTCAAAGTGCCACCACTAGGTCCACTAGAATAAAAAATAATAAAAGAGTAGTCATTAGTAATGGTGGCTGTCAGGGGGTGAATATAATATTCAAAAGTGGTGGCTGTCAGAGGTTGAGTATGATATTCAAAGTGGTGGCTGTCAGGGGGTGTCCCAAGTAAAATGGGTGAATTGAGAATATATCATAATAACCCTAGTTTTCTTAACCCAAGACGATGAAGAAGAAGAAGCCCAGAGCTTTCTTCTCTTCTCCATTTTCCAACTGTTTTCTCTTAGAAAGTGCAGGGTTTTTTTCTTTTCATTTGAAACTTTAACAAACAGAGCAAAGAAAGGTATTATTTTTTCTCATATATAAGCTCTATCCTATTGATTTTTATCAAGCATTGGAGTAAAATCAAACTGGGTTTTTGGTTTTTATTAGATGACGAAACAGAATGTTGTCCTTACTAATGCCGGAGCTCTGAAGAAATCCGGCATAGAAATGGCGATAACCGTCGCAGTTTCAAACTCGTCGCTTTTTCCTTTTTTCAAGCACCGGCTAGGAAAAAGGAGGTCGGTACATAGCAATCTCACCAAAGAAGCTACTCAACCTGAACAGTTTATCCGCTTATTCATGGGTTATTCTTCTTCTTCCTTATTTTTTTGAAAAGCTTGGACTCTGTTAGAACTCACTATTCGGTTTGAACCGAAAAAACCGAACAACCGTAATCACCAAATCGGTTTGGTTCATCACCAAATCGGTTCGGTTTCGGTTTAGAAATTTAAGTAACTGAAAAAATTTCAGTTTGCTCAATTCGGTTAATTCGGTTCGGTTTAAACCGAATGCTCACCCTAGCTAGGATCAGTCTATGGAAATGATTTTACGGGCACAACCTATTGATGTTGTGTTCCATCACATGGACGGTTTAGATCAACCTATGATGTGGTATGTACAATTTTAAATGGATAATTTAAATGGATAGTACCTGCATGGCTCGTTCATTTTTACTAGTATTTATGAAAGGAAAACGACCTATTTTTTTCAGCAAGTATTTTTCAAAAAGTAATGTCCGGCTTACACCAGGGGATGATCCAAGCCATCCATTTGGGCACAACCTATATACGTTGTGGCCCATCAAATGGACGGTTTGGATCATCCCATGGTGTAAGCTGTATAGAACTTTTTGAAAGATAGACTTAATGGGCTTACAAAAATTGTATTTTCCAACCAAAAACAAACGTTATAAAATGAGGGGAATTATTAATCTTGTGGGGCCCACTGTAGATGGGCCTCAATTAGCAATATCATTGATAGATTAATCCTACCCATCCAATTGGCGAAGATTTGTCCATACAATTTAAACTACCGGTCCTTTTTTGCTTCAATCAGTCATACGAGGCCATTGGCAAGTAATTAGTAAGTATGATAGCGAAATCATAGTCCACTTCATCTGCCAAACATAGACCTTGCACATAAAATCATCTCCATGATCAAAACCCTCCGATCATCCTCTGGGAGAGTTTGGATCATCATATAGGATGATTTTTAGGAAAAGGCCTATTTACATTGGCCCCAAAGTGTTTGAACTTTGGAATAACGTGGGCCACAATGAATTTTCTAATAAATATGCTTTATATGATGTCTGTATCTAGGCATTTAAAAAAAAAAATAGTGGGAAAGTGTAAGTGAACGGATTGGATCTTCGAACCAAGAGGGTCCACTTTAGATGGGCTCAACAAATGAACAGGTTGAATCTTCAAACCAGGAGGGTACAAGTGATTTGTTTTTTAAAAAATACCCTTTTATGATGTCCACCTTCTTCAAAGATCTAAACCATTGATTGTTGGATCCAAACCGTCCATTTGTTAGGAGTTGAATCATCCCAATTGTCGGATTTTCACTTTCGAAAGAAATTGATCAATATAAGTACCTTATCTCTATACCAGGGTGTTTGAACCCATGTTGTTTAAGTGTTATTGTGTTTTCGTGATTATATGTTCAAATGTTGTATTTTGATATGTATTCATGAAATCATGTTTTAGAAGAAATTATATTCTGGGGGCATATTATACTTTTGAAAGTGGAAAGATTTACTGATTTTAATATACTATTAATTCCATGGAATTAGTTTTGGCCTTTGGGTCATGGTTTGACCATGCATATTATTAGACTAGCCACATGCTTGGGATATTCCCGTGATACCTTTAGTATTGTTACCTGCCAGTACGGCTGTGGCACTAGTACATGGTCACGTAGATCGGTCGAATGTGTAAGCCTTGGTTAGTTCCCTTGGTACATTAAGTATCATTACCTGCCAGTTAGAGTTGTGGCACTGGCTGTGACCTCATTGGACCGAACAATTACCTGCCAATGGGGTTGTGGCAATGACCATGGTGAAGTCTAAGCGATATAATTGCTTGTTATATGTTTTGATGTTTATTGCATATTGGTTTGACTTACCACTGGAAAATATTGTCTATATTTCTCTCTCCATGATGTATGATTTGACATATGTATATATCTGTGATGATTTATCGTGTTTATGATCATATTTTACTTGCATGCTTGATCTACCTATTATAGGGATTTGGTACTTTCTGGGCATTCGCTCATTCCAATATATCTATGTTTTTCAGATCATGAAGAATAGTCATGGCATATGACGCGGGATTGGGGCGAGTGCGGAGTAGTTTAGACAATTATCTCATATTCGTTTATTTAGAGACTTTAGCACAAATGATTTATTGGTGATTTCATTTATTGTTGGAACCTTTTAATTGGAAGTATTTGTGATGGTTGGATGTAAAACTTAATGGTATTTAATTTCATATAAAATTTGAAATTGCTCTGCGTATCTGTCTTGTGGTATAGGTGATGATTTGATCTGTTTGGACTCATGCGCTCGTGTGGTTGGGTCATGGGCGCACGATGCTGTGGTGATCCCCAGTTCGGGGCGTGATAGTTTACAATGAGATCCTACGTCAGAAAGGGAGGAAAAGTTTATGGGCTATATATGTGGATTCTCTCTCTCTCCCTGTGTAGACACGTTTTCGGCATCTCCAAGGGACGGGCCCTGCGGAGTGGGTCGGGAGACCCTAGCTTTGCTTTCTATCGAGAGACCCGTACTAAAATTCACTTATGCACAATAATTGTAGTGGAAATTTTGAGCCTTTGTAATATTAGAATGGGATATTTTACAAGGAAGTCTCCATGAACCTTCTATATTGTAATAACATCCCCTTAACCTTAGAAATCATAGTTAAGCCCTTTATTTAAAATAAATCTAAAATACCCTTATCTTTATAACTAGCTATGCATATTTTTACACTATCAAAATAAACAAATCAACATTTTCTTATAAAATGATTGTGCAGGTACTCATGTTTTGGCAAAACAACTCTAATACCCTTCACAATACCTTCAGTTTTGTTTTCCAATATTCCAGATATTTTGTAAATTAAGAGACACTCGGGATACTACTATTTAGGTAAAAGATAAAATGAAAATAATTTTTAGGAGTATCCAAAGAATCCCTTATAATGTTAAATCCGCCCTTCGACCTGAATAAATTTTGGAAGTTCCTCCAGACCCCTTGCTGCTAGTGTAATAGCAAGGGGTGTGGAAATATCAATTCCTTTTGAAAATAAAAAGCAGCCATGGATTTGATATTTCCACACCCCTGCTATTAGAGGGTTTGGAGGAACTTCCTCGAGACCGGTTCGGAGCCAAGTTTTGTTCCTTTGACCTTCCACCCCGTCACGTCCGTTTTTAAGTGGGTCCTCCAATGAACCATCACTCTCTCAACCCAACCCAACCCAACCCAACCGATTGTGACTCCCTCCGATGAACTGCCCGTTTTTAAGTGGGTCTCTAGAGGTATCCAAAGAATCCCTAAGTAAGGGCATTTTTCAAATTATGTAAAAGGCAACTAGTTAGTTACAATTTTAAGTGTAATGTGATGTTATTACGATATAGAAGGTTCATAGGAACTTCTTTACAAAACAAAAAACCTAAAGGCCAAATTTGGATTGCAGAACTGAAACATATTTCTTAGTCCTTAATCATTTTTCTCTTTTTCTGAGACTTCCAATTTATGATAATCTCCCTCTAAATTAACCACAATCATATCAGTTTTCTCTAAATTGTGAAAAAGAATTTCTTTCCCAAAAAAAGGAACTGATATTGGCACAACCGTGTTTTAATAAATGCACTAACTCACCTTGTCTTTTCTTTTTAATTGGCTTCTAACGGCTTTTTGGGAACTGTAATAAACTTTGACAGCTTGATAAGAAAGAAAGGATAATCATATCAGTAGAGAAAACTACTGCAGAGAAAGGACAATCATATCATTTTTTCTCTACTTCCAAGAGCATAAATGAGGTACACAAGACGCCCATTGAAGATTGATGCAAGCCAATGTGGAAGCGATTCGCTAAGTTGGGTTTTCCGGTGCCGAACTTTCCGTTCCGTGTTTGCTAGCTCCGTTTGGTTGCCAGTAAAATTTTTATCCTATGAGCTTTTTAATCCCAACAGCGAAGTCAACAGTATTTGATAGGTTTTTTTTTTTTCCCTACAATTCCTAAAATGCCCGTCAAAATTTAGGAGTGTCATTACCAAATATGGGGAGGGAGGAGAGAGAAAGAGAGATGACATCATTCTCTAGGAAAGAAAAAGATGAGACAAGGAGTCCATGTCATATTCATAAGCAATCCTTAATTTTTTTCTCATGGGTCTCTCCCTGTAAAGTGGGTAACAGACCAAATTAAACTACATATTCCCATCTTCTTCCTCGGCCCCTTCCATGGTTGTTTTAAGATGAAAGTATCATAATTTACTGCTTCTGTTATACTGGTGCTGCTTCTCGGTGAAACGCCAGTTTCGATGTCGGTCACATGCGACCCCTTAGAACTGAGCTCATGCGTGGGGGCCATCTTAACCTCTGGTTCTCCCAATAGAGAGTGTTGCAATAAGTTGCAGCGGTTAGATCGCTATGTACAGCGGAACAAAAAATGCATAGAACTTTAAATTTTCTTTTCGATTTTTCTTTTGCCCAAGTTCCTAGAGTCTAAATTAGTTAATTATGTTAATTAAATATAAAGAAATGCCTCTTTGAAGAGGAAATCAAGGAACAACGCTGCTTGATCTACTCGAACGGTTGCGATCGTTCTGAATGCCGTGAACCCCACAAATTGAACCTAAGCCTAAGCCTCAGCCTCTCTAGAAATGTCAATCAAACGATGCAACCATGGTTTTAAATTTCGACCGAAATATGAAATTTCAGATTTCAGACCGAAATCAGTCCGAAATTTCGGATTTCGGTCAAGACCGAAATGTTCCGAAACCGAAATAGCCCAAATTTACAAATTTCTAAAATTTTGGTCGAAATTTAAGCAATTTCGGCGAAATCTTTTATAAATGTTAATTTTTTTATTCCTTTACAAACTTCCGATTGAAATTTCGAATTAAAAATCAGCCATTTCATGCGCTTGTACCAAATTTCGGCCGAAATTTCAAGATTTCGACTGAAATTTCGGTTTCGGATAAGTCCGAAATTTTAGCAAAACCGAAATTTAAAACCATGGATGCAACAATAACATAGAGTATGTTCATTTGCATGTTAATAAACAATGTATACTGAGGGTATCAAAAGTAATATGGCAATACGTCTAGCACATCGTGGTCATAAGATGGTAGGCCAAATCTTACAAAGTATGAAATACGAGTCATTGACAGACAGATGCATGCTAGACCCAAGGATTGCCAACGGAAAGGTACAAATCAAGTTGGGTACACAAGGGCAAATAATCATTAATATAGAAAAAGAGTTTAGTCAAAAACTACTAGAGAAGTTCCTTATTACTCACCTCCATTGGAGTTCGATGTCCTCCTTACTATATTCCTCAATTACCAAAAATCAATAGTATGGGCATTCCCAATACATCACACCAATAATGTCAATCTCACAGAGTATACCTAAGATGTTCCCAAAGAGGTCAATCCGGCGCCCGTTTGAAGGTTTGGTCGCCCGGATCCTGAAAACAAATCCTCCAAAAACCTCTGGTTCAGACTTCCAACAGGGTAAATTGTATTTTTGAAATCATGTTTTAGAAGAAATCATATTTTGGGCATATTGTATTTTTGAAAATTTGATCAAGCATGTGTGCATGTTTATGTGGTGGAAATATTTATAATATACAAGAAATTATATGATGGGTGGTCATGCGAACACTTGATTTTTAAATAGTACAGTATGGCCCACTCCATATGATGATCCAAACCGTCCATTTGTGGGCCACACGTAAATAGGTTGTGCACCAAAAATCATTTCCATAGGATGATCCCAAAAATCATTTTCATATAATTTTTCTCAATATATTGTTAATTACATGGAGTTGGTTTTGGCCTTTGGGTCGTGGTTTGACCATGCGTATTATTAGACTAGGCCATATGCTTGGGATAGTTCACATGGTACCTTTGATATCGTTACCTGGCAGTGGGTTGTGGCACTGGTATGTGGTCAAATAGATAGGTCGAACGCGCAACCTTGGGATAGTTCATGTGGTACCTTGAGTAACGTTACCTTCCAGTTGGGGAAGGGGTAGTGGCCGTGGCCGTGGCCGTGGCCGTAACCACGTTGGACCGATCAAGTACCTCTCAGTGGGGCTGTGGCACCGACCATTAAAAAAAGTAAAACAGGGTGAGTGGGGACTTACATGGGGCAAATTATCCCATTCCCCCCCTCCACACACACACACACACACACACACACCATTTTATCCATTCCATTTTCAAACATCCTTCCCTATAACCTAAAAAGATTGCAAGGCACACTTAATTAATCAATCCACGTCTTATCTTAATGCTTTGATTGAGCCACTTATTCAAACCACTCCTTATCTTAATACTTTGATGGACCTACTTACTCAATCCACTCATCATAATGATTTGCTTTCCATCGATAGACCCATATTAAAATTCATGATTAGGCACAATTATTGTAGTGGAAAATTTTTAGCCTTTGTAAAAGTAGAGCGGGATATTTTTCGAGGAAGTCTCAATGAACCTTCTATATTGTAATAACAGAGAATTTATATGGTGGCCGACCGTCAAACAACAAGGGCAGAGAGAGAAAAAACTCTCCCCCTTGATTTTTTATCCTGGTCAAACCCCCCTTTTGACTTTCCCCTTGATAAAAAATCAAGGGGGATGATATTTTCTCTTTATATGTAAAGGGCGGCCACATATAATTTCTCTGTAATAACATCCCCTTAACCTTAGAAATTATAGTTAAGCCCTTCATTTTAAATACATCTAAAATACCCTTATCTTTAATAACTTACTATACATATTTTTGCACTACCAAAATGAACCCATCAACATTTTCTTATAAAATGATTGTGCATGTGCTCATATTTTCGCAAAACAACTATAATACCCTCCACAATACCTTCAGTTTTGTTTTCCAATATTCCAGATATTTTGTAAATTAAGAGCCACTTGGGATGCTACTATTTGGGTAAAAGATTAAATGGAAATAATTTTTAGAGGTATCCAAAGAGTCCCTAAAGATTTTCTCATCCTTAAGTAAGGGTATTTTTCAAATTATGTAAAAAACTACTAGTTAGTTACAATTTTTTTAAGTTTAATATGATGTTATTTCAATATAAAAGGTTCATAGGGACTTCTTTACAAAACAAAAAACCTAGAGGCAAATTTAAATTTCAGGAATTTTCTTTGGAACCGAAACATATTTCTTAGTCCTTAATCTTTTTTCACTTTTTTTGAATGATCCCTACAATTTTTACAAAAGACAAAAAGATAACTTCAACCATTCCTATGCAACATGTATTTAGTGAGACTTTCAATTTCTGATGATCTCCCTCTAAATTAACCACAATCATATCAGTTTTCTCTAAATTGTGAAAAGAAAGTTTTTTTTCTAAAAAAAAAAGGCAACTGATATTGGCACAACCATGTTTTAATAATTGCATTAACCTTGTCTTTTCTGTTTAAGAAAGAAAAGGCAATCATATCAGTTTTCTCCACTGTTGAGATTGTCGAGAGCATAAACGAAGAACACATGACCCGGTTGGCTTTTGAGATTGAAGCAAGCCAATGTGGAAGCGATTCGCTAAGTCGGTTTTTCCAGTGACTTTCCATTCCAAAAGCACCAAAGTTTCTGTTTTTTTTTTCTTACTGGTCTCTCCCTATAAAGTGGGTAGCAAGCCAAACTACATATTCCCCATCTTCTTCCTCCACTCCCTCCATCATTGTTGTTTTAAGATGAAAGTAACATGCTTTGTTGCTTCTGTTGTACTGGTGCTGCTTCTCGGCGAACCACCTGTTTCGATGTCGGTCACATGCCATCCCTTACAAATGAGCTTATGCGCAAAGGCCTTTTTCACCTCGGCTCCTCCCAGTAGAGAGTGTTGCAGTAAGTTGCAGCAACATAAGCCTTGCTTCTGCAAGTACCTCCAGTACTCAGCCCTTCAGATGTATGCTAACAACCCTAATGCAAAGGAAGTATCAAATACATGTAACACTCCATTACCTCCCTACTGTTGAATCGATTTTAAGGGACCCTTTTGTTAGTATTGTGTCCTTCTGAAGTAGCAGAGCTAATGGGTACTGCATTGGTGTCATTGTATCTGAATTTCAGCTTACTTACTGCATATGGTCTGTTGGGTGTTGAAATGGTGTTTGATTATTAATTATTATTGCCAAGCATTCAATCTTGCATTCGCAATGAGAGGAACTCATCCAAAAGAAGTCTAATTTCAATTCTGAAGTGCAGTCCATGTTTCATAGGATCGAATTTCATGTTCTTATATCCTTAGGTCATGTTTGTTTTTGGACTTTGATAAGCAATTCAGGCTAAAGCTGATTATTGGACTCAAAATTAAATATAATTTTGAGCCTCATAATCAGTCTTGGACTCACAATCGGTTCTCAAAATCCTGAGGCCCTGTTCATTTCAGATTGTGACAACCTATGGTGTGTTTCCCAACTGATTAATTTTTAGCCAAAAATTGGTTGGGGCCACACCATCCGTTGTCACAATCTGAGGGGCCCACACCATCGGTTGTCACAATCTGAAACGAACAGGCCCAAGATTCCAACGGGGAAACTTAATAAATGTCATGTATCCTGTGCTCTCTCTCTCTCTCTCTCTCTCTCTCTCTCTCTCTTAGTAAATTTTGAGCTGCCTATGATTCTTTGTAAAAGTAAAACAGGATATTCTACAACGAAGTCTCCATGAACCTTCTATAGTGCAATAACATCCTCCTGAGCTTAGAAATTATAGCTAAGCCCTTCATTTTTAAATAAATCTAAAGTACACTCATCGTTAATGACTAACTATTCATATGTTTGAGAATTTATATGGTGGCCAACCGTCAAACAACAAGGGCAGAGAGAAAAAAAACTCACTCCCTTGATTTTTTATCCAGGTCAAACTCTCTTTTTCGACTTTCCCTTTCATAAAAAATCAGAGATTTTATATGGTGGCTAACCTTTACATGTAAAGGTCGAAGAGAGAAAACACCCGTCCCTTGATTTTAAATCCATCAAAAGCCCCCCCTTTTGACTTTTCTTTAGATCTAAAATCAAGGTGGCAGGTTTCCTCTCTCTCTCTCTCTCTCTCTCTCTCTCTCTCTCTCTCTCTCTCTCTCTCTCTCTCTCTCTCTCTCTCTCTGCCTTGTGATTTCACAGTCGGCAACCATATAATTTCTCCAAAAATCAAGGGGGTTGATATTTTCTCTCTCCGCCCCACCATATAATTTCTCCATATGTTTACTCTACCAAAATGAACCCATCAGCATTTTCTTATAAAATGATTGTGCCAACATTGAGAATAATGTGCTCGTATTTTGGCAAAACAACTATAATACCCTTCACAATATCTTTAGGCTTTTTCCAATATTCCAATATTTTGTAAATTAAAAGCCTCTTGGGATGCTAGTAAAAGATTAAATTGAAATAATTTTTAGAGGTATCCAAAGAATCCCTAAAAATTTCTCATCCTTCAGTAAGGGTATTTTTTAAAATTATGGAAAAAGCAACTAGTTTGTTACATTGTTTTTTAAGTTTAATAGGATGTTATTACATTATAGAAGGTTCAAAGGGACGTCTTTACAAAACAAAAAACCTAAGGGAATGTTTGGATCTAGGGAAAAGAAAATTATGGAATGTGATATTTTCCTGGAAAGTTTTTTATAGTTTTCCTCTTTCTGAATTTTCTTCGGTCAAAAGTTTTTGGAATTTTCAAGTCTAATGTTTGGATTGCAGGAATTTTCTTTGGAACCGAAACATAATTTAGGTCCCTACTCATTTTACACATTTTTTGACATGAGGAAAAAGATGATCCATCCCTCTTCAATTTTTATTTAGAGGGACTTTCAATTTATGGTGATATCCCTCTAAATTAACCATAACCATATTATTTTCCTCTAAAATAGGGGTGCAACTTGGGTTGGGCTCAACTCGAACCCGACGGATTCAACACAATTTTGGCTCGGGTTGGGTTGGCTTCCTTGGGTTGGGTTACGCTTGGGTTGGGAAAAGCTAACCCGATTTAGTTTCGGTTTGGGTTAGGGTTGAGGCCTTGGCAACCGGACCCGACCCAAACCCGATCTCCATCCTCTAATTTTATCTTCTTCTTTTTTTTTGTTATGGTTTTTCCTTGTATTTTATTGTTTGGCCCTAGGTGAACCCGAACCCAACCCGACCCAATATCAGGTTAGACGGGCTGGGTTAGGTTTGAGAGATTTAGAGGCGAGTTGGGTTAGGGTTGACCATCCTCAACCCGAGGCTCGGGTTGGGTCTGTTTAGGGTTGAGGGAATGCTATCTCGTGTTGGGCTAGGGTTGGCCTCAACCCGATCCAACCCAACCCAACCCAACCCTAGTTGCACCCCTACTCTAAATTGTGAAAAGAAAAGGTTTTTCCCAAAAAAAAATCCTCCAAATCTTTTCCTTGCCAACCAAACACGGCAGGATAAAACTTGTATACAAAATGGAGACTTTTCATTCCATACGCACCAAACTTTTGTTGTTTTCTTATTGGTCTCTTACTATAAGGTGGGTAGCAAGCCAAAACACATATACCCATCTCCTTTTCAGTCATTATGCACCATAACTTTAGTGTTTCTTGGTCTCTCCATAAGGTGGGAGCAAGTCAAACCACATATACCCATCTTCTTCCTTCACTCCATCCATGGTTGTTTGAAGATGAAAGTATCGTACTTGGTTGCTCCTGTTATACTGGTGCTGCTTCTCTGCAAAGCACCCTTTTCAATATCAGTCACTTGTGATCCCTTAGAACTGAACCCGTGCGCGGGGTCCATCATGACCTCTGCTCCTCCCAGTAGAGAGTGTTGTAACAAGTTTCAGCAACAGAGACCTTGCCTCTGCAAGTACCTCCAGGACCCAGGCCTTCAGAGGTATATCAACAACCCCAGTGCAAGGAGGGTAGGAGATACATGTAACATTCCATTTCCCAACTGTTGAGTCCATTTGGAAGGTACCCTTTTCTTTTCACCATATATCTAGTTAGTATTATGGGCTGATGTAAGTAGAAAGCGATTCCTCTAACACAATTTTGTGGGCTAAAGGGATTTGCGACGGGCTATGGAGACTAGACAGTCTCATGGATGAGATAAAAGATCTAAGTATATAAGGTGCTGCAAATGATTTGGCTGGTCATCTAGCGAAATTAGGAGCATCTAGTGCCTCATTTTATATTGGGGAATCTTTACCAACTGAAATACACTAGTAATCATTTCTATATTTCATCTAGTTAGTATTGTGTCCTTCTGAAGTAGCAGAGCTATTGGAGGGGGGCGGCGGGGGAGGGTGACAGGGTGGTTCAAACACATGCATTAATGTTTTCAAGAAATTGCCATAAGAAATTTGACCAACCTCCCGAGAAATGGGCTTTTTCTGACGTTTTAGAACCAAAGGTGCCATATATACAGATTCAACATCTCTATCATTGATATGCAAGTCTAGTTGAAATATACATGTAAAGAAATCTACGACAGTTTAGGACACTAATCTTAATAATTGGGGATGCTGTGTTTTTTGATGCCTGACTACAAGGGCGATCGTAATTTCAAGCAGGAAGAAAATGGCGCGAAGAAAAGTTGTGCAAATTTTCTCTTGAAAATTGAAAGCCACAGAACCAAAAAACATCTAGGAAGAAGACATCCTTAATATGGAATGAAAGCGAGAACAAATTGAATTATTTTTGGAATTCCATCTCATGCAGACAGTTCAAATTCCTAAGAAAATTCATCATGAATTAAACGAATACTAGGCCACAACAATGACGGAAAAATACCCAATAAAACCCCGTCCCTCAAAAAAATTACTTACCTATGTACAACGAACCGCAGTGCAATCACATCCACACCATTGATATGGAGTGTGCAATGGGTGTGTACAGACTTAAAAGATAAGGCTCTTAAAGGTTTAAAAGATTTGATATTGGAGTCCATGCCAAAAGCCATGGCTTCTTATCTGCTGGAAGGACAAAGTTGAGCTCAAACATCTCCTTCGAAACGTTACCACCTTCACAAAACCCGACGAGCTTGGCCACTATTTCCGCACTTTCCTGTACATGGTTAGAGTCATGCGGATCTGTCCATAGCTTGTTGACTAACTGCAGCCTCCTATGCTTTCCATCGAGTGGCACTTCCCATTTTATGTACAAAAATTGTCTCTCCTCTGGAGTCAGTCTTGAGTTCAACCTCTTTGCAAGGAAGTCCCTCTCATTCTTCAATGCTTTCATACTGCACCAAAAAAAAAAAACAAAAAAACAAATAGATAGAAAATTTGTTTAGATTGGATTGAGTATCACTTTAGTTCCTCTGTGAATAATAAAAATACAAGGATATCACTTTAGTACCTAGAGGATATAGAGATTGTGGGTTCTCCTCCAACATGTGCTGGGCTGGCATTACCAAGTTCCTCCAAGTGTTGTTGCAACCAAGTCAATCTCCGCAGCTCTACCTCCACATATATTTGATCAGCTGGATCGCCTTTGAACAACATATAGAACTGCGTTCGATGGATGATAGACACATGGCATATGTCCCATAACTGAATGATCTGCTGCCTATGTTCCAGAAACATGGAGTGCCATGAAGCAGGGGATTTCTGAAATTCAGATGCATTCTCATCGGTCTCTGCCGGATCATATCCCTCGGTCTCATTTGCTTCTAGTTCCAGCATCTAACGACACAAACACATTAGAAATGGAAAATTAAGGACTTGATAAGAACACTTTAACATAGTATTAAACCCTTCCATTTGAACTTCCACAATTTGAAGGGTTACGATGATCCTATGGAGATGATTTTTTGCGCACACCCTAATCTATGTCAGGGCCCCAACAGATGAATGGTTTGCATCACCCAAACAATGTGGGCCCACTCTAGTTTTGGTCGACTGACAAGATAATGGACCAGAAACACTTTTCCCATATAGTTTATTAACTAACCTGGCAAACAAGCAGCTGCTTTTGGTATTGAAGCTTAGCAACACGCTCCTTCAGTTCGGTGACGTATACCCTAATGCTCCTAACATTCTCCTCAGCTGCAGTTTGGAACATTTTCTGCATTTTCCGCATGTTAACTGAACTTGAGCGCCTGTAGCATGGTGTGCCCTCCCTTGATGAGATATCTCCACCATCTTCACTCTTGGTTGGAGTAGCTTTCTCGGAACCTATCAAACCCTCACCACCGGGGCCCACAACTTCATCACTCTCTGGAACCTTATTCTCAGTTTCAGGCTCCAACACTTGCCTTGTTGACGACAAAGGTGAGCATGGAGATCTTATAATATGTCTATTGGAATTGTTACTCAAGGTCAATGGAAGCATTTTCTTCTTTGATTGGGACTTGGATTTAGAAATCGCCTCATTAGGCTGATTCGGAAGTGACAGCACCAGTTTATCTAAAGACTTTTGGACATTTTCCAGTTGCTCCTCAAGATTAGCAATGGTATTTCCTTGTGAATGAAGTCTAGTGATCTCTTCTTTGTATTTTTCCTCCTTTGTATTTAGTCTTTTTGGCTCTAGGTGAACCCAACCCAACCCGACCTAATTTCAGGTTAGATGGGCTGGGTTAGGTTTGAGAGATTTAGAGGCGAGCTGGGTTAGTGTTGACCATCCTCAACCTGAGGCTCGGGTTGGGTCTCTTTTGGGTTGAGGGAATGCTATCTCGTGTTGGGCTAGGGTTGGCCTCAACCCAATCCAACCGGACCTAACCCGAGTTGCACCCCTAAATTGCGAAAAGAAAAGGTTTTTGCCAAAAATAAAATAAAATCGTGCAAATCTTTTCCTTCCCATCCAAACACGGCAGGATAAAACTTGTATACAAAAGGGAGACTTTTCATTCCATATGCACCATACTTTTGTTGTTTTCTTTTTTGGTCTCTTACTATGACGTGGGTAGCAAGCCAAACCACATTGGTATCTTACTATGACGTGGGTAGCAAGCCAAACCACATAGTACCCATCTCCTTTTCGTTCATTATGCACCATAACTTCAGTGTTTATCTTTTTGGTCTCTCCCTATAAAGTGGGAGCAAGTCAAACCACATATACCCGTCTTCTTCCTCCACTCCTTCCATGGTTGTTTGAAGATGAAAGTATCATACTTGGTTGCTTCCGTTATACTGGTGCTGCTTCTCTGCAAAGCACCCTTTTCAATATCAGTCACTTGTGATCCCTTAGAACTGAGCCCGTGCGCGGGGTCCATCATGACCTCTTCTCCTCCCAGTAGAGAGTGTTGTAACAAGTTTCAGCAACAGAGACCTTGCCTCTGCAAGTACCTCCAGGACCCAGGCCTTCAGAGGTATGTCAACAACCCCAGTGCAAGGAGGGTAGGAGATACATGTAACACTCCATTTCCCAACTGTTGAATCCATTTGGAAGGTACCCTTTTCTTTTCACCATATATCTAGTTAGTATTATGGGCTGATGTAAGTAGAAAGAGATTCCTCTAACACAATTTTGTGGGCTAAAGGGATTTGCTACAGGCTATGGAGACTAGAGTACTAGACAGTCTCATGGATGGGATAAAAGATAAGGTACTGTCTCTTTTTCTATCATTCCAAGCGCAAATGATTTGGCGGTCGTCTAGCCAAATTAGGAGCATCTAGTGCCTCATTTTATATTGGGTAATATTTACCAACTGAAATACACTTGTAATCATTTCTATATTTCATCTAGTTAGTATTGTGTCCTTCTGAAGTAGCAGAGCTGTTGGGTCCTGTAAATGGTTGCTGGTATGTAAATCTCAGCTTATTTACTGCATAAGGTCTGTTGGGTGTTAAAATGGTGTTTGATTATTAGTTATTATTGTGATTTCATCACCCACTATAAGCATTCAATCTTGCATTCGCCATGACAGGAGCTCATCCAAAAGAAGCCTAATTTCAATTCTGAAATGCAGTTTATGTTTCAATGGATCGAATTTCATGTTCTTACAGCCTTAGGCCCTGTTTGTATTGGATTTTGCAAACCAATTCACGATTTTGCAAACCAATTCACCCCAAAGCTGATTGTTGGACTCAAAATTAAATGTAAATTTGAGTACCATAATCAGTTTTGGACTCACAATCGGTTCTCAAAAATCCAAAAGAAACAGGGCCATTGAAAATTCCCATGGTGAAACACTAATAAATGTCTTTTGTCCTGCGTACTTCTTCTCCCTGACTTGCCCTAATGGTGTTGCTTAGCCCATGCCCAGCACATGAAAATTTATGAAGCCCTAAGATTGGCCCATGCCCAATCGATCTCATGGCTAACATGGCTGTTTAATTTTATCTGGCATCATTTTTCCTCTTGTTAACATCACTTTAAACCCCAGTGTCTAGAAAACATTTGCGGAGCCTTTCGAACATTCCCACCTAAAGACATGGAAGCAAAAGAATTTACACAGTTCATTAATGATAAAGGTTGGTATGGCTTCTCTTTAAAACTTCTCAAAGCTACTCCATTTCCGAGAATCAACAAATGATAGTGCAAGGAACCTTTTCTTGCTCCAAGATTGGAAGAATCATTAACATGCTGATGTATGTACTTCAACAAAACCAATAAACTATGAATGATTTCAGGATCCATATTTCATTCTACCTCGAATAAGGAAATTGCACAATAAATTAATTACCAAGTTAGGTGTGTGTGTGTGTGTGTGTGTGTGTGTGTGTGTGTGTTGGGGGGGGGGGGGGGGGGGGGGAGGAGAGACAAGGTGGTTCAAACACATGCATTAATGTTTTCAAGAAATTGCCATAAGAAATTTGACCAACCTCCCGAGAAATGGGCTTCTTTCTGACGTTTTAGAACCAAAGGTACAGATTCAACGTCTCTATCATTGATATTCAAGTGTAGTTGAAATATACATGTAAAGAAATCTACGACAGTTTTGAACACTAATCTTAATAATTGGGGATGCAGTGTTTTTTGATGCAGGAAGAAAATGGCGCGAAGAAAAGTTGTGCAAATTTTATCTTGAAAATTGAAAGCCACAGAACCAAAAAACATCTAGGAAGAAGGCATCCTCCTTAATATGGAATGAAAGAGAGAACAAATTGAATTATTTATCGAATTCCATCTCATGCAGACAGTTCAAATTCCTAGGAAATTTTAATACTAGGCCACAACAATGGCCGAAAAATACCCAATAGAACCCCGTCCCCCAAAAAAATTACTTACCTATGTACAACGAACCGCAGTGCAATCACACATCCACACCATTGATATGGAGTGTGCAATGGGTGTGTACAGATTTAAAAGATAAGGCTCTTAAAGGTTTAAAAGATTTGATATTGGAGTCCATGCCAAAAGCCATGGCTTCTTATCTGCTGGAAGGACAAAGTTGAGCTCAAACATCTCCTTCGAAACGTTACCACCTTCACAAAACCCGACGAGCTTGGCCACTATTTCCGCACTTTCCTGTACATGGTTAGAGTCATGCGGATCTGTCCATAGCTTGTTGACTAACTGCAGCCTCCTATGCTTTCCATCGAGTGGCACTTCCCATTTTATGTACAAAAATTGTCTCTCCTCTGGAGTCAGTCTTGAGTTCAACCTCTTTGCAAGGAAGTCCCTCTCATTCTTCAATGCTTTCATACTGCACCAAAAAAAAACAGACAAACAAACAGATAGAAAATTTGTTTAGATTGGATTGCATATCACTTTAGTTCCTCTGTGAATAATAAAAATACAAGGATATCACTTTAGTACCTAGAGGATATAGAGATTGCGGGTTCTCCTCCAACATGTGCTGGGCTGGCATTACCAAGTTCCTCCAAGTGTTGTTGCAACCAAGTCAATCTCCGCAGCTCTACCTCCACATATATTTGATCAGCTGGATCGCCTTTGAACAACATATAGAACTGCGTTCGATGGATGATAGACACATGGCATATGTCCCATAACTGAATGATCTGCTGCCTTTGTTCTAGGAACATGGAGTGCCATGAAGCAGGGGATCTCTGAAATTCAGATGCATTCTCATCGGTCTCTGCCGGATCATATCCCTCGGTCTCATTTGCTTCTAGTTCCAGCACCTAACAACACAAACACATTAGAAATGGAAAATTAAGGACTTGATAACAACACTTTAACATAGTATTAAACCCTTCCATTTGAACTTCCACAATTTGAAGGGTTACGATGATCCTATGGAGATTGATTTTTTGGGCACACCCTAATCTATGTCAGGGCCCCAACAGATGAATGGTTTGCATCACCCAAACAATGTGGGCCCAATCTATTTTTGGTCGACTGACCAGATAATGGACCAGAAACACTTTTCCCATATAGTTTGTTAACTAACCTGGCAAACAAGCAGCTGCTTTTGGTATTGAAGCTTAGCAACACGCTCCTTCAGTTCGGTGACGTATGCCCTAATGCTCCTAACATTCTCCTCAGCTGCAGTTTGGAACATTTTCTGCATTTTCCGCATGTTAACTGAACTTGAGCGCCTGTAGCATGGTGTGCCCTCCCTTGATGAGATATCTCCACCATCTTCACTCTTGGTTGGAGTAGCTTTCTCGGAACCTATCAAACCCTCACCACCGAGGCCCACAACTTCATCACTCTCTGGAACCTTATTCTCAGTTTCAGACTCCAACACTTGCCTTGTTGACGACAAAGGTGAGCATGGAGATCTTATAATATGTCTGTTGGAATTGTTACTCAAGGTCAATGGAAGCATTTTCTTCTTTGATTGGGACTTGGATTTAGAACTCGCCTCATTAGGCTGATTCGGAAGTGACAGCACCAGCTTATCTAAAGACTTTTGGACATTTTCCAGTTGCTCCTCAAGATTAGCAATGGTATTTCCTTGTGAATGAAGTCTAGTGATATCTTCTTTGAGGCTTGCACTAACACTCTGGTCCGCAGCCACATCTCCAACATTTACCTCCTTTGTTGTAGGTCTAACAGTACGCATTTCCCTTATTTCTGCTTGGAGCTTGGCAATAGTCTCAGCTGCATCTTGGTTACCTAGCCTGTGGCAGGCAACCTCTTTCTGAAGCACTTCTAAAGCTCGGTTCGCTTCCTCTCCAAGTTGTTCTTGTAGCTGTTCAAGTTTACGAATTTCATGCCTAAGCACGAACGGAGCTGTGGAAGATTGCCGCATGGTCTGCCTCCCCATTGTATTTCTCGTTCTTTCGCCCCGAACGAGCCCCTTCACATCATTGTTTGGAGAAGAAAGTCCGGAAAATGAAAGACATTTAGCCACTCCACCTAATGGTTTAGACCCCTGAAATAGACATAAAATAAAAATTAAAAAACAGAGAGCAGATCACAGGAAAATGGAACTAAAAAAGAAGGGGGAAGAGAGAGATGACTCATACTGGCTGTTCCCCTTGCACTTTGCTACGCAATTCATCTAGCTGGGACTGCGCAATATCTCTCTGTCGCCTTAGTTCCTCCATTTCCATTTCCATCTGAACATTGGATAGCAGAAAAGATAACAGTCATGGGTACAATTTTCCTAATCTCTCGACCCATTTCAAGAAATCTCCAATCCTGATATCTACATAATAATGTAGTATATAGTATATATACCTTCTGAATTTTCAACTCTTTCTCCATCAATATAGCTTCTGAGTCTGAAGATGCCGCAGATGTTTCCGGGGCACAGAGCGCTTCAAGTCGAGCTACCTCCTTTTGCAAGTGCTTCACTAATTGCTTCTCTGAAATAACCTGATTGAAAAACAAAGGTCAGATAAGATGGTATTGGGGAAACCGTTCTGGAAAGACAACAGTTTCAGATATTCAAACAAACCAGAGAGTGAAAACCAATTAGAAGTGACCCAAAGAGATAAAAAGTAGTACCATGTTTACTTGGGCCGTGTTAGTGACTTCCTTGGCATTGGTAGCAAAGGAGAGAGTGTTTCGTGACTGTTCAACATGGGTTAACGCCGGACTCAAGGTACATATAATCGCAGTCCGAGCATTTCCACCAAGTGAAAGCTGCAATATACGTGTGAGCTTTGAGTCCCGGTATGGTATATGACCACTTCTCTTTCCGCCACTGCAAGTAGAAGAAAGCCCATTATCAAAATCAAAGGATTATTGACTCATTAAAGGACCGTCCAAATGCACCCACCAAGTATCAAATACAGTTACCAGTTATATAAAACCAGATTAGTACATTAATATGACTTTATTTTGAAGTTTTCATAATGATCTATACTTTTCCTATAAATATTTAATCTGTGTTTCAGTACAGTGGAAGTGACCTTGGATAATTATTCATGTATCTCCAATTATTTATCTATACTTTTCCTATAAATATTTAATGTGTGTTTGAGCACGGTGGAAGTGATGTTGGATAATTATTCATGTATCGCCAATTCCCAAATTCGAAAACAAAAGATTCTGAAGGGGTTGAGAATCAATTTCAGTTCATATAACTTATTTTAGTATGAACTTACTATTTTTAGTAAATATAGACTTATACCAACTTACTATTTTTAGTAATTAAGAATCTACTACTTTTAGTAATCAAGTCTTGGTAAAAGAAAGGAGAAGACAAGCTCCTAGAATTCTCCTAAGCTCCAACTCCAATTCCAAATTTTCATGCAAGTCAAAAGGTACCTCCCTTCTGGGGTGGATATATATATATATATATATATATATATATATATATATATATATATATATATAGGTATTCAAGTATGTTTAAGGTATTGGCCCAATACCTTAAACATACTTGAATTCCAAATCTTAATCAAACTAGAATTCTTTTTTTTAAAGAAACTAAGATAGATTCCTGGTTGTAGAATATCCAACCAAACAACTTGAATGCCCATGTCACCATGACATCATGCTTATGCATAGTCAACATGACATCATGTTGATGTCATGGAAATCCACGCCTCATTCTTCATGCCTACACATGTGTGATGTTCACGGCACAACATGCACACATCCATCTGTTTGTTGTCGATCCCGGTTCCATTGAGATCGTCTCTCAGCCTTCGGATGCTCTTACTCAGCAATCCACTCAATTTCCTCATTCTTGTCTTACACATGGTGCACTGCATCTGTGATGGGAATCAAGCAAATCAACCTCTTAAAGTCTACAAAAGAATGATAAAGAAAGGTCAGATTAATACTCTCATGTGGTTCTCTATGATTCACAAAATGTAACAACCTATTAGCTGTGTTAGAACTTAGAACAAGCTTTCCTAGCTAGCTTTTGTTTAGTTGGTATACTTGTAATTGTCTCGGTTGTCCTATTTAGTCTGAAATTCAGATCTGCCCTGCTCTTTAAAGATCAGATCCACTTTAGATCTGTCTGTGTTGAATTCTAGTCTAGTGAACAGAAGATCCCAGTTGCTGAAATGCAGATCTATAGTTGGTGAAATTTGTAGATCTTAAATTGCTGTAATTAGGATCGATAGTCACTGAAATTTTCAGATCTGTTTTCAGATCTTGGTTGTTGGTATACTTGTAATTGTCTCGGTTGTCCTATTTAGTCTGAAATTCAGATCTGCCCTGCTCTTTAAAGATCAGATCCACTTTAGATCTGTCTGTGTTGAATTCTAGTCTAGTGAACAGAAGATCCCAGTTGCTGAAATGCAGATCTATAGTTGGTGAAATTTGTAGATCTTAAATTGCTGTAATTAGGATCGATAGTCACTGAAATTTTCAGATCTGTTTTCAGATCTTGGTTGTTGAGATTCAGATCTATGTTTAGTTCTGTAATTGCTGAAACCTACATCTATATTTATTGTCAGCCTTCAAAAGATTCCAGATCCAATTTTCGTAAATCTGATTGATTAACTTTATTTCCTTCAAGTGCATCACCATTGTGAACAAACACTTGGCTGTAATTTTCTAGTTCTAGCTTTATATTTTAACTTCTGCTACTTGTCCTATACTAACTTTGGTCTCAGAGCTAATGTTTTTCAATGGCTACTCAAAGTGGAACAAGCTTATTCCAAATCAAAATTTCGTAAATCTGATTGATTAACTTTATTTCCTACAAGTGCATCACCATTGTGAACAAACACTTGGCTGTAATTTTCTAGTTCTAGATTTATATTTTAACTTCTGTTACTTGTCCTATACTAACTTTGGTCTCAGAGCTAATGTTTTTCAATTGCTACTCAAAGTGGAACAAGCTTATTCCAAATCAAAATTTCGTAAATCTGATTGATTAACTTTATTTCCTACAAGTGCATCACCATTGCGAACAACAAACCACTTAGCTGTAATTTTCTAATTCTCGATTCTGATTTTAACTTCTGTTACTTGTCCTACACACTAACTTTGGTGTTAAAGCTACTGTTTTTCAATGGCTACTCAAAGTGGACAAGCTGATTTTAACTTCTGTTACTTGTCCTACACACTAACTTTGGTGTTAAAGCTACTGTTTTTCAATGGCTACTCAAAGTGGACAAGCTGATAGGGGAAGGTTTTTCCTACACACTAACTAGTTCTAGATTTATATTTTAACTTCTGTTACTTGTCCTATACTAACTTTGGTCTCAGAGCTAATGTTTTTCAATGGCTACTCAAAGTGGAACAAGCTTATTCCAAATCAAAATTTCGTAAATCTGATTGATTAACTTTATTTCCTACAAGTGCATCACCATTGCGAACAACAAACCACTTAGCTGTAATTTTCTAATTCTCGATTCTGATTTTAACTTCTGTTACTTGTCCTACACACTAACTTTGGTGTTAAAGCTACTGTTTTTCAATGGCTACTCAAAGTGGACAAGCTGATTTTAACTTCTGTTACTTGTCCTACACACTAACTTTGGTGTTAAAGCTACTGTTTTTCAATGGCTACTCAAAGTGGACAAGCTGATAGGGGAAGGTATATACATCACCATTGTGAACAACAAACCACTTAGCTGTAATTTTCTAATTCTCGATTCTGATTTTAACTTCTGTTACTTGTCCTACACACTAACTTTGGTGTTAAAGCTACTGTTTTTCAATGGCTACTCAAAGTGGACAAGCTGATAGGGGAAGGTATATTAGATTGACAACGAGATGATGACAACAAATTGAACAGCTGTAAAATCGACTTATAATGTAGAAAGGAGTGCTTCCAACATCTAGCTAGAAACATAACACCTGGTGAGCAAAGAGATGTTTCTTGGATGATACAAATGACGAAGATAGTCTCTCTTCAAGAGTTCAACAAACAAAACTAGGTGATAACTAACATCCTACAATGGAGTCACATGCTCCATTTGTGAGGGAGACACCTACAACTTCATGCTAGAAACAAGGATAATATTTTTGTGAGGTGACACATGAAGTACTGACTGAAGGAAGAGATGATGACAGCAGAGATTACAGGGATAATATTATTCAAAAACTCCAAGTAGAATACCTGATATTGAAGGAAAAATCAATCATCAGATATTTGCTGATTGGCTTCGCTTGCTTCCATTTGGCATTATTTCAAATGGTATGCTATGTTGAAAGACCGACGGATCATATTCGATAAAATAAAGTTGATCAGCCAAGCTTAGATTTGGTGGATAGGAGTTTAGAACCAAACTCATCATTCGGGACAGCCACCAAACTAGTCGGGAAGAGATGAAAGTAAGGCTAAGGGAGAAATAATTTTCAGCCAACTACTATGATTGGATGTATGATCCCTAGTCACTCTTCTGAGTACATAAACAAGTTTGAAGAATTGAATGTGAGATGTGAAATTGATAAAGATCCAATTAGCTCTGTAGTGCAGATCAAGCCTTTCAACTAGCATTGGATATAGAGCGAGATTTAAAGCAACCTTTTACTAGGCATGTGACTGTATACCAATGCATGAACCAGCCGTCCGGAAAGGCAATTAAGTGAGGTTGTCTTACGAACCAGCCCCTTCTAATGCGGTTGATTTTAAAGGTAAGACTATGGCTGGTGAACCTTCCTAGGGACAATGTCCAAAGACAAATTTACATATGAATGTAGATCAGTCTACTTGTTGAAGTTGAACCAATGGATGGACCACTTTAAGACTTTGAGGAAGAAATTGACATGTCATTTCTTAAGCCTTGTAAGATGTATCTTATCAGCACCTAAAGTGGAAGAAAAAGACAATCGGTTGTCGGCAATGATCTTTCACATACTTGCCAAGAGCAAGGTTTTAAATTTTGGGTTCGGTCACTACGGAAATGGAAACGTTTCGGTTTTGGTTGGAAATTTTGCTGGAAATCATATAAAGTCTAAGATAAAACTTCAAGAAGTGCTAGAATAAAGACAATTGCACACATTGAAATCTTCACATAAGCAACAAAGCCATTCATGATGGTTCGATGACATCAAACACCCAGTAACACGCATTGTCGCACATGTCATAATTCAATATATACCATATTTCACATTTAATTCATATGAATATGTATACAGCCATGAGCCATGTATGACACGCAATTCTTATAAATAAAATTATGTAACACATACTGATATACTATACCACTAATGTACTTACGATTTTGATTTTTGATATGCATTTCAGTTTTGGTATTGTTTCGGTGGGGATTGAAATGGAAACATTTCGGTTGTTTCATGTCAGTTTCAGTGGAAATTTAAAGCCATGATGAAAAGAGCAGAGAGAAGGTTTCTAAGTTGATCATAGACGGAGGTAGTAGTATGAATGTGGATTTCTCCCCAACACCAATTGGAAGGTGTGAAAACCTGTGGGGTTCTGTTCTTTAATTTGTTGAAGGCAAACACGATCTTTGGAAGAACAAGGTCCCAGTTGCCAACTAATTTTACCTTAGTCCTCAATAAGATTCCCAGGCTCCTCTATTAATAACTTAAGTGTAGCCATCTATCTAATAATGGTAGGGACTGCTGACATTTAAGTTCAGTTCTTAATTTTTTTCACAAACTCATCCAAAAGTGTCTTATGAATTTTATACCCCTGCCTAATGATGCTATCAGAGTGCCATGGTATCGAACTATCTCCTTTGAAGTACAAATCTGCAACCTTAGTTGCGCAGTTCTGCAAGGTATAAAGTGAGCCATGAATTTTTAAGTGTTCTTCCTCCTGTCATGCAACGCATGCCTATTACTCAAACCACGGCCTCCCAAGTAGAACATGATTGGCATTCCATTGGAACAATAATATCACACCAAACATTATCCCAACAATGAGTTCCAACCAACAAGTTCACAAGGCTCTGCTTCGTCACTTATTCACATTACTCATCCAAAAGTGTCTTATGAATTTTATATCCCTGCCTAATGATGCTATCAGAGTGCCATGGTATCGAACTATCTCCTTTGAAGTACAAATCTGCAACCTTAGTTGCGCAGTTCTGCAAGGTATAAAGTGAGCCATGAATTTTTAAGTGTTCTTCCTCCTGTCATGCAACGCATGCCTATTACTCAAACCACGGCCTCCCAAGTAGAACATGATTGGCATTCCATTGGAACAATAATATCACACCAAACATTATCCCAACAATGAGTTCCAACCAACAAGTTCACAAGGCTCTGCTTCATCACTTATTCACATTACTCAAACCAGGCCAAACTATAGGGTTGAGGGCGTGGGACTGTTTTCAACCCCAATTTCTGTGCTGCCTCTTGCGAGATAATGTTCTTACAGCATCCTGAATCAAGGATAAGCCTGTAAAGCCTACCACGCAACTGGTCGAGAAATATAATGATGGAGCTATATGTTGTAAACCTAGGCATTAGAGCTATATGTTGTAAAACCTGGGCATTTCTTGAGCTAAAAGAAAGAATACAGCCACAAATGCTGCTTCCTAATAATTTTGTCTTACATAATGGTAAGCTGTTAATGAAAATCAACTACATCAGAAATATCATAGTCAGATAAATGGAATCTGAATTGTTATGCCAAAGGTAAAAGAATTGTCAAGTTTTAACATCAGAGCACGCAATAAATAGTAAATAGTCAACTCATAAGCCAATGATTCAATAGGAAATATCTATTATTTTTCAGCATTCTTGATATTTATAGTGTGACATATTTGGACCTATTAATGGTGATGTCATCCTCTAAAATCATGCCATCTTCCTAGTCATTTAGCTCTTAGTAATAATATTCCCTCTAATAAAGTCGCTGACCTGAGCTTTCTTATTACAGTTGTGAGAGTAAGAAGGCTACGGTTAATATGGCATCCTTCCTTTAGTCTAGCACCATCTGCATGTGTCTGAGAAGCTCTTTCACTTCCTGCAAGGTCCACAAAATTCTGCAAGAAAGCAGATAAAAGCAATTAAAATCCCCAAGCTAAAACTCATCATAAAATTCGTAGTAGGAAATGGATGATAGAAATGAAATTACCAGACTGGCCACAAAAGATTTTACACATCCTGTATTTTCACGGAGGCTGCTCTCTATGGTCTGGATTAACAGTAAAAAAAAATTAGATGAAGTCATATGCTAAAAATTCCTTTATATGAGCACTCTGAAAGAGGGTATTAGTCATTAAACTCACCAGCCTCATTATTTGATGTGATCTTGAACTTGTATCATTTAGGGAAGTTTCACCAACCTGCCTTTGAGCTGCAAAACATCTTAGTTAGTATAGAGGGCAGCATTATGGAATTCTTATGCAACAGTTATTTAATTCATAAAATCCCATATAGATATATGCATTACAAACATAACATATTGAGAGATTAAGGCCATGTTTGACAGCCATGAAATTTTTTTCCATGGAATGTTAGTTTATCTAGTGATGAGAGAGGGCCAAGGAGGGTGGGAGTGGGAGAGAATTGAGAGGGCATGAGAAGGAGAGAGTGAGAATTAGCTGAAAAAACAGAGAAAAGAAAAACTATACTCAAAATAGATTTTTATTTTTCCTATTTTTCAGCCACTTTCCACCACTTCCTCATTCCTGCCCTCTCAATTCTCTCCCTCTCCACTCTTTATACAGGGAAAAGAAAAACTATACTCGAAATAGATTTTTATTTTTCCTATTTTTCAGCCACTTTCCACCACTTCCTCATTCCTGCCCTCTCATTTCTCTCCCTCTCCACTCTTTATACCCCTGTCTTACCACTTGGCAAGCTAATATTCCCTGAAAAAATTTCATGCTGGCCACATATGCCCTAAATATCAGTATTCCTAAGTAATGTTAAAGTTTAATTTGTATACCTTCACAAATACTGATCAAGTGGCTTAGATGCTGACTACCCTTTACTGTTTCTTCTATCAGCCTCTCAACAACAGTTCCTTTCTACATGCAAATAAATACATAAAATCAGTATAGGAAAAAAAAGATGAAAAATTCACATTTATGGTTTTTCCATATATAGTACCTCTGGGTCATCCAAAAGCCGAAGCGGACCCGAATCTGGATTTAACAGGTCCCTGACTATCTCATTATAAATTTCCAAGGCAGAAATTTTTATAGTAAAATCCCTTTCTGGAGTCTGAGAACATATCAAGAGAATATAAAAATCAGAGAAAGAAAGGGTCACTTTGTCTGAGAACATCAATATCCCATGGTGAATTATTATCAATCCAACTCCGTTTATCAACTAAATCATGTAAGAACAACAATGAGAAGTTTAACTCAAACTTACATTGCATATATGCCGATATATATCATTTACAGAGCATTCAGTGATTCCTCTCATTGTGTATGTCTTTCCACTGCTAGTTTGTCCATAGGCGAATATTGTAGCTGAAAAGGATGAAAGATTTAAAAAAACCCATGAGACTCCAACATTAAACCACTTATTAAATTTTATTTTTTTTAAAAAAAACAGAATCCCTCTTTATATTACCATTAATTCCTGTTAATGCAGACAGCGCAACATCCTTTGCTCCTTCTTCATAAACCATTTCGGTTAAACAAGCAGGTCCAAACACTTTATCTGACAGAAAATCATCATTTTGTATCCATAAATTCTCTACTTCTATCTAATGGGTACTTGATTCAATGGATATTAAAAAAAAAAAACCCAAATCTCTAACACAGCGTAAATCTAGAAGGGGATGTTGAATTTATTACCAAAAGTGTAGGAAACCGGTAAACTTGAACGCTCCTGTGAAGAAGTCTTGAACAGGATAGTCTGATCATCAACACATTCCCATGCTACTTGGTCTTTGAGGGCCTGTTCTCTTTTGCTCAGCGGCCTCACACGTACCGTGACAAAAATCTTTTCCTCCCTAACTTTGGGCCCTCCTGGGGTTGATAGAGGTGTCCTATCCATCTTTGAAGCTGGAGTAGTACTGGGAGTCCTAACCGTCATTTTCGTAAGCGTATATACAAGGGCTTTCTTAAACAGTTTACTTGCAATCTAAAGATCAAGTAAAATCCACAGGCTGGAGTCTCCAAAAATTGTTAGTAGGAGAACAAAATCTGTTACAGAAATAAAAGAAATAGGATTATTTATTAACTGCTACTAGTCATGGGGTATCTCTGTAAGAACAGGACTAGGGTTAAATATAGCAGAAAAGGGATATTGTGTGTAGAAAGATGTTGAACAAAATAAACATGGAAGATTAAATTAAAACTGAATGTTTTTATAAACCCCCTGTTTCTCAGAAATTGAAACTAAGAAGAGAACTGTGTGCCACTGAGAAATCTCGCAATAAAACATCACGAAAAGAAAATAGATAGAATTAAATTAAAATGAAAATTTTCGAAAATGAATTTCAGGAGGGAGAAATTTAGAAAAGAAAATCAAAGCACAAAAAAAACCCCATTTTATTCTTTTCAGAAAACTCAGGCAATCCCTACCCCTCAGGTTCCGTTTCTTTTGATTGAAAATGGAAGTAAAAGAAATTGTATGCTCATTTTTAGTGTAAAATGGGTGTAAAAACAATTTTTTATGACCATTTTATGTTGAAAGAAACGAAACCTTAATGAAAAAGAGTTAGGGGTTCATCTATTTCATTTCAAACACAATTACATGAACAGATCTCCATGAGAAGTTGCAGATTTCTCTATTTGAATAAATGTATAATGGTGAAAATCTTCATTCAATCGGAAGCGAAATAGAAGTAACTAAAGAAATAGTAGAGATCCAAACAGCACCCATTTAAAGAAAAAAAAACCAAAATTCCCAATCTGATTTAGATTTTGAATTTTCTTTGAATTCTTTTTTTTATCTGTTCACATTTTGAGCATTTCTTTAATCTTTTCTTTACTGATAATAGACTAAAAAATTAACAAACCCAAATAACAAACTACATTTTCACTTTCTTTTTAATTCTAGGGTTTCCTCTTTCTATTTCAGATCTAAAACCTCAGAACCGTACAAAAATCCATGGGGTTTCCATTTTAAGTTTCGTGGGTCCATTTTTTAAGCAAGAAAAACAAGAAAGATGAGAGATATACTAACAGAATTTTTGAAGATAAGCCTCGGCTCGAACCGCGATTCTTGCACCGGGTATATCTTCTAGATCAGCAAGAAAAACCAGTAAGATTCGTGTTTATTGAAATGTAGGTGATATTTCAGATGTTGGGAGAGAAATGAAATGAAGAAATGGCAGAGAAAGTGAGAGGAGCGTTACAGAAATAAGCTGAATTACAGGGTGTTTTTTTATGAGAGAAAACAAACGAAAAGAAAGGGGGCAAAAAGCAACGGGAACTATTCGTTTGAATTTGCAACGGCTACTTTTCTTTGGTCTTTCAGAGGGGGTTTTGATTTAATGCGCGATATCTCGTTGGTTTCAGATAGAAACGTATCGGGTAACGTCAATTTCACGCTCATTTCTCGGATTCGGGCCTACGGTTTGAAAATTATTTTATCCGAGGATAGAGATCAACCTGAACAGAGGATAATAAAGTCTGTTTAAGGATAAAATAAATCTCAAATTGCAATCGTATGGTAAACAAGCCTCAGTAAGGCATCCCAAATTATGGATTTAACTCTTAAACCCTTCGTCTTTTACTTTTAATTAGGTAATGTTAATATCACTACTTGGAAATGCAGACCTACTAGAGAGTTGGTGGCCCCATTTTGGATCTGAACCCTATGTAGTGATCATGGCCATTGATTTGATGGGCCCATCGCTAGACAACCAATATAATGGGCCTTGATGCAAATGGATTATCTTCACCTCTCAAACAAAAAGAATGAGCGTTTTAGGGACATGGGTGTTGCTAGTTGCCATTGAAACTCATTAATTAGGGTTGAACCGCTCCATGGGATGCCAATTATCCATCTCTCTAGAACTTAGAAAAATATCTCATTCAAAGAAAAATGAAAATGGTTTGGCTTAAATGTTTGAAAGCTTAAAAATCATGAAAGCAGATAAAATGGTTTCTAAAGTGGTCTAACTATTTTTGCAGTTACAATGAAATAGCTATCCTTAATTTTGAGTTCAATAATTAAAATCGGTTCTCGAAATCTAATAGAGCCCCTAGGCACACAGATTAAAAACTATCCAGCACAATAGTTTTAAGCAGCAACCCATTTGTAATTATTTGAGAAAACACACCGTCCCTGCTTCAGATATGCTGAGAAGTGAAAGTGAAAAAACCATAGCAGGAGAGCCATTTTCCTTCACAAACTCTTCTCTCTTCCTTCCATTTCACAGATTTGAATTACTAACTAGACACTTCACATGTTCATTTTCCATTCCAATTCCTGCATATATTTCATATAGGGCGAACTTGGGTCAGATTGGGTTGAATTTTTTTGCTAAAAAATGAATTGGAATCAAACGGAACCCGACCACATTTTATGGAAAAAGCTCAACCCAATGCCTGCTTATATTTCATACAGGGGCGAACTTGGGTCAGATTGGGTTGAGCTATTTGCTTAAATATGAATTGGAATCAACCCGAACTAGATCCCATTTTATGGTAAAAGGCCAACCCAAATTCCAAAATCAACCCGAGTTGCACCCCTAATTTGTAGACGTAACACGGTTAAAATATAAGGGTGAAGGCATTCACAACGCCTTCCTTGCATATGAAGATATTGATGAATCACTGGACAAAAGTACAAAAAAGAAGAAAAAAAAATAGAAACACCCCAATGAAAATAACACTAATAAAAGGTTTCCTGTGTAGCATGCAAGAAATCATCAGACTCAAAGGGAACACACAGCAAAGCAGTATCTAAAATGAGTTCTTAATTTATAACACTAGTTCATTACAGTCAGTCTTTCATTGTTTCCTGTTTGTGGGCAAACAACAAAGAAGTAAACCTAAACCAATTATACCGATATCATATGGGCAGCATAGAATTTTGCCCACATACAACAGATCAAAATCCCCTGAAAGAGTTGAATTAAATATACACATAACATAGAAAAAGTACATTTCATGCATATATATATAGGCAGGTAAACCCATAATCAAACAAACAAGAAGAAACTTACCCATGCTGCAGCACAGCAGCTCATCTCCTTCTCATTGAGATTTAAGCTCTTCTGTACCTTTCTTCATTTCTTTTCTTTTCTTTTTTTATTTTATTTCCTTTGAGTTTCCCTTTTCCTCCATCCATTCTGGAATATCTTGACTTTTTTTTTCATTTTAATCCTTTTTTCGCTGTTTTTTTTTTTTTGCAATGTAATGTTTATAAATCATTGAACACAGTCAAAACACGCCAGAGTCACCCACCGTACGACCTCATCATAATTTTCACAGTTTAAAGCATGGCAACTATCAGTTGACACATGCAAACGAGTAGGTGAATTGTTCATGTAGAAACTAATGATAAAGGAAGTATTCTTTTGGTTTCACCTGCAGCATGTGCTGTGCGAAGCAAAGAACTGGAAATCAGGGTGATCCACCTGAACGAATCTAAGCCAGTTGTCAGCATCATGCAAGAGGGAGCTTGCCCGTTGACGTTCACATCCGCCACTCGGGGTCCACATGGAACCCTTGAATTTGTAAGAGGCTAGACCAAAAACAGGGAGAGAAATCTTTGGAGCACTGTCAAAACCATGGGGATAGGTGACAACAGGACCCTGAGAATCTCCAGCACCTGCAAAAAGTTCACAGTAAGCAATAAACAACTCTACAGAAAAATTGAGATGACTAAAAAGGCCTAACTGTCATCAATTAAAAACACAGCACACATCTTCTTCTTTTAAGCAATGATACAGGGATTCTTACCGTCAGATACTTCATAGATACTTTTGTTGGTCAAATAACAATCTTGTTTCAAACATATGCCCCTCTATTTGAATTAACTGACACTTAACCGCTCAAAAAACTATCTTTTCAAACGTGCATCTCTATTTTCATTTTTGTTATTTGTTAGTGCCTTAGATTTCCAATTGTAACTTATAGTATGACTTACAAATCCTATTTTATATTTATTATGAATTCCATTGTCTAAATGAAATGTAGTTAAATTTTATAACGGTTTATTTATAGGCGTTTGGTGTCTTATCTCATGGCATGGATACTCGTATACCCATATCCGTGCCCCAAATTAAGAAAATATTATGCCACGCCTCCATGTAAGTATCCGTATCTGGGTATCATAGCTCTTAATATGTATGTACAAATTTATACAAAATAAATGATTGGTCAATTAAATTTCATGGAATGGATAGCAACAAGAGAGAAATGCCTGTTGGAAACAGAGGAGGAGTTACGAAAACAGCCTCAATAAATTGATGAAATTGAGAAAATGAAATATCCAATTACTGATATGACATAGCACCAATATGTCCAGAATCCACGGTTCATAGCAAGAAGAATTTGGCAGAGTAGTTTGAGAGGCACAAAAATGTCAGAGAGAATAATATGAGTTAGAAAATCCAGCCTGAACCTATGAAAAGATTTCCATTTCCAAGCAGAAATCCTCCCATGTTTCTTCTTTGATAACTGGATTGGAACAGATTTTCACGAAAAGATATTTAACCATATCCTTATATGAAATCATCTCCAACTAAGCTTAAAGATATATCTGGTGACTATGTTGAAGTCGCCCTAAAAGTATGAAAATATTAAAAATAGAAAAAGTAGATTACCTCTCATGGGCGTCGAAAGAGTGTGGAAGGTCAAAAAGCAAGCATCCAAGTCTCTAAGTGTTGGTCCTGTCGGTATCCTGTATATAGGATACCTGCAACAAATCCAATAGAGGAATGATACACTATACCTTTTTAAATCTTAAGGAAGATAATGGCCTGTATGTGAATAAGTCTTACCATGCCACCGAGATCCAACTGGGTGACAACAAATCACAACTTCTTAGTGTCCTCAATTCAGGGAAGCCATTTGAAAGATCTGAAATCTGTGACACAGGAATACATTAGAACAATAAGAAAGGATGCAACCAGAAAAAAGTGACGCCTTAAGAATTAGCTTACCATATGGTTAAAAAAAAAAAGGAGCTTACCTTGTCAGCTAGAGGCTCTCGGCTGTAAGGAGGGTCCTGTTCAAGAAACTCAAAGAGGAGGTGACATTGAGAGTTTCCAACTTCACCATCATCACTAGAAAAGCCTTCTTGGAAAGCAGCGTGTTTTTCTCTCAAAGACAATCTGTCCATTCTAAGAGTAGACTTGTTTGCTGCATGGTGATTATTCCATTGATCCCTTGTGCTGCTTTCAAGTTCACAATCACTGCTTCCATCACTACTTGAATCCCTGTAATAGTTACCGTTGCTCTCTTCACCTGGCGGCCTGTCACACCCATAGTTAGTAAAAACGTGATACAGCAAAAAAAAGGACGGGAAAAATTTGAGTTTAATATGGCATTGGTTCAAAAAAAAACGTTGTCAAAAAAACTGAAACACCAAAAAATGCATTTAAAACTTCGTCATTTACAAAATATAGCAAGGATAAACTTGGAAACTTGGCCAAAAAAACGTGTTTAATACGTTCAAAACCCTTTAAAACCTATTTGTGGACACGGACACGAGTGTCGCTTGCTGACACGGACACAGCAAACCCCCAAACTTTAGAAACGGGGACACGACTAAAATAGAAAGTATATGTAATCATGATTTGTGGATATAGATTTGTGTGTCCAGTTTTAACATGGATACGAGTTGTCTAAATGAGGTAAACACAATATTCAATAAAAAACAGAATGTCACACTTGACACTATACAAAAATATGTCCACACACCCACATTAAGTCTAACACTTCTAGGCTTCTAGCAATACAAGTAGAAGTGTCCAAAGGAGTGTCGACACGTGTGGACACGCGTGTCGTGTCGGACACGGTAGGACACGTGAGTCAGCAATAAATTCGAAGTGACGGCCAAATCATAGTTTAAAACGTTTTCCTCAAAAAACGGAGTTTTTCCCACTGTAAAAGTTTTAAACGGCAAACCAATAAAACTTTTTTTTTTTTTTTGAAAAAAAAAAAAACGCCGTTTATCCACAAGATGCCACGCCAAGATGCGGTGCAGTTCATACACAAGTTGCCACGCCAAGATGCGGTGGAGTTCATACAGAAGATGCCAAAATCAAAATATGAATTCACTGCAGTTTGTAATGCTCGGAACCAAGGTAGGACATAAACAAATATTAAAATCATAGAAAATACACAAGACAGTGAGAATGTATCATAACTGACAATTTACCCACATGCAAATCTTAGAACATTATACCAGCAAAAAGACATACAATGAAAGATAACATAGATCTTCCACAATATGAAGGGCAGGTCTATAAAAGCACGGCAGGCATCAGAATTCAACAGTTGCAACACTTGAGATTTATATAATCAATTCAAGAAAACAATGTGAAAATAAAGATTTTTCCTGAAAATCTGTGGTTACTGACAGATACTTCAATGAGCAAAATGCAAACTAACACGATAAAGAAGCAAATACAATCTGAACTTTCTAGGCTGCTCAATTGGAAACAACAAATGCTTCAAAGGCTAAGAAGACTACACTACGGGAATGAGCCAACATAAAAGGCTACACCACAAGGGTGCATACTTTGGGTTCAGATTAGGGTCTGATTAAGGGATGCATGCGTGAGACATGGCCCATCGAAATTTGGCATCGTGGGGTCCATGGGCAAACAAAGGGTCCATTTGATGTTGACCCTTAGGGAGGTCTATTATGTATGTGTTCAGTTAGTGCTTGATGATGGAATGCCATAGCCGATTATCAAAGGAACAATGCACCATAAGGTGGTCCAGACACTTCATATTTTTTTACATAAAATGCACTTTCTAGCTAGATGAAGCTTCCTCTTCCTAAGACGATCGCAGGAATTGATTTTTCTTTTCACCAACGTCCAAGCAAACGTCATTACCCTGGGGGGAGAGATAGTCTTCCAAAGCTTAGACTAGTCAGAATCTTCCCTCTCCTCATTGTATAAGATTTGATTGATTATCCGACCATGTGAATTTGGCTCCCTCCAAAGTCAAATCTACAAGTTCACTCTTCTGGATGAGACACAATAGCTTCTTCATACTCATTGTGGTTCTCCCTGGGCTACTCCTCTCATGGGAAATCTTACAATGTTGAAGTCTCAGCCAATGATCCATGGAACCCTCTATTGATCATGTATCTCTTGGAAGAATAAAAGGAGAGCCCAGTGGACGAGGCTCCCGCCATTGCGGGGTCTGGGGAGGGCTAGGGGCTAGATGTACGCAGCATTACCCCTGCTTTTGGAGTTCTACCCAAAATAGAATACATAATCTGGCCCTTGACGGACCATAAAGCGCCCATAATTTCTATTTGGTGTTACTTTTAGTATTTATTACCGACATCAAAAGTGAAAAGTCCGTTTTCTCGATCTCTTCTATTTAGAATTTGCCTTCCCTCCACATTATAATGATTCCCTCAGCAGTTTCCATGCAATCTAGTGCGGTCCATCCTCAATTTCTCTTGCCCCAAAGCTGTTGATGAGATGATCTGTTACTCTAGTCACCTTCAATTCCAATACAACAATAATATCGATCCCACACCTTTCGATGATGTCTTTAATAGCCACCTGTTTCTCAACGGCTCTCAATCCCCTTATATTCCAAAAAACAAATATCCCTTGTCCCGGGCTTCAATGTCATTCAACATATACCAAGTCTGCATCTCATAGTCTTCGAATAAAATTGCCAGATCCTTTCCCATTTCAGACGTAGCCTCTTGTTCTGATAGCTAGTCACTTCCTCAAACGCAGGATTCAAGATCACCTTGATTGACGGCCGCGTTCAGGGCCACTTTTATATCAGCTTCCAAAGGATCCTCCTTGCATGTATTCCTACTGTAGATCATTTCCAGATTATTTCCTCCTCTGGATTAGGAGAGCCTCTAGCAGATTCCGGACAGTCATTCACATAGTTTTAAATTTCGGCCGAAATCCATTGAATCGGATTTTTACATGATTTCTCCAAAATTTCGCCGAAATCCTTATTTACAAAATTTCTACCGAAATGTAAAAGATTTCCACCAAAATTTTGTACCTTCAAGTGGAAATTTTAAGAAAACTGAAATTTTTGTCAAAATTTTTACATGATTTTGGCCAAAATTTCCACTGAAACCGAAATATTTCAGTTTCGGTGGTGGCTGAAACTGACACCAAAACCGACATTTAAAACCTTGGTCATTCGCTTCCCTTCTGTTACTCAATGCCCCCTCGCGCTCCCTGCCTCTTAGTTGGTTTGAACCCCTTTCAGCTGGAGCCTTTGATGTCTTGCTTTCAGATAGCGACAAGAGTAGGTTGTTTCTCACAATCTGAGAACATCTCTCAGATCCCAGCATCGAGGTGCCTTCTCCGCCCCCTCGCTTCTCTCTGTTACTTATTGACTGATGGCATATATATGTTGCTACCTTCTGTTTCTGAACAGATTTGATCCATAAATGATATAGATCCGCCTCTTTTCTTCTTCTATGAAAACAAGTTTAGGTCGCAGTCTGACTCTTCTTCTATGCACCCTCAGCCTCTTGGCATCCCTAGATCTACTACTGTTGTCGAGCCTACTGCTTAGCAAAACTCTTTTTAGGACAAAACCGGAACCTTGTCTTCTTTGTCGTCAAGCCCCATTGAGCAGTCATTTCCCATAAATAACCTAGCATTCACCCATAATTACTACGGGTTTCTGTATTTATTTCATTTCTCAAAATCCTTTCAGCTAAATCTTCATGATTTACTGATCCGATGTAGGGTGGAGAAATCTCTTCCTCCAAGCCTTTTTTCCCAAACCAGATCTTTAATACAAAATAAATCAAATTCTTCTTTCAGAATGAAAAAAAAAATGGCAGACACAAAATAATGTAGAGTGGGCCAACACCCCTTCTCCCTCTTTCCTTCTTTTTTTTTTCTAAAAGAAAAAAAAAGTCAATACAAAGCATGGAATGAATAATCTGTTTTACATTATCTACCCTGCTTTTTAGGAATAGAGACCTATAAAATAGGTTCTCCCAATCTTTTTTGGCTATGTCTCACGTCCAACTTCCTACAGAATAGGATTTGATATAGCCATCCATAATTAATCTTATAAAGTAGGATATTAAAGTAGGATATGAAATCAATTTGTTGCAACCCTTGCTAATCATAGCCTGCCACATGGCATTGAGGCTAATCATCACAACACATTTGCACAACCCAAATCCAAACGCCGCCTACATGCAAACTCACAACTACATGCACATGCATGTTTTGTCAAACCACATGTGGGCTATGGTTTGCTTTGCCAAGTGTTGTGCCCTTAGTAGGGCCCACATTAAACCACACAGATCCTCTTGGATCATTCCACGATCCTCCTGGATCATGGCTCCCTCTCTGTTAGGGGATTTAGTTCCTGCTAAATCAAAATTGGAGATGGGGGAAGTCTTGCTGCCCCCGTTCTTTATTGTACCATTTTGCACGACTCGGTAGCTGCCCCTTCTTTCCAATACGAAAAGATTCAATTTTACCCCGCCTTGCTTCAGTAATCTTCCGCTCCAAAATACAATCATCGATTAATGGATCCTCCTTTTCTAACAACAAATCATCGAGTGAGGGTACTACTATTTCTTGCTCAAGGCCCTCATCAAGCATGGAAGGTTCGAACAACTTCAAATTTTCAGCATTGATCACTGAGTATATTTGCATGTATGGTGGTAGGTCCAGTTGGAAAGCATTTTCACCAACCTTCTTAATGATTTTGAAGGGCCCATATCGGATTGGCTTCAACTTCTTAGCTTCTCCCTTCATTCGTTCCTTGCTCAGTTGTAGCCAAACCTGATCCCCTTCTTTGAAATCGCATTTCACTCGATGTTGGTCATGCCGTTCTTTGTACCGCAGTTGTGTGTCCGTTGCAATTGTGCCTCCACCAATTTATGAACCCTTCGGATTTTCTCTAAGAACCGTTGGGCTTTAGCTTGTTGTTCCTCCTCCTTGCCTGTCTTATGGGGATCTCCAAATGTGAATTCAAGGTCAAATGGACTTTGTGGAAGATATCCCAAACAAACTTCAAATGGGGATCTCTGGGTAGAGCTATGAATAGCTCGATTGTAAGCAAACTGGAGATATGGCAGGCTCTCATCCCATGTTTTTGGATGTTTCGAGTTGTAGCCTCTCAAAAGATGCACCATAGTTCGATTTACAACCTCAGTCTGCCCATCCGTTTGCGGGTGGAAGGCAGTACTCCTCTTTAGCTTAGTGTCCATCAATGTCCACAACGCATTCCAGAAGTGACTTAGAAATCAACGGTCACGATCTGAAATGATTGAAGATGGTAATCCAATGTTCTTCCAAACATGGTGGAAGAATAATTTCGCAGCTTCTTCACCTGTCACTGTTTTTCGACAAGCAATGAGGCATGCCATCTTGCTGAAGCGATCCACAATCACAAAGAGGTAGTTATGTCCAGCTCTGGTCTTTGGCAATCCTCCAATAAAATCCATGGAGATGCTCTCCCATGGTCGACTAGGCACAGGCAGTAGTGTGTATAAGCCCAACTTCCGATTGGAAGGCTTACATGTACTACATAACACGCATCCCTTGATAAATCAAGACACATCTTGTTGCATCTTTGGCCAAACCACATAACTCCGTAGGTTCAACGTGGTCTTCCCAACCCCAAAGTGTCCTGCCACTTTGGACGTATGGGCCTCTCTAATCCATTGTAATCTATCTGCCTCTCTAGGTACACATAATTGCATACCTTTGTATAACAATCCGTCCTTCATGTAGAAGTCTGTGGGTAGTCCTTTCTTTAATTGCTCAATTTTTGACATGAAATCATCATCATTCGCATACATCTCCCAGTACTCCTCGTGGCAAAGTGGTTGGATTTGCAAAGCAACCATCAAACTACTCGTGCTCCTCTGGGGAGGTCTTGATAGCATGTCAGCTACCATATTAGACACCCCCTTCTTATATTTGATCACCAAGTTGAGCTGCTGCAAATATGACATCCATTTCATATGCCGAGCTTGCTGCAGTTTTGACTGAGTCTGCAAAAACTGTAGAGGTTTGTGATCTGTGTGGACCACTACCTCTTTTCCCAACAAATACGCCCGCCAATGTTTTACGGCCTGATGTAGTGAAAGAGCTCCTTGTCATAAGTGGGATAATTCATCACCGCCCCATTAAACATCTCTTAATGGTAAGTGCCAGGTCTCCCATCCTGTATTAGGACTGCTCCAAGTGCATAACCCGAGGCATCAGCTTCTACCTCAAATGGTCGTTGCAAATTCGGCAAGGCCAACACGGGTGCTTCACATATCTTTCTCTTCAATAGCTGAAACGTATCATCTTGCTTCCTCCCCCATTCAAACTTTTGGTTGGCTTTAGTGAGAGCATGTAAAAGTGCCGCTATCTGGGAGAAGTGCCGAATAAACTTCCGCATATACTGACATGCACCCATAAAGCTCCTAACCTCCAATACAGTCTTAGGCCGAGGCCATTTCGTAATGACTTCTATCTTAGTGGGGTCAATTTTCAACTCTCCTCCCACTATAAACCCAAGATATAATAATGTTCGTTTACCAACTTCACACTTTTTTAAGTTTAGACACAACTTCTCTTTTTGCAACACCTCTAATACTTTTGCAACATGCATGAGATGTTCTTCCCATTCTCTACTGTAAATCAGAATATCGTCCAAGTAAACGATAACAAAATCATCTAGAAAACGTCGGACTACCTCATTCATTAGCCTCATGAAGGTGGCTGGAGCGTTGCAGAGTCCGAACGGCATAACTAGCCATTCAAATAATCCTTGCTCTGTCTTGAAAGCAATCTTCCATGTGTCATCTTCTCGAACCCGGACCTGATGATGGTAACCAGATTTTAGATCTAGCTTTGTAAAGAATTGCGCAGGTTGCAACTAATCTAATAGATCGTCGATCCTGGGTAGTGGTACCGGTTCTTAACAGTGATTTTGTCAAGTGCTCGGTAGTCGATGCACATCCACCATCCTTCTTTGGTACTAACACCACTAGTGATCCACAAGGTGAACAACTTGGTTGGATGACTCCTTGTTCAAGTAGTGCTTGAATCTGCTTCTTGATCTCATCATTTTCCACCACAGAGTTTCGGTATAACCCAAGATTGGGTAAGGGAGAGTCAGCAATCAATTGTATATCATGCTCCACGCTCCTCCTAGGCGGCAACCCTTGCACCTCCTGTAAGAGACTATCAAACCTTTGCAAAAGAGCCTCCACCATTGGCCTCTGCTTGGAATCCAATGATTCGAGAGAGAGTTTTGTAGACTGCAATTTTGACTCCTTTGGTCGTATCATTAGTAATACGAACTTTCTGCAAGCATTCACCATCCGCTTCGCCTGAGTAGCAGTAATTAGGGAGGCATTTTCTTCTGGAATTTGGCTTGCGTGGATTATGAACTCCCTTCCATCCTTCATGAATTGATACTTTCGCATTCGTCTGTAATGGATTGCATCCCTATCCCAAAGGTAAGGGCTGCCTAGAATCACATGACAACAATCTAGAGGGACTACTTCGCAAGTCACATCATCAATGTATTTTTCCGTAATTGCAAATCTGAAGGTGAACTGCTTGGTGATCCGCATCTCTACATCTTTTTTATCTACCCCAATGGGTATGGACATGGATGAGGTGTCGTCTTTAGACCCATCTTCACAACGAGTCCCTTCAGAGATCAAATTCTTTTGACTGCCAGGATCCACAATGGCCCCTACGATGCTCTTCTTTACTTGGATTTTCAAGCGGAAGAGTTCCGTTGATCTGTCTCCGCTAAGGATTCGGTTGGCCTGGCCACGAGTGATAGCTTCTCATCAACCACCTGTAGTTCTGGCAACTCCTCGACCTCTGCAACAGCTAGGGTGGCTTTTCCTTTTTCCTTTTTGTCCTCCTTCAGATTATTTTTCGGTTGTAGCTCAGGGTGAAGCCTCCAACACTTCTCCTTCACGTGACCACTCTTATCGCAATGATCACAATCATTCTTTCGAATCGTGTTAGTTTGCTTCTTTATCGGATCTTTGTATTTATGCCGTGGCCCCTCGCCCTTATACTTCTCTTTGGATCGCTCTTCTTTCTTCCCAATCTTCTTGTGTTTGCTTTCAATGGCCATTGCTTTCACGCTGGCATCATCAATGCTCTTGACTGAGAACATCTTCAACTCCTTCCTAATGTATTCATGTAGCCCTCCAATGTACTTCATCAAGACATCGTGTTCATCAACCGAAATTCCCAGCACCATTGATTGCTTATGGAACTCAGTTGTATACTCCTGGACGGATTGCTCGAACCGTTGCCGGAGGTATTGACATTTGATCCAACGATCCTCCTCATAAACAATCGGACAAAACTGTTTTTTGATTAGTTTTCGAAATCTCTTCCATCACACTTCAGAGACATCATTCCGCTTCATATAGGCATTCCACCATGTCAAAGCATGGCTTGTCAGCTTTAGGCGAGCGAAACTCACCTTCTGGAAGTCAGTGTAGCCATAGATAGAAAAGTAGGTCTCCAATCGATCCAACCAGTCATCTAACTTCTCGGCATCCACTCTTCCGTCATATAGAGACATTTCTATTTTAGCCTCAATCTTGAAAGGATGGAGTTGAGATCTACTTGTATTACAAGTAGTACGTGGTAGCCCTTCATCATCATCTTCACTATCCTCATCGCTAGATCTGCCTCATCTTTGTCATTGAGTGCCAGATCCGCACTAAGTTGGGATGTAGATGTTTCTTTGAACGCCACCAGTTGTGACACCATCACAGTTAGACTCGCGATCTGCTGCTCCATCTGAGAAAGTCTGTTGTTTACTCCATCATCAGCCATGGGTTTCGATCATCTCTTCCTGTCGGTTTGAAGAGGGCTTGGGAAATCGTCTCCTTGCAACTTACGCAGGGCACGGGTGGTCACCATAGACCACTTTCTTCCAGGATGCTCATGAACTTGAGCTTTGATACCATTTGATCCGATGTAGGGTGGAGAAATCTCTTCCTCCAAGCCTTTTTTCCCAAATCAGATCTTTAATACAAAATAAATCAAATTCTTCTTTCAGAATGAAAAAAAAAAATGGCAGACACAAAATAATGTAGAGTGGGCCAACGTCCCTTCTCCCTCTTTCCTAAAGTCAATACAAAGCATGGAATGAATAATCTGTTTTACATTATCTCCCCTGCTTTTTAGGAATAGAGACCTATAAAATAGGTTCTCCCAATCTTTTTTGGCTATGGCTCACGTCCAACTTCCTATAGAATAGGATTTGATATAGCCATACATAATTAATCCTATAAAGTAGGATATTAAAGTAGGATATGAAATCAATTTGTTGCAACCCTTGCTAATCATAGCCTGCCACATGGCATAGAGGCTAATCATCACAACACATTTGCACAACCCAAATCCAAACGTCCCCTACATGCAAACTCACAACTACATGCACATGCATGTTTTGTCAAACCACATGTGGGCTATGGTTTGCTTTGCCAAGTGTTGTGCCCTTAGTAGGGCCCACATTAAACCACACAGATCCTCTTGGATCATTCCACGATCCTCCTGGATCATTTCCAAACTGTATTTGGTCTAAAGGTGGTAGCACTCGGTACACAGATTCCTCTAACCCGACCCCACGGCTGGCAACACCAGGCACCAAACACAACTTGGGCATCTCTCTGCTAAAAAAATGGAAGAACTGACAGCCCTTCCAGTTATACCCTACAAACAACTGGCGGAAGCAGATGTCCCAGGCAATTCAACAGGCAGACTTCAAATGTGTCGATATTCCATTAAATAGAGGCTCCTAAAACGTGCCAGTGTTTGAATGATTATATTCCCTTCCGATCTGACAGCCACAAACCTATCCATGCTCAGCCTCGCCCTGCTTCTCGTTGGGCCGTCAGATTCCCTCGGGCTACATTTGCTCACTATCACCCCGATAGACAGTTTGATAGTCCTCATTCCTTCCTAGTTCCTTAGTCTGAGGCACCACCCCCCTCATCTTCTCCGGTGAGATTTCCCATCTCAGAGCCGGATTTCTCGCTAGTTCAGCGGCATAAGAACCACCAAGACAACTGGAATCTGCAGTTTTCTCCTTTCCTACTCTGTTCACGGTGAACGGAGCACAAAACCTATCTCTTCTAGAATCTTTAGCCACCAGCTTCAGTTCTTCCCCAGACTCCCCGCTAACACCGATGGAGTACTATCGGTAGTCTACTTTGAAGCACACCAACGAGTGAAAGAGCGCCCAGTCTGCCATGAATACTTGGGCTCTGGCATATTCGATGCTGGCCCCTTCACCTCCATTTCAATTTTCAAGACCAACCTGAACAGGCTGCCCAAAGCTTCCACCGTTCATCCGGCCCGCACATGAAGTGGAATGCCGAAGCAACAGTTGGTTGACTGGTCTTCCCCCCATTTGATTGTCGTGTACTCAGTTGATGCGGTCATAATTCAGGAGAGTCAAAGGGGATTTTATTGACTCTGTAGGGCAAAACGCCAGATGTAGATGCGGCGCAATGCGGAACGTGGCCAATGTAAAAGGTAGTCGACTCGAGGGAGTCGACACAGATGCAGGGGAGTTTTAAAACTATGAGTAGAAGGTTAAGGATAGTGAGGCCACGAGCAGTGATGTAGACATCCCCAACATCTAGGTCCAGTCAAATATACTAAAATAACTAAAATAAAGTGTCTAAGTGAAATAAAACAGATAAATTATCGATAAACAAACTAATCCTAAGGTTAAATCACATCAGTTCCTCCCATGTTGGAAGAACTTGAGGCCGTCGAATAAACGTCCGAAATGAGTTGGTACAAGGTCACGAAATCATCGTAACTCAGCCTCATCCATCCACGAGCAGTCCATCAAAGGGCATCTAAGCCAATGAACTGAATATCTCCTATGAAATCCTCGGTGGGTATCCGACATCCTAACATCAGTGATGCAAATACTGAACGATAATGAAGTGATGTCATTGAGCACTAGCAAGTCTCCGCAGTACTGATAAAGTTACACGCAAGTCGAGAATTGCTCACGTCGAAGAAATTTCATCATCCGATCTCCAATGCAGAAGGGAGAATCTCTCTGATGTCGATCGGCTATCTTCTCGTACTTCTCAATACTCGGCCGCAGTCTATCTAACATCTCTTGTTGTACCTTCTTTATACATTAGACAAAGTTATCGGCCATGAGACTGCGCTTCCCAGGGTACAGTATATGGGTACGGTCTAAGACGTGAGGAATGGGCAGACCACATATGGTCTCAAAGGAGCAGTCAATGGAACTATTATAAGAAAACTCTACTTGGGATAGAATTAAATTCTATTGATGAGGTCTCTCTCCAACTACGCATTTCAAGCAATTCTCCAAGTTGTGATTGACCCATTCTGTTTGTCCATCTATATGAGAATAATATGCGCTATTGAATTGATGTGTGCTCCCCCCATTTTGTTATATAAGTGATCTAGAAATAACTCATGGATAACCAAACCGCACAAGACAGAATGAGATGGTACCATAGTTACCAGAGTGGGAAGCAAATGTGTGAAGCGAAGGGTATAGAAAAGAGAAAATATGGGAAGCAATAAGCTCTAAAAAAAGTAAAGAGTGAGCGTGTGAGAAGCATCATTGAAAGTGAACATAAAACATTTAATAAGCCTCATTGAAGGAGTGGGGTTATATGAGATTAGGGAGGACGAGTTAATATAGGTAAGGATTACAGGTGGTAAAGAAAGACTTCACAATTGATTAGAATAAGATGTTTCAGGGATTTATAGTTTCACATGTATAGTGTAGATTTGATGTAAAGTTTTGAAAAAAGATCCGCAGAAGTTTCATTACAAGTTTTTAAGTTTTGAATAATCTTTTTAAAAAATAAAAAAAAATACGCTCCTTTCGACGTTATCAAAAGGAGAAAATACTCCGGTGGATATCATTAGGGCCATAGTTAGGTAGACTTTTATAGATTTGGTCAGTGTTTAAAGAAGTAGATGTGGCGCCGAACGAAGCCGAAGAAAATCCTAGTCGACTTGGCACGACGCAGTCGAGTACTAGGTTGATGCGGTCATAATTCGGGAGAGTTAAAGGATATTTTTTAAAGGATTTTTTATTGACTCTGTCGGGCAAAATGCGGAACACAATGACAAAATGTGGAACGTCGCCAAGTTAAAAGGGAGTCGACTCAGGGGAGTCCACAATGATGAAGGGAAGTATTAAAACTATGGATCCGGTTGAGATCTGATATTATTTCCCATTAGTTATTGTTTTCCTTTTGGGCGTATTGTATCCGACTTGCCTAGGTTATTTAATTTCTATTTAATGAATGAAATACAAAGATTAGAATTTCTACAAAAACCTTTGGCTGATTTGATTATTATGACCTGTTGAATCTAATTTTGTAATGCATGTTTTTTTGAATGGTAAGCAATTCTATTAAAAGGAAAAGAGACCGAGGAGGTCTATAGATACAAGCAAGGAACCACAAAGAACAACAGGGAAAATACAATAGGAAGCCTGAACCTAGGCAATGAGAGAAGGGTGTTAAGGTGATAGGAAGTCAAATAATTCCACACTCACCCTGGCAACCCCATCTCTTGCTAATATGTCAGCAACCTCATTAGCCAATCACCTAACATGTTGGAAGGAAATTGAAGATCCCATTTCCTTATCTCAGGTTTCATCAAAATATGGGGCAAACCTCCACGGATAAGGGTGGGAGTCGCTAAGCCACCTTATCACATTTAGTGAATCCCCTTCCACCACAACTCTATTCAAGTCTTCAGACCCTAAGAACTTGATTCCTTTGTGGATAGCACACACTTCAGCTTCATTTGCATCTGCTACTTCAATTGGGCCTGTAAAAGCCCATATAACATATCAGAGTTCAACCCTAAGAACTCCTCCAATACCAGATGGGTCTGGGTTCCCCATGCTGGACCCATCAAAGTTTAGCTTCAATAGGCCATGCACAAGAGGTTCCCACACTTGGACAATCTTAGGACCATTATCCGAAGCACAACAGATCTCCTTCCACCCATAACATAGGTCGTGGGCCGAGGCAACTCTAAAACATGGAATTATTCTCACCCATGAGATAGTAGTAGCTATCACCTTATTGAAAAGTAGTACGATCCCTTTGAATATCCTTTAAACACACTGGCATTTCTCTCCTTCCACAACACTCAAATAGTTACAAGAAGGGATACATTCCATAGTATCTTTCTTTTTTCCTCCATGGGACCAAAGGCCAACTCTCCAATAGTTCTAACAGTTTTTCTGGGAATGCCCAAGCGATTTCAAATTTAGATAGGATTTTGCTCCATACTTCTCTGGCCACCCTGCAATGCATGAGAATATGATCCACTGCCAACCTCAATGCATAGATCACAAGATCAATGATCATCATCCCCCGAACTCTCAAGAAGTCAATCGTCTGAATTCTTTGGAGAATCGACGCCCATCCAAAGGAACATACTCTAAGCGGGGCTTGGATGTTCCATTCATTGGCTACTTTTGAAGGTAATGGGCAAAATACAAGCTGATGGTAGAAGGATTTGACCGAGAATTCCCCATCTGAGTTCCATATCCATATTCTTCTGTCCGCACCAGAAGCTTTAATGTAGCACCTTTCCAGAGTTTCCAAGAGCCTACCCACCTCCTCAAGTTCCCTATCAAAGAAGTTTCTTCTGAATATTGGAAGCCATATCACCAAATTGCCTCTTCTTTCGATATAATCCTTTACCAACGCCTCATTAAAAGAGGCCAAGGCAAATAACCTAGAGAAGGACTCCATAAGAGGAAGGGAAGAACACCACTTGTCAAACCAGAATCTGATGCGATCTCCTGCGCAAACCATGAATCTTATTCCTTCTGAAAATTTGACCTTGAATTTTAATACATCGCGCCAAACTATCCCCCCTTGGCTCCCAATGACAAGGAGCCAAGCCATATTTGCTATCAATAACCTTAGCCCACGGCTGCGACCTCTCCTCCCCATATCTCCATAGCCATTTACCAAGGAGAGCTTGATTAACTTCCTTAATCCTCCTAAATCCAAGGCCCCCTGCCTTAAGAGGCTTACAAACTTTCTTCTAGGCGACCAAAGCAACCCCGCGCTTTTCATTGCCCCCCACCCATAGGAATCTCCTTTGGATTTTCTCAAAACAATTTATGATGCGCATTGGGTATTTGAAAACGGACAATTGATAAATCAGTATGTTAGCCAAGACAAGGTCTATCGGTGACCAATAAGGTCAGGGTGGGCGTCATAATTTGTGATTTTGTAATGCATGTTGTTTTATTGAAACTAAAACTTATGGTCCAAAATTTGAAGGAAGTAATCTACGAACGATAGGTTTGCGTTACTAATCTTGAGAAAAGCACAGCTGCATAAGTTAGTGTGCATTTATCTTTCACAAGAAATTCCAAATTTTCATTTTGAAAAGAGAAAAACATTTTTATTATTTCCTTATCATTAAATTTTATTCCGGTAAAACATTTTTTACGATTTCTTAATCGTTACATTTTATTCTGGTTATTTCTCTAAATAAAGCATTTCTCACTTGCAATTAGCTAATTCAGAAATGAAAACAACTAACAGTTAATCATTTTCGATTTCTAGGAAAGGCATGATCCTCTTTATTCATGTCAACCAACCAGTAACCAAAAGAACAAAATGAAATCATACTAATAATTTAAGGCGGCATAGCTCTTCACCATGTCTTTTTGTAATAGAATATTCAATTCATATGCACAATTTAAATGAGTGCTGGACTGAAAATAAACTAACACAAGAGAGCTGAATTCAACTAATACTCGCACGTAAAAAAAAGACAACTCAGAACCACAACAGAGAAAGAATAAGGAGATAACCATAATAAGGTAGCTTCTGATATGAAACTAACTGTGGCAAATATTTTTTTCATCTCATCCAATCCACTTGTTCAAGGAGCAGAACTGTTATCAATCAAAAACCATATCATATTGTTGATTCCCTCAAGAAATGGCCATCCAAGATCTAAGACCCTTCAACATAGCTTACTCATCTGCAAAACAAGTTATTTTGTTTCCTCTTCTCTTTCTTTCTTGGTCAATAAAAGGCATATCAAAACCTAATACAACTTAAGCAAGTTAAACCAACCATGGAAAACAAAGCACAAATCCGGCAGGGCAATTGAGTCATATCCACATGACCAGACAAAAATTTAAAAATTAAAAGTTAAAATCCCATTAACAAAGCACTCAAGCAAAATTTGAGCAAATTTAGAGACTGTAACCCTGACATGAGACCTCGCTAATTTTCAATCAGCAATCGATCTCTATGGTCTCTAATTGGAATGGTCCAACATTTAGAAGGCAGGGCACTAACTACTCACCCTCATATCCACAAAGAGAACAGGCCAAAACCAAAATATAAAAATAAAACAGTAGACCAAATGACATCTGGTAAGTAAGATCAAGACTATTTCATTTTCATAACATCTTTCAAAAAAAAAGTAAGATCAAGACTGAACCAATACATCTAAACGAATTAGCGGTACTTAACATTCCAAGTTAGGACTGAACTGTCATATGGAATGGCAACAGGGTAACAATGTATGAAAAGACTCCCAATTATTTACTTCCTGATAACTCAACAATATGATCAATTATAAAGAAAATCACTTATCAGCAGCAACACCCCATTTCAACAGGACATACATATCGCAATTGTAACCAATTACAAAGCAGAATAAAAGAACAAAATGTTCAAAATATTACTGATATATCAAAGGAAAAGAACCCAAATCTAAAATCAAAACTGAAATAAACATCACTGAATGCAACAAACATGGATACCTTGACTTGACAGCCGGGCTAGTCGATTCATCATATATCTGAATACCAGACAAGTATGGAACATAATACTGAACAACACAATCACTTTCATTCAACACCAATGGCACTCCTGCCCCATATGCACTCCACTCCTTGAATGACTCCCAAAGATCACCCAGTGTGAAATAAGGCTGGTATTCCACATCACAAGTCCTCCACCCCCTCAAACTCGTCTATCAAACAAAGAGCAAAACCATTAAAATAAAACCCAACAACACAAAAGAAAAATACCCACAAAAATAAAATGAAAAAGAAACAGAGAAATGAAAACCTTAGAGAAATACTGAGCAGGAACAGATGGTGTAGTTGACTCTAAGAACCGATCTAGGTTACTACAAGGAGCTCTCTCTGGACCAGAATCCGGCACGGCCTCTTCACATCCGGCTCGATTTTCGGGCTCGTGATTGTCCGAAATTACAGCCTTGCCCTTCGTGGAAACACCGCCATTATTCAGAGCTTTCTGCAAATTAGGGTTATGATGATGATAATGATTTCGCAGCGCTTTCTCCTGATTGTAAAATCGGTCCTCAACGTGGCCTCGTCCGAACTGTAATCCCGTCCCTAACATCTCCGCAGCCGAAAACCCTAACAAATAAAAACCCTAATTTCACCCAAAAAAAACCCTAATTCCCACAGAAAACCCTAATCCTACAAACTTCTAGAGAGGACAAAAGGCTGAAAGTAAATTCTGTCAGATTATCAGAACACTATAATACCCTAATTTCCAGAACCAAAACCCTAATTTCCTCAGAAAACCCCAATCCTTCAAAATTCTAAAGAGGATGATCGAAACAAAACGATCGACCGAAAGGTTGTGTTCGAATTCTTTCGGATTATCAGAGCATCAGAATCTCCTTTCTCTGGCTCGAGAAATCCAAATCTTAAACAGAAGAAGAATCGGATAAAACCCTAAGAAGGAAATAGTCGGAAAGTAGAAGGAAAGGATCGCCGGTATTTGAGGGATTCTGATGGATTTGGAGTGAAAGAAAAAGGGCAAAGGAAAACGAAGGAATCGAGAAGGATTTATTAGAGAAAATTTGTGGAAATCGAAATCAGGGTTTGAAATAAATGGAGAGCACTGATACCTAAGTTTATGTTGGAATAAATTGCAGGGTGAAGAAGAAGAAGATGGTAAAAATAGAATTAATTTAGAATTAAAGGGTAAAGTAGGTTTTGTATTATTATTTTAATCATGGGTTAGGTTTTAACTAAACATGTTACTTAACCTCGTTGTGATTGGTGGGACCTGAAGTGTTCAGATCACGACACGGTTGTAATAATCATAAGGATTATATGTCGGCACGTGTGTGGTGAAGATGAGTTGGGAAAAGAAATGAAAATGCCTGTCGAGTCGGGAAGTGGAAAGGTGTCCGGTTCTTCTCTTCAAGGAAAGTGTTTCTTTTATGGAAGTATCATGTGAAATGTCCAAAATACCCCAAAATCTTGTGGCAAAGACATAGTATGTGTGATCATTTTTTTAGGGCTAGTGTGGTCAGTTTAAAAGGCAAGATTTTGTGTTTGTTGTGAACAGGGGGAACTATCGAAGTGGGTACATTTACGAGTGATTAGGTATTGAAAGGTGATGCTAACCATTCATTTGATTGACCTCTTAGAATGTATGGGATTGAAAAGTTTGAACCCAATAAATGCTAGATGAAGACACATAGGATGGACGACCATGTCTTGTAGATCATCTCCATGTGATGATCTTAACCCTCCGATCCATAGAGGTTTCTATAATGTGCAGTCGCTTTGCATATCAGAGGGTTAGGATCATCCTATGTAAATTATCTGCGGGGCAGAGCCTATTTATGTGTGTGGCCTAATAAATGAGCGATTTGGATCATCCTATGAAGTGGGCCACATTGTAATTTTTGAAAAATACTTGACTTCACGCACACATGGCATATAAAATCTCATAGTGTGAAAATGAACAAACTTGTAAACAAATTGCTGAACAAGATTGGTAGGTAATAAAAATTCAAATATCAACTCTAATGAGCAAGACTGAAAAGAGGAGAGATCCATTCTTCGGTTATATGAGAAAATGAAGATAGAAATAAAATGACCACAATTTTGCGCATTCACCTAATCTTATCAGGTATAGTTGTTTTTCTTCTAGTACTCAAAAGCTATTTACCAATGCGGGCAAAGGACTTAAGAGGAAATTATAATTGGATTACAATAAAGGGAAATGTTATCAGCACAACCGTATTTTGATGATGGCACTCCTCGCTTTATTAAATGTACAGTATGGCCCACAAAATAGGATGATCCAAACTGTTTATTAGATGGGCCACAGCCTAAATAGGTTGTGCCCCAAAAATTATTTCCATAGGTGGATCCTAACCCTCCGATCTATAGAAGGTTAGGATCAACCCTATAACATTCAGATCGGATTCTAAAATCTGCGTATCCAAACGGCTCCAAAGCGAATTTAAAAAGTCGAGAGTTTTTCCAAAACAATCCAAAACAACTCAAAAGTAAGAACCATTCCATTCAACATCAACATGGTCCACACATCACTGCCCAATCGAAGGATAGACATTCTAACTTACTTCAAGAAGGCATCAATGAAAACGTTTGATTGATGCACCCACGACAACATATTGATTCCCACCTTTGATTGATTTGAACCATACATCTGATAGGACTCACGTTGGATCTCTTATGGCCTAAAGATCACGCCCATCTTGCAATCTAACATCTAATAAAATGTAACTTTTACCGTTGCTAAGTACAAAAAAAATCGTTAGTGAATGTTAAAATCGGATGATTGACATGATTTTTAGGGCCATTGGATCCGAAGCAAGGGTTATCAAATGGAAGCTTAAGGTCAATCAAGGTGGGACCCACTGGTGTTTTGGAATGTGGCGGGGACCGTTCATCACGCAGGCCATAGCTAACAAAATCGTCTTGGGCCTTGGCCCCAAAAGTTTTGGACCCAACAGTCTCTGATGCACATGTGATCACATCTATTGATCACAATACTCTTCAAATTCCAAATAATTTCTCCTTGGTTGAAATGATATTGTAAACATGATTCCCCGCTAAAAGAATGTAAATTTGGAGCTAATTTTATTGACTTTGAAAGCCTTTATGCCATTTATAAAACTATTCTAATCATAATTCTCAATATAAGTAAAATTAACTTGGAAACTATGTTCACATAAGATTGCTGGGTAATTTCGCGGAAAGCCATTTTGCAGCTCACTTTTGCAGGAGAGAACGGGCCTCACAGGCTCTGCGGTGACTGCTCTCTTCTGCAAAATGGCTTTCCCAAAATTGCTTAGCAAATCCTAAATTTTAGAGTATCCATAGAGGCAGTTAATTAGCTACTCCATTAGCTATCAAAGTGGAGCCACCTTCCACGACTTCTTGACCTGATCATCCTTATCGAGTGAAACAACATTTGCCCCAAACCAACCCAATGAGTATATTCTAAAGTGGTTGGAGAATAATTCTATACACAGAGAGCATGGCCCTGTTTGTTTTGGATTTTGGGAGCTAGTAGAAAAGCCAGTTGTGTTTAGCTCCAAATTACTCACCAAAACAAAAAAAAGTTGAAAAGCAAGTATTTATTCCAGCTGGATTTTCTCTCAAAAGCAATGTTAACAGATGGCTGAACAGAAAAGAAACATTGCCCTCAAGACTGATTATTGGACCCAAAATTGATAGACCTCAACCACTTTTTTTGAATGGTTATAGCCCTCAACCACTTGTGCCACGCAATTAATTTTTTCTAACTTGTGGAAAAGGCGCTTTTGGAATAAGCTTCCTAAACTCGGTGTCAAATGCGATTAATTTTGAGAAAAATAACCTGTTTTAGACTTAAAATCAATTCTCAAAGTACAAAACGAACAGGGCCCTAGTGCATGAGACTTGCACATTTTCTATTCGGAGAAATGTTAGCCTTGTGCAACCTGGGTCATTTTTTTGGGGGAATTCGGATTGAGCTTAAGAAAATTGGGTCTTATTCGGGCTGATTCCAATTCATTTTCTACCAAAAGCTCAACAGAGACCCCACAACCTAGTCAGTATAAGGAGGGCTACCAAGCAGTTCCCTCAGATCCCCACATGGAAGTGTCTTCCTAGTAACTCTCTACCACCACAACCTAGTCAATACAATAAAGTAGACAAAATTTCCCTTCAATGGAATTTTGGGAAGTGATAAATGACTGGCCGACGTTTTCTGTTTTCATGATGTTGGAGATGAAACCGACCGGCCAGCGGGAGGATGACACGTGCCGAGAAATCTTTGGACACCCGAACCAGCCGATCCACCCTGTGGAGTTGAGAGCCGAGTGGTAGCATACGTCGCTTCATGGCACCACCATCACTCCTACCTAGAGGCGAGCCCCCACCAGCTGATTGAGAAAATCCTGAATGACACCCATTGGAATCCTTATTTTAAGATGGATATTAACAAATTTATGTTAGAAGCCTTATTTTTAATGATTATGCTAGTCTATTATTACTAATTTTATGGTTAATGTAGGGATACATTGAGGCCATTGACGGAACTTGTGTTCCAACTATGGTCTATGGGGTTGATACACTTGCTTATTGAAACTCGCTCAAATTATATTAGCGGCATGTGAATGGTGCATGCATCCTGAAAGATGCTCTGATAAGGAATGATGGTCTCAGAGTTTTAGGGGGTAAAATTTTCTAAATTACTATTGTTTTAAGACAAATCAAAATAAATATATTTTAGATAATAATACTGCTCAATTATCTAGCTAAGTTTTTCTTCATTGATTCTGAAATCTGAATAAGGTCAAGTTCTTGGCCCCATATGATGGTACACATTATCATTTGAAAGTGTATGGTGCCAAAAACCAACGGCCACAAAAATCTTAAAAAGGTGTTCAATCATCGTCGATCATTCATCACCAAAAAAATGCAGTGAACAAATATTTGTATATTAAAACCATGCTTCACTTTATTTAAGATTCAACTGCCATATCCTAACAAAACACAAGTGAAGTTAGTAATGACATGCTATGCTTTGTACTGCCATATCCTAACAAAACACAAGTGAAGTTAGTAATGACATGCTATGCTTTGTATAATTTCTTGACTAGGGAATGTGGTTGTGATGGGCTCTCACTTGATGAGTCACAGGAATAAATACCTTATAATGTTCCAAATAACAATGGAGATTATGATTTTGAGTAGAGATTTCAAACACAGACTTAACAACTCGAGTTAAATATTTTGATGCAAGATAATATGGCCGTTAAGATGTGGGAAGTTTACACAACTAGCCATTGGAAATGACATATTTCAATGTTTGTTTCATCTAAATTTCTGCCTTAATGGGTTGAATTTTAGTTGCCAGCTTATTATTAATTCTTTCATAATAGGTTAAATTGAAGAGTTGGCTTAGAAAGAATAGGTGGTTTTATAGTAAATCTTGATGGGACCTTTGTGTAGTGGTTGGTCAGTAGGAGATTGAACTTCATTTGTCTGTATATATCCCTTTATATATTTTGTTGTAATTGCTATATTTTGTAGTATATGCACATTTTAAGTGCATATTCTAATATAGTAAAAAAACATATCAAAGAGAAATTTGAGCTTTATCCACTATGTACTGATGGGGCCTACAAATGGCCACTTGTATTTGGATCTATTAGCGGGCCCAAAACCCTAATATTATTTGGATCCATTAGTAATTAAGACAGACAAACCCTTAGGGTAACAATGAAATATAGAATATTAAACCTCCAATTGATGAATAACATAAGATTTCAATGTACGCATGACTCTAAATTCTATTTAAATAAAAAAAACGGAAATGATATCTGCGCCAAAGTATTTTGATAAACATGCGCTCCACTTGTTTGTCGTGTAGTATTTAAAGGGCTTTAAGAGCTTTTTGAGAACCGTAATATCTTCTGACATCCCTTTAAATACTACACGACAGACAAGTGGAGCGCATGTTTAGCAAAACAGTTTGGCGCAGATATCCTTCCCTAAAAAAAATCTACTAGAGTCTTAAATGTTCACACAAAGTCGAAGACCCTAAGAGTCACTTAAGAGTCCAATGGAGTCCATTTGACCTTCAAAACCCCTGAAGACTAAATCCTTACCTAGGTTCCATTCATCTCTCTCTCTCTCTCTCTCTCTCTCTCTCTCATTCTAAGTTATTTATCCATTGGACCCTACGGTCGGTGAGTAATGAACCAAAAATCACATATGTACAAGACAATTTTAACCTTATAATTTGAAGAAATTTTTAAAACATTCTTATTTTTATCAGCCATCCATTTGAAATCCTACAGTATGGATGGCTAAGTTCTTCCCTTAGTAAGTTTTTGTATGGATTTCCGACCTAACATGAGGATATAAATTAACAGTTTCTATCATTGAAAATTTCTCTATCCTTTTTTCGGTTCAAATTTTTCTTTGAAAAGGAAATGCTTCTGGACATCATGAAATATATTTATTATAGGTTTGACAAAAGATCTGTATCGAAACGGTAGATGGGACAGCCTTGAATGGTCATGCAACATGACTATGCCCTGTTTGAATTGCAAGAATTATTTTTGAAAAGCCAAATTTTTCCATGCTGCTCGATTACAAATGGAAAAAGTAATTTGAACAAATGTAGTTCATCAAGCTTTATACAGAAGACCTTCAATTGATAATAATATCCCTCTAAATAAGCCATAACCATACCATTTCCCTCTAAATCGTGGAGACGAAACATATTTCTTTGGAAACTTTTTCCATGAGAAATAATTTTCTTGCACCATTGGTAAATGACGTGGGCCCGTTTGCAATGCAAGGTCTTGCTCATACAGTCATACAGCATATGCAGAAGATATTTGAAAATAACTTTCAAGATAAGGAATAAGACTTTGTCTTTGGCCTTACATTCTAAGATTGGTTGCTTTCAATAAGATATGATAATTAATAAAAACAACAAAAGACTTGTTTGACAAACCTGATCCTGTTTTGCGGATTTCCTATTCCTGATCAGGACTTTAGGCGAAGATTAAGAAATAAATCGATTCGCTTAGCTCATTTCAGGAAATTTGCTCCCAACCTGTTTCTTCAAGAAGGAAGAATCGGATTGGTTACCTAAAACCTTGTGGACTTGCTTAGTAACCATTATTAAAATGGCTCCCACTGCTTTTTTAAGTGAGGATACGAAGAAGACAAAAACATCTCAGCTTGGCAATAAGTGATTGCCATAAATCCATTTCTGCCAGTTCAGTCGGGTGAGAATGAGAAGCCATGCCGAACAAACCCTATATTTCCAAAGAATACATTTAAATTTTTTTTTAACAATATATCAAAATATATAGGTGATATATTAATATTGGAGATATACTTAATTATATGTATATGTATATAGGGGTTTGCTAGGGACTTCCGCAGAAACACAGTCTTTCTCAGCCACCTGTTTATATAAGGTTAAGGGGCTGTTTGGATACGCGAATTTTAGAATCCAGGTTTCTAATTTAAAAACAGTGTAAAAGAAGGTTTATGATCAACCTACTGTATGCTGTCCTGATAGCGTTTCTTGGATTTTAAGTAAAAAATTCAGGTTTTAAAAATCTCTCCTGCATCCTGAGATTTCTAAAACCTGGAAATATGGGAGCATCTCCTACTCTCTTGTTGACGGGAAGAAGGGCGAGAAGTAAAAAACGACGGCTGGTCCTCTTCTTCTCTTATCTCTTAGCTACAATTTTGAAGAAATCTCGGATTCTAAAATCTGCGTAATCAAACGGCCAGTGTTTCTGGTCAATCGTCCAAATAACTTATCTGGTATGTTATTATTTGGGTGATCCAAACCATTCATTTGATGGGTTTCTGACATATAGAGAAGGTGTGCCCAAAAAATCATCTCCATGGGATCATCCTAACCCTTCAATTTGTGGAAGTTAACATGGACAGATTTTAAAATTGTCCATTTTATTGAGATGGCCCAACCGGGGCACTCTTATAACTGTCTTTTTTGTTGGAAGGGTTCCCTTCAGTTTACCATTCCTGATATGTATATAAATAAAAGTTCACCGCAAGAGAACTTAAAACTAAGCCGTCTACTAGTTTTGATTTTTGAATGCTAATCTTGATTTATTCGTCCCATAAGAAAAAGAAATATTCTAAGCTTACGCGCGGAACATATGCTAGGCGATAAAAAACAATACATTGTTCTGACGTTCCAACCCCACGCGTTTTAAATTAGTTTTGGCTACTTTCTTAAAGGAGATCCCATCTGTAATATCAATTTTTTTTTTCGCAAAATCCTCCAAAGAATATCCTTGGATCAAAGGGCTGAGATCATCAATGGATGGGATCAATAACACATGACCAAATCAACGGACGTCATCACCTTACAACGTCTATACCTTTGGGTCTGCGTAGGCTTCCCAGAAAATGATACTTCCAGCCCTATTTTAAAATAATAGAAACCGGAGTGGAAATATCATTTCCAACCTTTTTTTTTTCTTCTCAATTTTATATTAGATGCACTGCACCGTCCGTCCACAGACTTCTACTTTGTTTTTAAGGCATTGACCAGATCACAAAACAAAATATAATTCCCCAACTCTGAAGAACATCTCTCCCTCCTCCAAACCATGTTCTCTTCCATGTCCGAATCTCCCCAACTCATCGTCTTTCTCCTCCTCCTCCTCCTCACCTCTGCCTGCGGGGACTCAGTAGATTACCTTCAGTGCAAAACTCCTTACAGCTGCGGCGGAGGTGTAAACATAAGCTATCCTTTCTGGCACAACAATGGAACCAACCAATACCAATACTGTGGTTACCCAAACCTCGGCCTCACCTGTGATGGGTCAAGAACTGTTCTTAATCTCCTCAACCATGATTACTACGTTGATGACATCAATTACGTAGAAAATTACATAACCCTCGTCGATATTGAATTGGCGACAGGCAGCTGTCCAAGGGCGCATTACAACGTCACCCTTGAAAATACGCCCTTGTTATACAACAGGGAAGATTGGAACCTTACCTTCTTCTTCAATTGCACTACGATTCCTTTCCCTACGGCAGAAATTCTGCCATGTCTGGAGAACTTACCTCGACTATCTTATGTGGCTCTACAGACTAATGTTCCGGTGGCGTTGGATTGGAATGGGGATTGCCAGGAGGTCGTGGTGGTTCCGGTGATGGCGACAGTGTGGAATGGGCTGAATTGGACTGCTTTGCAGCGGGGATTTCTGTTGAATTGGACTCCGCTTATCAATTGTAGGGTCTGTGAAGACTCTCAGGGGTATTGCGGTTATAATACCACCGGTGAGGATTTTCTTTGCATTTGCCAGAACGGAACGCACCCCAGAACTTGTCCCGTCGGTACGTTTTTTAACTTTTTAGCGCTTGGTTTTCTTCCGGTGTTAGATGAATTGGGGGAATTAATGGTGAGACGGGTCTGAACAAAACATCAGAAGGAGAACACCGTTGTTTGGGTGGCTTGCAGTGGGACCCATACGTCTTAAGTTAGTCGTGTTCGTTTTGAGGACTGTGGGCCCGGCTGTACCACAAAGCCACAAAGGGTGGGTCTTTTTCTGGGGTTGGTCAGATTTGTGATCCCTGATCTTGTCCTCCTCCTAGCCCAAACATACTAAGACACGGTTTTGTCAAACTTGTCCCTAACAAAATGCCGTGCTGTATATTTTGTTAAAATATGAGTGCATTATTGTGACTAAAATGGTTATTAGTTACATGGGATCTGCTACCGTCCATCGCAGATGGTATATTGCATGTGAGATGAGCCACCTCATGAATGAAGACAAAAGCTGCTGTAAAGCGAGCTTGGTGGCTGGTCTGACATGCAACATACCACGCTATGCGATGGACACTAGCAAACCCCCAGTTACAAATTAGGCAAGTGCCGTGATAAGAAGGGCTTTTAGGAAGTTCCTAGACACGGACGTGTCTTCCTAGTTGCTCTTTAACAAATGGTTAATAATCATCTCCACCATACATTTCCAGCTCTTCTAGACCCTTTTGCCTGCCTTGGTATTTATTACATGCTTTCGTGATTAGTTTTTTTTATAGCTTGTTCAGACCTGTGACCGCCCGTGAGAGAAATATAAAAGAAAGATTAGGTGCCAATATCAAAATAAGGGAGATTAAATCATATCCCAATATTGTTAAGAGGAATGCTATATGAAAACCCTAACAATGTTCAGACTTCAGAGCGCTCGGATACACCGACATTGTTGGTGTAGGGCGTCTTTGGATACCACCAAATTGCAAATTATTTTATTCTTAAGAATGAATAATCAATTGGGTTTGGTAGTTTATTTGTCTCTTAATTTTAGTAAGAATGTTATAAGGTAATTCCTGGCCTCCGTGGGAAAAGACATTTCACAGCTGGTCTATCGCATGTCATGTCAGACCAGCCGCGGACTGCCTTTTGCGATGGACCCTAGCAACTCCCATGTTATAATTGTAGACATTAATTTCACCGGGACTGTTACAGAATCGTTTAAACACTTCTGATCTATAAACACTTTGGCATATCCCAACTCTCTCTTCTTCCACCCTATCTGTTTGACGAAATGCCACAACATCAATTTTCTAAGACATGCTCTAAGCGTGTCACAGAAGTGTCTCTCCCCTCTCCTGTATCTCAAGGAATAACCATATCTCATCATCCCATTGTTGTTATCACCCACAAAATCAATGATCCATGAATCATTTGAACATTTTTTTGGTAGGTAAGCTGGGGTTTGACGCTGGTCTATCGCATGTTCATTCAATAATTATGAAATTACAATCCTTCATAGCATATTTCTTATCTAATCCATAGATACAGTATCTAGGAGGGGGAACAATAGGAAGTTGGATGTTATCCCCTTTACAGGAAAGTTTTAAGTTTTTGGATTGTCTGTTAGAGTTCTGCTAACTTTTGGTCTCAATTCCAAAGGTATATTAACCATTCTACATTGAGTTAACTTTGAATGATAGAAAAGAATCAAAAGATCTGGTGAAAATGCACTATGCTTTGTGGGGTGCCATAGATACTACTCTTAGGGTGGAACCCATGAGCCCTTACATATGATGGCACTTCAGGGTCATATTTTAATCTTAAAGGGCCGTAGAAATATACATGAGATACAATTCGAGTAAATCTACTCTCTCTCTCTCTCACACACACACAGACACACAAAGAAGACATTTTGAGATTGGGTATTCTCTGTCACTAAATTTGATAAAAATTAAATAGGCAATCATATAATTTTTTATAAAAAAGAATTAAGGGCATTTTTCTCATTTCATAGGAAGAATAACATAGTTAGGACTTAGGATTATATCTTTTTGTTGCTACCAAAAACTTGGCCACCATTAGTCTAGTTGATGCAGGACATTCTATGGAACAATTTGCTAATGGACAAGATCAAAACTCCAAACCACCATAACTTTTGATCTGACGACGAAATCAGGGCTTATGCCGACTCTTTGGAATCATCTCAGCTTAGCACTGTTAGCGACTCTTGAGCGTCAAATTCCAATTTTTTAGTTCGAAGTTACTATTTTTGGAAATTTTTTATCTTTAAAATTTTTAGTAAATTTTTTATCTTAGCCAATTCGAGAGTTTTTATTCCAACTTTTCAAAGGGGCCCGTTTGGATACCCGGATTTTAGAATCCAGGTTTTTAGTTTGAAAACAATGTAGAAGAGGGTTCATGATCAAGCTGTTGTACTCTGTCTTGATAACATTTCTTGGATTTTAAGTGAGAAATCCAGGTTTTAAATATCTCTCCTGCATCCTGAGATTTCTAAAATCTAGAAATATAGGAGGATCAGCTACTCTCTTGCTGACGAAAAGAAGGGCGAGAAATAAAAAACGAGTCAAAAACGACGGCTGGTCCGCTTCTTCTCTTATCTCTTAGCTACAATTCTAAAGAAATTAAATCCCGGATTCGAAAATCTTTGTATCCAAACGGCCCCTAAGAAGGAATATTTTAAGAGAGGAAAATGATATTGAGACCTAGAGTGCGACCTAGCAGGGAACCTGCAATGAGAATATATATGCCATGTGATCAAAAAAAAGAAAAAAAGAACTTGTGTTGATTTCCCTTAACTTAAGGGCTGGCTCACGTGATGTTGTGGTGTAAATCAATTTGTTTGGTCCCACTCTCGGTTTCCCTAGCATTATACGAACTTAAGGACAAACAAGCTATTTTAAAAGCCTTATGCTTTTTCTTCTTTTTTTCGTAAATTTTACTATTTTTGACAAGATTTGGCGAGTTTGGAATTCCTATATATATGCATACATACTCTAACAAAAACAAGTTATTTTTTCGTATGGAATATAATTTTATTTTGCCCTAAATTTTCTTGTGAGAATCCAAGGTTTTGTTCGATGTTGAATACTACTTTGTAATTTTGTGTTGGCCTCTGCCCTACTAGTGGCATCATCCCTTTGAATATTTCTTGAATATTTTTCAAATAACAATTGTCAATTTAGTATTCACTACACGCCAACTAAATGCTGTCTTGTTGCAGCTAGAAAAAGTGATTGTTTACAAATTAATTGCACCGGCGAAAGCGACTAGAATTAGGAGTTGTTCTATGTCTTGTAGATGTAATATGACCAACATTAAGTAATGGCTTCCTGTTATTTTTCTGGGGTCCCATGGTTCCTACCAAACGAAAAGATTAACAGTCATGTTTTTTGTCCTTTGAAAGATCCATAGCCGCCTCTCTCTCTTTTAACTTTCATCTTTCTCATTTGAATAAACGAATCTATAGCCGCCTCTCTTCAACCTTCATCTCTCTCATTTGAATTATTGACTTAAAAAACCAAATCTCTATCTGTCTCTCTATCTCTATGCATTATCATCTTCTGCCCCATAGCACAGAGCGTGGAACAGAGATAACCCTTCATGGGGTGTCTCCAAATCAATCCAAGATTTCTGCCATCACACCTCTTCTTCTCCCTCCTCTTCTTCATCCTGCATACGTCCTTCTCGTTAGACGATGAAAGTTACATAGAATGTGCACCTACCCCATTCAACTGTGGAATCCTCTACAACATCAGTTATCCTTTCTCCGTCCAAGGCCGCTCACAAAATTGCAGCTATCCAGGGTTTACCCTCACCTGTGACGAAGAAACTCTTATCACACAAATCGGGTCTAAGACATTAGAAGTGAAGGCGATCGATTACGAGAGCAAGACCCTAACAGTTATCAATAGGAATTTGATAGGGAAGTCATGTCCTCTGCCGTTGGAAAATATCACCATTGAATCCTCTCTCTTCCAATATTCTGAGAGAACTCTCGTCGTCACTTTATACCACAACTGCTCAAACCTGATTCAAGGTGGATACCCAGAGGGATTTAGGCAAGTTCCATGCTACACAAGTGATGGAAACTATGCTTACTACACGATGTCAAAGGTCCCTGATGAAATTGCGAGGTTGTTCATAAATTGCAGACTTAGTCTAGTTCCAATGTTGGAAACGGGTGTGAATCGTGTGGTGGAAGATACAAGCAATCTGAGCGATGTTTTGGCGGATGGTTTTAATGTCAGTTGGAGTGCAGGCGATGGGTGGTGCGGCGAATGCGTGAAGTCTAATGGGAGCTGTGGTTACCACCCATTGAATGATAGATCAGCACTTTGTTTTTGCAAAGATGGACCTCATTTTGCCGTCTGTAATGGGCCTATGTTCGACACAGGTAAGCAGCTTCTGCCATTTATTACCCTTTAAAGTTGGTGATCTTTTGAAGCTAAATTCACCTAAAAAACGAGAATGAGATACTGGAAACAAATAAGTTCTAGCTGAATTTGAATTCTTGCTTTCCTAGTCACTCGTTTCCTAATTCCTACAAATGACAACACTTCCACCTTCATTTTCATTAGGGTGGGACCTTAATACACTCCTTGATTACATGTGCCCCCTTCTCAGAGTCCGTATCGTTCTAGTACTAATTAGATCATTGGCTGCCCATCTAATTTTATCATAAGCTTTTTCTATATCTACCTTCTAAAAAGGATCTGGATTATCCTAACTAATTAGGGTTCGGTTGGATCCCTTAAAAAGCCGCAGAGTAGATAGAAAATTGGGTCTTTTCCGATCAAACACAATCATGCCTTTGGTTTGCTAACACCTCGAAAGTTCATTGCGGAACAAAGGGAATGCCATGTGTCAGCCTTCTTTCCTCCAAAATTTCTCGTGTATTGAGCATGGTTTTAAATTTCATCTGAAATCCGAAAGAAATCCGAAATTTCGGATTTCGGTCTTGACTGAAACTGAAATTGGCGAAACGTACAAAATTTCGGGGATTTCGTCAATTTTTGGCTAAATTTGGAATTTTTTTTTTATTCCTTTCCTAAATTTCAGCTGAAATTACAGAAATTTCGGCCCAAAAAATCAACATTTCAACTGCCTTTATTGAATTTTGGCCGAAATTTCGGTTTCGGCTAGGTCCGAAACTGAAATTTCAAACCATGGTATTGAGAGGGAAAGATGGGTGAAATTTTCTCTATCCTCTCACTCTTATCCTCTGTCAGTCTCATTGGTACCCTCTGTCTCTTCAGTCTTCGAAGGATCCTATCAAAGTAGGATGTCCTATCAAAGGATCCCACCACATCCACGTGGCACTCTTAGGCTAAATCCGTTAGGAAGAGCCCAACAGGGACCGTCATTTTAGCATTTTATTAGAGAAGAGAAAGTTCCCAAGCTCACATGTGGTCTCTATACCAATTCCGGTTCGGATTTCCCTGTCGTTAAATTCACTCCTACGCGTGCCAAATGGCGCGTGGAAAGACTCCCAACTCTTCAATTACGTGGAAATTTGCAAACCAAACGCCTTTCCTATTCTCTTGTGGAAAAATCCATCCTTGACTGAGATTTTGACTGTAGAATTTTAGTCTCTTCTTTGCAGTCTTCCATTTCTTTTCTTTCACTAAATACCTTTCCATATCTTCTCATGCTATCTGCCTATCTCTCATAGCAAATCGATCCAAAAAGCATAGTGACAGAAAACCCAGTTGGGAAGTCTCTCCAAATGCATCAGTTTCTCTTACCATTTTCTTTTCTCTTCCTCCTATTTACTCCATTTTCTTTTTCCCAAGAAGACGCTGTATGTATACCTTTTCCCTTCCAATGTGGAAACATCACCCTTTATATTAGTTACCCTTTTCATGTTGATAAGCGCCCTCCAAATTGCAGCTATCCAGGGTTTGAAATCACCTGCACAAACAATGTTCCCCAGATAGTGATTGGTTCAAGGATATACCAAGTGAAGGAGATCGATTACAAGAATCGGATCCTAACGATTGCAGATAAAGATTTCATGGGAATGGCATGCCCTCTGTTTCCAGAAAAAACCACCATCGATATCTTATTATTCGATTATCCTGCTGGTCAATACCAGAGTATCAGCTTATACAGTAACTGCTCAACCCCGATTCAAAACTCTGCATTCCATGAAATTCAATGCCTTACAAAACCCGGAAGTTATTTCTACTTTTCCTTGGCTCGAATAAATGAGTACAAGGGTCTTGATAATTGCCTTGTTAGCTCGGTTTGGATTTGTACTGACGGTGTGAATCGCTTGGAGCATGGAGAAGTGAGTTTTGGCGATGTTCTGAAAGAGGATTTCAATGTAACATGGAGAGTGGGGCGTGAGCTGTGTAGCCATTGCCTCACCTCTGGTGGGTTCTGCGTTCCTAAAACAGGAGGAGCTCCTGCTCAAGAACTCGCAACCTGTTTCTGCAGTGGCCAACCGCATCACTTCTTCCCGTGTCCTACCCCACCGCCAGCATCGTCTCCTGGTACGATTCAGCTCTTGGGCCCCACTAAATTCCCACCACCAGCATTGTCTCCTGGTACGATTCAGCTCTTGGCCCCCTCTCAATTCATCTGTCTTCTTCTTCTTTTTGATAGGTAAGCTAGTGTTCGGCAGGGACCCCTACCGGTTTATTAGATAAAAAGAAAACTGTTACATTTATGAGTACAAGAAGCAAAACCTAACTCAGATGCATGAGAGAGGGAGATCCAAAGACTCGGGATAGACAAAAAATAGAGTACTAGTCCTAGGAGTTCATATTGCTCAATACTCTTGAGTTACGTAATCGGCTAGCTTGACAGGGGTATATAAGGATCTTTGAGAGCGTCTTAGGCTATTCTTGAACCTTGTACCATGGTACACCTTCATAGTCATCTTCTTTGAGGACTTTTATATCCTCCCATTGCAAAAGCTACAATCTCTATTACCAGCAGAAAGTTTATCACATCAGTGTCTTCTGTGTAGTTAGCTCCTTCACCTTCCCATGATTGAGTTACCGCCACTCTTTGACCAATACATATCAGATGATGGCCTCTTTTCTCTATTGGCTGTTAGTTTTGCTCTTCAATGGGGTCTTCTTCCTGAATGTTTTGAGTGTCACAAAGAGGGAGGTCATTGCAGTATAGATGAGAAGAGTCATAATTTCAGATGCCATATTATGAACTGTAAACCCCTTTTCATACCCTTGCCTATGTCTCTGAAAATTACGCTTCTCATATCTACACCTTCACTTGACTTGTTTCCAGCAGAATTGAAAAAGAAGCAGATGGGATTTTTTCGTTATAGATGGTCCTTCCAAGAGCATGTGCTTATGTATAATTACTTTAACATAAAAGGGTCAGAACAGCAGTTTCGAAAGGATTCTGGCATGGTGCAATTGCTTCTGTTTATTGTTTCATGTGTGACGAATTACTCCAAAACCATAAGCCATTGGAGAAGGCGTTATTTAATCGTTTATACTTTAACACTTCCCCTCACGTGTGGCCCCTCTTTTTAGCGTTGGCCTACACATGGCACATGTGGCCCCCTTTTGGGTTTGGCCATTGCATGTAGATTTTTTTTGCTATCAAGGAGGTTTGAACTGAGGACCTTTCGCTCTGATACCATGTGAAAGTACCAATTACTCCAACAGCTTAAGCTTTTGGAGTAATTGGTCGTTTCAATTATGTTATCACTTATTTTGTTTTAGTTAAATAAGCTTAGTTGTTATAATGTTCTTGGAGGTCCATATTTCTTTCTCAATAGATAAGCTTTTGAAACTGACAGTCCCTCCATATTTTGTATAGAGTTAATCTTCTCAATAGATATTAAATTCAAGTTTATTCATATAAAATGCCAGGAAATTACATCTCTTCTAAAACACTAGCCTTTCTTTACAAAATTCTATATGACAGGCAAGACACTGGATCTTTCAAGGTAGATCCGTATCAGATTTTCCTCATCTTTTCCTTCATGGGGCCTAAAAAAAATATCAACTTCTCTTCATCTTCAAATTCAAGCACCATCATTATAAGCTCCCTCAAGATTTCTGCGAAGAATTATATGTTCTCTCATTGCAAAAGCTGCAACCTATGTTACATGCAGAAACTCCATCGAATCAGTCTTCTGTGTAGTTGCTAGGTCCTCCAGCTTCCCATGATTGAGTTACTGCCACTCTTTGACCAATACATGTCAGATGATGACCACTTTTCTCTATTGGCTTTCAGTTTTGCTCTTCAATGGGGTCTTCTCCCTGAATGTTTTAAGTGTCACAAGAGGGAGGTATATATTAGAGGAGACAGAGTTTCAGTTGCCATATGATGATCAACAAAACCATTTTCACATCCTTGCCTATTCTCTGCAAAATATGATTCTCATATCTACACCATCAATTGTTACCAGCAGAATTGGAAAAACGCAAAGGAGATTTTATAGTTATAGATGGTTTTTCTGAGAGCATATGCTTATGGATAATCATTATAATATAAAATGGTCAGATCGACAGTTTTGACAGGATTCACAATTGCCTCTGTTGATTGTTTTCTGTGATCTCTTCTTTTGTTTTAGTTAAACAAGCTTTGATGTTATAACGTTCTAGGAGGTCCAGATTTCAGTCATGATTTGGTTTTCTACTAATCTTCATTACATGCTGATTGTGCAGCTGCAGCGAGCGGAGGGAAGCGAAAAACCAACACCAACACCATTATAGGTATTCTACTGCTTATATCCTAATTTTCCATTTGCCTCTGTTTTCCCCTCCACAACCTACGAACCATACTATCAACCTCATGGTTCCCCAATAAAATAATTGATACTTTTGATCAGTAGCTTCATTTTCTTGGTAATTTGAAATCTTGTGATTCAATTCTTTAATTTTTCTCTATCAAAATAAGGGGTGACAAATACACCTATTAAACAATGGTTCTAAGTATCATCTCTCCTCTTTCAGGTGTAGTAACAGGGGCTGGGGCCCTCCTAGTATGTATTATAGCTCTTTTTTGGTGCCGTCGGAAACGTTTCCGTTCCACTTCATTGGCCCTCCTCTCTAGTAGCAAATCTTTAGAACCCTCTTCCAAACATGACCTCGAGAAGTGCAACAGCAACTTTTTCCACACCCATGTCTTCACCTATGAGGAACTTGAAGAAGCCACTAACAATTTTGACGACTCTAAAGAACTCGGAGAAGGTGGATTTGGCACTGTTTACTATGGTATGTCAATCACATCCGTTTTTTATTTCAGTTTATCTTCCTTTGGCCTGTTGCTTATACTTAGTATTGTAGAAGTATCCATCTATCAATAGATTACGGGCAATGATATTTTCACTCCCCCTACAGTACGCATTCGCTCCCCTTTTAACTTGATTTGACGTCAAAAAGCATTAATAAGGGGAGCGAATGCGTACTGCAGGGGGAGTGAAAATATCATCGCCCTAGATTACGTGACAAGAACTTCCACAATTAGTTAAGATTACAAAATACCCCAAATGGGTCTGCAAGCAAGACCTTAAATAACACAACAATTATTTTTCTTTAAATTTACATTGTTCAATTTGTCATTTATCTAAGAGTTTGATTTTTATGCAGGCAAGCTCCGTGATGGGCGCTCTGTCGCAGTCAAGCGCCTATACGAGAACAACTACAAGCGTGTTGAACAATTTATGAATGAAGTTGAGATCCTCTCCAGCCTGCGCCACCAGAACCTTGTCTCCCTATATGGGTGCACCTCCCGCCATAGCCGCGAGCTTCTCCTTGTCTATGAATTTGTCCCCAACGGCACCGTGGCAGATCATCTCCATGGCGCCCTTGCACAAACTGGGCCTGTCACATGGCCTACCCGAATGAGTATTGCCATAGAAACAGCTGGTGCTCTTGCATACCTCCATGCCATTGAACATCCAATTATACACCGTGATGTTAAAACTAACAACATTCTTCTAGACAACAATTTCCATGTCAAAGTCGCAGATTTCGGTTTATCTCGTCTTTTTCCCGTGGATGTCACTCATGTATCTACTGCACCACAAGGAACACCTGGCTATGTGGATCCTGACTATCACAAGTGCTACCAACTTACGGACAAGAGTGATGTTTATAGCTTTGGAGTGGTCCTTGTCGAGCTTATATCATCCAAGCCGGCCGTGGACGTCTCTAGGCATCGGGACGAGATCAATTTGGCTTACATGGCAATCAAAAAGATCCACAATCATGCCTTGCATGAGTTGGTGGACCTGGATCTTGGGTTCGAATCGGATTATGGGGTAAGAAGGATGATTACTTTGGTGGCAGAGTTGGCTTTTAGGTGTTTGCAAGAGGACAGGGACGTGAGGCCTGCCATGGAGGAGGTTTTGGAGGTGTTGAGAGGGATTGAGAGTGATGAGTACCCGGCGAAGAAGGTAGAGCAGGTCGATGTTACATCTGATGATGTCGGACTGATTATGAAAACTCCGTCATCGCCGGATACTGTGATGGATGCATGGGCCAGCAGGTCTACAACACCTAACACTAGTGGGTAGTGATAACTGTTTTTCCTCTCCCTTTGTTTCTCTCTCAAGAATCCTTTCTAAATGAATAGTAGCTTGTAATGAGTATATTAATCCATAAGCTGCTCCTAGAGAATGCTTAAGATATGTTCTATCTTTTAATGTTTTTTGAGGTTCCAGGGGATCATGAGGGATTCAGAAAGCAATAGCTTTGAAATTGAGCGTAATGTAAATACTAATGGAGTTTCTATAGCGAATACTGGAGTGCAAATTTGTGGGGGGTGATTGTTTTTATTATTTTGGTTATAATTTTAATTAATATGGTTTCTATGATTTACTTGTGCAGAGAGAAATGAAAATTGAAGTAGAAAACCTCACTTTTGCCACCCAAGTTTGCAAATGTTCATTTTGGTTTAAGAGTTCTTCAAAACTCAGCTTTGCCACATTGATTTCCTCTGTGTTCTCAAAAGGGAAATGATATCTTCACTACCTTCTTTCTATAATGGTTCTTAAGTAGATTTTATTTAAAAAACAGCAGCCATAATACATACAAACAATGGATACAAGTCATCCCTCAAAGTGATTACAGCAGTAACTCCCCAAACCGCCTTCACTACCTCTTTGATACAGTACTCTATCAATACATTACACACTGTCCTATATATACAAGTTAATAAAGTATTCTATCCATAGAAGAAGAGAAAAAAAAATCAGCAGAGCCTCCTTCAATTCCTTTCCCTGAAAGAGAATGTTAGAAGCCAAGTGGTTGACGTAGATGGTGAGTTTCACCCTCTCTTATCACAGTCACAATATCCTTCAGAGTAGCATCCTTTGGTAAGCTCCAGTAATTTATAGCAATGACAGAAGCTGGAATATTATCAGCTGCACTGCTGTTGATAACCTTCAACGACTCTGTATAGGAATGCATGTCTTTTTTTAGTAGCTAAGTTGGGCTTGAACTTCCGACGTCCTAGATGTAGAACAAAGCCTTAACCACTTCAGCTAAGGTGCAACAACTTCCTTGGAATTTATGTCTTCCTCAATATAGCCAACAATTATGTGAGCCGGCTTTGGATAAAAGAGAGATAGACACAAATAAGGCATTGAAGAAGACTCTCTGTACAGGGAGAACAAGTAGCCTCTCTTACCATTTGGGCTGCATAATCTCCATCATTATCCAGCCACTATTTGCTGGAATTTGGGAAGAGACCTAAGGTGTCCTTCCCACCATTCGTGGTAAAACTGCTCTAGATTCGAGTATCATTGTGCGGCAACCATCCCCTATGAATAGTCCATATGTCAGACTCCTACTTTCCCCTACGAACTGAATGTTGTGATGACCATCTCCTCATCCCCGCTCCTTTTGCAAGATTATCTGCTTGCTTGTTAACTGACGTCAAATCTATGCTGCAGAGATGGACCTATATTTTGGCACAAATATCTAATTTCCATTGTGATGTCTCAATTTTCAAGGACTAGTTGATTTACTTGACAAATCTTAAAGACCGACTTCTAGGTTGGACAGAATTGGTGCCTAACCCTTCCAATATCATAACTAGAGAACAAATCTGTCTCCAATGACATATGCATAGCTTTGCGGAGTTGTACTAAGTGTTCTAATTAGTCACTCAAACTTAGGTGGCGACTCTAAAATTTGTTTGAGCTCTAACCAAAAATCAAATCTATTGATCAATAACAGTCAAAAGGTTTTCCTTCATCAAAATTTACAGCTAGCTCTCTACAAATGATTAGGAAGGAGATTCATAAAATGGTCTAGGGATGATTGATCTGAATTTGGATTGGTCAACAGAAATTAATTAGAATCTTCTTTATTTATTGCTTATAGTCTAGAAAGCACGGGTACTCTCCCGGGCCTCCTGTACCCGTACCCGACACGTATGGGGTGCGGGTACGTTCGGGTACGCCCTGGGTACGTCCCGGGTACGTACCCCCATAATTAAATAATAAAAAGCCTTTTTCTTGTACTGGGTGCATGTCGGGTGCGTTAGAGGTGCGCACCCACGCGCACCCGACACGTCCTGCTTCTTTTACCTGGTTTGTAAACCCTTCCTGTTTCTTGTCTTTCCTTTACTGTACTTAGTATTTACATGTAAAAAATAGTTTACATGTAAATACTATTTGATTGTCCATTTACTTAAGATTTACACGTAAATAACGGAATACCCCATTTGGATTTATTAAAAATAGTTCCAAGATCCAAATCTAAAAGGAAAAAAAGTCAACTCTCCTGTTGTAGTACAAAATTCGCAAAAAAGGGTCCGGTCAAAATTTTAATTTTCTTAACTTGCAAACGGTGGGGTATTTTTCAAATTTTAAAAATTCATAAAATCTATCATGTCCAAACATTATTAAATCCCAAAAGTCCGGTAAAAAAAATCTCATAATTTGGTCTCTAAAAATAATTTATCTTGTTAGGCACTGGTCAACACACTGGTGACAGACTTTTTTTCAAATAAATGATGTATTGATGCCTCATGTTATAAAATATGGAACTTAATCACTTATGAAATGAAGAGTAATATTAGAATTTTCCATTTTGGTGATGTTATTGTTATTTGATTGCTTTCCAATTGTTTTTAAAATTTTTTATAAATATAAAATAAAATATTAAAATATATTATTATATTCAGCGTACCCGAACGTACTCGCACCCCATTTTTTTGGAAAATCACGTACCCACATACTCGTGTCGTGTCGTACTCGCACCCCGTACCCATACCCGTGCTTCATAGCTTATAGTGGAGTTCTCATTCACTCAATTGCCATCATTAGCATCTTCATCGAGCCATGTGTATCTGTTGTGCTTTTGTATATCACATCTCTCCATTGTTTTGCACCATTTGGATAAAAAGTAGCCCTCCAAAACTTTTAGCAATCTCTGTAGCCTTCGGGTGTTGGGAAGTTAGTGTTGAACCCAAAATTAACATTTGTGCACTCATATTGGTATAAAAGGAGGTTTGGAACACTACATTCGTTCAGCTAAAACGAGTCACATATTGCAAACAAAGAGTGAAATATATTGCAAAGAAGGATTGAAATGCGAACTTTAGTTCAATTTCTATGTGTGTTTCATACACACACAGAAAGAAGTTAAGGTCATCTTTTGATGCTTCTAAACGTGTTTTTTTTTTTTTTTTTTGAAAAACTGTAACTTTATTAAACATCTTTTAGCAAGCTTTATTAAACATCAAATGCTTCTGCTCCGTTCCCTATACAAAAGTTTTACCACTGTCCAAAGCTTGTGGTTATGACTTCCATATTTGATTTATCCACTCCCTCTTTAGCAAGCTTGTCCGCTTTTCTCATTTGTTGACCTGCGCATATGTGAATATTTTGGGTGGATATCCCTACAACAGTCTCGAATCTCCAAAACAATATTCATCAACCTCCACAGCCCTGAAGCCGACCCATTTAGCACAAGCTATAGCATCTGATGAGTCTCCCTCCCATCAATGGGTAGGACAAGTTGTATATGAACCACTTTTAACCCCCAACGTACGGCTCTGGCCTCCGTTTCATTGGAATCACAAATGCGAATGGGAATCACAAATGCGTAGTAGACCTCCTATCCCTGCGGGTCCTGGTTTCCCTCTGGCGCTGCTATCGAAATTAAGTTTTAAGCAGCCAGTCGAAGGGGGATCCCATCGTGGTAAGGGACGATCTTTAACTTCTTTCCCAACTTATAAACATTATTAGTAAATAATCTTATATTCAAATGGTTTTGAAATTAAATATGATTATTTGCAGATAATAGTTAGGATACTTTAAGGAATGATAGAGTTAATAGCTTTCAAATAGGCCATAATATCCCATTTTTTGAAATTAAATATGATTATTTGTAGATAATAGTGAGGAAACTTTAATAGCTTCCAAAGAGGCCAAAATATCCCACTTTGCAAATAAGATTAGATTAAAATAATCATAACTGCAAATAAGGACCAATTTTGGAGCCATTTAAAGAGGCCCTAGGTGGTAGTGTTTTGGAGAAGTAATAAAAAGGAATGATAAATGAGCTCCATAATTTTAATAATGATACTCTTTATATGTTTTTCTATATTGTAAACTTTTCTACTTGGCCCTTAAAAGGTTGTTAAAAATTCTCAAAAAAGCTATGAACAGTCAATCAGGAAAATGGAAGTACTCCCACTACCCCCCCAAAAGATAACTACAAAATATAATCGTCTCAAGGCAAACTGGAACAAATAGTGCTACCTCTCCCCAAGTTCAGACCTTCCATGGCTCATTGATGAAGAACCATCTCTTATGACCCTTGACATTGGAGAAGTTTCTTGAGATGATCTTGTAGGAGACGATAGACTTGGGTTAGGTGGCATTTGTATGTTCTCAAGGCTTCCTTCTAGCATCTCCACCACCATGTTCATTGAAGGTCGATTCTTCGGATTAGTCTGTATACACCACAAACCAACTAAAATCATCTTCCTTGCAGTTTTCTCTTCTTCTGGTGTAACTCCATCTAGTCCTAGATCTCCGTTTAAATCTATGCGCTTGTATATCCAATGAGGAAAATATATTTCACTAATATTCTCCACTCCGGCATCAATGTTCTTTCTCCCTCCTACCATTTCTAGAACCATCATTCCATAGCTATAAACATCAGACTTGGGAGATACTCCTCCAATGTTTCTGCAGACTATCTCAGGAGCAGTATATCCAAAAGTTCCTCGCCCACCCAACAGTGATACAGTGCTGTCTTTCGTTGGGCATAGCTTAGCTAGTCCAAAATCTGAGATTTTAGGACAGAAGTCTTGGTCTAGAAGAATGTTATGAGGTTTGATGTCCAAATGCAAAATGCGTGTGCTACAACCACGGTGTAAGTACTCAAGTCCTCGAGCAATTCCAACCGCAATTTGGTATAATTTTTCCCATCCCAGGTGATCTGCTTTTCCTGGTTTCTCAGCGTAGATGAACTTCTCGAGAGATCCATTCGGCATAAACTCATAGATAAGTGCTCTCTTCAAACCCTTGGAGCAAAATCCTAAAAGACTGACAACGTTAATATGATAAGTCCTACCGATACTTGCAACCTCGTTGATGAATTCTTCTCCATTTCCCTTGGACTCAGTCAAGACCTTCACAGCAACTAGACGACCATCATGAAGCTTGCCTTTAAAAACACTACCATATCCGCCTTGTCCTACTTTTTCTATGAAGGAATTGGTCATCTTCTTGATATCTGAATATGCATATCTTCGTGGAATGAGCAATCCATAGTCCCGTAGATATGTCTCCACATTGTGAGTGTTACTTGCCTCCACATTGTGGGTGTTACTTGTTTTCTTCTTACAAAATAAGATTAGGCTGAAAGAGAGGCATACCAGAAGGAAGCCACCAATTCCTGTGGCTATACCTGAAAAAAGGAGGAAAGTGTGTTAGATACTGTGTTCAACCTGAATATACTGCAATGTGCATGCTGCTAATTGCTCTCTTACATTACCCTTGAATGCTATGGCTTGATAAACCATGTTTTCTTTAAGGGTACGTTTAGGGATCCAACCCAATTGATTTTGGGTTCAATTTGTGAGGAAGCAAGTATTCTAAATTTGTAAAGTTCATACACAATTTGGACCCAAAATACAATTAATGTTACACACCCAAACAGACCCATGGAATATTTCAGATTGCTATTTAACAAACAAATTGATCAGAAAAGGCAATTGGGTTCCATTCCCAAATCCACATGTGAATGAGCAGCAGGTTGTAATGTGGGTGTACAATCAAAACACACCTTAATTTTAATTCTAAAGTGAAGCACTAAATTTTAGAATTTCATGGGCTGTAAGCAGAATGCATTGAATAAGATTTTGTAACCAATTTAAATTACCCACATGACATATAAAATTAGCTGCACTGTTTATCAAGGACACACCACACAAAAATTGAATCCATCAGGATCCTGAACATCCAATATTAAACGAATTTTTTCATTTGATTGGTTAATTGCCGGTTTGTGTTTTCTATATGACCAACTTTTGGTCACTAAACGGGTGGGGAATCTCACAGGACTAGTGCAACTTTCACTTTTCATTCTTTTTCAGACGAATGAAGTATTTGGATCATCGTTCTCTGGTGCCACATTAATGGTTTAGATGGGCATGGTATGTGTTAGAATGGATAAGGCAAGAAGAGGAAAGAAGAAGAAGAGTGAATGGAGAAGTTGGTGAGTCTCCAGTAGGGAGCTCACATGTAATATGATGTAGATATAGAGCCCAAAGTAAGGTTACATGTGTAAAGACAATAATACCCTCAACACAACACGTGATAACCGAAATACTCTTCAACACCCCCCCTCAAGCTGGAGTGCATATACCTTACAACTCCACACTCCAGCTTGTTACAAAGAAAACTACAATACCCTTCAACACCAAAAAACTATAATACTCGTACAAAAATATATATAATCCCATACACAAGCCACCTTGGTAAAACACTCCCCCTCAAGCTGTGAATACATAATGAAAAACATAACAAAAAAGGGCAACAGTCACCGTGAGTACAACAACGTGATCAATGGCCAAAAGAACATCGGTCTACCCTTGAGTCAGAACAACGACTAACAAATCTGCATATCAACAACGATCGAAAGGAGAAACCTCAGCAGGGAAACAACAACAAACCACCAACAAATAAGTATCCCAAAGGGGCGCTTAACCAACGATGGTAAAGTACCACTAGTAGACATCAACTAACAGCACACGCCAATAGAAGATGAAGCCCAACCAGAACCAACAACCAACCAACAATAGGGCGATAGAAACTCAACCCACAACAACCAACAAACGACGACCAAAAAGCACGTTGCCTAGGGAAACAACCAACCAACGACGGCCACACAGCATATCGCCTGGGAGAAACAACCAACCAACGATGGCCACACAACACGTTGCCTGGGAGAAACAACAACAGGGCCAAAAGCAATGCTAATGACCTTGTAAAAAAGAGGGCTTTATTTCTTTGAGACTACAAGGTGATTCAAGCTTCTACTAAGAGCTTCCTTAGCAAGGATGAAGAGGGATGGGGATAGGGGCTCTCGTTGATAAATACCATTAGAGGCATTAAAAAATGTTGCCAAATGCACCATCTCTGAGTTCTTTAGAGTAGTCAAAATCATCGGTGGTCTCTTCAAGTTCCATATACGTGAAAACATGGGTGCAAAAGAAGTTGTTGTCACACATCTCAAGATCATGTTTGGTTTGGTTTGGTGGTGGTGGTGGTTGGGGGGGGGGGGGGTAGGGTTGTGTTGAAGATTTTCTATGGGAGAGAATGGTTGATGAAGTGGTACGGAGGTGTTTCTGATGATACCAAAAAGGAATGGAGGTGCTAATGCATACTAGGAGGATCCAAATTCATGTGGTTAATCCTGAAAGAGGGATATTACTTGGAACTAGTGTTTAATCTAATGCAATATGCAGTGGTGGTGCATAATGTGTGCCTGTAGAGGCTGACGGGACCATTGAAAACTGTGGCTTTCTTTTATCGCCATCTATACATGGCACATGTATACTGATTGAAACTAATCAAGATGAGGTTCCTTTCATGTACTAGCCAAACCCAAAATTTACAGCCAAACCATTCAATTCAATCAATGAATTTTTCCCGCTGAATGTAAACCTTTGGAAATTCATGTTGAAACCATTTGATGATTAGGTTAAAAACATCCATTTGGCACACAATTTTGCATTGGGTCCATTCAAATGAGGTACATTTATTGACTAGTTCACATTTGGTGGAGATTTAGGTGGTTCTGTGGAACACCAAATCAGACTATGACAAATTAATAGATGTATTTGTCGCCCCTTATTTTGATAGAAGATTTAGGTCTGAAGAAAATTTTGAGAGTAGAAATTTAAATATAAGAATCACGACTTTTCATTAGTAATAAAATAAAGTCACTAATCAAAAGTAACATGCATGGTTTTAAATTTCCCAGAAATTTCCCCGAAACAACCGAAATGTTTCCATCTCCACCGAAATGAAATCTACATGAATTCCTTCCACATCAATATTTTCCCAAAATTTCGACGAAAATTCCCGAAATGCGACCGGAATTCTTGAAATTAGACTGAAATTCCTGAAATTTGACGGAAATGGTCGGAACGATAAAAAAATGGAAAGACTTTATGATTGCCATTTCATTAATGTAGAGAATGATATTTGATAGGAAACATTATTTAACTGCACAACAAAGTAACCATATCTTATGCATGGGAGGTCAGATCGGCATGGGACAATTAATACCTCATAACACTGTGGTATTGACATAGAGTTGGGGTCCTCAGAGCGGAGGCTAGTCATTGTACTTTCTTGTACTTAATTACATTGTACTTCTTTATTGACTTTATTGTTCCAGACATGCGAGACAACGCATGCCACTAGGTGTTTGATGTGATTAAGCCATATGGATGGCTTTCTTGCTTATGTGATAGTGTCTAAGTATTTATTTGTGCTTATTAAAGCATTTCCCTAAGTTTCATCTTAAAATTTTATCATTTGCATATGTTTCTATACGTTCCTATGATTTTACATGATTTCCACCGAAACTAAAATGTTTTTGTTTCTTTGCTGACCTAAACTGAAACTTAAACCGAAATTTAAAACATAGGTAACAAGTCCTTAACCCTTTTCATTGGGGAGCCGTAAGATTGAGAGAATGGTTAGTGGGCTGTGGTGAGGAAAAATAGAACCCAGTGAGAAATTAGGATATGAGCAGTAGAATACCTATAATGGTCTTGATATTGGCCTTCCTTGGTCCTGCACAATCATTACGTGAAGAAGATTAGTACAAAGCTAAATCATGAAAGAAATTTGCACCTCATATAAAGTTCTAACACTCACTTGTTTAAGTAAAACAAAAGAAAAGGAACAATAAACATAAGCAATTGCACCATGCCAAAATCTTATCAAAAATTCTGGTCTTACCCTTTTATTTTAGAATGAGTATATATAAGTATGACCTCTTAAAGAAACCCTTTATAACTGTAAAAATCACCTTCCTTTTGATTCGATTCTGCTAGTAACTGGTGTAGGTAGGAGAAGCATATTTTCAGTATAATAGAGAAGAATATGAAAATTGGTTAATTGCTCAAAGTATGACATCTGAAATTCCATCTCCTCTCATCTATACTGCAATGACCTTCTAGCTTTTAACACTCATAACTATGGGGAAAGTTGCCTTGTTTCCCAAGAACTTTCTATTTGTGGGAAACTAAATAGGAAACCAAAATCGTGAGACTCTTTTTTAGGTTTCGGAAAGAAAACCTAGATACTTAAGCTCTTTTTTTCACACTACCAGTGTGTGGTGGCTAGGTCTTGGGGTTTTCTCTTGGGATTTTCTCAAGGTTTTCTCTCAGGTTGTTCTCGATGTACGGTCTTAGTTGAGAAAAGCAAAGAAAAGGCTGTGGGTTTGTCGGTTCAGGGTTAAATCCATTGTAATCCTTGTATATTTCTTTGTCATAGTGAAGATTGCGTTCTTGCCCATGGATGTAGGCATCTTGCCAAACCACATAAATCTCAATTTTTATCTTGTGGTTTGCGTTTACTTTTATCTTTTCTGTTAATTTGTGCACAATCGGATTGGATTTTCTCGGTAGATTTTCTCAACAAGTGGTCAAGCGTTTCACAAACCGTCGATGCCCTTCCATCAATTCCAAAACAAGTGCTTTGATCTTTCCAAAATCATCATGTACAAAATCCAAATGTAGCCATGACGCAAGATCGATTGCTCTGATACCATTTTTTACGAACCCAAATCGGTTCGCAACGGATTAGATCTTCTTGGAGGGAAGATCAGCCACTTGACCCACTTCAAGAGAAGGGTCGGTCCTTTGTGCTCCCAACAAAATTTTTGGAATAAAATTCATCATTGATGTAAGAAAAGCTACTACATATTATTTATAGAAAACCCCTAATCTAGATAACCCTTATCTCTAAGACTCATACTTTTAGGTACCTTACAAATATGCCAAAAGGATCCAGAGCTGATGGAACGTGTTAGGCAGGCCCTTTAAACTTGTCCCATACCAGGCTGGGTCTCACCTAGTCCCTTACCTAGGCGGGTCCCTACTCAGGACTGCAACATACCACCATGCTTCTGCAGGCGGCTTACTCTGTGAGTGCTTTCACTCTAGCCTTTTTTCTAGGTTGCCCTTTCGACAGGTCACCCCTTTCGTGGCGGCCCACTCTATGGCAACTTCACTCTAGTAGCTTTCACTTTGGCTTTTTTTTACCAGGTAGCCCTTTTCAGGGAGTCCTCTGCACAGGGCGCCCACTCCGTGACTTGAACACAGGATGTGGTGGCTACTCTTGATACCAAATGTTAGGTACCTTACCAATATGCCAAAAGCTCCAAAGCTGATGGAACACATTAGGCAAGGCTCTTTAAACCTGTCCCTTACCAGGCCGGGTCCCACCCAGTCCCGTACCCAAGCAGGCCCCCACTAAGGACTGTAACACCTACGTATACTAAATAACTGGAGAGCAAATCTAAAAATAACAAACATCTAAACTAATTTATTTCACCCTGAGGGGGACCCATCTAGTCACGTAACACAGCTACTAAGACACTCTAATATTGATATTGGCACTCCTTGATTTATTTCCAGCTGGTCTATTTTACTGGATATTGCTTAGCTTGAAAGGATTATACCAACCAATGAGAAAAGTGTAAGCCAAATAGAGGGCTGTTAGTAAGAAGAGAGAAGTGAGCGCAGAACTGCATATATTAGATCTTAATTTTAAAACCCAAATTTTTTTTTAAAAAAAATAATGGATAAATAAGAAGAAGAAGAAGATGATGAATTGAGTGGCGCCTAGGAGAAGGATTGTACCGGAAGAGCGGTCGGGCCGTGGGGTAGTACAAGGGAAGAAGCGATGTGATTGGTCGGTGCAGAAACAGGTGGCGGGTTCTTGAGCAGGAGCTCCTCCTGTTTTAGGAGCGCAAAACCCACCAGAGGCGAGGCAATGGCTACAAAGATCAAACCCCACTCTCCATGTTACATTTTCATCAGCTTTCATAAGATCTTCAAAACTCATTTCTCCACGCTCCAAGCGATTCACAACTTTATTACTAAGCAAAAGGGGGCTGACATGGCAATCCCCGTGCCCCATGGACTCATCGATTCGAGCCAAGGAAAAGTAAAAATAATTTCGGGGTTTTGTAAGGCATTGAATTTCATGGAATGCAGAGTTTTGAATTGGGGTTGAGCAGTTACTGTAGAAGCTGATACTCTGGTATTGACCAGCTGGAAAATCAAATAATAAGATATTCAAGGTGCTGTTTTCTGGAAACAGAGGGCACGTCTTCCCGATGAAATCTTTATCCGCAATCGTTAGGATCCGATTCTTGTAATCAATCTCCTTCACTTGGTATATCCTCGAACCAATCACTATCTGGGGAACATTATTTTTGCAGGTGATTTCAAACCCTGGATAGCTGCAATTTGGAGGACGATTATCAACGTGAAAAGGGTAACTAATGTCAAGGGTGATGTTTCCACATGGGAACAAAGAAGGAATACACACATCATCGTCTTGGGAAAAAGAAAATGGAGCAAATAAGAGGAAGAGAAGAGAAAATCGTAAGAGAAAGTGATGCATTTGGAGAGACTCCCCAACTGGGTTTTCTCTGGGTTTTCTGTCACTCTGCTATTAAGATAGAGATGGAAAACTTCAAGTCTAAGTCTCAGTCAAGTATGGATTTTCCACAAAAGTACAAGAAAGGCGTTTGGTTTGCAAACTTCCAAGTAATTACAGACTTGGTAGTCTTTCCACGCGCAATTTGGCACGCGTAGGACTGATCTAACAAGATTATGAGAACAGAACTTGACTTATTATTGATAGCGTGTGAGCTATTCTCTCCTATGTTACAACTTTCCTGTGCATTTGAAGGGGTAGAACCTTGGATTTCCTCAAAATCCTGGGAGATGAGAGAAGGAGACCGTATGTTGTTTTCTGATTTCTCGCCCTTCTTTCCGTCGAGCAAGAGAGGAGGAGATCGTCCGTGTTTCTAGGTTTTAGAAATCTCTGGATGGGAGAAAGATTTCTAAAACCTAAATTGCTTATTTAAACCCTTTTGTGCACCTTACTTCCCTCACATTTGCAACCTACTTCCATGTAAAACCCAGAAATGTACCCTGCTTTCAAACTAAAACCTGGATTCTAAAATCCAGGTATCCAAACAGCCCCTAAACTTGTCTCCAAGAAAATGCTAAAATGAATGTGGCTGTTAGCTCTTCCTGAGTATGGATGTGATATGATCCTTTGATAGGGCAGCCTACTGTAAATTGTTAAAAAAATTTAGTGTATTTTTTGGAAGTTAATCTTGTTTAGCTTGGTAATTGCAGGGCTTGTTTACTCACAAATTTCTAACCTCCTTTCTCCGCAAGACAGGAGTAATCATTACTTTCTTAGAAGATAGATAAAGAATAAGCTTATGATAAAATTAAATGGTCACTGATCTAATTAGTAGTTGAATGATCTGGATTTTATGAGAAGTGGGTGCATCTAAACTTGGAGTGTATCAAGGTCCCATCCTCATCTATCTTCCTACATGCTAATCCGACTTCTACCTTTCGCCATTAAGCATGGAACTTTTATTTGCCAATGATATTCTAAGAGGTTAAGCATCAAGAGAAGAGGAGAAGCAAGAGAAAACAAGTTTACAAAGTAGACTTGCAATTCAATAGCCAATGAACAAACAGAGGTTACATTTGGATTAACCCAACCCCCAACCCCCAAGATCCATAACTATTTTCCTTCTTTTCACTCTGAAAATCATGCTCTCGAGCCCTTCTCTCTCTCCTCTCACAACCAAGATTAAAAAAAAAAAAAAACAAATAACTTCATTCCCTCATTTTTTTGGTTTACTAAGAAACCTAAAAATCCGTGGCAATGGTGACGGAAATTCAAGACAATGTGATGGAAAAATCTGATTGTTACTGAATCCTCTTAGAATTTATTTTATAGAGTGAGTGTGTTTGGCAATCATCGAAATGATTGTTAAGATTTGTCAGATCTGATATGGGAAAGTCTAACCATTGGATCATCTTGGAGGTAGATTAGGCAAGTTGGTTAGTTTGGGTAATCTAGATAGATTAGGCAACTAGATTGTGTTGGAATAAATCTTTCCATAGTTATCTAGATTTGATTCGATTTGATTCTAAGTTTATCATGTAAGTGCTCTTTATAAGCACCGATTGACTTCTTTGCAATAAATCCAAGTTTAGTGATATCACTAGAATTTAACAATGATTGCTTTTGTAGGTGCGAAGAATGAAAATTTGTTGGATTCTTAAAAATCTTGTTCGGTACCTGATTAATGATTACCTTGTTGTTAAATTTGTTGGAGAAATTTGAATAGTGGATCTAGAATAGAAATGATAATAAGATAAGATATGCTTCAAGGCGCGTAAACGCTTTCCTTAAGATGATATTTGCCCCCATTAGTAGTGTGCAAAGGGGACCACGAACTCAACTCCAAGATACAATGAATCCCTGTTCCAAACCGAATATTTGATGATGTTCTACATTAAACGGCACCAAACCTAAATCACCTTCAGATTTGTCAAGTATTTGAGACCAAGTGTTTGTTTCTGCAGTAAAATAGAACACTTGAAGAATTGGTTTGTCAGGTATTTGGGACCAAGTGTTTGTTTCTGCTGAAAAATAGAATACTTGACGAATTTTCGAAAAGGACAATAGAAAATAATGTAGTAGGGGATATAAGAGAGTGAGAATGCTTTTGGAATGAGAAGATTTGGGTTTGCCAAAGTGAAATTTGAATTATGTCTGGAATGGGCATTTTCTACTGTTTTTATAGTCTACGGTGACTCTTCTGTATGAATTCAACCTTTGGGCTCGCACCTGCTCGAGCATTAGCCATTGGTGCACACAGGACCGGACCCATTTTGAAGTGCAAAGTGCACCTAAAAAAGCGCTACTAGTGCCCTATAGCCCATTGCTCACGCCGCGCGTGCGGATAGTGCGTTGCACCGTCCCGTCGTTCCACCCGTGGCCAAGGTTTTAAATTTTAGTTTCGGCAGACATTTTGGGATTCACTGAAAACGAAATTTCAGCCGAAATCCCGAAATTTTGTAAAATATTAATAATCTATTCAAATTTCGACCGAAATTTGGTACGTGTCAAGAATTTCGGTTTCAAAACGTTTTGATTTTGGTGTTGACTGGATTCACCGAAAACGAAATTTCAGCCGAAATCCCGAAATTTCGTAAAATATTAATATTCTATTCAAGTTTCGACTGAAATTTCTAAAATTTCGACCGAAATTTAGTACATTTCGGGAATTTCGGCTTCAGAACGTTTCGATTTCGGTGTTGACCGAAATCCGAAACTATGGTCCAAATTTGAAACCTTGCCCATGTCTAAGACCCAATGTGCAATGAAACAAAGAAGAGAAGAGTGTAAAGCTATATAAGCCCATCTGTTTCTTTCTCCGTTTCCCATGTGGGACTAGCTTTTTACATACACTTCTACACTACAAAACACAAGTTTTTTCAAAAGAAAGTTTTTCTTTTCCAAAACACACATAGAAAATAACAATTTTGACTAAAAACAAGATTTTGAAAATCAAAATCTAACAAAAATCACCCCTCCGCGTGCGGCCCGTGGAAAGACTTCCAGCTCTGCAATTACGTGGAAATTTGCATTCCAATTTTTCCAAGTCTTGTGCAAAATCCAAACTCGACTGAGTGAATGGAGAGTCTTGAGTCTCTGCTTTCAAGTCTTCACTTTCTTTTCCTAAAGATTGGTTCACGTTGATAATCGCCTCACCATGAGAAATCTTGGAGAATCTCTCCAAATGCATCAAGTGCTCTTGCTATCATCTCTAATCTTCCTCTTCTTTACTCCAATTTCCTTTTCCCAACACCAAGATGAGATCTTGGTCGACTGCAGTCCTTCTCCTTTCCCATGTGGAACCATCACCCTTAACATTAGTTACCCTTTTCACGTTGATAATCGCTCCCTGAATTGCAGCTATCCAGGGTTTGAAATCACCTGTAAAACAATATTGCTCCCGAGATAAAGATTGGTTCGAGGATATACCAAGTGAAGAAAATCGATTATAAGAATCGGATCCTAACTATTGCTGATAATGATTTCATGGGGAAGAAATGCCCTGATCCGCTTCCAGAAAACACCACCCTGTCATTATTTGAATATCCTGATGGTCATTTTCAGAGTATCAGCTTATATAACTGCTCAACCCCGATTCTAAACCATTCATTCCTTGAAATTGAATGCCTTCCAAAACCCGGAAATTATTTCTACTTTACGTTGGCTCCACTCGAAATGTCCATATTTTTTCAGCATTGCGGTGTTAGCTTACTTAAGAAGATTTCTAATGAGCGTGCTAATCTCCTGGGGCTTAGAGATTTGAGTATTGGCGACCTTGTGAAGGAGGATTTCGATGTAACGTGGAGATCAGTGGGGCTGTGTAGCCCTTGCCTCACCTTTGGAGGGTTCTGTGCTCCTAACGCAAGAGCTCTTGCTCAAGAACCTACCTGTTTCTGCACCAACTAAGGGTCATCTTAATCAAGAAGAATAAATCTCTTATTCTCTTTGCCCCAATAATCGGTTGTGGCCCTCACCATCGGTTGCCACAATCTGAAACGAACAGGGCCTAAATCCTTAATACAAAACTAATCAACTGACATAGAACAATGTGGCGAAAGAGCATCAGAAAGCCTTCCCAAATTGTTAGTTGTCCATATTAGTTTGTTTGTTTGCTTTGTTTTCTATCATCAAATTAATTTTATCCGCTTTTTGTTCCATGTTGTACTTTGAAGGGATAATTATTTAGATGAATGATAAAGTGAAAGGCGCCCATGCAAGAGCCCAATTGTAAGGGTGCTTCACTAGATCTGCATCACTCACCAGCAACCGAAGCAACCATACCTCATAGAAAATTGCAAAATTCTTTTATATCATGAAAAATGACCAAAATACATACGCTCTGACAATAACCAAACTAACCCTGTCTAATAAAATTACCAAAGTAGACCAATCTAGTAAAAATGATTAATATACCCCTAATCCCTATGAGGTAGGGTGCATGAAAGATGAAGGCATTTTGCTCATTTTTTGAAAGATAGGGTTCTTTTTGTACTGTTGTATGAAATAAGAGTGTTTTGGTGATTTTTGATAAGGTATATGTATTTTAATCATTTTCTTTGAGAAAAATGATCTTTTCGTAATTTTTGATGATGTAAGGGTATTTTGGTTATTTTTCATGAGAAAAGGATATTTTGGCCATCTGCTATGAGATAAGAGATAAGGGTAATTTGGTAATTTTAATAAGGTATTAGTATTTGTATCATTTCTTATCAAGGGATTTGGTAGCATCCATCGCAGACGGCATTTCACGGATGGTCTGTTGCATCTGACAGCAGCCATATAGGCTTACTTTTCAACAGATTTTGTCTTCATTTACTTTGTGGACGCTGTCAGATGCAACAGACCACCCGTGAAATGCCTTATGTGATGGACACTAACAAATCCCTTCTTATGAAATATGTGTATTCTACAATTTTTTTCCTTTTTGGGATTTTTTGAAATTTTCACGTTTTATTTTTTATTTTCTCATTTTTTTTAAATTTTTTCACAAACTTAATACATAGGGATTTGCCGGCGTCCATCGCAGATGGTCTGTTGCATGTCAGAGGATCCACCTCATGAATGAAGACAAAAGCTGCTGTAAAGTGAGCCTGTGGGGCTGGTCTGACATGCAACAGACCATCTGCGATGGACGCTAACAAATCCCTAATACATATACACTTTCTATGACGTAGGGTTATTTTAGTCAATTCTCCATGAGATAATGGTATTTTAGTTATTTCCAAATGATAGTGGGATTTTGATTTTTTTTTTTATGAAATATGGGTATTTTGGTCATTTTCTATGAGATAGGGGTATTTTGTTTATGAGATATGTCAGGACACTGGATCTTTCAAGGTAGACCCAGATCAGATTTTCCTTATGTTTTTTTTTATCAACTTCTCACCATCTTTCAATGTCAAGTACCATCATTATAAATTATAATCTCTCTCAAGCTTTCTGCGAGGATGTATATGTTCTCTCGTTGCAAATGCTACAACCTCTGTTACCTGCAGAAAGTCTACCAAATCAGAGTCTTCTGTGTAGTTATTAGGTCCTTTAGCTTCCCATGATTGAGTTAATGAAGCTCTTTGACCAATACATGTCAGATCATGACCTGTTTTCTCTAATGGCTGTCGGTTTTGCTCTTCAATGGGGTCTTCTCCCTGAATGCTTTGAGTGTAACAAGCATGGAGGTCATTGGAGTATAGATGAGAGGAGACAGAATTTCAATTGCCATATTATGAACAGTAAATCCATTTTCACATCCTTGCCTATTTGTCTGAAATTTATACTTTTCATATCTTCACCATCACTTGACTTGTTACCAGCAGAATTGGAAAAGAAGCAGAGAGGATTTCACAGATATAGATGGTGTTTCTGTTAGGGGTAAAATCGGTATATCTGGTACCGACCCTCACAGCCATTCTCCACTACTCGACTAGGACAAATCAACCGCCACAAGCAACACTCTTTAATGAATCATGCCCTCAACATTTCTCCTTTGTACGGCAGCGAACCTCAAAAGGAGCCAAACACAATCGCAGGAATCTCGCCATTAGGCGACCAATTCGGGCTACCGTTACGTTCAAGGCGCAACATTCAAATTCAAAACATCCTGCCTAGGCCACTGTCCAAGATCTCCGTCCAGAATCACTGAAAATCATATCTCTGCGATCTTATCCTCCATCCATCACGCCCCACGTGGGCTAAATCAAAGGCTTGATTGATATCTTCAAGATCGTGGACCTCCACCCCTATAAATAGGGGTCTACACACTCAAGCAAGGGCGATTGGAAATCAATTCTCCTTCTGTGGTCTGGTAACTTGTCTTGGCCCTCCCCCATCTATCGTCCATTGTCTGTGATTGTCTATCTTTGACTTGAGTGTTGAAGTGGCCATTCAGATCCACAACTCCGGGCCCGCTGACGCTTTTTCTGTAGGTGCAGGACTACAGGTTCTACTAGGCTAGTACGTGCAGTTAGATTTTGGGCGTCATCAGTTTCTAAGAGCATATGTTTATGTATAATCATTATAACATAAAAGGGTTGGACGGGAAGTTTTGACAGGATTTTTGCATGGTTCAATTAATTTTATTGATTTTTTAATGGGATATGTTCTTTTGTTTTAGGAGGTCCACATTTCTTTCATGATTGGATTTTCCACTAATCTTCTTCATAATATTATTTTGCAGTTACACTGAGGCTAAAGAAGGCCAGCAACAAGACCATTATAGGTATTTTACTGCCCATATAAAATAATTGTTACTTCTGATCAGTTGCTTCATTTTTCACTAATTGAAAGATCATGATTCTGTTCTTTATTATATCTATGAAAATGTGCTTCACACCTGAAGCTTCTTTCAAAAAAAGGGCTGACAAATACATCTATTAAACATTGGTTCTAAGAATCATCCCTCCTCTTTCAGGTGTAATGTCAGGAATTGGGGCCCTCCTAGTATGCATTATCACCTTCATTCTTTCTAGGTGTCGTTGGAAACGTCTCCGTTTCAATTCACCAGCCATCCTTTCTCGTAGCAAATCATTAGACCCCTCTTCCAAACAAGACCTCGAGAAGTGTGTTACGTGCTTTCTGGGTCCCACGTGGATTGGAATAAATTAGTTTTGATTTTCTTTTAGAGATTGCTTTCTTAGTTGTTTGGTTTGGGTAGGACTCTTTTGAAATAAGGGTTATCTAGATTAGGGGTTTTCTATAAATAATTTGTACGTTTCATTTCTTGAATCAATGAAGAAACTTATTTGAGAAAGTGTGTGTCTTGTGCACAAAGGAGGACGACCCTTCCCTCGAAGTGGGTCAAGAGGCTGATCTTCCCTCTGAGAAGATCAAATCCGTTAGGAACGTATCTAGGTTCGTAACAATTGGTATCAAAGCAGCATGATCTGGGTAGTGGAGAAGAAAATCGAAGGAGCAATGGATCAGGATGAGACGATAAGAGAAATCAAAAGGCACCTAGCTTCCATGAATGCCAAGTTCAACAATTTGGCACTCTGGCTTGGCGTGGAGATAGAAGAGCCCCCATGTTTGAAGAAGTTGAATGAAGAGTTCAATGAGAGGATTGACGAGAAGGCTTGTGTGATGAAAAAGAAAAGAAGAAACAGAAAAAGTGGAGAAAAGAAGAGAAAGAAAACAGATAGAAGAAAAGGAGAAGAAGGCACAAAAGAAAGGTCATCGCCGAGGAGTTTACCATTCCTCTTCCTCTCAATCCGTCCAACCCAATTGAAAAGATCCTCATCCACGGCCATATGTGCGTCAACATCCCCATCATTCCAAAAAAACTCAAAGGAGGAATTTCAATGAACGGCGCGATGAGATCGGTTTGAAAAGAGGGCTACCTCAACCCATGATGACTTCATACAAAATGTTGATTAATCGCAAGACGAAGAGAAGAAGAAAAAGAGGGAGAAGCAAAAAGACTTTCGGAAGCTGCGCAAGATCTAATTTCTCACCGATTAACCAGTGATTAATCTCCAACCTTGAGGACAATGTTGAATTCAAGGGGGGATGAATGTTACGTGCTTTCTGGGTCCCACGTGGATTGGAATAAATTAGTTTTGATTTTATTGTTTCAGAGATTGCTTTGTTAGTTGTTTGGTTTGGGTAGGACTCTTTTGAAATAAGGGTTATCTAGATTGTGGGTATTCTATAAATAATCTGTACGTTTCATTTCTTGAATCAATGAAGAAACTTATTTGAGAAAGTGTGTGTCTTGTGCACAAAGGAGGACGACCCTTCCCTCGAAGTGGGTCAAGAGGCTAATCTTCCCTCTGAGAAGATCAAATCCGTTACGAACCAATCGAGGTTCGTAACAAAGTGTGACAGCAACTTCTTCCACACCTGTCTTCACCTATGAGGAACTTGAAGAAGGCACCAATAATTTCGATCACTCTAAAGAACTCGGACATGGGGGATTTCGTACCGTTTACTATGGTATGTCAATCTCATCTGTTTGTGAATTCAGTTTATCTTCCTTTGGTCTGTTTCTTCTGCTTCTGTAATGTAGAAATATCCATCTATCAATTCATTTTGTTGTGAAAACTGTCTAAATCTATGAAGATTGAAGCACAAAGAAAACAAAGAAATTAGACGAATATGAGATTTACGTGCCAAGCACTTCCATTATTGATTGAGATTAAAAATACAAGATACCCAAATGGGTCAGCAAGCAAGACCTTAAATAACACAACAATTATTTTTCTTTAAATTTACATTGTTCAATTTGTCATTTATCTAAGAGTTTGATTTTTATACAGGCAAGCTACATGATGGGCGCTCTGTTGCAGTCAGGCGCCTATACGAGAACAACTACAAGCGTGTCAAACAATTCATGAACGAAGTTGAGATCCTCTCCAGCCTACACCACCAAAACCTTGTCTCTCTATATGGGTGCACCTCCCGCCATAGTCGTGAGCTTCTCCTTGTCGATGAATTTGTCCCCAACGGCACCGTGGCAAATCATCTCCATGCCGTCCACGCACAAACTGGGCCTCTCACGTGGCCTACCCGAATGAGCATTGCCATAGAAACTGCTGGTGCACTTGCATACCTCAATGTCATCGAGCCTCCAATTATACACCGTGATGTTAAAGCCAACAACATTCTTCTAGACAACAATTCCCATGTCAAAGTTGCAGATTTTGGCCTGTCTCGTCTGTTACCCCTGGATGTCTCACATGTATCTACTGCACCACAATGAACACCTGGCTATATGGATCCTGACTATCACAAGTGCTACCAACTTAAGGACAAGAGCGATGTTTATAGCTTTGGAGTGGTCCTTGTCGAGTGTATATCGTCCAAGCCGGGCGTGGATATCTCTAGGCATCGGGACGAGATCAATTTGGCTTACATGGCAATCAACAAGATCCACAATCATGCCTTGCATGAGTTGGTGGACCTGGGTCTTTGGTTCGAATCGGATTATGGGGTAAGAAGGATGATTACTTGGGTGGCAGAGTTAGCTTTTAGGTGTTTGCAAGAGGACAGGGAGGTGAGGCCTTCCATGGAGGAGGTTTTGGAGGTGTTGAGAGGGATTGTGAGTGATGAGTACCCGACGAAGAAGGTAGAGGAGGTCGATGTTACATCCGATGCTGTCGGACTGATTATGAAAACTCCGTCGTCGCCGGATACTGTGATGGATGCATGGGTCAGCAGGTCTATAACACCTAACACTCGTGGGTAATGATAACTGTTAATCCTCTCCCCCTCTGTTTCTCTCTCAAGAATTCTTTCTAAATGAGTTGTTGCTTGTAATGAGTATATTAATCCATAAGATGCTCCAAGATAATGCTTATGGTATGCTCTATCTTTACTGTTTTTTGAGGTTTCAGGGGATCATGAGAGATTAACAAAGCAATAGCTTTGAAATTGAGGGTAATGTAAATACTAATGGAGTTTCTATAGCGAATACTGGTGTGCAAATTTGTGGGGGGGTGATTGTTTTTATTATTTTGGTTTTAATTTTAATTAATATGGTTTCTATGATTCACTTGTGCAGAGAGAAATCAAAATTGAAGTAGAAAACCTCCCTTTTGCCACCCAAGTTTGCAAGTGTTCATTTTTGGTTTAAGAGTTCTTCAAAACTCAGCTTTGCCACATTGTTTTCCTCTGCCTTCTCAAAAGGGAAATGATATCTACACTCTCTTCTTTCGATAATGGTTCTAATGCGGGTGCTTAGGTGAGAAGAAGAAGAGAAATTAGAATACAAGATCATATCCAAGAGAAGAAGAAGAAAATGGGAGCAATGCTCAACTCATTTGATATACCATCAATTACATAAGTTTATCACCATCCAAATTCCCCTTCTACAACTGATTTCAATCTATTTAAATGAAAGACAATAAGAGAAAATTCATTCAAGCTGCTTCACTAGCTAACTTAGGTACTTGTATATCATTAATTGCATTGGAACTCATAATACTTTACTAGCTTGGGAACCTACCAACACAGTCCACTAAAACTACCATAACTTTCTAACCGCTCATCCAATTTTCGAGCACAAATACATGTTAGAAAGATCTCAAAAAGACCTACAACTTTGTAGTTTATCATTTTCCATGATTCGGCCATTTAATAGCTCAAAAACTTGGCTGAAAAATGGTCAGAAGCTTTAATGCGGGAATGCACGTTGGAACTCTACCAAAGCCGCCTAAGCATGACGTGGGTGCCATGTTGGCACTGCATCATTATCTCAGGATGAGAAAGAACTCGCCCTTGAGTTCTCTTCAAACTCTCCATAATAAGTTGTCAAATCTTTAACATTGAAGTTGGGTGAGTATTGATAAATGTAGGTAGCTAAATCTTGAATGCATTATCCCCAATTTTCTTAAGTACTCATAAAGGGCCATTCACAAGATCTTGAAATTTGCAAAACTTTCTTGGTTCAAGAAAACTCGCCCTTGAGTTTTGATGCATCGAAGAATGTTCATCAATTGAAACTTTCGAAGATCAAACCCTGCTTCATAATCTCCATGATAATTTAATAATTTGTGTAGATTTTGAACATGTTTGAATACGTAAACATCCACTGTGGGCTTCAATATATAATGGAATAAAAATGGATCAATGTAATTGGATGAAAAAATTGATGTAATTTTTTTCCATTCACCCATCTCTTCAATATCCATCGATTCACCTTATATGTAATCGGATCCAATTTTTTTGGTGATGAATTCAATGAATTGCCGTTGAAGTTCCTCGTGCTCCTTATTAGATTCAACAACAAGTAGAGCATCAGATATACCATTATCTTTGGTCTCTTGATCAAATTCGTTCTTGGAAAGAAAAAAGTTACTCACCTTCCCTTTCTTGAACCATGTGATCTGATAAGGCTTTGGATGTGGTTCGGTTTTGAGCTTGAGCTTGTTCACCATTTCATGAGATATGATGTTCTCACAACTTCCACCATCGATCGCAATGGTGCATTCCTTGTCATGAGATTCGCGTCAAGTCTTGAAAATATTAGAAAGAAGCCAATCATCATCGTATTCATCCTTTAGTGTAGCAAGTGCTCTTTGGATCACCAAACTTTCTCCTTCTTCGGGTTCGATTTCTTCATGTTGTATGTCATCTTCCTCATCATATATGGGCTGATTTGAATCATCAATAAGATCCTCATCATATATGAGCTGATTTGAATCGATGGCCAACTTGACCACACTCGAAACAAGCATTTGGATTGTTGGAACGAGTGGATTGATTTGCAACATGATGTGTAGGGACTGATTTTGTAGAAGTCTCGTTGTAATGTTCAAATTTTGAATTTGCACCTCCACCATGTGAAGACTCACCTTTGGAAGAAGGATAGAGACTACAAACATCCACATACTTCTTAGTACCACGACGAGCAAGCTTAGCCTCCACCTTCAAGGCTACCTGATAAGAATCATTGACATTCAATGATTGGTGCATTTCCACCTCATTACGAATAGAAAACTTTAAACCATCAACATACCTTGCCACACGTTGATCTTCACCCTCTTGAATATTATTACGAGCCATGAGTTTGTAGAATTTTTTGGTGTAGTCCAAGACACTCTTGGATTCTTAGCGTAGGTTGTTGAATTGAGAAAATATAATTTGGGAAAAATCTAACGGAAGAAATTTCTCCTTAAGCCTTGACTTCATCTTCTCCCAAGAAGAAATCTTACGCTTTCCTTTGCGGATTCTCATCTCTTGAACTTTATCCCACCATGTTGAAGCGTAGCCACGAAGCCTTGTAGCCACAAGCTTCACACATTGGCTTTCGGGTGTCTCCTTGTAATCAAAGAATTTCTTGATGGCACTAAGCCATTCAAGAAATTATTTAATTCAAGTTGGATAGATTTTATTATCCTAGGACTCCATCTAAGATGCAATATGGTCCTATCTAAGTGCAAAACATTCCCTGAACTAATGCAAGTGGGTTTAAGCCAATCTTGACGGTGTCGAAATCACTATAGAACCTTCACAACCTAGCCTCCTCACGAGTATTGGCGAAGTGATTCACATCGGATTCGTCACTTGAACCTCTACGGCTTGATCCACCACGCTCACTACGAGCCTTTTGTCGTTCAAGTCACATGGTAAGTTGCTCAATTTGTCTTCGGAGTGCTTGAAGTTCATCATCTTTTTTCATTTCTCAAATCTTCTATTATTTGGTTATCACGCCTTCCTCTACCTCTTTGTGCCGTCATGAAAATCAAATCGAAGCTAGCCGAAGAGAGTAACGTTGGCTCTGATACCAGATAATGCGGGTGCTTAACAGAGAAGAAGAGAAATTAGAACACAAGATCATATCAAAGAGAAGAAGAAGATGGGAGCAATGCTCAACCCAATTGATATACCATCAATTACATAAGTTTATCAACATCCAAATTCCCCTCCTACAACTGATTTCAATCTATTTAAATGAAAGACAATAAGAGGAAATTCGTTTAAGCTCATTCACTAGCTAACTTAGGTACTTGCATATCATTAATTGCATTGGAACTCATAAAACTTGACTAGCTTAGGAACCTACAGACACAGTCTACTAAAACTACTAAAACTGCCATAACTTTCTAACCACTTGTTCAATTTTCGAGCGTAGATTTTATTTAAAAAACATCAGCCATAATACATACAAACAATGGGTACAAGTCGGCTCTCAAAGTGATTACAACAGCAACTCATGCATAGAAGAAGACATAAAAAAAATAAAAAAAATCAACAGAGCCTCCCTCAATTCCTTTCCCTGAAAGAGAATGTTAGAAGCCAAGTGGTTGATGTAGATGGCGAGCTTCGTCCTCTCTTATCAATCATAATATCCTTCGGAAAGCTCCAGTAATCTATAGCAATGGCAGAAGCTGGAATATTATCAGTTGCACACACATTAAGAAGTTAAGGGCCTCTTTTGATGCTTCTAAACATTATTTATATACAATTTCATATTCAAATAGTTTTGAAATTAAATATAATTATTTGCAGATAATGGTTAGGATACTTAAGGAATGATAGAGTTAATAGCTTCGAAAGAGGCCATAATATCCCATTTTACAAATAAGATTAGAATAAAACGATCTTAACTGCAGATAAGGACCAATTTTGGAGCCATTAAAGAGTCCCTACATGATAGTGTTTTGGAAAAGTAATAAAAGGGAGATGATAAATGAGCTCCAGAGTTTTAATAATGACACTCTTTATATACCTTTCTATATTGTAATCTTTTCTACTTAGCCCTTAAAAGGTTGTTTATGTTAAAGTATAAAAGATTAAATAACACCATCTCCATCAGCTTAAGCTTTTGGAGTAACTGGTAGTTTCAGATGGTATCAAAGCCAAAGGTCCTAAGTTCAAACCTACCGGATAGCAAAAATCCACATGCAATGGCCAAATCCAATAGAGGGGCCACATATACCAAGTGTATGCCAACCCGAGAGAGAGAGGGGGCCACATGTGAGGGGGAATGTTAAAGTATAAAAGATCAAGTAACGCCATCTCCATCAGCTTAAGCTTTTGGAGTAACTGGTAGTTTCACAATTTACAATTCTCAAAAAAGATATGAACAATTAGTTAGAAAAATGAGAGTATCCCTACGATCTCCCCAATTGCTCTGAGAATCCTATCTGAGGCTCTTCAGGGTAGCTCTGAATCTTGACGCGTCCGTAGCGGATTACCTGGTAAGAGATAATGATATGGGCATGGGTTTCTGGCATGTAAGACTGCGAAAGGATCTTAAGGATGAGGAAATCTCAGATATCCAGTTGCTCATCACTCAATTAAATTCCATGTACTGCTTGAACTTCAAAGATGACGAGAGAATATGGACCCCAAAACCGAATGGGAAAAACTCTGCTAAGTCATTTTTTGCCTGTATTAATAGTCGCCGGGCCTCTTATAATAGTAGAGTATGGAAGTCCATGGCTCCATCAAGAGTAATGGGTTTTGCATGGACAGTGGTCCACAAGAGAATTAAAACTTGTGACCGGCTTCAAAAAAGGAGATTCCATCTAGCGAGTAGATGCTTCTTGTGTCTGGAAGCGGAAGAAACCCTTGATCATCTAATGCTGCATTGCCCTTTTTCATTTAAACTATGGACTAAGGTGTTTAGGATTTTCAGAATGTCATGGGTTTGTCCTAAATCTATCAGGAGAGTACTGCTAAACTGGAACACTAATCCTTTTGGGGACTTAGGGAGATTACTATGGAATACCATCCCATATGCCATTGTATGGAATATCTGGAAAGAACGAAATCGACGGATTTTTGAGGAATCGCAAAGGTTTGCAAACCAAGTTATACCGGATATCAGAGTGGAAATCATCTCCTGAGTAAAAGAAAAAAAGAGAATCCCATATGGTTTAACTGACATTCTGCGAAACTGGTGGGTGATCATATGGGATAGAACTATTTCGACTAAACTGATGCCAAAATGGAAGCCACCTCCCTTGGGTTGGGTGAAATTGAACTTTTACGGGAGCTCCATAGGAAATCCAGGAAAGGCTGGGATTGGGGGTCTGATGAGGGATGAAAGGGAAGCAACCATCATGTCCTGCTCAGGACCAGCAGGGGAATGTGATGCAAATGAGGCATAAGTAAGAGCCCTTCTTTTTGGTCTTCGATGGGCTTTTGAACATGATTTGACGCACATAATTATGGAAGGGGACTCAGCTAATGCAATTAGTTGGGCTTTGAATTCTTCAAGGGGCCGTCGGAGGATTCAAGGGTTAATTGCTGAGATCTTGGACCTAACACAAATTTTGGAGCCCAGGATTGAACATTGAAGAAGATCGGCTAATGAGGCAGCGGATATCTTAGCAAAGGAAAGGGTACATAGGGAAAGCATGTTGGTTGTTGTTTCTTAAAACTAACTAATGTGGCAGATTCTGTAATTGCTTTACTTTCCACTTATGTACTTGGTGTGGGACATCTTGTCCCAACCCTGATTATTAATGAAATTGTCATTTTTCACAAAAAAAAAATCGCCTCAAAAAGATAACTTGAAAATATAATCCAAGGCAAACGGGAACAAATAGTGCTACCTCTCCCTGAGTTCAGACCTTCCATGGCTCATCTATGGAGAACCATCGCTTATGATCATTGACACTGTAGAAATTTCTTGAGATGATCTTGCAGGAGACGATAGACTTGGGTTTGGTGGCATTTCTATGTTCTCAAGGCTTCCTTCTAGCATCTCCACCACGATGTTCATGGAAGGCCGATTCTTCGGATTAGTCTGTATACACCACAAACCAACTAAGATCATCTTCCTTGCAGTTTTCTCTTCTTCCCCTGTAACTCCATCCAGTCCTAGATCTCCGTTTAAATCCATGCGCTTGTATATCCAATGAGGAAAATATATTTCACTAATATTCTCCACTCCGGTGTCAATGTTCTTTCTCCCTCCTACCATTTCTAGAACCATCATTCCATAGCTATAAACATCAGACTTGGGGGATACTCCTCCAATGTTTCTGCAGCCTATCTCAGGAGCAGTATATCCAAAAGTTCCTCGCGCACCCAACAGTGATACAGTGCTCTCTTTCGTTGGGCATAACTTAGCTAGTCCAAAATCTGAGATTTTAGGACAGAAGTCTTGGTCTAGAAGAATGTTATGAGGTTTTATGTCCAAATGCAAAATGCGCGTGTTACAACCACGGTGTAAGTACTCAAGTCCTCGAGCAATTCCAACTGTAATTTGGTATAACTTTTCCCATCCCAGGGGATCTGTTTTTCTTGGTTTCTCAGAGTAGATGAACTTCTCGAGAGATCCATTTGGCATGAACTCATAGATAAGTGCTCTCTTCAAACCCTTGGCGCAGAAGCCTAAAAGACTCACAACATTAATGTGAGAAGTCCTACTGATACTTGAAACCTCGTTGATGAATTCTTCTCCATTACCCTTGGACTCACTCAAGACCTTCACAGCCACCAGACGGCCATCACGAAGCTTGCCTTTGAAAACACTACCATATCCACCTTGGCCTAGCTTATCTCTGAAGGAACTAGTAATCTTCTTGATATCTGAATAAGAATATCTTTGTGGACCGAGCAATCCATAGCCCCGTATATAGGCTTCCACATCTTGAGTGTTATTTGTTCTCTTCTTATAAAAGAAGATTAGGTTGTATGTTGGGTATTTCATGCAAAAGAGGCAGATTACGAGGCATGCGAGAAGGATGCTCCCAACTCCAGTTATTACACCTGAAACAAGAGGAAAGGGCGTCAGAAATTGTGTTCAACCTGAATATACTGCAACGTTCATGGTGCTAACTGCTCTCCCACATTACCCACAAATGCCATGGTCTGCTAAATTTAAGAACCTTTTTTTAAGGGTAAGTTTGGGTGTCTAACCCAGTTGCTTTTGGGCTCAATCTGTGTAGAAGAATTCAAAATTAGCATAGTTTATACAAAAATTGGACCCAAAATGCAACTAGGTTACACACCCAAAGAGACCCATGGAATTTTCCAGATTGCTATTTAACACACGAATTGCTCAGAAACACAATTGGGTTCCATTTCAAAATTCCATATAAATGACCAGCATGTTGTAATATGGGTGCATTACGACTTAATTTTAGTTTTGAAGTGAAGCACTAAATTTGGAACTTCATGGGCTGCAGGCAGAATGCATTGAATAAGATCTTGTAACCAATTTAAATCATGCACATGCCACACAAAATGATCTACATTGCTTATCAAGGACACACCACACAAAAATTGTATCCGCCTGGATCCCGACAATCCAATATCAAATGAATTTTTTCCATTTGATTAGATTGCCTAACTGGATACCTTTTGGTCACTAAATGGGTGGGGAATCTCACTGGACTAGTGCAACTTTTACTCTTTGGCTCATTATTGCAGGATGGCCTATTTGGATCATCGTTCTCGAGTGCCACATTAATGATTTTGATGGGCACAGTATGTGAGGTCTACTACTGTATTATTGCTTGGAGGATAGTGCCACTTTCATTTAACTCTCCCACATTCTTTGTGTTTTCAATTCTCTGTTTTATCTCTGGGCAAATTTGAAATGCTAGAGTGGAAGCCAAGTTCCAGTGGCATCAATATATCTCGATACAAAATCATTAACAAAACTAAAAAATGGTGGATGACTCTACCCAAGGATCATCCTAGTCCAATCACTAGCCCCCGATCAAATTGGATCTCATTGAATGTCAATGGTGGGTGCCGAGGTATAACACCCTACTATTATGCAACTTTTCTGTTTGTGTTCTGTTCTGAACTTGACTTTGTGTCCAATACGATCGAAAACTTTCAAGCTATCTTCGAAAGTATCCAACTCGCCATAGATAAATTCCTACTTCATCCGCTTTGGATTGAAGCGGCTCCTGCTTCCCATTCAAGGTCCTTTCCAAGAAATACAAATCCTCAAGAACTGTGAATTGAAACTTCTCCCTTCTCATATTCATAAACTTGAAAATATATGACACATTCAAAGAAGGTGATCGGACCGCAGAGTGACTTTCAAACAAGCGAGTTTCATCTTTACTTATCTACTCTGCAGAGATCGAAAAAGTTTTCGAAGATGATGCCTCTCAATTAAGCTTATTCCAATTTGGATATTCTTGAGTTTTTGTATCCTTTATTTTGGATGAGTCTCTTTTCTCTTTTGGCAGCTTTGGTTCGTGTTTTCACTTGTTGCCATATCATTTTCTTCTTTTCTAACATAATTCTTGCTTATTTAGGAAAAAAAAGGAATTCTTAGACATTGTGCATTTTTGTAGACGAACTCAACTAGTGTCAGGATTAGACTTAGTCAATTTGAGCGGGGTACATTCTTTCACCTTCTTCATGAAAATTTTCTAAAGGATTCATTAACCAACCCCAACTAGTTAGGGACAAAGGCGTAGTTGAGTTGTGCATTTCCTTGTATGGCTTAATTGTTCTTCCTGCCTATAGTTAGCTTGTATTGGATTGATTACTTGTCTTAATTTGACTCAGCATAACATTGGACCTTACATGAGCGGAAGGCAAGAGTTCTTCAAGCATGTTATAAATTCATCATATGGTTAAATAAGTGGGAGTAATGCAGTTCTGGATATGTCCAAATCTATGATGGAGGTTCTTGGATAAAAACTTCAAACATCATACAAGTGTACCACTGATATATTTATGCCTTGAATTCTATCCCATATATAATCCTATGACCCCCTATGATTACATTATGAGCTTGAAAGGTTCCTGTTTGTGGTCTACCTGGGTCGGTTTATAATACAAGTTTCTAAGCTAGTGACTATTCCAGTACCAACCCACTTCTTACATCCAGCAACTCTATCGTGGACGAATGACAAGAGAGAAGAAATGTTTCATGTTCAATATGCTAGTGCAATGGGAAGCATTATGCATGCTATTGTTTACACTCGGCCAGACATTTTACATGCAATCAACCTGGTTAGTCATTACATGAGAGAGAGAGAGAGAGAGAGAGAGAGAGAGAGAGAGAGAGAGAGAGAGAGAGAGAGAGAGAGAGAGAGAGAGAGAGAGAGAACCATGGAAGATATGTGGCTTCATGGAAAACATTGAATTCCATACGCTAGAACCTTCAAAGGCTAGGGTTGCATTCTAGAGAAGGTTATTGTGGTGGTAACGATTCTTGATGAGGATTGCCCAAAGATTATAAGGATTCATTTCCCTCGAACCCAGTTTCATAAAGACACTCATCACTTTTTAACACTGTGGATTCAAGACCACCTGCACAAAGAGTCATACAAACTAAGTTCCAAGGCACTTGGGAAGAACACCCATCCGTAAGTGTTCGCAAACAAGAAGATTTAGAGATAATTCAATCTAATTTATGATTGGTTTAACAATCATGAAGACATGGTCTCGATGAATAGAAATAGAAGATTGGACATTCTTGATCAAAATGAGTTTTCATCTATAAGAGAGTAAATTTCTACATCAACAAAGTCATAGATGGCTTTTTTCTTTGGTTGACCACTACAAAGGGGACCTCCAAGATACTTGAGAGGGAATATGCCTCGATAGATAATGTATTTCTTGTTTTTTTCTTTTTTTTTGAGTTGATACCTTTTTTTCTAATTGTAGGAACTTTTCAGAAGATAATTTTGCTTTTACATATGTTGATTAGTTGATTGGCTGCTTGCTGAAAGAGAAAAGAAAATATAGAGCCTTTGACTTTTCTACAAAGAAAGGATAAAATCATCCATAAAGAGCAAATGACAGAACTACAAAGAAAGGAGAAAATCATCCATAAAGAGCAAATGACAGAAGGGAGTACATGACTTGGTAAAAAAGAGGGCTTAATTTTCTTGGAGACTACAAGGTGATTTGAGCTTCTACTAAGGGAGTACATGACTTGGTAAAAAAGAGGGCTTAATTTTCTTGGAGACTACAAGGTGATTTGAGCTTCTACTAAGGGCTCCCAATAGAAAAGATGAAGAGGGATTGGGATAGCGGCTGTCCTTGACAAATACCATTAGAGGTGTTGGGATAAGGATTGGTTTACCCGTAGCCCAAAGAAACGCCCACATAGGTGGTGGGCCCCCCAACAAGCTAACTGGATAAATGCAAGTAGTTATCAGGTGATATTAGAACTCTCGTTTTGGCTTATCTTGATAAGCAATTAGAGTTGGACTTGGGTGGGATTCCTAGACTCCTATCTTGATAAGGAGCCTTATAATCCCAGACTACTATTATTATATAAGTAGTCGATATTTCTAGAAAAGATCATATCATGAGATGTCCAATCTCTCCTCCTTCTCTCTACCAAGTGTCGTTCTCTCTCTCCGTACTCTCTCTAGAGCCATCATCCATAGGCTCTCGGATTTGTGATCGTGAAGAACAAAGGAGCGACTCTAGTAGCCTCTCCTACGACAAACAACGAGATCATTACCGGATTGATTGCGATATCAACAGGCTGACTCGCTAACCCTCTGCGTACAAGATGGTTAGTGATTGCTTATTTTTATAACAAGAGGCATTAAAAAAAAGTGCCAAAGCCACCATCTCCAAGTTCTTTAGAGTCATCAAATCACTGGTGGTCTCTCCATGTTCCTTTTAGGTGAAAACATGGGTGCATAAGAAGATGCTCTCACACTTCTCAAGGAAATGTTTGGAAGAGGGGCTTGAAGATTTTATATGGTAGAGGATGGTTGATGAAGTGGAATGGAGGTGTTTCCATCGATAACAAAAAGAAGAAGAATGGAGGCGCTAATGCATACTAGGAGGATCCAAATTCTTGTGGTTACTCTTGAAAGAGTGATATTACTAGGAACCAGTGTTTAATCTAATCCAATATGCGGTGGTGCATAATGTGTGTCCGTAGAAGCAAACGAGACCGTTGCAACTTGTGGGTCTCTTCTATCCCCAACTATGCATGGCACATGTATATCGATTGGAACTGATCGAGATGAGGTTCCTTTCATAGACTAGCTAGAGCCAAAATTTGCAGCCAGACTAGGTTAGAAACATCCATTTGGCACACAATTTTGCATTGGGTCCATTGAAATGAGACACATCTATTGACTAGTTCGCATATGGTAGAGATTTAGGAGATTCTGCGGAACACCAATCAGACTTTAAAAAATTAACAGATGTATTTGTCACCCCTTATTTTGATAGAAGATTCAGCTGTGAAGAACATTTTTAGAAGATTTTGCGGAACACCAATCAGACTTTAAAAAATTAACAGATGTATTTGTCACCCCTTATTTTGATAGAAGATTCAGCTGTGAAGAACATTTTTAGAGTAAAACGTAAAAGATCAGAATCCCGACTTTCAATTAGTAAGAAAATAAAGCAACTAGTCAAAAGTAACATGTCCTTCACCCTTTTCATTAGGGAGCCATAAGGTTGAGAGAATAGTTAGCGGGCTGTGGTAGGGAAATTACAATATGAGCAGTAGAATACCTATAATGGTCTTGATCTCAGCCTTCCCTTGTCTCACTGCACAATCATTACGTGAAGAAGATCAGTACAAAACCAAATCATGAAAGAAATCTGCACCTCTTATGAAGTTATAACATTAGCTTGTTTAAATAAAATAAAAAAGATCAGAGGAAACAATAAATATAAGCAATTGAACCATGCCAAAATCTCTAAGAAAAAGCCTTTATAACTGTAAAAATCACTCTCCTTGTGATTTGATTCTGCAGGTAACTGGTGTAGTGATGGTGCAGAGATGAGAAGCATAATTTCAGTAGAATAGAGAAGAATGTGAAAATTGGTTTATTGCTCATAGTATGGCATCTGAAATTCTGTCTCCTCTCATCTATAATGCAACGGCCTCCCTGCTTCTAACACCCAAAAACATTCAAAGAGAAGACCCATTGAAGAAAAAACTAACAGCCAACAGAGAAAAGAGGACATCATCAGACCGATGATCAAACAGTGGTCGTAACTCAAGAACGGGAAGCTGGACCTAACAACTACACAGAAGACTGATGTGGTAGACTTAATGGAGGTAATAGATATTGTAGCTTTTGCAATGAGAGAATATACAACTCCTCCAAAGAAAGCTTGAGAGAGAGAGAGTATAATGATAGTGCTCGCAATTGAAGATGGAGAGAATGTTGATATATTTTTTGGCCCCATGAAGGTAAAGATGAGGAAATTCTGACCAGGGTATACTTTGAAAGATCCAATGTCTTGTCATGTTACATATCTCATATAGGGTTCTGTAAGGGAAGCCTTTTTTTTAGAAGATCTATAATTTCGTAGCATTTGATATGAATAAAATTGAGTCTAATATCTATTGAGGAGATAATTCTAGAGAGGGACCATCAGTTGAGCAAAGAAGAGTGTTTGTCATGTTACCTATCTATATTGGGTTTTGTAAGGAAAGATTGTTTTTTAGAAGATCTATAATTTCCTAGCATTTGATATGAAATAGAGTCTAATATCTATTGAGAAGATAACTCTAGACAAAATATGGTCGGACTGTCAGTTTGAGCAAAGAAGAATGATTGAACTCTGATGTAGGACACTTTCTATTTTTTTTGTAGATTTCTTTTTAAGTTAGAATATCTAATTTTAGATAATTTAGGATCTTTGATGGATAAGGATTAATATATGATTAGGAAACAAAAACTCTATAAATATGGAGTTATATATATAAAAATCAGGAGGAATGATAGATACAGGGGAGCCCTTGCATAAAGAGCCAAAATGGGCTTTTGATTGGATCCACCTCATCAAATGTAACTGATTTTACTTTTTCTACTAATTTTAAAATGTAATTGAAAATGGTGGATCCAATGAAGAGCCCTTTTGTGGCTCTTTATGCAAGGGCTCCCTTGTATCTATCATTTGCTCAGAAATCAGATCTTGAATGGAATAAAATTTCAATTTTCTCATTATTCCTTGAGGATTCTGTTACGGTCCTGAGTGGGGGCCTGCCTAGGTATGGGACTGGGTGGGACCCAGCCTGGTATGGGATAGGTTTAAAGGTCCTTGCCTAACACGTTCCATTAGCTCTAGAGCTTTTGGCGTATTGGTAAGGTCCTAACATTTGGTATCTGTAGACACCCTCATTTTGCTACACTTTAACTGATAGTAGCCTAATATTGATCCGTGAAATTTCACTGGTAAAATAAGCATCCTCACATTCCTTGGAATCCAAAATGGTAAAGAGATGTACCTAGTAAGATGATTTGATATGAAAAATTAGAAAATACCCTACCGGGTGACTTAAGTGTGTAAATCCATGAGAAGACCCCCTCTATTATGGAATTTATATATTAGGTCATTAATACCTCGATCTGACTTTACGGATCATCAATCGGGACAAAATAAGCTAGTCACTTCACGGCCCGGACCCTGATTCCATTCCGAGACCCGGTTTCCGTAAATCGTCAGATCGATGGCAGATCTTGACCTAGGTGTCTTTCTTTACCGAGAATTTCTGATCATTTAGTCAAAATAATATCAATCATGGTTAATCTCAAATCTGGAATAAATATTGGGTTACTTAATTGAGCAAAAACGTAGTGAAAAGTTACGGATCACTATAGGATGAATGAGATCCGTCGAAATTATCCCATTAAATCATTAATAACAGAACTTTCTAATGTCTCAACTATTTTCAATATCATGGTTTAATAGTTTTAACCGATGGCCCAAAGTTGATCGAATCAGTTGGTTCGTTTAGACCACCGATTTGCTCGATCTTTGAAAAAACGATCTACCGACGGAGATAGGGGGCTCGCATTGGTCGAAAATTCTGAAAACAGTATTTCTATGGTAATATTAGGCTTCAATGAAAGAGGAAAAATAAACGTTTCCAACGGCAAAAGAATTATCGAAATCGGACTTCAAAATCTCCGAAAAACCCCATTTTTTTATTTTCATAAGGTTGCTCTTTCCCCGCTTTCTCTCTCCTCCTCCACACGTGAGAAAACGTGTGGTAGCCATGGGGTAGGCAATTTTCACATTCAAAATATTTGAAAAATCTTTTACAAAGATTCAAAGAGATTTGGAGACCTCATCTCGTCCGTTCTTTCGATTCCCTGGAGATTGCAGTTGATCTCGGCCATCCAAACCGTTGCCATTCTCTATAAAGGCAACCAATTTGGACATTTTCCTTGTCTTTAAATTTGTTTCCAAAATCACAAAGATTCCAAGGACAAGTGGCATCATCCTGGACCTTGAATTGATTCTAAATCTTTAGTGATCGATCCGTGCCACACAAATACTTGTTATTTTCATAAGATCATGGCTAAAAGAGAAGCTGCTAAAGAGAGGAAAGAATATTCTAGAATAATGCAATCCTAGCCATCATTTTTCCTTCATTTTTTCATCACTCAATCTCTACCCCACACCTTTAGGCTCCTAAGAAGGCAACCTAGCTCACCCTTCACCTATAAATACCCTCATATCTCTCCCCTTTAGACATGAAAAAATTCTCAACCTTCCCCCATCCAATTCGTGCAACCTTCAATCCCTCTCTCTACTCCCCTCCATAACCGAGCAACCTAAGTCCACTCACCCTAGTTGGCTGGGCCACCCATCAGCCGACATCACCATGCATCACATCCCCTAACTATTTCCCCATACACTACCCCTAGCCAAAATCCCATCAGACCATACCCATAACTATCTCATAGCCTAACCATCCTACTCGGTCATATCCCATTCACAGACACCATCACTCCACAACCACATCCACCGACCATCCATATTTGTCATCTCAAACATCATCCCCCATGTTCCATACAACTTCAACCTACCCTTGCCGAAGCTCACGGCACAAAAAGCCCACTTTGGCTTTTTTTTACCAGGTAGCCCTTTCTAGGGAGTCCTCTGCACAGGGTGCCCACTCCGTGACTTGAACACAGGATGTGGTGGCTACTCTTGATACCAAATATTAGGTACCTTACCAATATGCCAAAAGCTCCAAAGCTGATGGAAGGCATTAGAGAAGGCCCCCACTCAGGACTGTAACACCTACGTATATACTAAATAACTGGAGAGCAAATCTAAAAATACCAAACATCTAAACTAATTTATTTCACCCTGAATACACCCTAATATTGATATTGGCACTCCTTTATTTATTTCAAGCTGGTCTATTTTACTGGATATTGCTTAGCTTGACAGAATTATACCAACCAATGAGAAAAATGTAAGCCAAATAGAGGGCTGTTAGTACCAAGAGAGAAGTGAGCGCAGAACTGCATATATTAGATCTTAATTTTAAAACCCAATTTTTTTTTAAAAATAAAATAATGGATAAATAATAATAAGAAGATGATGAATTGAGTGGGGTCTAGGAGAAGGATTTTACCGGAAGAGCGTGCGGGCCGTGGGGTAGAACACGGGAAGAAGAGATGTGATTGGTCGGTGCAGAAACAGGTGGCGGGTTCTTGAGCAGTAGCTCCTCCTGTTTTAGGAGCGCAAAACCCACCAGAGGCGAGGCAATGGCTACAAACCTCACGCCCCACTCTCCATGTTACATTTAAATCCTCTTTCAGAACATCGCCAAAACTCATTTCTCTACGCTCCAAGCGATTCACAACTTTACTAGAAAGCAAAAGGGAGCTGGCATGGCAATCCCCTATCCGCATGGACTCACCCAACGCATAGTAGAAATATTTTCCGGGTTTTCTAAGGCATTGAATTTCATGGAATGTAGAGTTTTGAATCGGGGTTGAGCAGTTATTGTATACGCTCATACTCTGGTATTGACCAGCTGGAATATTGAATAATAAGAAATTGAAGGTGATGTTTCCTGGAAACAGAGGGCACGTCTTCCCTATGTAATCTTTATCTGCAATCCTTAGGATCTGATTCTTGTAATCGATCTCCTTCACTTGGAATATCCTCGAACCAATCCCTATCTGGGGAACATTGTTTTTGCAGGTGATTTCATACCCTGGATAGCTGCAATTTGGAGGGCGATTATCAACTTGAAAAGGGTAACTAATATCAAGGGTGATGTTTCCACATGGGAACAGAGAAGGAATACACACATCATCGTCTTGGGAAAAAGAAAATGGAGCAAAAAAGAGGAAGAGAAGAGAAAATGTTAAGAGAAAGTGATGCATTTGGAGAGATTCCTCAACTGGGTTTTCTGTCACCCTGCTCTTAGCATGAGAATTGAGAAGAGATGGAAGACTTTAAGTCTAAGTCTCAGTCAAGTAAGGATTATCCACAAAAGTACGTGTATGGTCTGCAAACTTGCAGACCTGATAGTCTTTCCACGCGCAATGTTGACGCGCAGGAGTAGTCCTTATCCTTACTATACTATATTTTTCGGCACGTTCTTTTGTTAAAATTCTCCTAATGTCCCGCCTATTGGTAGCTATTCTTTCGTAATTCTCCTAGGTTCCTATGGCTTTTTTCTTCATTTCAATGACCCTCTTACCCCTACAAATACGACCAAAAACGCCCACTGTCTCCCATTTACTCCCTTTACTCTCTTCAACATCTATCAATATCATTAATTCCCCCTTAATGCAGGTATCTCCCCCCACGCCTAGATTGGAGAATTTGGACCCCCACACATCCGTTTTTGGCAATTATTAAAGCGACTTGCGTGTCAAGTCAGGAGTCAATAGAAGGATGGAATGGAGGAATTATATGATGGGAGGCCATATGAACACGTACCCATCATACCACCCTTCGTATTTGATCCAACAGCACCTCACTGTTGGATCAAACATCAAGGGTGGTGGTACCTCTGTCCTACCACCTTTACTTGTTGATACGGCCTTTCATCATACAATTTCTCCAGTTAAACGATAAATTAAGATACTGTGGGCCCACAAAACCTAGATGTTTGTAGGCACACTCACAAGTTCTTTACGTCTTACACCATAGGACGATCCTAACTGTTCATTTGATGGGCCACAATGTAAATAGGTTATATGATAAGGTTTACAAAATATGCCCTTCAATATAGATTGCAGGGCTAGGATCATCATATAGAAATTATTTTTTGGGAACAATTGATTTATATTGTGGCCCATCAAATGGACGGTTTGGATCATTCGATGGTATAGGCTGTACGGCTCTTTTTGAAAAATACTTGACTATAAGGACTTACGCCATAGATTGTGTGCCAAAAATCATTTCCATCGGATGATCCCAACCCAATGATCTATAGAAGTTTCCAAAACATACCATTCCTCTATAGATTGTAGGGATGGGAATATCATATGCGAATGATCAAATGGACATTCTTTTTTGATAGGTAAGCTGATTTTGGTGGGGACCCCTGCCGGTTTATTAAAAAATACTTCACTACACGGATTTACTAATTCCATCATTTCCCTCTAAATTATGGGGAAAAGAAATTACCCAAGAAAATTTTTCCATCAATTTTTTTTTCTTGCAATTCAATAATTTTTTTTTATCAGGGATCAACCCTATTTAATTTTTATTTGGAGGGACCTTCAATTTATGATAACATCATTCTAATTTAACTATAATCATATCATTTTCCTTTAAATAATGGAAAGAGAACATTTGCCTAACAACTTTTTTCCATATAAATGTTTTTCTTCCAATGCAATAAAGATTTCTCTTGTGTAAAAATTTTTAGGGCCTAAAATTTAGACCAACCACCAGACGCATTTGATTTTAGTAAACGACATGGACAAAAATTTCCCTACAAAATTTTTCCATAAAAAATGTTTTTCTTCCAATCCAATAAAGATTTATTGTAATCAACCCTATTTAATTTTTATTTAGAGGTCAATTTATGATGACATCACTCTAATTTAACCATAATCATATCATTTCCCTTTAAATTGAGAAAAGAAAAGATTTTCTCAAGGAAAAATTTCCCATCATAAATGTCTTTCTTCCGATCCAATAATGATTTCTCTTACGTAAAAGGTTTTAGGAAACGTGAAAAGTTTTAGGAACTAAAATTTAACCAACCACTAGCCACCATATGCATCTGACTTTAGGACACAGCTAACATATAATTCTCTAAATCTTGAACTAATTTTATGACTAATATGTTGAAGACCTACACTGATAACTCTTGTTCACCGCTTAATTATTCCTTCAATATAAACTTTGCTATATCCAAATATCTCGAGAAGCTTCAACCCATACAAAGCTCCTTCCACTTCTCCTCAATGGCGTGAAATTCACTATTAGGACCTTCAAAATCATGAATCATATTGCCATGACCGTTAGAAATATTAACTCCATAGCCACCTCATCTATAATATCAAGGATGTCAAATAAATATTTGTTACTTACCTAAAATTTAGTTTAATTCAACTAATGGGGGACTTGAAGAGTTAGAGGCCTTTAAATTTTTCTACAGATTTTAACTAAATTTTTTTATTTTCTAGAGGAACTGAGATCAGTATTTTTCACAATTTCCCCATGAGATAGGTAATATAAATTAATATGTAATCTATACACTTAATTTTTTGAAAGGGGGTTTAACATTAACCCATTGATTAATCTTTCTCTAATCTACTGAGTATTTTATGAACTTTTCATTACCAACACTAATGGCCCTCCATCGACCAAAAGTTAAATTGAAAAAGAACAGTAACAATCAACTTTTATTTTCAACATGATTTTAACTTTAACAAGTAGAATCGGATGGGTTTGGATTTGAAACAAGAAAAGAAATTATTACAGTGATAGAAAGTTGTTTCTTTTTCTCTTATAGGTACCCTAAAATCCTATTAGACGATCTTAGTTTTTAATTTCTCCTATTTTAGTGTGTCATTGCACGTGCATTGCTCGTGCCTTTTTTACTAGTCTAACAAGGGAGGAAAACACTAAAGGATATGTGCCTTTTTTACTAGTTTATTTTTTGAACTTCCAAAGGCGGCCAATTTTCAACTTTACGCCTTGACACAAAGGATATGTGTCATACCAAATATAGACCATTTTGCCATTCTTTATTCTGCAAGTGATACACATCACAATCAACCTTTTTCCTACTATTAACTTCTCTTTTTCTACCTGCATTAAATATACCTCCTCGACATCCGCAAAATAGAAATCAGGAATAATCTTTGTCGTAGAGGCGGAAGTCGACGGCTACAAGATAAGGTGCGACTGGAATGCAGATGTGTGCGATCTGAAAATACATGGGTACGAGTGCATTAAAGAAATCTGATTAATATTTTTTGATCTAGAGGCCCACACCTTCCAACTTGATAAAGGAAAGAAAGACTTAATCTACGACGTTAAATGATTAATCTACGGGTAGGAACTAGGGCTCCTTTTGAATTAAGTGGGGTTCATATATTTTTCCAAAAGGTTCATTTCTCAACGTCGCCGTAGCTTGTATCTTCTCCTTTCACCGTCTATAAGCCCAAGGATGTATAAAAAAAATCAGCTTGACAAATTTTTTTAACTTTTATGCTAGTGGGTATCCCTCAATTACATTTCCATTTCTCCCTTCTCTACTACAATACAAAAATTAGAAGGCAACCCTGACAACAATAAGAAAAATAGAAGTAAATTGTTAACGTCGACGTTAATGTCGAAGTTAATGTTGAAGTTAACTTCGACGGAACTAATCACTCACGGCTAATCATGCACAAATCACTTACTATAGCCATAAGTGATCAATTCCGTCGAAGCTAACTTCGACATTAACGTGGACGTTAACAATTTACTTTTATTTTTCTTATTGTTGTTTTAATAGAGATTTGCTAGCGACCTTGGCCAAAGGCTACTTCTCGCCCATCCTTTGCAATTGCATATGATCATGTGATGATAGTCATTATTGTTGACTTTTGGGAGATTTGTCTTATTCATTGACCATGGTGCAAACTGCAAAGGATGTGCGAAAGTACTTTTCTTTGAAGGTGGCTAGCAATAATAATCCAAAGGTGGGTAGTAATAATAATCGATGGTAAATACCTTAGTTTTGGAGAAAAATTACGGCAAAAATGTTGTAAATTAGAGAAACTACGGAAAAAATACCAAAAGAAGGTACCTTTATAGAAAAATTACCCAAAAACCTACTAAGAAAATGCATCAAGATATGAAAATTACGGGGAAAAGGCCCAAAATAAAATATTCCAAACGCACCTATATACATTCCAATCGCACCCATCACATTATTCCAAACACACCTTACTTTGTATCCGTCAATTCCCGCCTCAACAGCAAATATTATTGTTGTATTTACACTTACATTCACAACGTTGACGTTGACATGAAATGATTTACATTCTTTGGCAGATTTCAAGGTATATTTAATGCAAGTAGAAAAAGAGAAGCAATGAGCAAGAAAAGTTGGATGTGACGAGTGCCACTCGGGAACCTGCAAGGAAGAGCAAAATGGTCTTAATTTATTCCGACACAGGTCCTTTTGCCGTGTTAGGGCGTAAAGTTGAAAACTCGCAGCCTTTAGAAGTTCAAAAAATAACTAGCCGCCTTTGGTATTTTCCACCTAACAAGGTAATGAGAGCAGAACCTGACTTATTATTGATAGCGTGTGAGTTAGTCTCTCGTGTGTTACAACTTTCCTGTGCATTTAAAAGGGTAGAATCTTGGATTTCCTTAAAATCGAAGAAAACTTGGCTTAGAACAGTTTAGAGGAAGTTCCTCCAGACCCCTTGCTGATAGTGTAATAGCAGGGGTGTGGAAATATCAAATCCTTTTGAAAATAAAAAGTAGCCATGGATTTGATATTTCCACACCCCCTGCTATTAGAGAGTACTGAATGAACTTCCTCCAAACTGTTCTGAAGCCAAGTTTTGTTCCTCAAAATCCTGAGAGATGAGAGAAGGAGACCGTATGTCGTTTTCCGAGCAAGAGAGTAGGAGATCGTCCGTGTTTCCAGGTTTTAGAAATCTCAGGATGGGGGAGAGATTTCTAAAACTTGAATTGCTTAGTTAAACCCTTTTCTGCACCTTACTTCCCCCACATTTGCAACCTACTTCCATTGTAAAATCCAGAAATGTACACTGCTTTCAAACTAAAACTTGGATTCTAAAATCCAGGTTTCCAAACAGCCCCTAAACTTTTCTCCAAGAAAATGCTAAAATGAATGTGGCTGTTACCTCTTCCTGAGTATGGATGTGATACGATCCTTTGATAGGGCAGCCTACTGTAAATTGTTAAATTTTTAAAGTGTATTTTTTGGAAGTTAATTTTGTTTAGCTTGGTAATTGCAGGACTTGTTTACTCACAAATTTCTAACCTCCTTTCTCCTCAAGACAGGAGTAATCAACTTTCTTAGAAGGTAGATAAAGAATAAGTTATGATAAAATTAAATGGTCACTGATCTAATTAGTAGTAGAATGATCTGGATTTTATGAGAAGTGGGTGCATCTAAACTTGGAGTGTATCAAGGTCCCATCCTCATCTATCTCCTTACATGCTAATCCAACTTCTACCTTTCACCATTAAGCATGGAACTTTTATTTGCCAATGATATTCTAAGAGGTTAAGCATGGAGAGAAGAGAAGCAAGAGAAAACAAGTTTACAAAGTAGACTTGCAATTCAATAGCCAGTGAACAAACAGAGGTTACATTTGGATTAACCCAACCCCCAAGACCCAAAACTATTTTCCTTCTTTTCACTCTGAAAATCATGCTCTCTCTCTCTCTCTCTCTCTCTCTCAACCAAGATAAGCAAAACAAACTACTTCATTCCCTCATGAGATTTTTCCTTTTTGTTGTTGCATTTTTTTGGTTTACTAAGAAACCTAAAAATCCGTGGCAATGGTGACGGAAATTCAAGACAATGTGATGGAAAAATTCGATTGTTACTGAATCCTCTTAGAATTTATTTTATAGAGTGAGTGTGTTCGGCAATCATTGAAATGATGGCTTCGGCCGCTTTTGTAGGTGCGAAGAATGAAATTTTTTAGAAATCCTAAAAATCTTATTCGGTACCTGATTAATGATTACATTGTTGTTAAATTTGTTGGAGAAATTTGAATAGTGGATCTAGCATAGAAATGATAATAAGATAAGATATGCTCCAAGGCGCGTAAACGCTTTCCCCCCACCAGTAGTGTGTAAAGGGGACCACGAATTGATTTGTCAGGTATTCGAGACCAAGTGTTTGTTTCTGTTGAAAAATAGAACACTTGACGAATTTTCGAAAAGGACAATAGAAAATAATGTAGTAGGGGATATAAGAGAGTGAGAATGCTTCTTGAATGAGAAGATTTGGGTTTGCCAAAAATGAAATTCGAATTTTGTCTGGAATGGGCATTTTCTACTGTTTTTATAGAGTCTATGGTAACTCTTTTGTATGAATTACACCCTTTGAGCTCGCACCCGCTCGAGCACTAGCCGTTGGAGCACATAGGACCGAACCCGTTTTGAAGTGCAAAGTGCGCATTAGAAAGCACCATTGCTCACGGCGCGCGCGTGGACAGTGCATTGCACCGTCTCGTGGTTCCACCTAGGCTAAGACCCAATGTGCAATGAAACAAAGAAGAGAAGAGTGTAAAGCTATATAAGCTCGTCTCTTTCTTTCTCCATTTCCCATGTGAGACTGGCTTTTTACATAGACCTCTACATTCTCTACAAACGAAAGTTTTTCTTTTCCAAAACATAGAAAATATTTTCCAAATAACAATTTTGGCTAAAAACAAGATTTTGAAAATCAAAATCTAACAAAAATCACTCCTACACGTGCGGACCCTGGAAAGACTTGCGGCTCTACAATTACGTGGAAATTTGCATTCCAAATTTTCTAAGTCTTATGGAAAATCCAAACTTGACCGAGTGAGACTCTCTGCTTTCATCCCCTTCTCTATTCTAACTTTTATTTTTCTTTGTGTTACTATCAATTAGGCACGTAACAATTGGTATCAGAGCCGCCGATTTTGCACCATGGCTGCGTCTTTGGGGTTTTGGGATTTCATGCGTGAAGATCTGCAGGAGATTAAAGCACTGGTTTTGAAAATGTTAAAAGGACAACAACGATTTATGGATAGCTTGAACAAAATCGGCATGATAATCGAGGAAATGCGCAACGATGAAGAAAAGCAGAATCTTGAAAATGTCATTGTTCGAGTAGAGAAAAATGTGAAAAATGACGCCGGCTAAGACGATTTAGTTGAACACCATTGCAAGGCTCATTTTGATTTTATCAACCCATTCGATGATTCCATCGCTTAGAAGAGCTGCTATGAAAAATCGTATTTTCTTCCACCATTGATAGCAACTTATTTCGAAAGTGAGATTCGAAAGATCGTGCTCATTATTTATGAAGAACATGAAGGCATGGCGGCAATTATGTCATTCAACAAATTTGTACCCAATAAGATTTGGGATCCAGGTGGAATAAAGTATCCACTCTAATAATCCAACCTTGAGGGCAAGGTTGTTTCTAAGGGAAGGAATGATGCGTGCAAGAACATGGATCTCCAATGAAAGTTGTAAAATCTCCCCACAAATAAATCTCCTACCTTTTAGGTTTTTCTAATTATTTTATTTAGTTGTGATTGAGGTTAGTTTCCTTATTTCTCTCATTTCTACTTATCTTTTAGTTATTTTAATCCCCACGTATCTGTAAAACATGCGTGAAGTTGGTGTATTTAAAGATTGAGTTTATCATTAATAAAGGGAAGAGAAATTTACAGCAAAACAGAAGCTGGGTTTCTAGGAGAGTAATGGCTCCTCCTGAATTGAGCCTTTAAGAGGTCCGGTTGCCTCAAATCAACCATCCTTTTCTCTATTCTATCTTTTATTTTTCTTTATTTGTGTTATGGCCAATTAGGCACGTAACATATTCAAGGTTTCTTGTGGAATCCACAAGGGCTTCTTTTCTTCAAAGAAGACGGTGTTCTTCTTCTATCGGGTTGAAGACGGTGATCTTTGCCTTTTCCACACAGCTTTAGCAGCGTCAGTTGGTACCAGAGTGAGGTTTCTCCTTGGGTCGATCCTGCTAGATTCAACCATCTTCCAGAAAGTTTAGTTCCCTGAACTCATCATTACCTTTTTCTACAATCGGCCATCCCCGCAGTTGCTAGTTGCATCCTTCTTCTATGGTAAGAGTTATAACCCGAGAAGATCAGCTACGAGGCCGAGAGGTCTCAAAACCCAGTTTTCTGGGTTTCATTGTGGCAGCCTTCCAAGCCAGAGTACACCACCCCAAAGCTTCTTTTAAAATTATCCAACCTACCCCACCTTCCCTGCGAGCAGTCATCAACCTAACCTATGGAAGCCCTATTTTGTTTGCTTGTTTAGAAGCAAGAAAAGCACTGATATGGTCCTGGGAAGAAAAACACCAAAAGAAAAAGAAAAACCCACTTCCAGGTGGAAACCTCTGTTTATTATCTTCTAGAAAAATTACAAATACCCTTTTACAACAACTTCTCCCTATTTGTATATTTCCTCCCCTGTCTTGACTCTAACTGAATCTTGCTAACTAGACTAACAGAATTGACAACTATGCTGACGAGACTAACAGAATTAACAACTACAAAACCTTGCCACCAATTACTTGTTGATTGTCCTAACTCACTAACAACACAAAACAGAATTTCAGGTCTTTCCAACAGACACGTATCATTCCGCCACCCTTAAAACAGACCTTGTCCTCAAGGTCGGAAATTTGGAAACTGTTTTGCAATGTAAGACCAGTCCTCCCATGTTGCGTCTTCTCGGAATGAATTTGACCATTGTATTAAAACTTGGGCAATTGCTCGGTTGTTGTAATTGATCATTCGGCGATCCAGAACTGCAATTGGTTCCTATTGGAATTGTCCTTCATCATTAACCAGTGGTAAACTCTGTTGTACAGAACGGTGTTGCCCAACTTTTTTCTTAAGAAGTGACACAAGAAAAACCTGGTGAATACGAGAGGCAGGAGGTAATTCCAACAGATATGCCGTCTGTCCGATTCGTTGGAGTACACGAAATGGACCAAAATAGCGGGGGGCCAATTTTAAATTGCGTCACAAGGCCAACGAGGTTTGTTTATAAGGTTGTAGTCACACATAAACCCAATCATCAACTTGAAACTCCCTTTCAGTTCGATGTTGATCTGTCATTTGTTTCATACGATTTTGGGCTTGTTGTAGATGCTCACGAAGTAAGCGAATCATCGACTCTCGTTCCCCTCAACTCCGGTCTAGCACGGCTACATCAGCATCATTTTCAAGATAATGAGTATGTAAAGCAGGTGGCTGCACGTACAATGTTTCATATGGATTGAGCTTGGTAGAAGAGTGGTAGGTGGTATTATACCACCATTCAGCCAATGGAAGCCACTTGACCCAATGTTTAGGTCTTTCACCCGTCATGCATCGAAGATAGTTTTCAAGACATCTATTGACAACCTCCGTTTGGCCATCCGTTTGGGGGTGATAAGAAGAGCTTAGCTGCAATTTTGTCCTTTGAAGCTTGAATAACTCAGTCCAAAAGCGGCTGGTAAAAACGACGTCATGATCACTAACAATGCTAGCTGGCATTCCATGAAGCTTGTAGATATGATCTAAAAAAATCTGGGCAACATCCAAGGCTGTAGGAATGTGCAAGAGGTATGAAGTGAGCATACTTAGTAAGGCGATCAACCACCACGAAAATAACATCCTTGCCCTGCGATTGGGGTAGACCTTCTACAAAATCCATGGAAATATCAGTCCATACTCTACTAGGAATCGGTAGAGGTTGTAAAAGACCCGGTGTAGCAAAATTTTCTGTCTTGTTTCTCTGGAAAACCTCGCATTCAGCTATATATTTTTGTACATTCTTCTTCATTCCATTCCAAAAGAATGTGCTTGGTAGGCGTTTGAGTGTAGTACCGATTCCGGAATGGCCCCCTAATGCACTGGAGTGCATTTCCTGTAGAATTTGTTGCCTCAATTCCCAAGATGTCCCAACAACCAAACGTCCTCGTCGTCGAAGTTGATTGTGCTGCCATGTGAATTTGGAAGGTTGATGGAGATCTTCTTGCAATCTCTTGATCAGTTTTTGTAGATCAACATCACTCGTCCACGCGTTTTGGATTGCAATCATCCACTCCGGTATGACAATTGACATGGCTTGCAATTCGCCATGATTTCCGTCAGCTCGAGACAATGCATCGGCAGCTTTATTCTCCTTCCCGGATCTGTAAATCAGTTCATAGTCATAACCCATTAATTTTGACAGCCATTTCTGTTGAGCCGAAGTACTGATTCGCTGCTCGAACAAGTTGGTCAGTTTTGATTTGAACCGTCTGCCCAACAAATAGGGTCGCCACTTGATCACTGCAAACACCACAGCTAACATTTCTTTTTCCTAAACAGACAAGCCCAAATGTTTAGATGCTAGAGTCTTGCTAATGAAGGCTATTGGTCTTCCTTCTTGCATGAGAACAACTCCAATACCTGTTCCAGACGCGTCACATTCCACCACAAAACTCTTTGAAAAATCTGGCTTCGCCAAAACTGGTGTAGATAACATGGCTGTTTTAAGCAATTCAAAGACCCTTTCGGATTCTGGTGTCCATTTAAAGGCATTCTTCTTCAGCATGTTCGTTAAGGGCTGACTTATCTTACTATAGTTTTGAACGAATCGTCGATAGTACCCATTAAGACCCAAGAAAGCCCATAAAGCTTTCAGAGTTTTGGGTAACGGCCAATGAACCATGCTCTCCACTTTTGAGGGATCAGCGGCAACCCCTTTCCCTGAGATGATGTGGCCCAAATATTCAAGCTCTTACTTTGCAAAGTTGCATTTTGAACGCTTCACATAGAGCTCATGTTTGGACAGAATTTCAAATGTGAGCCTAAGATGGTACAGATGCTCATTCCAACTCTTGCTATACACTAAGATATCATAAGAAACACAAGTACAAATTTTCGAAGGTAGGGACGGAATACCTCGTTCATTAGACTTTGAAATGTTGATGGAGCATTGGTAAGACTGAATGACATGACAAGGAATTCATAGTGACCCTCATGCGTTCGGAATGCGGTTTTGTGCACATCGGATGGGTGTACTCAGATTTGATGGTACCCCGAACGAAGGTCTGGCTTTGAAAAGAAATCTGCCCCATGAAGTTCATCTAAAAGCTCATCAATTACCGGAATCAGAAATTTATCCTTGACAATATTCCGATTCAAAGCTCGATAATCGACGCACATACGCCATGTATTATCTTTTTTCTTAACAAGTAATACTGGAGAAGAGAAGGGACTTACGCTATGCTGGATAGTTCCCACTGCCAACATCTCTCGCACTACTCGTTCAATCTCATTCTTTTGCATATGTGGATATCAATATGGCCGAATGTTTGTTGGCTGGCTGCCCGGAATCAGTGGAATGCAATGGTCATGAGATCGACTAGGAGGTAGACCCCGGGGCTCCTCGAAGATATGAGAAAACTCCTTTAGAAGGCCAGCAATATCCGGGTCATCATTACCTTGCTCTTGTATCCTGTGTATCGAGCACAATTGCGCCACTACTCCACACATTTCTCCTTTGAGAGATTTTTGCATGGATTTCCCATCCAATAATTGTATTGACCCACCCTTTGCTCCCCTCAAAACATGCTGCTTGCCATTGGCTTGGAATTCCATTTTCAACTGTTGAAAATCCCATACAATAGGACCAAGAGTGGTTAGCCATTGAATTCCAAGGACCATGTCGCATCCTCCTAGATCAAGAACTCGCATTTCAGTTTCGAAAGTAGTGCCTTGCATGGTCCACTGAAAATTACAGCACCTAGCTGTACTAACAATTTTTGTCCCATATGCCACCGATACGGTAAGGGGTCTGGTTGGTTCAGTTTCACATCCAGTACGTTTGGCAACTGCCGAATCTAAAAAATTGTGAGTGCTGCCTGAATCAATGAGAATGACCACCGGTTGTCGTTTGATATAGACGCAAACTCGCATAGTATGATAGGAAGGAAAACCAGCCAGTGCAAAGACAGAAATCTGAATTCCTTCTTCAGCTGATTCTTGCACCTCCTCCACATTCTCAATCTGAATTTCGTCGGAGCTCTCATCATCATTGTTGGATGCATTCAATAGATACAGCTGTTGTCTCTTACATTTGTGATCGGGAGTGAACCGTTCATCACAATTACAACACAACCCCTTCTTACGCCGCTCTGTCATCTCAGCCAGGGTCAACTTATTAGTCGGCGGTAATGAAGGAGGTTTAGGAGGTTTAAAATCATTAGGAAAAGTGAGTGGGGTGTTAGGTTGAAACGAATCTTTGGACCGACGACCCAAGGCCGCAATGGTCTCCTCTTGTAATCTCGCAAACCCAATGCCCTGCATGATTGTGCTTGGCTTAAACATTTGGACACCTGGTCGGATTTCATCCTTTAATCCAATGATAAAACAGCTAACAAAAAATGATTCTGGCAATCCATTAGACTGATTAGCCAGCTTCTCAAATTTCTCTTAATAGCTCCTTATTGAACCAGTTTGGTGAAGCTTTGATAGCTTACCCACCGCATCATCACAAGCCGATGGCCCAAATCTGGTATAAGATCTTGTACAAATTCAGCCCACGAAACTTCTCTGCTCGTCTTGATGTATAATTGATACCATTGGATAGCTTTTCCTTCAATGGAATCTCTAATTTGGTTGAATGAAAAAAACTGCTCACAGCGATACACCCATCCTCTTAGATAGATTCCATTAAATCTTGGAAAATCAATCTTGGTGTTCCTTGTTTGAACTGTGCGGTCTGGTATTGCTGCGCAGCTCCTTATACCTTGCGAAGAATCCGATTGATCATTGGCAGAATTGAGAACTTTGCTAGCCAATTGATCATATTTGAGACCAAAGCTGTGATCAGTTGTCGAAGCTCTGCCAAGGCGGGGGTCTGTTGCTCCGATATCTCACGATAAGGCGTTAGAGCCTCATCAATTCATCTTGCATCTTGGGATCTAGTTCCGTCTGCCATTTTTGGGATCTTGTTGGCTTTGATACCATTGGGAACATAAACACCAAAAGAACAAGAAAAACCCACTTCCGGGTGGAAACCTCTCTTTGTTATCTTCCAGAAAAATTACACATACCCTTTTACAACAACTTCTCCCTATTTGTATATTTTCTCCCCTGTCTTGACTCTAACTGAATCTTGCTGACTAGACTAACAGAATTAACAACTATGCTGACTACACTAACAGAATTAACAACTACAGAACCTTGCCACTAATTACTTGTTGATTGTCCTAACTCACTAACAACACAAAACAGAATTTTTAACAGACACGTATGAAGCACATCTAAACTGATTCTTAGTTCTACCATGTGCCTGCCCATCTTGAGCCTAAACCACAAGCCTTAAAACCTTCCTTCAACCGATTTCCTTCCTTCCATCTTAGCCCCTAACACTACTTGATTGGATTTTTTTTTTTCTGTTAACACCTACTGAAGCCTTTGTGTTTACCGCTAAAGGCTTCTTAGAAAAACAAATCCTCCCTGATCTATCGTATAGCCCAAGTTAACTTTGCAATCCCTGTTTTTTCAGCCACTTACGTAAAAAAAAAAAAAAAAAAAAAAAAACCCTCCCTGATCTATTGTATAGCCCGAGTTAACTTTGAAATCCTAGTGGGGTTTTCACATCCTTCAAAATAGCATCAGAATCGCACTTTTCCATATGTTTAAGCCACTCTATAACCTTCCCCTTTCCTAAACTTTAGGTGCCACATCCCTGGGTTTTAGCCGTCAAAAGCCTTGCCGCACATAAAATTTCCCTACTGGTTTTGTCGAAAAAAAATCTCATATTGGACACCCTTTTGTCTTCTTCACGAACATAATATCCCTTATGGCCAATCGATCAACATCTCATCATCTCTGCAGGGCACCAGCTCCATTCTTTTTCCACCCTTAATCTTGATCTTGCTGGTTTCTTTCTTCACCTAGGGCTTCTATCATCATTGGAAGGTTATGTAAGCTTGCAAAGCAGCTGCCCTTATTTTGCAAAGCTTGGAAACATACAGCTAGTTGTTGAGCCTTAGCTTATTGTTAGCAGATTTATTTTTAAGTTCCCTATATCCTCAAAGCTACCATATTCACATCAAATCCCAGGTGAGTTGCAGCCATTAAGTGCAGAAAACTGCTCTTCATCAAATCCGCCTACCCTCAAACCTTCAACCTCTTTCTTTTTTAAACCTAAGTCGGCCTTCACTTTCACATAGAACCAAGCCCACAAGTCCACAACCATTGTGTCACCAACTGATCCTCCTTTGTTTCACCTTATTTTAGCCCATAAATCCATCCTGTTGCAGCCGAGTTCACTATCTTTCCTTCCCCTTTTTTTGTCTTTTACCTAAACTAACACCACCACATTGTCCTTACCCTTCCATAAATCTACAGTTAGTCCCATCTTTTATGGATATGGTAATTGCGAAGCTGAGTGTTTGGAATGGATCGATGCCATTGAGGACCGTCGAGACAAATATGGAATGAGCGACAAAGAGACGATTTAGTGTGTCGGATCAACCGTAGCTGCTCATGCTAAATCCTTCCTGATAAAGATGAAATGAGAGAAATACAAATCGAGACAACTACCCTTCAGCTGTTGGTACGAAATTCATGATCCTTTATCATAGAATTCGCATTCAAAGTTGGTGGCGTTAAAAGATCGCACAACGTATGCTACCAATGTGCATGCTAGTGTTCAGAAGAATAGGTTGTAAGAAGCTAATGCTAAATATAAGAAGAATGCTAGCCAGCATAGCCATTTAAAAATTCTCAAAAAAGGCGATAAAGTTATGGTCCATCTAAGGAAATAGTGTTTTCCAGTGGGGATATACAATAAGCTAAAGAACAAAAAGATTGGCCCCTACCAGATAATCCATAAGATAAATAACAATGCATATGTTATTGACATGTTCGAGTACCATGAGCTAGACACAGAGAACGACTCGAGGGCTAGTTTTTTTAAGTGAAATGAATATGATGTAGGTTAGTTCTTATGTTTCTACAATATTGTTGAAAGTTGTAACATGGGAAGGAAGTAATTTCTATTTTGTTTTCCTTGAGTTTCTAGCACATTCTGGGTTTCTAGAGAATTCTTAAGTTTATTTTTGAATAGGAAGCAATGCTTTAGTCCATATAAATATTGGATGTGAGAGTGTCTGGGATATCTTGAATTGAATAAAAGTTTATATTCTCTTATTTCTCTTGTGGATTCTAGAGTGTTTTTTTATTTAAGAGCACTGTTAGGAAAATAGGATTTTATTTTGGAAAAAAAAACAGGCATCAAACATTGGAGCTACGTCGACGGGCTCAAATCCCAAAAAAACAATAAATACACATTGAATAGGGTCAAATCAACGGTCATTTCAGCCCTGTTTTTATTTTCCAAAAACGGAATCCCGTTTTCAAAGTGTTTTCCTTTATTTAAAAAGAAGCGAAATGATTTCAAGACAACTATGTTTTGATACAAGACCCTCATGTACTTGTCTTTTAGCATTTAACAATCGGTAAGTGCTTTTTGGCGACAGTAAAAACCCTTTTACGGCTCTTTAAATATAAAAGACAAGAAACGTGAGCGTCTTGTATCAAAACATATTTGTGTTGAAATCAAGAATACAATGTTCTTCTTCCACGCTTCCGCCTACCTGAAAACCCAACCTGACCCCACCCGACTTTATTCCAGTTAAATAGGTCTCACACGCCCACCAACACTAACACGGCTCAACATAAACGTGTGGGTCCCACTGCAAGGCACCCAGCAAGGGTATTCTCATTCTGATATTTGGTTGAGATGTGTTTCTACTTTCTACCATTAATTCATATACACAAAAAACGAGAGGGGGAAAACTAGAAACGTACCGCATACCGTATCCCCGAAACCGTCGGTATTAAGTGCAATACCCCGAAGACGCTTCGCACTTGGCACAAAGCGGAGACGGAGTCAACCGAAATCCTTCCCGCAACACAGTACCGAGATTCCCAAATCCGGTCAAGTTCCGCTTAAAGCCGTTCAACGCCTTCTCCATCACCGGAACCACCACCTTCTCCTCGCACTGCCATGACCTATCCATGTTCAAGGGGATATCACCCTCCACAACGACATATGCCGCTGAGACATTCAACGAGGTGTAGTTGAAGAAAAAAGTTATGTTCCTCTCCAACCCACTGTAGGGTTTCGAGCTTGACGCTTTGAAGCACTCTTGGACAACTGCTCTTCACCACTTCCGGGTCCACGAGGGTTATGGTCCGATCTTTGTAATTGATCTCCTCCACGTAGTACTCTATGTTGGAAAGACGAAGAACAGGTCGCGGACCATCACAGTAGATGCAAGTTTGGCCCTCTGCACCCTCACCCGCCCTGAGCCCGAACAGGGTCAGGGTTGGAAAATCTGACCCTGAGGGCGGGTCTGGGTGCATTTTTTAGGCCCTGACTCAGGGTTGGGTCGGGCTCGGGTTGATACCCCGGGCCGACCCGACCCGACCTGACCCTACCCAATTTACACTTTACCCCTTACCCGCCCTGACCCTAAGTCTGTTTTACACTTTACCCCTACCCAAAAATGAATATTTGATAATCTAGGAAATAAATATTGAACACAACTATGAGAAAAACATGATGAATCACTTTGAGGGAAAAAAAACTTGACCTTGCAAAGCTACTGCATTTGATGATAGAACAAAGACATCAAATGGAAACTCCCAAACCTGAACTGTACATGAGCTCAAATGGGTTTTGCACTAGGGTCAATCAGCCCCGGCCTGGCCCAATCAGGGCGGGTCAGGGCTGCACCGTGCCCTGCAGAGCGGGCACTGGGTTGAGGATTCTTAGGCCCTGATCAGGGTCAGGGCCAAGGAATTAGGATCCAGGGTTGGGCTAGGGTTTTAAAAAACCCGACCCTGTTGCAGCTCTACTATTTAGGTTGTGGCTCGTCGTCTAAGATGGTTTGGATTATCCAACTGTGCAGGGCATACTGTACTTTTTAATAATGTGAGGAGTGCGTCATCAAAATACTGTAGTGCTCATATCATTTCCCAGAATTTTATCACTTATTTTAAACTCGAATTCAAGCCCAAAATTGATTATTGAGCTAAAATTTGAGTTCACCAATCAATTTTGGGCTCAAACTCCAAAACAAACAGTGTCCTTAAATTAATAAAAAAATCCTCAAACTACCATTTAGAGGAACATGATATGATTAGAGTTAATTCATAAGGAAAGGATATAAAAATTGAATAGTGTTGGTTCAAGTTATCGTTTTTTCTGACGTAAAAAAAACGGAGGTAATTTTACAAAACACTATTCTTTCCAAAATTTACCACAAAATTCCTGCAATCCAAAGTCACGTGGTTTGTCCTTGCTAAAAAAAGTAGGTTGGACTATGATGCTTTTGAAAACTTTATTATTTTTTTCCTCTTTATCTCTTGTTTCTTTGTAGAATTTTCCCTCTCTCAACCATGTTCACTGTACAGTGAGAGGTTGGTGACCTCTCACCATGCCGTGTTGACTTGGTTTATGTTAATAGCCAAGTGCCTTCCTACGATCGGACAAGTTCCCTACTTCCGTGGAGACCTTCGTCCAACACTGCCAGGATCCTCAATCATCATCCGAATTATCTAAATTATCTTGTGGGAAAGAGAAAAGTACGGAATGTAGGCTCATGTTTTGAGAAATTACAGATTTCGGGCACCTTTTAAAACAAGAATGAAACACGGGCTAATCTTCAAAATCGGGTGGGAAAAAGACCCTGATACCCTTCTGATATCAACAGAAATCGCCTTTTTCATTACTGCCCATTAAATGGTGCACTTCACAAGGGTTCTTTTGGTTCGTCTGAATGTGTATTTGAACCGACAGAGCCTTGGGTTCGTTTCTATCTTACCCGTCGGAAATAACTAGAGACGAATGGATGCTTGACATGTGTTGGAAATTTTTTTGGAACACTGACAACCTAAAGTCAATCATTATCTTTTCTCACTTCTCTTTTGGCTTAGAATGGTAACGTTATTGAATACGTCTCTTTTCGCTTAGAATATTTTCACTTCTCTTTTAGTTCTCACCTCTCTTTTGGCTTATAATGGTAACATTATTGATTACGTCTCTTTTGGCTTAGAATGGTGACGTTATTGAATATTTTATTATTTCTCACGTCTCTTTTGGCTGAGAACACCGCTAGAATATTAAGGGATACGCCAGCAAAAATAGGGTGTACGCCGGCGGAATTCAGGGATATGCCGGTGGAAATAATGGGTACATTGGCGTAAATTATGGGGTACGCCGGCGGGAATAGAGTGTAAGCGGAAATGGGGTGTACGCCGGCGGAATTCAGGGGTACGCCAGCATGAATAATGGGATACACCGGCGGAAATAAGGTGTAAGCGAAAATAGGGTGTACACCGGCAGAAATAATGGGTACGCCGGCTTAGATAATGAGGATCAAAGGAGAAGTGAAAAGATTCTAAGCCAAAAAAGATGTATTCAATAACGTTGCTGTTCTAAGCCAAAAGAGAAGTGAAAAAGATAACGTCAGCATTCAAAAAAGTATTCAATAATGTCAGGGTTCCAAAAAGTTTTCCACCACGTGTCAAGCATTCATCTGTCTTTAGTTATTTCCAACGGCCAAGATAGAAACGAACCCAAGGTTCTGTCGGTTCAAATACATGTATTTCAAAGAACCAAAAGAAGCCTCGTGAAGCACGCCAATTTAATAGGCAGTAATGAAAAAGGAGGACTCTGTTGATGTCAGAAGGGTGTTGGGTCTTTTTCCTATCCGATTTTGAAGATTAGCCCGTGTTTCATTCTTGTTTTAAAAGGTGCCCGAAATCTATAATTTCTCGAAACATGAGCTCGCATTCCATACTTTTCTCTTTGGGAAATGATACTAGCACAACATTGTTTTGATATTTTCACTATCTAGTAAGAAACCTGAGCATCGAACAAGGGCAAAAAACAAATGAAAAATAATTGGATACACTATTTGGCAAGTATGTCGAAAGAGATAAATGTGATATAGGAAGACCGGATTGTAAAATATAGAAAAGATGACTTGTGTGCATGACAATTTGAAATGATTCTCTATAAAGGAGAAGGAAAAAATCTGTTAGTAAGTGAAAGTAGTTAAACAATACCAAAATAAGGTATTAGTTTGTGATGATGCCGAAATTCGTACTCGGGCGGATGAGCATTGTTGACGAGTCCAGTTGTTTGAGTTAGTAGAGCTCCTATCCATGGGTACCCGCGCTCATAAAAAATGATGTTAGAAGGGCCCCAGAGTGTGGACTCGGGGGCACCCCCGACGCTCAAGTCATAGAAAATGACGTTAGAAGGGCCTTAGAGTGTGGACTCGGGGCACCCTCCGACGCTCAAGTCAGAAATCGGTGTCACAGATGCCTAAGCAAGACCAATTCATGGAGATAAGCATGCTTTTGGGGGGAAGAAGGAGAGAGTTTACCTTTGAGTAAGAGGGGGCCTTTTATAGATTTAGAGTTCTTACACAGTAGTTCGATGTGATGACAATGTGTTGTGGTCTCATTAGTGGAGGGGTAATGATGGTGTTATACCGTGTATCAGTACTGTCCTTGAAAGGAGCTGATTAGTTCATGGGGAGGTGAGGCACGCTTCGTTACGCCACACGTGTTTCTATGTCGACATGTGCTAGAGGAGTGGCGGAGTATGCCTTTGCCATGTGTTGCAGCCACAGGGAGAACGTCGATTTTTACCCCTAACATATTGACCCCCACTTCCTTGAGCCGTCTTCGGGTTAAGGAAGTAGTTTTTAGAGTGAATCGTTTGTTGTCATCAGTCGGCATTGTCTGGGCTTTATGAAGTCTGGCGAAGATCCTTTGTGTGCAACTCGAATATGAGGTTTGGATACTTGCTTCCGAGCTTCTTTCCTTTATTTATGGAGTGAATTCTTGAATTTCCTGTTTCCTTGACTTAATTAAGAGCAAGAAGGGCATATGTCTTCTGGAGAATGCGGAGACAGTTTTGAGATCTCGCACTTCATCCTTAATGTTAGATCCCTAAAACCAATGGCATAGGCATTGGCTTGTGGTGGCACATTGCACCCTTGCCAATAGCCAAGTGGACCTATGGAGTTAGGCCAAGAGGAAACAAGGTGGGAGAAAGACCATGGTTGGCAAAGAGATGGGCTTGGCAAAGAGAGTTGGCAGAGACCTTGGTTGCACGCCATATGTGTGCAAGGCGGCACACAAGCAAAGGCCATGGGCTGGGCATGGCTAAAAGGGAGTACACAAGGAACATGCACGCAAGGGCCAAGGGACTTGCGGGCATTAGTGTATAGATGCTGGTATTAGCGGGCACCGGTTTAATGGGCCAAGATTATGGCATCAAGAGCTTCATTTTCTTTTAGCATTTCGGTGATTGGAACCGAGATTTCTCTCTGACACCCAATTTGGCATCTGAAAATCTTAGATGAGGAATTTGCGGAGCGATCGCTTGGCGGATTGTTTATTCTTCTTTATTTCTTCAAATAGAAAGTTCTGAATTTTATTTACTTTTCAATATAGGCTTGAATTGTTTGTATTTACGAAGTTGAAAGTCCTTTTGCAAATGTTCGCAGGACCTATAGTTTGCTCAATGGAGTCTTCTCTAATAGGAAATTTCCATGTCTGATTCTAGTGGCTTACGTTAGAAAATTCCAGACTTCTATCGTTGATTTAAATGCTTACGTTGGAAAATTGCAGACTTCTATCGTTGATTTAAATCATCCAATTCTCTCCATAGATCTCTAAATATAAATTGCAGACTCGGTCTTATTCCAATGTTTGAAACGGGTGTGGATCGCCTGGTGGAAAATACAAGCAATCTGAGTGATGTTCCGGCGGAGGGTTTTTAACATGACTCTAAGTGCAGGCAATGGGTTGTGCAGTGGATGCGTGAAGCCTAATGGGCGCTATGGTTACAGCTTACAACCCATTGATTAAAAGAGCAGTAACCATTCTCTTGATTCTCATTCAGGAATCAAGAATCAATTCTTATTCTTCGGAGTGCTTCCAGAATTAGAATCACGTTCTTGAACTTGAAAACAACTGATTATAGAGTACTGGTTTGTGAATTATACATGACAAATATAATTGATTCTAGAGTATCGACTGTTCCAAAACGTATTGTGTAAAGAAGGCTTACAATTTAGCATTGAGATCTCACAGGATCAAGAGGCTAGGATCATCTGATCAAGCATTTTCTAGAAGAAAAGTCTAATGTATAGGAAAGTTCCAACTCTGCAATTACGTGGAAATTTTCATTCCAAAACGCCTTTTTTAAGTCTTGTGGAAAATCCAGACTTGACCGAGTGACTGGAGAGACTTGAGTCTCTGCTTTCAAGTCTTCACTTTCTTTTCCTAAAGATTGGTTCACGTTGATAATCGCCTCACCATGAGAAATCTTGGAGAATCTCTCCAAATGCATCAAGTGCTCTTGCTGTCATCTCTAATCTTCCTCTTCTTTACTCCAATTTCCTTTTCCCAACACCAAGATGAGATCTCTGTCGACTGCAGTCCTTCTCCTTTCCCATGTGGAACCATCACCCTTAACATTAGTTGCCCTTTTCACGTTGATAATCGCTCCCTGAATTGCAGCTATCCAGGGTTTGAAATCACCTGCAAAAACAATATTGCTCCCGAGATAAAGATTGGTTCCATGATATACCAAGTGAAGAAAATCGATTACAAGAATCGGATCCTAACTATTGCTGATAATGATTTCACGGGGAAGAAATGCCCTGATCCGCGTCCAGAAAACACCGCCCTCAATATGTCATTATTTGAATATCCTGATGGTCATTATCAGAGTATCAGCTTATATAACTGCTCAACCCCGATTCACAACTCTGCATTCCATGAAATTGAATGCCTTCCAAAACCCGGAAATTATTTCTACTTTACGTTGGCCCCATTCGAAATGTCCATATTTTTTAAACATTGCGGTGTGACCTTACTTAAGAAGATTTCTAATAAGAGTGCTAATCGTCTCCTGGGGCTTAGAGATTTGAGTATTGACGATCTTGTGAAGGAGGATTTCGATATAATGTGGAGAGTGGGGCTGTGTAGCCCTTGCCTCACCGTTGGAGGGTTCTGGGCTCCTAACGCAAGAGCTCTTGCTCAAGAACCTACCTGTTTCTGCAGCAACCAATCGCAGCTATTCTTCTCCTGTCCAACCACACCACCGGCACCCTCTTCTGGTACGATCTTCTGTTGGGTCCCACTTGATTCTTCTTCTTATTATTATTTAAACTAGACTGGCAAACTTGATTCTTCTTCTTATTATTATTTAAACTAGACTGGCAAACGGGTGGGCCGGGTTGGGTGAAGGTTTCACCCAACCCGTACGGGTCCAGATGGTACAGGCCAGCTCACAAATGACCCGAAATCTTACAGGTCACTATTTTGTGAACCCAAACCCCTCCGATACGAGCAGCGTGGACAGGCACCTCACCCAGTTTTTATTTTATTTATTATTATTATTATTCTTTTTTTCTGATTATGAACCCGTTGCTTATATATGTAGTTCTCTGCCCATCCATGTTCAACAACAGAAATTACATGTTACTAGATGTTAGGACTGGACTATTTGTCTGATTTTTTGGGCAATAGGCAATCCAAAGCAAGGTCCATCAAGTCACGGTTCGGACCAATCAATGGTCGGTCCCACTATCTGATTATGAGTTTTGATGCCCAAATTGATTTCTTCAAATGATGGGACTTAAAATCAGAGAGAGACGAGAGAAGATGGAAGTGGAACCAAAATCATTTTCTTTCTTTGGGTTTTTAGTGCCCATTTGGAAGATGCTCGAATGGGTTTTTACGGGCACCCGCGAGTTTACCTAGCTCAGCCCAATTTAGACGGATAGGGCCTGGCTGGGTCAAATTTCAACGGGCCACTAATTTTGTGACCCAGACCCATAAATTACGGGCGGGCCGGCTGGTCCCGCGGGTCTGGGTCACTTTTTGCCGGGTCTAATTTAGACATAATAGTGGGCCAATAATCGGTTGGGGCCTTCACCATCGGTTGCCACAATCTCAAACGAACAGGGCCTAAATCCTTAGTATAAAACTAATCGATTGACATAGAATAATGTGGCCAAAGAGCATATGAAAGCCTTCCCAAATTGCTTGTTGTCCATATGACCAATACATGTCAGATGATGACCTCTTTTTTCTAATGGCTGTCGGTTTTGCTCTTTAATGGGGTCTTCTCCCTGAATGCTTTGAGTGTAACAAGCAGGGAGGTCATTGGAGTATAGATGAGAGGAGACAGAATTTCAATTGCCATATTATGAACAGTAAATCCATTTTCACATCTTTGCCTATTTCTCTGAAAATTATTCTTTTCATATCTTCACCATCACTTGACTTATTACAAGCAGAATTGGAAGAGAAGCATAGAAAATTTCACAGATATAGATGGTGTTTCTAAGAGCATATATTTCTGTATAATCATTATAACATAAACGGGTTGGACTGGAAGTTTTGACAGGATTTTTTCATGGTGGAATTAATTTTATTGATTTTTTAATGGGATACGTTCTTTTGTTTTAGGAGGTCCACATTTCTTTCATGATTGGATTTTTCACTAATCTTCTTCACATTATTATTTTGCAGTTACACTGAGGCTAAAGAAGGCCAGCAACAAGACCATTATAGGTATTTACTGCCCATATAAAATAATTGTTGCTTCTGGTCAGTTGCTAATTTTCTCACTAATTGAAAGATCATGATTCTGTTCTTTATTATATCTATGAAAATGTGCTTCACACCTGAAACTTCTTTCAAAAAAGGGCTGACAAATACATCTATTAAACATTGGTTCTAAGAATCATCCCTCCTCTTTCAGGTGTAATTTCAGGAATTGGGGCCCTCCTAGTATGCATTATCGCCTTTGTTCTTTTTAGGTGTTGTTGGAAACGTCTCCATTTCAATTCATCAGCCCTCCTCTCTCGTAGCAAATCATTAGACCCCCCTTCCAAACAAGACCTCGAGAAGTGTGACAGCAACTCCTTCCACACCTGTGTCTTCACCTATGAGGAACTTGAAGAAGCCACCAACAATTTCGATCACTCTAAAGAACTCGGACATGGGGGATTTGGTACCGTTTACTATGGTATGTCACTCTCATCTGTTTGGGAATTCAGTTTATCTTCCTTTGGAATGTTTCTTATGCTTCTGTAATGTAGAAATATCCATCTATCAATTCATTTTGTTGTGAAAACTGTCTAAATCTATGAAGATTGAAGCACAAAGAAAACAAAGAAATTGACGAATATGAAATTTACGTCCCAAGCGCTTCCATTATTGATTGAGATTAAAAAATACAAGATACCCAAATGGGTCCGCAAGCAAGACCTTAAATAGCACAACAGTTATTTTTCTTTAAATTTAATTGTTCAATTTGTCATTTATCTAAGAGTTTGATTTTTATGCAGGCAAGCTCCGTGATGGGCGCTCTGTCGCAGTCAAGCGCCTATACAAGAACAACTACAAGCGTGTCGAACAATTCTTGAACGAAGTTGAGATCCTCTCCAGCCTACGCCACCATAACCTTGTCTCTCTATATGGGTGCACCTCCCGCCATAGTCGTGAGCTTCTCCTTGTCTATGAATTTGTCCCCAACGGCACCGTGGCAGATCATCTCCATGGCGACTGCGCACCAACTGAGCCTCTCACGTGGCCTACCCGAATGAGCATTGCCATAGAAACTGCTGGTGCACTTGCATACCTCCACGCCATCGAACCTCCAATTATACACCGTGATGTTAAAACCAACAACATTCTTCTAGACAACAATTCCCATGTCAAAGTTGCAGATTTTGGCCTATCTCGTCTGTTGCCCGTGGATGTCACTCATGTATCTACTGCACCACAAGGAACACCTGGCTATGTGGATCCTGACTATCACAAGTGCTACCAACTTACAGACAAGAGCGATGTTTATAGCTTTGGAGTGGTCCTTGTCGAGCTTATATCGTCCAAGCCGGCTGTGGACATCTCTAGGCATCAGGACGAGATCAATTTGGCTTACATGGCACTCAACAAGATCCTCAACAATGCCTTGCATGAGTTGGTGGACCTGGGTCTAGGGTTCGAATTTGATTATGGGGTAAGAAGGATGATTACTTTGGTGGCAGAGTTGGCTTTTAGGTGTTTGCAAGAGGACAGGGAGGTGAGGCCTTCCATGGAGGAGGTTTTGGAGGTGTTGAGAGGGATTGAGAGTGATGAATACCCGACGAAGAAGGTAGAGGAGATCGATGTTACATCTGATGATGTCGGACTGATTATGAAAACTCCGTCGTCGCCGGATACTGTGATGGATCCATGGGTCAGCAGGTCTACAACACCTAACACTAGTGGGTAGTGATGACTGTTTTTCCTCTCCCTCTGTTTCTCTCTCAAGAATTCTTTCTAAATGAATAGTAGCTTGTAATGAGTACATTAATCCATAAGCTGCTCCAAGTGGAAGCTTAAGATATGTTCTATCTTTTACTGTTTTTGTAGGTTTAAGGGGATCGTGAGAGATTAAAAAAGCAATAACTTTGAAATTGAGGGTAATGTAAATACTAATGGAGTTTCTATAGCGAATACTGGTGTGCAAATTTGTGGGCGTGATTGTTTTGATTATTTTGTTTTAGTTTTAATTAATATGGAAAACCTCACGTTTGCCCCCAAAGTTTGCAAATGTTCATTTTGGTTTAAGAGTTCTTCAAAACTCAGCTTTGCCGCATTGATTTCCTCCGCGTTCTGAAAAGGGAAATGATATCTGCACTCTCTTCTTTCGCTAATGGTTCTGAAGTAGATTTATCTAAAAAACAGCAGCCAAAATACATACAAACAATGGGTACAACTCATCCCTCAGTGATTACAGCAGCAACTCTCCAAACCGCCTCGCTACCTCTTTGATACAGTACTCTATCAATACATTACACACTGTCCTATATATACAAGAATAAAGTATTCTATCCATAGAGGAAGAGAGAAAAAATACTAGAGCCTCCCTCAATTCCTTTCCCTGAAAGAGAATGTTAGAAGCCAAGTGGTTGACGTAGATGGTGAGTTTCCCCTTCTCTTATCACAGTCACAATATCCTTCCTTTTGTAAGCTTCAGTAATCTATAGCAATGGCAGAAGCTGGAATATTATCAGTTGCACCGCTGTTGATAACCTTCAAGGACTCTGTATAGGAATGTATGTCTTTTTTTCGTAGCTAAGTTGGGATTGAACCTCCAACGTGCGAGATGTAGAACAAAGCCTTAACCACTTGAGCTAAGGTGCAGCATCTTCCTTGGAATTTGTCTTCCTCCTCAATATAGCCAACAATTCTGTGATCCAGGATAAAAGTTTTTCAAGGACTAGTTGATTTACTTGACAAATCTTAAAGACCGACTTCTAGGTTGGACATAATTGGTGCCTAACCCTTCCAATTTCGTAACTAGAGAACAAATATGTCTCCATTGACGTATGCATAGCTTTGCGGAGTCATACTAAGTGTCCTTATTAGTCACTCAAACTTAGGTGTTGACTCTAAAAGTGGTTTGAGCTCTAACCAAAAATCAGATCTATTGATCAATAACAGTCAAAAGGTTTGCCTTCATCGAAATTTACGGCTAGCTCTGTACAGATGGTTAGGAAGGAGATCCAGAAAACGGTTTAGGGATGATTGATCTGCGTTTGGACTGGTCAAAAGAAATTAATTATAATCTTCTTTATTTCTTGCTCATAGTGGAGTTCTCATTGACTCACTTGTAGTCATTAGCATCTTCATCGAGCCATGCATATCTCTTGTGCTTTTGTATGTTGCATCTCTCCATTGTTTTACGCCATTTGGATAATAAGTAGCCCTGCAAAACTTTTATCGATTTTTGTAGCCTTCGGGTGTAGGGATGTTAGTGTTGAACCCAAAATTAACATTTGTGCACTCATATTGGTATAAAAGGAGGTTTGGAACACTACATTCGTCCAGCTAAAACGAGTCACATATTGCAAACAAAGAGTGAAATATATTGCAAACAAGGATTGAAATGCAAACTTTAGTTCAATTTCTATGTGTGTTTCATACAAACACACACACATTAAGAAGTTAAGGTCCTCTTCTTATGCTCCTAAACGGTTTTTTTTTTTTTTTAAAAAAAAAACAGTAAGTTTATTAAGATCCAAAAGGTGAATATATGTGATTTGTTTAGAGTCAGGCCACAAGATGTTAGCTGTCACCCAACCTCATTACAATCCGTGTACACTCTGCTCCGATCCCTATACAAAAGTTTTACCACTGCCCAAGGCTTGTGGTTGTGAGTTCCATATTTGATTTATACAATTCCTCTTTAGCAAGCTTGTCCGCTTTCCTCATTTGTTGACCTGCGCATATGTGAATATTTTGGGTGGATATCCCTACAACAGTCTCGGATCTCCAAAACAATATTCACCAACCTCCACAGCCCTGAAGCCGACCCATTAGCACATGCTATAGCATTTGATGAGTCTCCCTCCGCTATCAATGGGTAGGATAAGTTGGATATGAACCACTTTTAACCCCCAAAGTACGGCTTTGGCCTCCGTTTCATTGGAATCACAAATGCCAATGGGACCAAAAAAAGACATCCATGTCTTACATTCCGAGTCACGGAGTAGACCACCTATCCCTGCGGGTCCTGGTTTCCCTCTGGCATTACTATTGAAATTAAGTTTTAAGCAGCCAGTCGGAGGGAGATCCCATCGCGGTAAGGGACAATCTTTAACTTCTTTCCCAACTTCTAAACGTTATTTGTAAATAATCTTATATTCAAATGGTTTTGAAAATATATATGATTATTTGGTTAGGATACTTTAAGGAATGATAGAGTTAATAACTTCCAAAGAAGCCATAATATCACATTTTGCAAATAAGATTAGATTAAGACACTCTTAACTGCAAATAAGGACCAATTTTGGAGACATTTAAAGAGGCCCTAGGTGATAGTGTCTTGGAGAAGTAATAAAAAGGAAATGATAAATGAGCTCCATAATTTTAATAATGACACTCTTTATATATCTTTCTATATTGTAAACTTTTCTACTTGGCCCTTAAAAGGCTGTTAAAAATGATCAAAATAGCTATGAACAGTCAATCAGGAAAATGGTATTCCCACTATACCCCCAAAAGATAACTACAAAATATAATCGTCCCAAGGCAAAGTGGAACAAATAGTGCTAGCTCTCCCCGAGTTCAGACCTTCCATGGCTCATCTATGAAGAACCATCTCTTATGACCATTGACATTGGAGAAGTTTCTTGAGATGATCTTGTAGGAGATGATAGACTTCGGTTAGGTGGCATTTGTATGTTCTGAAGGCTTCCTTCTAGCATCTCCACCACGTTGTTCATCAAAGGTCGATTCTTCGGATTAGTCTGTATACACCACTTCCTTGCATTTTCTCTTCTTCTGGTGTAACTCCATCTAGTCCTCGATCTCCGTTTAAATCTATACACTTGTATATCCAATGAGGAAAATATATTTCACTAATATTCTCCACTCCGGCATTAATGTTCTTTCTCCGTCCTACCATTTCTAAAACCATCATTCCATAGCTATAAACATCAGACTTGGGAGATACTCCTCCAATGTTTCTGCAGACTATCTCAGGAGCAGTATATCCAAAAGTTCCTCACGCACCCAACAGTGAAACAGTGCTGTCTTTCATTGGGCATAGCGTAGCTAGTCCAAAATCTGAGATTTTAGGATAGAAGTCCTTGTCTAAAAGAATGTTATGAGGTTTGATGTCCAAATGCAAAATGCGTGTGCTACAACCACGGTGTAAGTACTCAAGTCCTCGAGCAATTCCAAGCACAATTTGGTATAATTTTTCCCATCCCAGGTGATCTGCTTTTCCTGGTTTCTCAGTGTAAATGAACTTCTCGAGAGATCCATTTGGCATAAACTCATAGATAAGTGCTGTCTTCAAACCCTCGGAGCAAAATCCTAAAAGACTAACAACGTTAATATGATAAGTCCTACCGATACTTGTGTTAGGTCTAAAATTGGTAACAGGTTATGGTAGGGCCGGAAGGGCTGATCTGGTACGCCACAGCTGAAAGGCTAATGGAGTCCTGCGCTGCACAAGGGCACAGACAAGAAGATAAAGGGTCAGAGGACCAACCCGGAGTGGTGCTCCGGACGGGCGCTTCGACACTCAAGTCAGTATGAGCAGGAGTGCAGAGCAATGTCAGAGCAAAAGCTTAGGGTTTTGATTTTCAGATCCCTCACCTTAGCACAAGTGAAGGCTATTTATAGTGATTCTGAGCCACCTGTCTAGGACAGGTGGTAGTTCTGAGTCACCTGTCCAGGACAGGTGATGGCCTCTGTATGGACCAGGTCTCATACCTAAGAAGGGTAGGTGGAAGTCCCTGATTGGTCCAGGTGTCACACCTAGCAGGGACAGGTGTTGGCTTTGCAACGGTCCTTGTGAGGGCCACGTGTCAACAGCCAATTGGTTGCTGAGTTCGGACCTCATCAGTGCTGAGTTCGGACCTCATCAGTGCTGAGTTCGGACCTCATCAGTGCTGAGTTCGGACCCCATCAGTTCGGAGACTTATCATCCCTACGCTGCTTGGTGGGGTTCTTCTCCTCGGGCCTTCTCTTACTAGCAGAGTCCAGGGCGGCGAGAGTTTCTTCCACCGAGATGTACTCCTCCGCCCCGGCCATCAGGTCTACGAGGGACTGCGAGTTGCGCCGGGCCACTGCTCGCCCGAAGTCAGTTGATCGGACGCCGGCCAGAAGGGCGTTCCGGCCCTACCATAACCTGTTGCCAATTTTAGACCTAACAGATTTGGCGCCATCCGTGGGACCCCGCAACAAAAAGCTGTTCGAAACCTCACTTAAGCAATGGTAGGAAAAAACAGAAAGCATGTGCCAACCTCTCGGACGACCCGGGCTACAGCCCCCCGCGAAGGAAGAAGCGAGCGATTGGCCTCGCAGATAGAGGTCGGGGCGCCAGGGGAGCGCAGTCCGACTCGCTCGGACCGTTCAGACCCTACCCCGACCCCGAGGGAGATGCGGGCCCTTTTCCAAGAAATGACTGCTGTGATTGCGCAGTTCAGGAATCCGGCCACCGCACTCCAGCAGCACCCAGCCGAAGCCTCTCAGCCCGCCCAGGGGAGGGGAAGCTCCCGCAGAGAGCACACGTCTCCGCCCCGGGAGCAGACTCGTCACTCCACAAGACGAGATCACCTCTCCCGGGACAAGCATGTGCGCCCCGAGCCTCGCCTACATCACCGGTCACGATCTCCCTCCGTACAAAGGCATGGCAGCAAGAGAGACGCCACGCACAGAGAGGGATCGCGGCACCGGTGAAGGAGTCCGGCCAGTCAGTCCGGATCGGCTATGAGCCCGCCGGTGAGGAGAGAGAGGCCCGTCCACCGGGCTGAGGAAAGAGAGGACCCGGTGTTGCGAAGGATCCAGCAGATCGACCACCGGATCGAAGAGCTCGCCAGAGAGCAGGGCCGACCTGCCTCCCGGATCTTCATAAGCGCTCAACCATTTTCGGACAGAGTGCTCAGCGCAGAGGCCCCTGCGGGCTGGAAGATGCCGCAGATTCCGCAGTATGACGGGACCACCGACCCCGTGGACCACCTGGAGACTTTCAGGACCACAATGCTCCTCCACGGGGCGTCGGATGGATTCCTTTGCCGGGCATTCCCCACCACGTTGACCGGAGCAGCGCGGGACTGGTACTCGCGGCTTAAGCCCAGGTCAGTGGACAATTTTGATGATTTTGGGGATGACCTGGCCCGCCATTTCATGAGCAGCAGGAGACCCATGAAGACGACCGCTTCGCTGATGGCCCTCAGGCAGGGAGATGATGAGGCCTTGAAAGTGTTCGTTGGTCTCTTTAACAGGGAGGCTCTTCAGGTTCCCAACCTGGATCCCTTCGCGGCCACAAACGCCCTTCTGGCCGGCGTCCGATCAACTGACTTCAGGCCAGCAGTGGCCCGGCGCAACCCGCAGTCCCTCGTAGACCTGATGGCCGGGGCGGAGGAGTACATCTCGGTGGAGGAAACTCTCGCCGCCCTGGACTCTGCTAGTAAGAGAAGGCCCGAGGAGAAGAACCCCACCAAGCAGCGTAGGGATGATAAGTCTCAGAAGAAAGAGAGAAGCCCTTCCCGCAGGGAGAGAAGCCCTTCTCGAAAGGGGAAAAGCCCCCAAGCGAGAGAGCATTACACGCGGCTGACCGCGTCCAAAGCACAGATCCTGGCAGCCATTCGGGAAGAGGACTTCATCCGGTGGCCGGAGAGGCAGACCTCGTCCACAAAAAGAAACATGTCCCAGTACTGCAGGTTCCACAAGGACCACGGCCACGACACCAACGCGTGCCTTCACCTGAAGGAGGAGATCGAGCAGCTGATCAGCAGAGGGTACCTCGGAAGGTACTTAAAAAATGATGACAACAGAAGAGAGCGCAAGGACAAGCCGAGGCCCAGAGGCAGAAGCCCCCGGGGCGCTCAACCTCTGGGCGACCACATCCAAGCTCCTGCCCTGCCCAGCCCCCCTCCTCAGGTACCTCAACCTCAACCTCATGGTGTTATTGGTACCATTTCAGGAGGGCCGACCGCAGGAGGAACCTCTTCATCAGCCCGCAGGACTTATGCCCGGCAGGTCAACGCCGTCCATACCTGCAGCAATAAGGCCAGGCTAGAGAACGTGATATCCTTTTCAGATGCAGATCTCGACGGCCTGATCCTCCCGCATGATGATGCCCTGGTCATCACCATGCTGGTGGCGAACTGAGAAATGAAGAAGATCTTGGTCGACAACGGGAGCTCCGCAGACATCCTCTATTATCACGCCTTCGAGCGGATGCTGATCGGAACAGACCGTCTGAAGCCGGCCAACTCTGATCTGTTCGGGTTCTCCGGAGAAGTTGTCAAAGTTGAAGGGCAGATCGAGCTTCCAGTTCTTATCGGGGAGCCGCCCTGCCAGTCCTTCGCCATGGTGAACTTCTTGGTGGTAAGGACCAAGTCGGCCTACAATGCGATCCTGGGACGCCCCGGCCAGAATCTCCTCCGAGCTGTTCCCTCCGCCTATCATCAGAAGATGAAGTTTACTACACCAGGAGGTATAGGGGAAATCAGAGGGGATCAGCCCCAGTCGAGGCGGTGCTATGCAGCGGCACTGAAAGGGAAGAATGCGTCCGAGTCTCTGCCAATCGAACTGTTTGATCTAAGGGATGAAGCCCAGATCCCTTTCTACAGCGATGACGACCAGAGGCTTGTCCGGATCGGCTCTGCCTTGTCAGAGGCCGCGTAGGAGGATCTTGTTGAGTTCCTCAGAGCCAATGCTTGAAGGCCTGTAAAGAATCTCTGTAATGAAATTTCAAAAAGAAATAAAGTGGAGTTGTCACTAAACTGTGTCCCTCACTTTTGAGTCACTAATATATGCCAGCTCCTCCAATCAAACTCTAAGTGTTTGCAGACTTAGCTCTCAGCCTAAGTGTTTGCAGACTTAGAGAGCAACAGCGGTGCAGAGGTTCACTCCGGCCGGTCCGCAATGGCTTGGAGGTCAGTTCCAGCCAAGGGCCCCCCGAGTGTAGAACCTGTTTGCAGCGCAGACTCAGCAGCGGTGCAGAGGTTCACTCCGGCCGGTCCGCAATGGCTTGGAGGTCAGTTCCAGCCAAGGGCCCCCCGAGTGTAGAACCTGTTTGCAGCGCAGACGCAGCAGCGGTGCAGAGGTTCACTCCGGCCGGTCCGCAATGGCTTGGAGGTCAGTTCCAGCCAAGGGCCCCCCGAGTGTAGAACCTGTTTGCAGCACAGACTCAGCAGCGGTGCAGAGGTTCACTCCGGCCGGTCCGCAATGGCTTGGAGGTCAGTTCCAGCCAAGGGCCCCCCGAGTGTAGAACCTGTTTGCAGCGCAGACTCAGCAGCGGTGCAGAGGTTCACTCCGGCCGGTCCGCAATGGCTTGGAGGTCAGTTCCACCCAAGGGCCCCCCGAGTGTAGAACCTGTTTGCAGCGCAGACTCAGCAGCGGTGCAGAGGTTCACTCCGGCCGGTCCGCAATGGCTTTGAGGTCAGTTCCAGCCAAGGGCCTCCCGAGTGTAGAACCTGTTTGCAGCGCAGACTCAGCAGCGGTGCAGAGGTTCACTCCGGCCGGTCCGCAATGGCTTGGAAGTCAGTTCCAGCCAAGGGCCCCCCGAGTGTAGAACCTGTTTGCAGCGCAGACTCAGCAGCGGTGCAGAGGTTCACTCCGGCCGGTCCGCAATGGCTTGGAGGTCAGTTCCAGCCACGGGCCCCCCGAGTGTAGAACCTGTCTGCAGACTTAGACCTCTGCAGCCCAGCGGTGGTACACTCCGGCACGTCCGCAATGGCTTGGAGATCAGTTCCAACCAAGGACCCGCCCCAGTGGAAACCCACCTTGAAGATTCTAAGTGTTTGCAGACTTAGCTCTCAGTCTAAGTGTTTGCATACTTAGACCTCCTCAGCTCAGCTCTAAGTGTTTGCAGTGTTTGCAGACTTAGACCTCTGTAGCTCAGCGGTGGTACACTCCGGCACGTCCGCAATGGCTTGGAGACCAGTTCCGGCCAAGGACACCCAGTGAAAAACCACCTTATAAAGCCCAAGTTCTGAAGACTTGGATCCAAGCAGTGGTTCACTCCGGTCCGTCCCAAAATGGCTTGGAACCCAATTCCGGCCAGGAACCACCCGTGGAAAACCACCTGAAATCCGAGTTCAGAAAAATGGGATCCTGCATTGGTGGTTCACCTCGGTTCGCCTCTAAATGGCTGTGAGCCAACTCCCGGCCAGGAGAGTACGGGTGCCAAAAACCACCCACAATGAAATCCAAGTTCTTAAACTGGGGTTAAGGAGCCGCTTGGTTCACTCCGGTCCAATACTATGGCCGGACAGGATATTTTTCCTGGTCATCTCGGACCGACCAGAAAATGAGGTCATCTCAGGCCGACCAGAAAATGAGGTCTCAGGCCGACCAGAAAATGAGGTCATCCTAGGCCGACCAGAAACTGAGGTCTCAGGCCGACCAGAAAATGAGGTCATCTCAGGCTGACCAGAAACTGAGGTCTCAGGCCGACCAGAAAATGAGGTCATCCCAGGCCGACCAGAAACTAAGGTCTCGGGCCGACCAGAAAATGAGGTCATCTCAGGCCGACCAGAAAATCTGGTCATCTGTAGAAGACAAAAGACCTGTCCGGCCTGGCCGTCCAACGTCTTCGCCGAAGCCGGACAGGATATGGTGCAACCGCTACGCGACAAAAGACCTGCCCTGCATAGCCGCCCAGTAGGGCTCGGGCCGACCAGAAAATGAGGTCATCTCAGGCCGACCAGAAAATCTGGTCATCTGAAGAAGACAAAAAATTCTGCCCGGCCGAGCCGCCCAGAAGGCTTAGTCGGACAGGATATGACGCGTTCGCCAGAAGACAAAAGACCTGTCCGGCCTGGCCATCCAACGTCTTCGCCGAAGCCGGACAGGATATGGCGCAATCGCTACGGGACAAAAGACCTGCCCGGCCTAGCCGCCCAGAAGGCTTAGCCGGAAGAATATGACGCGTTCGCTAGAAGACAAAAAGTCTGCTCGGCCGAGCCGCCCAGAAGGCTTAGCCGGACAGGAAATGACGCGTTCGCTAGAAGACCAAAGATCTGTCCGGCCTGGCCGTCCAACGTCTTCACCGAAGCCGGACAGGATATGGCGCAATCGCTACACGACAAAAGACCTGCCCGGCCTAGCCGCCCAGAAGGCTTAGCCGGACAGGATATGACGCGTTCGCTAGAATACAAAAGTCTGCTCGGCCGAGCCGCCCAGAAGGGCTCGGGCCGACCAGAAAATGAGGTCATCTCAGGCCGACCAGAAAATCTGGTCATCTGAAGAAGACAAAAAATTCTGCCCGGCCGAGCCGCCCAGAAGGCTTAGTCGGACAGGATATGACGCGTTCGCCAGAAGACAAAAGACCTGTCCGGCCTGGCCGTCCAACGTCTTCGCCGAAGCCGGACAGGATATGGCGCAATCGCTACGCGACAAAAGACCTGCCCGGCCTAGCCGCCCAGAAGGCTTAGCCGGACAGAATATGACGCGTTCGCTAGAAGCCAAAAAGTCTGCTCGGCCGAGCCGCCCAGAAGGGCTCGGGCCGACCAGAAAATGAGGTCATCTGAAGAAGACAAAAAATTCTGCCCGGCCGAGCCGCCCAGAAGGCTTAGCCGGACAGGATATGACGCGTTCGCTAGAAGACAAAAAATTCTGCCCGGCCGAGCCGCCCAGAAGGGCTCGGGCCGACCAGAAAATGAGGTCATCCCAGGCCGACCAGAAACTGAGGTCATCTGAAGAAGGTAAAATTCTGCCCGGCCGAGCCGCCCAGAAGGCTTAGCCGGACAGGATATGACGCGTTCGCTAGAAGACCAAAGATCTGTCCGGCCTGGCCGTCCAGCGCCTTAGCCGAAGCCGGACAGGATACGGCGCACTCACTAGGCAACAGAGGACCTGTCCGGCCTAGCCGCCCCGTCCAGGAGATCTGCCCGGCCACGACGCCCAGGAGGTTTGGCCAGCCAGACTTCTGGTTCAAATTTCGGCCGGACTGGATTGCACAGGGGCTCCTGCCCGGCCGTGCTCCTTCAGGCCAAGTTTCAAGGTCGGACCAGGCCGCCCAGAGGCCCCTGGCCATCGCGGTTTTTTCTGGCCTCTGCTTGAGGCCGGCCTCAGCTGCCCAGAGGCCTTAAGGCCGGCCAGATGCTGTTTTAACCCTCTTTTTGCTTCCCCTAGCCGCTGTCACGACTCGGAGAACCAGGGGGCAACTGATGGGGTCCGAACTGATGGGGTCCGAACCCAGCACTGATGAGGTCCGAACTCAGCACTGATGAGGTCCGAACTCAGCAACCAATTGGTTGTTGACACGTGGCCCTCACAAGGACCGTTGCAAAGCCAACACCTGTCCCTGCTAGGTGTGACACCTGGACCAATCAGGGACTTCCACCTACCCTTCTTAGGTATGAGACCTGGTCTATACAGAGGCCACCACCTGTCCTGGACAGGTGGCTCAGAACTACCACCTGTCCTAGACAGGTGGCTCAGAATCACTATAAATAGCCTTCACTTGTGCTAAGGTGAGGGATCTGAAAATCAAAACCCTAAGCGTTTGCTCTGACATTGCTCTGCACTCCTGCTCATACTGACTTGAGTGTCGAAGCGCCCGTCCGGAACACCACTCCGGGTTGGTCCTCTGACCCTTTATCTTCTTGTCTGTGCCCTTGTGCAGCGCAGGACTCCATTAGCCTTTCAGCTGTGGCGTGCCAGATCAGCCCTTCCGGCCCTACCATAACCTGTTACCAATTTTAGACCTAACAACTTGCAACCTCGTTGATGAATTCTTCTCCATTTCCCTTGGACTCAGTCAAGACCTTCACAGCAACTAGAAGACCATCTTGAAGCTTGCCTTTAAAAACACTACCATATCCGCCTTGTCCTACTTTTTCTATGAAGGAATTGGTCATCTTCTTGATTACTGAATATGCATATCTTCGTGGAACGAGCGATCCATAGTCCCGTAGAAATGCCTTTATATTGCGAGTGTTACTTGCCTCCACATTGTGGGTGTTACTTGTTTTCTTCTTACAAAATAAGATTAGGCTGAAAGGGAGGCATACCAGAAGGAAGCCCCCAATTCCTGTGGCTACACCTGGAAAGTGTGTTAGATACTGTTTTCTATCTGAATATACTGCAATGTGCATGCTGCTAATAGCTCTCTTACATTACCCTTGAATGCCATGGCCTGCTAAACCATGTTTTCTTTAAGGGTACGTTTGGGGATCGAACCCAATTGATTTTGGGTTCAATTTGTGAGGAAGCAAGTATTCTAAATTTATAAAGTTCATACACAATAAATTTGTAAAGTTCATACACAATTTGGACCCAAAAGACAATTAAGGTTACACACCCAAACAGACCAATGGAATATTTCAGATTGCTATTTAACAAACAAATTGATCAGAAAATGCAATTGGGTTCCATTCCCAATTCCACATGTGAATGACCAGCAGGTTGTAATGTGGGTGTACATCAAAACACACCTTAATTTTAATTCTAAAGTGAAGCACTAAATTTTAGAATTTCATGGGCTGCAAGCAGAATGGATTGAATAAGATTTTGTAACCAATTTAAATTACCCACAGCACTGTTTATCAAGGACACACCACACAAAAATTGAATCCATCAGGATCCTGAACATCCAATATTAAACGAATTTTTTCATTTGATTGGTTAATTGCCTGTTTCTGTTTTCTATCTGAACAACTTTTGGTCACTAAACGGGTGGAGAATCTCACAGGACTAGTGCAACTTTCACTTTCTCATTCTTTTTCAGACGGATGAAGTACTTCGATCATCGTTCTCTGGTGCCACATTAATGATTTAGATAGGCATGGTATGTGTTAGAATGGATAAGGCAAGAAGAGGAAAGAAGAAGAAGAGTGAATGGAGAAGTTGGTGAGTCCCCACTAGGGAGCTCACATGTAATATGATGTAGATATAGAGCCCAAAGTAGGGTTACATGTGTAAAGACAATAAGACCCTCAACACAACACGTGATAACCAAAATACTCTTCAAACACTTCCCCTCAAGCTAGAGTGCATATACCTTACAACTCCACACTCCAGCTTGTTACAAAGAAAACTACAATACCCTTCAACACCAAAAAACTATAATACTCGTATATATAATCTCATACACAAGCCACCTTGGTACAACACTCCCCCTCAAGCTGGTGTGGTGAATACAGAATGAAAAACATAACAAAAAAGAGCAACGGCCACAGTGAGTACAATAGCGTGATCAACAGCCAGAAGAACATCAGTCTACCCCTGAGTCAGAACAACACAACTCAACTCAACTCAACTCAACAAAGCCTTTGTCCCAAACAAGTTGGGGTCTGCTAAATGAATCCTTTAGAAAAAATTCATGAAGAAGATAAAAGGAATCTACCCGGCTCTAATCCTGGTTCTAGTTGGGTTCTTCTATGTGGATCATTTTCTTCCATTCTATCCTACCCAAGGTCATGTTCTCTGTTATGTTCCTAGCTATCAAGTCTTTCCTCACTGTTTCTACCCAAGTTGTTTTCGGTCTACCCCTACCTCTTTTTACTCCATCTGTAACGACCCGATTTCCGTGACCGGATCGCTACGAGCAAGAACCTGTCAAAACCACTTAATTTTTAAAAAAAAACCATACATGAACACTAAACATCCATAGTTCTTATTCCAATCTCAATAGAGTTTCCTTACAAGAACTTCCGCTTAAAAACAATTATTCAACCATTCAAAGTCTCAACCGGACAATCTAGACTAAATGAAAGTGACGACCAAGCTGTGTCGTCTCCCTTATTTAATTGTTCCCATCCCCTACGCTTCTAAATGTCTTCGTGCACAAACGCACTCTCGTTAAAGGTCTCTAGTCCTGTGGTGGAGAAAACAACGTCAGAGCAGATTGATAGTAACCAGGCAGGTATAAAAATTCAATTTAACAGCAATTCAAGATCCGTATAATGCTAATAAAACGGTTAAATTCCAAAATAAAGATTTACGAAAAATTTCTACAACAGAATAGAGAAACCAATTTAAAACAATGAAGTGTACTGATAATTGGAATGAGCAGTGTCAATTACAATAGACATACATATAAATCCATTTCATACTTATTATGACATTTTTTTTTTAAAACCCAGGGCACTCCAGCTCCCATTGGCCTGTTGCCTTTGCCGACACGGCCGATTCCGCATGGACTTATTACGGTAGATCATACTGCCTAGGGACTCTTGGCCTCCGTAGGATTCCGACATCAACTACGGCTTGAGCGGTTCTCCCAAGTTGTATACCTTTAATTATGGGGATAACTCAATGGTTTCCCATCACCCTTCCCCATTTCATTTTTCTTATAATTTATATAATTCAATACGCCTTCCAAATTATTTCAGGTAAATGGGAAACTACGGTTAAATTAATAGTTCTCCAATGAAAAAGCAGATATAATGCCGAACATCCGATATAAGAACTGAATTTCATAAAATAAATTTAGAAACAATAGAATTTTAGAATACTTCACCCTCCTTGTTGTATAAATTGAAATTCCATACAAGCAGAGTTAGCTATCACTTGCCTTTGTAAACCTGGGGTATGAGAACTCGAAACGATCATTAAGTGGAAGTGAAGAGTAGAAGTCCTATAACCAAGAAATCATTCACTTGCTAAGTATTTCGTTTATTACACCATTTTTTTAGTACAATCCATCCGATCATTGTAATCTTAACTCTATTCCTTCACTTAATTTCCTCAACTAGGTACATACATACTTAGTGTATTCGTATGTTATCTTGATAAAGTTTCAATTTTACGTACTTATAAAATTATATACACAAAGTTTTTCAGATTCACACATTTATATGCGCATATGTATACTCATGAAACTATTGATCACGGTCTTTTAGTTATCTCTTATTACATATATACATATATACATACAGATGAAAATAGTATTATGTCGGTCATTTATTCTTCTCAAATTTATATACATATAAAATCTGTTCCAACAGGTTAAATGGAGATTCGTGAAGTCATGCTAAAACTAGAGTATAACAGGTTTTCTTGAATTTATCATAGTGCATGCATTATTAGTATAAAACTAACTATTTGTATATCAAGAATACATGTGGAACAGTCACTTGTATTAATTTTTGCTTGATCTTGAAGACGCATGACTAATAATATTAAAACTGATCTTTTAACAAATCTTTTTGCGTATAAAACCGATGAGTTATAAATATAAATAAGGAACTTCTAAAGAACCATACGCAAGACTTAATAAGTTTTAAATCATATACCAAACGCACTTTTGAAGAGTCTGAGCATAATACTAGTGAGTTACAAAAACATATGCGAGGTTACTTTAAAGGTTCTATGAGTGTACAATTCGTGAGAAGAAATCTTATACTAATAAATTATTGAAAACGGCTCATGCGCCCATAACTGATGAGATACAAAAGAAAAATCATACCCATGACTGTTGGAATTTCAAAGTTTCCTTAGTTTCAAAATAGAACTGATGCTATATAATTATAAGGCGTAGTTTCATTAGACTAGCGTTGTCTTAATATATATATATATACAAGGGAGCCCTTGCATAAAGAGCCAAAAAAGGGCTCTGGATTGGATCCACGTCATCAAATGTAACTGATTTTACTTTTTCAATCAATTTTAAATTGTAATTGAAAATGACGTGGATCCAATCCAGAGCCCTTTTTTGGCTCTTTATGCAAGGGCTCCCTTGTATCTATCATTGCTCTATATATAAATATATTTTTATTTGAAAGAGATCCGACAAGATCAAAACCATATATATATATATATATATATATATATATATATATATATATATATATATATATTATCATTCGAAAGGAAATCTGTCATGGTAAAAAAAATGCCAACATCTTTGATATTAAAGTCTGAAAAAAAAAATTCTCTTTTTAGAATTAAGGAAAAATTATTAAAAAAATGCAAAGTTTTGTCTAAATTGTGAATAAAGGGTAGTGATTTGAAAATTATAAAAAATGTGTTGTCAGGTGCGAGAAGATGGCTTTTAGGACAAATATACCCCTCCTACCTCTTTTTTCCCTCCACCTTTTTCACCTATCCCTATACACTTATTACCTTCTCACCTACCACCTTCTTCTTCCTCAAGGCTTTTCTAACGTGGAAAACTCCATGAGAGGGTTTTGACGGTTGCCATTTACCTACTACATTCTTCTTCCTCAAGGCTTCATGGAAGGTTTTTGAAGCTTGCCATTGCCATTGTAGTTTTGGAAAAAAGCTCCATTGCCAATGTTTCCAAGCTCGGAAAAAAGCCCATTGCCAACGTGATATAGCTCCATTGCCATTGTAGTTTGGAAAAAGATCTCCATTGCTTATTTGGGTGATAAACATAGCTTCGGTTAGGTTAACATCTTCTCTTCATGTTTTCATGTTTTTTGTGCTTTGGTTTTTTCACCATATTTATGAGACTCTTTGTTTGGTTGCCATGTTTATCTTGACCTCTCTCTATCTCTCTCTATGTATACAATCATGTTTGGTTACATGTTAGAACTTAGTGGTTTCGGGGTATAAAATGTGGTTCTGTAGTGGTTCCGGGGTAGAAAATCTGGTTCTCTAATGGTTTCGAGGTATAAAATGTGGTTCTGTAGTGGTTTCGGGGAAGAAAATCTAGTTCCCTAGTAGTTCTGAGGTATAAATTTTGGTTCTGTAGTGGTTCTGGGGTATAAAATGTGGTTTCGTAGTGGTTCCGGGGTATAAAATGCGGTTCCCTAGTGATTCCGGGGTATAAAATGTGGTTCCCTAGCTGTTCTGAGGTATAAAATGTGGTTCACTAGTGGTTGCTATGTATAAAATGTGGTTCCCTAGTGGTTCCGGGGTATAAAATGTGGTTCCCTAATGGCTCCGGGGTATAAAATGTTGTTCCCTAGTGGTTCCCTGTAGTTTCAAGGTATAAAATGTGATTCCCTAGTGGTTCCGGGGTAGAAAATGTGGTTCCCTAGTAGTTCCGGGGTATAAAATGTGGTTCCGTAGTGGTACTGGGGTATAAAATGTAGTTCCCTAGTGGTTCCGGAGTAGAAAATGTGGTTCCCTAGTGGTTTCGGGGTATAAAAAGTGGTTCCGTAGTGGTTCTGAGGTATGAAATGTGGTTCCGTAGTGGTTCCAGGGTATAAAATGTGGTTCCGTAGTAGTTCCGGGGGTAGAAAATGAGGTTCCCTAGTGTTTCCGGCATATAAAATGTGGTTCCGTAATGGTTTCGGGGTATAAAATGTGGTTCCCTAGTGGTTCCGGGGTATAAAATGTGGTTCTGTAGTGGTCCCGGAGTATAGAATGTGGTTCCGTAGTGGTTCCGAGGTATAAAATATAGTTTCTTAGTGGTTCCGGGGTATAAAATGTGGTTCCCTAGTGGTTCCGGGGTAGAAAATGTGGTTCCCTAGTGGTTCCGGAGTAGAAAATGCGGTTCCCTAGTAGTTCCGGAGTAGAAAATGTGGTTCTTTAGTGGTTCCAAGGTATAAAATGTGTTCTTGGGAAAAAGAAAATTGAGCAAATAAGAGAAAATAAGAGGAAGAGAAAAAAAATGGTAAGAGAAAGTGATGCATTTGGAGAGACTCCCCAACTGGGTTTTCTCTGAGTTTTCTGTCCCTCTGCTCTTAAGATAGCATGAGAAGAGATGGAAGACTTCAAGTCTAAGTCTCAGTCAAGTATGGATTTTCCACAAAAGTACAAGAAAGGCGTTTGGTTTGCAAACTTCCAAGTAATTGCAGACTTGGTAGTCTTTCCACGCGCAATTTGGCACGCGTAGGACTGATCTAACAAGGTTATGAGAACAGAACTTCACTTATTATTGATAGCGTGTGAGCTAGTCTCTCCTGTGTTACAGCTTTCCTATGCATTTAAAGGGGTAGAATCTTCGATTTCCTCAAAATCCTGGGAGATGAGAGAAGGAGACCGTATGTCGTATTCTGATTTCTCGCCCTTCTTTCAGTCCAGCAAGAGAGGAGGAGATCGTCCGTGTTTCCAGGTTTTAGAAATCTCAGGATGGGAGAGAGATTTCTAAAACCTAAATTTTGCTTATTTAAACCCTTTTGTGCACCTTACTTCCCTCACATTTGCAACCTACTTCCATGTAAAATCCAGAAATGTACACTGCTTTCAAACTAAAACCTGGATTCTAAAATCCAGGTATCCAAACAGCCCCTAAACTTTTGTCCAAGAAAATGCTAAAATGAATGTGGCTATTAGCTCTTCCTCAGTATGGATGTGATATGATCCTTTGATAGGGCAGCCTATTGTAAATTGTTAAAAATTTTAAGTGTATTTTTTGGAAGTTAATTTTGTTTAGCTTGGTAATTGCAGGACTTGTTTACTCACAAATTTCTAACCTCCTTTCTCCGCAAGACAGGAGTAATCAGTACTTTCTTAGAAGGTAGATAAAGAATAAGCTTATGATAAAATTAAATGGTCACTGATCTAATTAGTAGTTGAATGATCTGGATTTTATGAGAAGTGGGTGCATCTAAACTTGGAGTGTATCAAGGTCCCATCCTCATCTATCATCCTACATGCTAATCCAACTTCTACCTTTAGCCATTAAGCATGGAACTTTCATTTGCCAATGATATTCTAAGAGGCTAAGCATGTAGAGAAGAGGAGAAGCAAGAGAAAACAAGTTTACAAAGTAGACTTGCAATTCAATAGCCAATGAACAAACAGAGGTTACATTTGGATTAACCCAACCCCCAAGACCCATAACTATTTTCCTTCTTTTCACTCTGAAAATCATGCTCTCGAGCCCTTCTCTCTCTCCTCTCACAACCAAGATAAAAAAAAAAACAAATAACATCATTCCCTCATTTTTTTTGAAACCTAAAAATCCGTGCCAATGGTGACTGAAATTCAAGACAACGTGATGGAAAAATCCGATTGTTATTGAATCCTCTTAGAATTTATTTTATAGAGTGACTGTGTTTGGCAACCATCGAAATGATGGTTTCGGCTGCTTTTGTAGGTGCAAAGAATGAAAAATTTTTGGAATCTTAAAAATCTTGTTCGATTAATGATTACCTTGTTGTTAAATTTGTTGGAGAAATTTGAATAGTGGATCTAGAATAGAAATGATAATAAGATAAGATATGCTTCGAGACGTGTAAACGCTTTCCTTAATATTATATTTGCCCCCATTAGTAGTGTGCAAAGGGGACCATGAACTCGCCTCCAAGATACAATGAAGCCCGGTTCCAAACCGAATGTTTGATGACGTTCTGAACTAAACGGCACCAAACCTGAATCACGTTCATATTTGTTAAGTATTTGAGACCAAGTGTTTGTTTCTGCAGAAAATAGAACACTTGACGAATTGATTTGTTAGGTATTTGAGACCAAGTGTTTGTTTTTGCTAAAAAAATAGAATACTTGACGAATTTTCGAAAAGGACAGTAGAAAGTAATGTAGTAGGGGATCTAAGAGAGTGAGAATGCTTCTGGAATGAGAAGATTTGGGTTTGCCAAAGTGAAATTTGAATTATGTCTGGAATGGGCATTTTCTATGTTTTTATAGTCAATGGTGACTCTTCTGTATGAATTACATCCTTTGGGCTCGCACCCGCTCGAGCACTAGCCATTGGAGCACACAGGGCCGGACCTATTTTGAAGTGCAAAGTGCGCCTAAAAAAGCGCCACTGGCGCCTATAGCCCATTGCTCACGCCGCCCTCGCGAAATCCCGAAATTTCAGCCGAAATCCCGAAATTTTGTAAAATATTAATATTCTATTCAAGTTTTGACCGAAATTTGGTACGTTTCAGGAATTTCGGTTTCAAAACGTTACGATTTCGGTGTTGACTGCATTCACCGAAAACGAAATTTCAGATGCTCTTGCTATCGTCTCTAATCTTCCTCTTCTTTACTCCAATTTCCTTTTGCCAACACCAAGATGAGATCTCTGTCGACTGCAGTCCTTCTCCTTTCACCTGTGGAAGCATAACCCTTCACATTAGTTACCCTTTTCACGTTGATAATCGCCCCATGAATTGCAGCTATCCAGGGTTTGAAATCACCTGCAAAAAAAATATTGCTCCCGAGATAAATATTGGTTCCATGATATAGTAAGTGAAGAAAATCGATTACAAAAATCGGATCCTAACTATTGCTGGTAATGATTTAATGGGGAAGAAATGCCCATATCCGCTTCCAGAAAACACCGCCCTCAATATGTCATTATTTGAATATCCTGATGGTCATTATCAGAGTATCAGCTTATATAACTGCTCAACCTCGATTCAAAACCCTGCATTCCCTGAAATTGAATGCCTTCCAAAACGCAGAAATTATTTCTACTTTACCTTGGCTCCACTCGAAATGTCCATATTTTTTCAACATTGCGGTTTTAGCTTGCTTAAGAAGATTTCTAATGTGCATGCTAATCTCCTGGGGCTTAGAGATTTGAGTATTGATGATCTTGTGAAGGAGGATTTCGATATAATGTGGAGAGTGGGGCTGTGTAGCCCTTGCCTCACCGTTGGAGGGTTCTGTGCTCCTAACGCAAGAGCTCTTGCTCAAGAACCTACCTGTTTCTGCAGCAACCAATCGCAGCTATTCTTCTCCTGTCCAACCCCACCACCGGCACCCTCTTCTGGTACGATCTTCTGTTGGGTCCCACTTGATTCTTCTTCTTATTATTATTTAAACTAGACTGGCAAACGAGTGGGCAGGGCCGGGTTTCACCCAACCCGTATGGGTCCGGGTGGTATGGGCCGGGTCACAAATGACCCGGAATCTTATCGGTCACTGTTTTGTGAACCCAGACCCCACCGATACGAGCTGGGTGGACAGGCAGCTTACCCAGTTTTTATTTTATTTATTATTATTAATATTTTTCTGATTATGAAGCCGTTGCTTTTATATGTAGTTTTCTGCCCATCCATGTTCAACAACAGAAATTACATGTTACTAGATGTTGGGACTGCACTATTTGTCTGATTTTTTGGGCAATAGGCAATCCAAAGCAAGGTCCATCAAGTCACGGTTCGGACCAATCAACGGCCGGTCCCACTATCTGATTTATGAGTTTTAATGCCCAAATTGATTTCCTCAAATGATGGGACTCAAAACCAGAGAGAGTTGATGGAGGTGGAACCCAAATCAATTTCTTTCATTGGGTTTTTAGTGCCCATTTGGAAGATGCTCAAATGGGTTTTTACGGGCACCCGCGGGTTTACTTAGCTCGGCCCAATTTAGACGAATAGGCCCGGACCCGTAAATTACGGGCTGGCCAGGTGGTCCCCTGGGTCTGGGTCACTTCTTGCCATGTCTAATTTAAACATAATAGTGTGCCAATAATCTGTTGGGGCCCTGTTGGGGCCCTCGCCATCGGTTGTCACAATCTGAAACGAACGGGGCCTAAGGGTCATCTTAATTAAGAAGAATAAATCTCTTATTCTCTTTGCCCCAATAATCGGTTGGGGCCCTCACCATCGGTTGCCACAATCTGAGACGAACAGGGCCTAAATCCTTAATACAAAACTAATCAACTGACATAGAACAATGTGGCGAAAGAGCATCCGAAAGCCTTCCCAAATTGCTAGTTGTCCATATTAGTTTGTTTGTTTGCTTTGTTTGCTATCATCAAATTAATTTTATCCGCTTTGTGTTCCATGTTGTACTTTGAAGGGATAATTATTTAGATGAATGATAAAGTGAAAGGCGCCCATGCAAGAGCCCAATTGTAAGGGTGCTTCACTAGATCTGCATCACTCACCAGTAGGGGTGTAAACGAGCCGAGCTGAGCCGAGCTTGGCCAGGCTAGGCTCGGCTCGGCTCGTTAAGCTCAGAGGCTTGGCTCGGGCTCGGCTCGGGCTCGAACCAGGCTCGGCTCAGTAAGGCTCGGCCAGGCTCGCGAGCCGCTCGTGAGCTTTAACGAGCCGGTTATAAAGTTTCGCCCATGTCCGTAGCAAAAGCAAATAAGAAAAAACAAATAAAAGAAAAAAAAAAGTAATGATTTACACACAAAAAAGTAAAGAGATGATTTTATAAAGTTAAAAATGAAAAATTACCAATAAAATGTACTAAGTTATGACAATTAATAAAAAAAGTAACAAAATTTTTTCAAAGTTATGACAATTACGGTTTTCGGTTTGTCACAACCGTTCGTTTTTGCATATGATGTTGACATTACATACGTACCATCGTACATCATTACGTATTTCAGTATTTGTTTTTCCGGATGAACATGACACGAGCCTTAACGAGCCGAGCCGAGCCTAGCCTAACTCGGGCTCGGCTCGGCTCGTTAAGGATTCGAGCCGAGCTTTTTTCGAGCCGAGCTCGAGCGAGCTTCCGAGCCCGAGCCAAAATTGACACCCTTACTCACCAGCAACCGAAGCAACCATACCTCATAGAAAATTGCAAAACTCTTTTATATCATGAAAAATGACCAAAATACATAAGCTCTGAAAATAACCAAACTAACCCTGTCTAATAAAATTACCAAAGTAGACCAATCTAGTAAAAATGATTAAAATACCCCTAATCCCTATGAGGTAGGGTGCATGAAAGATGAAGGCATTTTGCTCATTTTTTTGAAAGATAGGGTTTTTTTTGTATTGTTGTATGAAATAAGAGTGTTTTGGTGATTTTTGATAAGGTATATGTATTTTAATCATTTTCTTTGAGAAAAGGATCTTTTGGTAATTTTTGATGACGTAGGGGTATTTTGGTTATTTTTCATGAGAAAAGGATATTTTGGCCATATGCTATGAGATAAGAGATAAGGGTAATTTGGTAATTTTAATAAGGTATGAGCATTTGTATAATTTCTTATCAAGGGATTTGCTAGCATCCATCGCAGAAGGCATTTCACGGATGATCTGTTGCATCTGACAGCAGCCATATAGGCTTACTTTTCAACAGATTTTGTCTTCATTTACTCTGTGGCTGCTGTCAGATGCAACAGACCATCTTTGAAATGCCTTGTGCGATGGACACTAACAAATCCCTTCTTATGAAATATGTGTATTATACAATTTTTTTCCTTTTTTAGCTTTTTTGAAATTTTCACGTTTTATTTCTTATTTTCTCTTTTTTTTTAATTTTTTCTCAAACTTAATACATAGGGATTTGTTGGTGTCCATCGCAGATGGTCTATTGCATGTCAGAGGATCCACCTCATGAATGAAGACAAAAGATGCTGTAAAGTGAGCCTGTGTGGCTGCTCTGACATGCAACAGACCATCTACGATGGACGCTAGCAAATCCCTAATACATATACACTTTCTATGACATAGGGTTATTTTAGTCAATTCTCCATGAGATAATTGTATTTTAATTATTTCCAAATGATAGTGGGATTTTGATTATTATTTTTATGAAATATGGGTATTTTGGTCATTTTCTATGAGATAGGGTATTTTCTTTATGAGATATGTCAAGACAGTGGATCTTTCAAGGTAGACCCAGATCAGATTTTCCTTATGTTTTTTTATCAACTTCTCACCATCTTTCAATGTCAAGTACCATCATTATAAATTATAATCTCTCTCAAGCTTTCTGCGAGGATTTATATGTTCTCTCGTTGCAAATGCTACAACCTCTGTTACCTGCAGAAAGTCTACCAAATCAGAGTCTTCTGTGTAGTTATTAGGTCCTTTAGCTTCCCATGATTGAGTTAATGAAGCTCTTTGACCAATACAAGTTAGATAGTGTTGGAAAATTTGTTGAGGGTACTGTTGATGATAGAAAACAGAAACTTGTTGCTTCAAGGCGTGATATCACTTTCCTTAAGACAAGATTCGCCCCCACTAGTAGTGTGCAAAGGGGATCCGCGAATTGCCTCCAAGATACAATGAAGCCTAGTAGGGAAGCCCTACTAATGTTTGATGACGAGTTAATTAGGCTTGAAATTTCGGAAGGGCATTTCGGGTTTGATTCCGCTAGTGCTACGCGTCATCAAACATTAGTAGGGCTTCCCTACTAGGCTTCATTGTATCTTGGAGGCAATTCGCGGATCCCCTTTGCACACTACTAGTGGGGGCGAATCTTGTCTTAAGGAAAGTGATATCACGCCTTGAAGCAACAAGTTTCTGTTTTCTATCATCAACAGTACCCTCAACAAATTTTCCAACAATCTTAAGACAAGAGTTAGAAAAGGTAGTGCTTTATAAGCCCTTCTCTTTCTTTTCTCTCATCCGATGTGGAACTATCTTTTTCAACTACACTTCTACATCCTTTTGTAAAAGCAAATATTTCCAAGAAAACATTTTCTTTTTCCCAAACGCTTTTGATAAAACATTTTCCAAAACACTAAAATATGTAATATACATGATTTTGAAAATGCAAAATCACTAACAATCCCCCACCATTTTCAAAATCAAAGAAAATTTTCTCATCAGGCTTGGAAATCTTATGCATAGATGAAGGTATCTCTCGATTTGAACCTTCACTTAGTGAGGACATATCAAAGTTAACCAGAATTGCATAGTAGACGTATCTTTGAACTAGCTATTCTATATGATTAACCGGATACGTCTCACACACAAGATTTCACCTCTTTGGGCAATTTCTAAAACCGACACATGAACTGGCCTTGTGTCTATATCTTGGTTTCATGAGCGCTCTAGAGACTAGCCAGGTCTCATAGGAAGCGGCACCACTCCCACACTCACATAGGTAGGCTTATCAAGAGTGCCCCTGTAACTAAAACACTCCAACACTATGTTATAAGCCTATTAAGAGTTTAAATACTCAGCCTTCTCATTTTAAACATTACAGGTACCAGGCACTTTACCTTGGGATGGCAAATAATACAGATTATAGTGCTTGCAATCACTCCATATGATGTACTTGGACTCATTGAACTCAAGACTTGATGTTTATTCAAGTGTTGAGTTGATGTTCCATCATTGGTGACTATTGGTTAATGGCTTTAACCCCATCCCTAATGATGTTTTACACACCAGATCTCTTGCAAGAGCTTTAGTGAATGGATCGGCCAAGTTTTGGCTCGATCTCACAAAATCAATAGTTACTACTCCATTAGTAAGTAACTCTCTTATAACACTATGTCTAAGTCCTATATGTCTGAACTTACCATTATAAACATGATTATATGCCCTTGATAATGTGGCCTGACTATCACAATGGACATAAATCGATGGCATTGGTTTAGACCATAACGGAATTTCCAATAACAAATTACGAAGCCATTCCGCCTCTTTACAGCATGCTGCCAGAGCTATAAACTCTGCTTCCATAGTTGAAGTTGTTATGCATGTCTGTTTCTTAGAGGCCCAGGAGACTGCTCCCCCACCAAGGGTGAAAATCCACCCACTGGTTGATAAATGGTCTATACGCTCAGTTATCCAACTAACATCAGAGTATCCTTCTATTACAGTTGGATACCCACTATAACATAAACCATAGTCTATAGTTTTCTTTAAATATTTTAAAACTCTATAGACTGCATTCCAATGAGAAAAACTAGGATTACTGGTAAACCTACTAAGTTTACCTACAGCATATGCTATGTCTGGCCTAGTACAAGTCATAGCATACATAAGACTACCAATTACACTAGCATACCCTAGTTGAGAGATAGTCCTGCCAGTATTAAGATACAACTTTATATTTGGGTCAAAAGGTGTTGAAATGGGTGAACATTCAAAATGGTTAAACTTTTTAAGAACTTTCTCAATATAATGTGATTGTGTTAGAATAAGACCATTGTCCTGTCTTATGATTCTAATACCCAAAATCACATCAGCTTCACCCATATCTTTCATATCAAAGTTTTGAGAAAGATATGATTTAGTACTTTGAATGCTTGCAATATCAGTACCAAAAATTAACATGTCATCAACATATAAACAAATAACAACACCTTTGCCGCCCTTAAATTTACTGTATATACATTTATCTGATTCATGTATCTTATAACCATTTGACACTAAGACTTTATCAAATCTTTCATGCCATTGTTTAGGGGCTTGCTTAAGCCCATACAAAGATTTGATAAGCTTACATACTTTATGCTCTTGGCCTGGGAGAATAAATCCCTCAGGTTGTTCCATATACACTTCTTCATCAAGTTCACCATTTAAGAATGCGGCTTTAACATCCATCTGGTGAATGTGAAGTTTGTATATGGAAGCAAGGGCAATCAACACTCTAATGGTAGAAATCCTAGCAAGGCTGTCGGTTTTGCTCTTCAATGGGGTCTTCTCCCTGAATGCTTTGAGTGTAACAAGCATGGAGGTCATTGGAGTATAGATGAGAGGAGACAGAATTTCAATTGCCATATTATGAACAGAAAATCCATTTTCACATCCTTGCCTATTTGTCTGAAAATTATTCTTTTCATATCTTCACCATCACTTGACTTGTTACCAGCAGAATTGGAAAAGAAGCAGAGAGGATTTCACAGATATAGATGGTGTTTCTATTAGGGGTAAAATCGGTATATCCGGTACCGACCCTCAAAGCCATTCTCCACTACTCGACCAGGACAAATCAACCGCCACAAGCTACACTCGTTAACGAATCATGCCCTCAACATTTCTCCTTTGTACGGCATCGAACCTCAAAATGAGCCAAACACAATGGCGGGAATCTCGCCATTATGCGACCAATCCGGGCTACCGTTACGTTCAAGGCGCAACATTCAAATTCAAAACATCCCGCCTAGGCCACCGTCCAAGATCTCCGCCCAGAATCACCGGAAATCATATCTCTGCGATCTTATCCTCCATCCATCACGCCCCACGTGGGCTCAATCAAAGGCTTGATTGATATCTTCAAGATCGTAGACCTCCACACAAGCAAGGGCGATTGGAAATCAATTCTCCTTCTCCTTCTTTGGTCTGGTAACTTGTCTTGGCCCTCCCCCTATCCATCGTCCATTGTCTGTGATTGCCTATCTCTGACTTGAGTGTCGAAGTGGCCGTCCGGAGCCACAACTCCGGGCCCACTGACGCTTTTTCTATGAGCGCAGGACTACAGGTTCTGCCAAGCTAGTACGTGCAGTAAGATTTTGGGCGTCATCAGTTTCTAAGAGCATTTGTTTATGTATAATCATTATAACATAAAAGGGTTGGACTGGAAGTTTTGACAGGATTTTTGCATGGCTCAATTAATTTTATTGAGTTTTTAATGGGATATGTTCTTTTGTTTTAGGAGGTCCACATTTCTTTCATGATTGGATTTTCCACTAATCTTCTTCATAATATTATTTTGCAGTTACACTGAGGCTAAAGAAGGCCAGCAACAAGACCATTATAAGTATTTTACTGCCCATATAAAATAATTGTTACTTCTGATCAGTTGCTTCATTTTTCACTAATTGAAATATCATGATTCTGTTCTTTATTATATCTATGAAAATGTGCTTCACACCTGAAGCTTCTTTCAAAAAAGGGCTGACAAATACATCCATTAAACATTGGTTCTAAGAATCATCCCTCCTCTTTCAGGTCAGGAATTGTGGCCCTCGTAGTATGCATTATCGCCTTCATTCTTTTTAGGTGTCGTTGGAAACGGCTCCATTTCAATTCATCAGCCATCCTTTCTCGTAGCAAATCATTAGACCCCTCTTCCAAACAAGACCTCGAGAAGTGTGTTAGGACTCTTTTGAAATAAGGGTTATCTAGATTAGGGGTCTTCTATGAGATTTACGTGCCAAGCGCTTCCATTATTGATTGAGATTAAAAATACAAGATACCCAAATGGGTCTGCAAGCAAGACCTTAAATAACACAACAATTATTTTTCTTTAAATTTACATTGTTCAATTTGTCATTTATCTAAGAGTTTGATTTTTATACAGGCAAGCTCCATGATGGGTGCTCTGTTGCAGTCAAGCGCCTATACGAGAACAACTACAAGCGTGTCGAACAATTCATGAACGAAGTTGAGATCCTCTCCAGCCTACGCCACCAAAACCTTGTCTCTCTATATGGGTGCACCTCCCTCCATAGTCATGCGCTTCTCCTTGTCGATGAATATGTCCCCAACGGCACCGTGGCAGATCATCTCCATGCCGTCCACGCACAAACTGGGCCTCTCACGTGGCCTACCCGAATGAGCATTGCCATAGAAACTACTGGTGCACATGCATACTTCCACGCCATCGAACCTCCAATTATACACCGTGATGTTAAAGCCAACAACATTCTTCTAGACAACAATTCCCATGTCAAAGTTGCAGATTTTGGCCTATCTTGTCTGTTCCCCCTGGATGTCACACATGTATCTACTGCACCACAATGAACACCTGGCTATATGGATCCTGACTATCACAAGTGCTACCAACTTACGGACAAGAGCAATATTTATAGCTTTGGAATCGTCCTTGTCGAGTGTATATCGTCCAAGCCGGGCGTGGATATCTCTAGGCATCGGGACGAGATCAATTTGGCTTACATGGCAATCAACAAGATCCAAAATCATGCCTTGCATGAGTTGGTGGACCTGGGTCTCGGGTTCGAATCGGATTATGGGGTAAGTAGGATGATTACTTTGGTGGCAGAGTTGGCTTTTAGGTGTTTGCAAGAGGACAGGGAGGTGAGGCCTTCCATGGAGGAGGTTTTGGAGGTGCTGAGTGGGATTGTGAGTGATGAGTACCCGACGAAGAAGGTAGAGGAGGTCGATGTTACATCCGATGCTGTCAGACTGATTATGAAAACTCTGTCGTCGCCGGATACTGTGATGGATGAATGGGTCAGCAGGTCTACAACACCTAACACTCATGGGTAGTGATCACTGTTATTCCTCTCCCTCTGTTTCTCTCTCAAGAATTCTTTCTAAATGAGTTGTTGCTTGTAATGAGTATATTAAGCCATAAGATGCTCCAAGAGAATGCTTATGGTATGTTCTATCTTTTACTGTTTTTGGAGGTTTCAGGGGATCATGAGAGATTAAAAAACCAATAGCTTTGAAATTGAGGGTAATGTAAATACTAATGGAGTTTCTCTAGCGAATACTGGTGTGCAAATTTGTGGGGGGTGATTGTTTTTATTATATTGGTTTTAATTTTAATTAATATGGTTTCTATGATTTACTTGTGCAGAGAGAAATGAAAATTGAAGTAGAAAACCTCCCTTTTGCCACCCAAGTTTGCAAGTGTTCATTTTGGTTTAAGAGTTCTTCAAAACTCAGCTTTGCCACATTGATTTCCTTTGTGTTCTCAAAAGGGAAATGATATCTATACTCTCTTCTTTCAATAATGGTTCTAATGCGGGTGCTTAAGTGAGAAGAAGAAGAGAAATTAGAATACAAGATCATATCCAAGAGAAGAACATTGAAGAAGATCGGCTAATGAGGCAGCGGATATCTTAGCAAAGGAAAGGGTACATAGGGAAAGCATGTTGATTGTTGTTTCTTAAAACATATAATGTGGCAGATTCTGTAATTGCTTTACTTTCCACTTATGTACTTGGTGTGGGACCTCTTGTCCCAACCCTGATTATTAATGAAATTGTCATTTTTCACCCAAAAAAAAAGAAGAAAATTTCCCCAAAAAGATAACTTGAAAATATAATCCAAGGCAAACTGGAACAAATAGTGCTACCTCTCCCTGAGTTCAGACCTTCCGTGGCTCATCTATGGAGAACCATCTCTTATGATCATTGACACTGTAGAAATTTCTTGAGATGATCTTGCAGGAGACAATAGACTTGGGTTAGGTGGCATTTGTATGTTCTCAAGGCTTCCTTCTAGCATCTCCACCACGATGTTCATCGAAGGCCGATTCTTCGGATTAGTCTGTATACACCACAAACCAACTAAGATCATCTTCCTTGCAATTTTCTCTTCTTCCGCTGTAACTCCATCCAGTCCTAGATCTCCGTTTAAATCCATGCGCTTGTATATCCAATGAGGAAAATATATTTCACTAGTATTCTCCACTCCGGTGTCAATGTTCTTTCTCCCTCCTACCATTTCTAGAACCATCATTCCATAGCTATAAACATCAGACTTGGGGGATACTCCTCCAATGTTTCTGCAGCCTATCTCAGGAGCAGTATATCCAAAAGTTCCTCGCGCACCCAACAGTGATACGGTGCTCTCTTTCGTTGGGCATAACTTAGCTAGTCCAAAATCTGAGATTTTAGGACAGAAGTCTTGGTCTAGAAGAATGTTATGAGGTTTTATGTCCAAATGCAAAATGCGCGTGTTACAGCCACGGTGTAAGTACTCAAGTCCTCGAGCAATTCCAACTGTAATTTGGTATAACTTTTCCCATCCCAAAGGATCTTCTTTTCTTGGTTTCTCAGAGTAGATGAACTTCTCGAGAGATCCATTTGGCATGAACTCATAGATAAGTGCTCTCTTCAAACCCTTGGCGCAGAAGCCTAAAAGACTTACAACATTAATGTGAGAAGTCCTACTGATACTTGAAACCTCGTTGATGAATTCTTCTCCATTACCCTTGGACTCACTCAAGACCTTCACAGCCACCAGACGGCCATCACGAAGCTTGCCTTTGAAAACACTACCATATCCGCCTTGGCCTACTTTATCTCTGAAGGAACTAGTAATCTTCTTGATATATGAATAAGAATATCTTTGTGGACCGAGCAATCCATAGCCTCGTATATAGGCTTCCACATCTTGAGTGTTATTTTTTCTCTTCTTACAAAAGAGGATTAGGTTGTATGCTGGGTATTTCATGCAAAAGAGGCAGATTACGAGGCATGCGAGAAGGATGCTCCCAACTCCAGTGATTACACCTGAAACAAGAGGAAAGGGCGTCAGAAATTGTGTTCAACCTGAATATACTGCAACGTACATGGTGCTAACTGCTCTCCCACATTATCCACAAATGCCATTGTCCGCTAATTTTAAGAACCTTTTTTTAAGGGTAAGTTTGGGTGTCTAACCCAGTTGCTTTTGGGCTCAATCTGTGTAGAAGAATTCAAAATTTGCATAGTTTATACAAAAATTGGACCCAAAATGCAACTAGGTTACACACCCAAAGAGACCCATGGAATTTTCCAGATTGCTATTTAACACACGAATTGCTCAGAAAAACAATTGGGTTCCATTTCAAAATTCCATATAAATGACCAGCATGTTGTAATATGGGCGACATCAAAGCACACCTTAATTTTAGTTCTGAAGTGAAGCACTAAATTTGGAATTTCATGGGCTGCAGGCAGAATGCATTGAATAAGATCTTGTAACCAATTTAAATTACCCACATGCCACACAAAATGATCTACATTTGTTTATCAAGGAAACACCGCACAAAAATTGTATCCGCCTGGATCCTGACAATCCAATATCAAATGAATTTTTTCCATTTGATTGGATTGCCTAACTGGATACCTTTTGGTCACTAGATGGGTGGGGAATCTCACTGGACTAGTGCAACTTTTACTCTTTGGCTCATTCTTGCAGGATGGCCTATTTGGATCATCGTTCTCGAGTGCCACATTAATGATTTTGATGGGCATAGTATGTGAGGTCTACTACTGTGTTATTGCTTGGAGGATAGTGCCACTTTCATTTAACTCTCCCACATTCTTTGTGTTTTCAATTCTCTGTTTTATCTCTGGGCAAATTTGAAATGCTAGAGCGGAAGCCAAGTTCCAGTGGCATCAATATATCTCGATACAAAATCATTAACAAAACTAAAAAATGGTAGATGACTCTACCCAATACCCAACTATAATAATGAATTCTGGTTCAAGGACTTCAAATTCTGCAAATTTGTAGGAAAGAAAATGTCTTTGACACTATTTTGAAAAACTCCTAGGATCATCCTAGTCTAATCACTAGCCCCCGATCAAATTGGATCTCATTGAATGTCGATGGTGGGTGCCGAGGTATAACTCCCTCCTATTCTGCAACTTTTCTGTTTGTGTTCTGTTCTGAACTTGACTTTGTGTCCAATACGATTGAAAACTTTCAAGCTATCTTCAAAAGTATCCAACTTGCCATAGATAAATTCCTGCTTCATCCGCTTTGGATTGAAGCGGCTCCTGCTTCCCATTCAAGGTCCTTTCCAAGAAATACAAATCCTCAAAAACTGTGAATTGAAACTTCTCCCTTCTCATATTCACAAACTTGAAAATATATCACACCTTCAAAGAAGGTGATCGGACCGCGGAGTGACTTTCACACAAGCGAGTTTCATCCTTACTTATCTACTCTGCAGAGATCGAAAAAGTTGTCGAAGATGATGCCTCTCGATTAAGCTTATTCCAATTTGGATATTCTTGAGTTTTTGTATCCTTTATTTTGGATGAGTCTCGTTTCTCTTTTGGCAGCTTTGGTTCGTGTTTTCACTTGTTGCCATATCATTTTCTCCTTTTCTAACATAATTCTTGCTTATTTAGGAAAAAAAAGGAATTCTTAGAAATTGTGCATTTTTGTAGACGAACCCAACTAGTGTCATGATTGGACATAGTCAATTTGAGCGGGGTAGATTCTTTCACCTTCTTCATGAAAATTTTCTAAAGGATTCATTAGCCAACCCCAACTAGTTTGGGACAAAGGTGCAGTTGAGTTGTGCATCTCCTTGTATGGCTTAATTGTTCTTCCTGTCTGTAGTTAGCTTGTATTGGATTGATTACTTGTCGTAATTTGACTCAGCATAACATTGGACCTTACACGAGCGGAAGGCAAGAGTTCTTCAAGCATGTTATAAATTCATCATATGGTTAAATAAGTGGGAGTAATGCAGTTCTGGATATGTCCAAATCCATGATGGAGGTTCTTGGATAAAAACTTCAAATATCATACAAGTGTCCCACTGATATATTTATGCCTTGAATTCTATCCCATATATAATCCTATGACCCCCTATGATTACATTATGAGCTTGAAAGGTTCTTGTTTGTGGTCTACCTGGGTCGGTTTATAATACAAGTTTCTAAGCTAGTGACTATTCCAGTACCAAACCACTTCTTACATCCAGCAACTCTATCGTGGACTAATGACAAGAGAGATGAAATGTTTCATGTTCAATATGCTAGTGCAATGGGATGCATTATGCATGCTATTGCAGACATTTTACATGCAATCAACCTGGTTAGTCATTACATGATGAACAGAGAGAGAGAGAGAGAGAACCATGGAAGAGATGGGCTTCATGGAAAACATTGAATTCCATACGCTAGAACCTTCAAAGGCTAGGGTTGCATTCTAGAGAAGGTTATTGTGGTGGTAACGATTCTTGATGAGGAGTGCCCAAAGATTATAAGGAGTCATTTCCCTCGAACCCAATTTCATAAAAACACTCTCATCACTTTTTAACACTGTGGATTCAAGACCACCTGCACAAAGAGTCATACAAACTAAGTTCCAAGGCACTTGGGAAGAACACCCACCCGTAAGTGTTCGCAAACAAGAAGATTTAGAAATAACTCAATCTAATTTATGATTGGTTTAACAATCATGAAGACATGGACTCGATGAAAAGAAATAGAAGATTGGACATTCTTGATCAAAATGAGTTTTCATCTATAAGAGAGTAAATTTCTACATCAACAAAGTCAGAGATGCCTTTTTTCTTTGGTTGACCACTACAAAGGGGACCTCCAAGATACTTGAGAGGGAATATGCCTCGATAAATATGTATTTCTTTTTTCTTTTTTTTTAGTTGATACCTTTTCTTCTAGTTGTAGGAACTTTTCAGAAGATAATTTCGCTTTTACATATGTTGATTAGTTGATTGGCTGCTTGCTGAAAGGGAAAAGAAAATATAGAGCCTTTGACTTTTCTACAAAGAAAGGAGAATATCATCCATAAAGAGCAAATGACTTGGTAAAAAAGAGGGCTTAATTTTCTTGGAGACTACAAGGTGATTTGAGCTTCTACTAAGGGCTCCCATAGAAAAGATGAAGAGGGATTGGGATAGCGGTTGTCCTTGACAAATACCATTAGAGGTGTTGGGATAAGGATTGGTTTACCCGTAGCCCAAAGAAACGCCCACATAGGTGGTGGGCCCCCCAACAAGCTAAATGGATAAATGCAATTAGTTAGCATGAGATATTAGAACTCTCGTTTTGGCTTATCTTGATAAGCAATTAGAGTTGGACTTGGGTGGGGTTCCTAGACTCCTATCTTGATAGGGAGCCTTATAATCCCGAACTACTATTATTATATAAGTAGTCGATATCTCTAGAAAAGATCATATCATGAGACGTCTACCAAGTTTCGTTCTCTCTCTCCATACTCTCTCTAGAGCCATCATCCATAGGCTCTAGGATTTGTGATCGTGAAGAACAAAGGAGCGACTCTAGTAGCCTCTCCTACGACAAACAACGAGATCATTACCGGATTGATTGCGATATCAACGGGCTGACTCGCTAACCCTCTGTGTACAAGATGGTCAGTGATTGCTTATTTTTATAACAAGAGGCATTAAAAAAAGGTGTCAAAGCCACAATCTCCAAGTTCTTTAGAGTCATCAAATCACTGGTGGTCTCTCCATGATCCTTTTAGGTGAAAACATGGGTGCATAAGAAGATGCTCTCACACTTCTCAAGGAAATGTTTGGAAGAGGGGCTTGAAGATTTTATATGGGAGAGGATGGTTGATGAAGTGGAATGGAGGTGTTTCCATCGATAACAAAAAGAAGAAGAATGGAGGCGCTAATGCATACTAGGAGGATCCAAATTCTTGTGGTTACTCCTGAAAGAGTGATATTACTAGGAACCAGTGTTTAATCTAATCCAATATACGGTGGTGCATAATGTGTGTCCGTAGAAGCAAACGAGACCGTTGCAACTTGTGGGTCTCTTCTATCCCCAACTATACTTGGCACATGTATATTGATTGGAACTGATCGAGATGAGGTTCCTTTCATAGACTAGCCAGAGGCAAAATTTGCAGCCAGACTAGGTTAGAAACATCCATTTGGCACACAATTCTGCATGGGGTCCATTGAAATGAGACACATCTATTGACTAGTTCGCATATGGTAGAGATTTAAGAGATTCTGCGGAACACCAATCAGACTTTAAAAAATTAACAGATGTATTTGTCACCCCTTATTTTGATAGAAGATTCAGCTGTGAAGAACATTTTTAGAAGATTCTGCGGAACACCAATCAGACTTTAAAAAATTAACAGATGCATTTGTCACCCCTTATTTTGAAAGAAGATTCAGCTGTGAAGAACATTTTTAGAGTAAAAAGTTAAAGATCAGAATCCCGACTTTCAATTAGTAAGAAAATAAAGCAACTAGTCAAAAGTAACATGTCCTTCACCCTTTTCATTAGGGAGCCATAAGGTTGAGAGAATGGTTAGCGGGCTGTGGTAGGGAAATTACAATATGAGCAGTAGAATACCTGTAATGATCTTGATATCAGCCTTCCCTTGTCTCACTGCACAATCATTACGTGAAGAAGATCAGTACAAAACCAAATCATGAAAGACATCTGCACCTCTTATGAAGTTATAACATTAGCTTGTTTAAATAAATAAAAAAAGATCAGAGGAAACAATAAATATAAGCAATTAAACCATGAGGAAACAATAAATATAAGCAATTGAACCATGCCAAAATCTTGTCAAAACGTCCGGTCTGACCTTTTTATGTTATAATGAGTATATATAAGTATGTTCTCTTAGAAAAAGCCTTTATAACTGTAAAATCACTCTCCTTGTGATTTGATTCTGCAGGTAACTGGTGTAGTGATGGTGCAGAGATGAGAAGCATAATTTCAGTAGAATAGAGAAGAATGTGAAAATTGGTTTATTGCTCATAGTATGGCATCTGAAATTCTGTCTCCTCTCATCTATATTTCAACGACCTCCCTGCTTCTAACACCCAAAAACATTCAAAGAGAAGACCCATTGAAGAAAAAACTAACAGCCAACAGAGAAAAGAGCACATCATCAGACCGATGATCAAACAGTGGTCGTAACTCAAGAACGGGAAGCTGGACCTAACAGCTACACAGAAGACTGATGTGGTAGACTTAATGGAGGTAACAGATATTGTAGCTTTTGCAATGAGAGAATATACAACTCCTCCAAAGAAAGCTTGAGAGAGAGAGAGAGAGAGAGAGTATAATGATAGTGCTCGCAATTGAAGATGGAGAGAATGTTGATATATTTTTTGGCCCCATGAAGGTAAAGATGAGGAAATTCTGACCAGGGTATAGCTTGAAAGATTCAATGTCGTGTCATGTTACATATCTCGTATAGGGTTCTGTAAGGTAAGCCTGTTTTTTTAGAAGATCTATAATTTCCTAGCATTTGATATGAATAAAATTGAGTCTAATATCTATTGAGGAGATAACTCTAGAGAGGGACCATCAGTTCGAGCAAAGAAGAGTGTTTGTCATGTTACCTATCTATATTGGGTTTTGTAAGGAAAGATTGTTTTTTAGAAGATCTATAATTTCCTAGCATTTGATATGAAAAAGAGTCTAATATCTATTGAGTAGATAACTCTAGACAAAATATAGTGGGATTGTCAGTTTGAGCAAAGAAGAGTGATTGAACGCTGATGTAGGACACTTTCTATTTTTTTGTAGATTTCTTTTTAAGTTAGAATATCTAATTTTAGATAATTTAGGATCTTTGATGGATTAGGATTAATATATGATTAGGAAACAAAAACTCTATAAATATAGAGTTGTATATATAAAAATCAGGAGGAATGATAGATACAAGGGAGCCCTTGCATAAAGAGCCAAAAAGGGCTTTTGATTGGATCCACCTCATCAAATGTAACTGATTTTACTTTTTCAACTAATTTTACAATGTAACTGAAAATGACGTGGATCCAATGAAGAGCCCTTTTCTAGCTCTGTATGCAAGGGCTCCCTTGTATCTATCATTGCTCAAAAATCAGATCTTGAATGGAATAAAATTTCAATTTTCTCATTATTCCTTGAGGATTCTGTTACGGTCCTGAGTGGGGGCCCACCTAGGTATGGGACTGGGTGGGACCCAGCCTGGTATGGGATAGGTTTAAAGGTCCTTGCCTAACGTGTTCCATTAGCTCTAGAGCTTTTGGCGTATTGGTAAGGTACCTAACATTTGGTATCAGAGCAGCCACCACTTCTCGTGTTCGAGTCACAGAAGGGGCGACCTGTGGAAACGGCTACCTGTAAAAAAGGCAAGAGTGAAAGTCGTCACAGAAGGGGCGACCTGTGGAAACGGCTACCTATAAAAAAGGCAAGAGTGAAAGTCGTCACAGAGTGGACCGCCGAGGACAGCGGATTAGGAAGTGTGATGGAATGTTACGGTCCTGAATGGGGGCCCACCTAGGTATGGGACTGGTGGGACCCAGCCTGGTATGGGACTGGTTTAAAGGGCCTTGCCTAAGATGTTCCATCAGCTTTGGCGCTTTTGGCGTATTGGTAAGGTACCTAACATTTGAAATGATGCGTGCAAGAACGTGGATTCTCCAATAAAAGCTGCAAAATCTCCCCACAAATAAATCTCCTACTTTTTATGCTTTTCTAATTATTTTATTTAGTTGTGGTTGATGTTAGTTTCCTTATTTCTCTCATTTCTACTTATCTTTTAGTTATTCTAATCTCCACGTATCTATAAAACATAGGTGACGTTGGTGTATTTAAAGATTGAGTTTATCATTAATAAATGGAAGGGAAATTTATAGCAAAAACAGAAACTATGTTTCTAGGAGAGTAATGGCTCCTCTCGAATTGAGCCTTTAGGAGGTACGGTTGCCTTGAATCAACCATCCCCTTCTCTATTCTATCTTTTATTTTTCTTTATTTGTGTTACTATCAATTAGGCACGTAACAATTGGTATCAGAGCGGCCGATTTTGCACCATGGCTGCGTCTTTGGGGTTTTGGGATTTCATGCATGGAGATCTGCAGGAGATTAAAGCACTGGTTTTGAAAATGATAGAAGGACAACAACGATTTATGGATAGCTTGAACAAAATCGGCATGATAATCGAGGAAATGCGCAACTATGAAGAAAAGCAGAATCTTGAAAATGTCAGTGTTCGAGTAGAGAAAAATGTGAAAAATGACGCCAGATAAGACAATTTAGTTGAACACCATTGCAAGCCTCATTTTGATTTTATCGACCTATTTGATCATTCCATCCCTTAGAAGAGCTGCTATGAAAAATCGTCTTTTCTTCCACCATTGATCGCAACTTATTTCGAATGTGAGATTCAAAAGATCATGCTCATTATTTATGAAGAATATGAAGGCATGGCGGCAATTATGTCATTCAACAAATTTGTAACCAGTAAGATTTGGGATCCCTGTGGAATAAAGTATCCACTCTAATAATCCAACCTTGAGGGCAAGGTTGTTTCTAAGGGAAGGAATGATACGTGCAAGAACGTGGATCTCCAATGAAAGCTGCAAAATCTCCCCACAAATAAATCTCCTACTTTTTAGGCTTTTCTAATTATTTTATTTAGTTGTGATTGATGTTAGTTTCCTTATTTCTCTCATTTCTACTTATCTTTTAGTTATTTTAATCTCCACGTATCTGTAAAACATGCGTGAAGTTGGTGTATTTAAAGATTGAGTTTATCATTAATAAAGGGAAGAGAAATTTACAGCAAAACAGAAACTGTGTTTCTAGGAGAGTAATGGCTCCTCTCGAATATAGCCTTTAATAGGTTCGGTTGCCTCAAATCAACCATCCTTTTCTCTATTGTATCTTTTATTTTTCTTTATTTGTGTTATGGCCAATTAGGCATGTAACATATTCAAGGTTTCTTGTGGAATCCACAAGGGCTTCTTTTCTTCAAAGAAGACGGTGTTCTTCTTCTATCGGGTTGAAGACGGTGATCTTCGCTTTTTCCACACAGCTTTAGCCGCGTCAGTTGGTACCATAGTGAGGTTTCTCCTCGGGTCAATCCTGCTAGATTCAACCATCTTCCAGAAAGTTTAGTTTCCTGAACTCATCATCACCTTTTTCTACAATCGGCCATCCCCGCAGTTGCTAGTTGCATCCTTCTTCTATGGTAAGAGTTATTACCCGAGAAGATCAGCTACGAGGCGGAGAGGTATTTCCCTTGCCAACCTAGTTTTTCTTCCCAGCCAAGTCCTTCCCTGATCATATTCCCTCTTTTAGCCAAAGAAATCTTCCCTGACAGTTAGCCTCAAAACCAGTTTTCTGGGTTTCATTGTGGCAGCCTTCCAAGCCAGAGTACACCACCCCAAAGCTTCTTTTAAAATTATCCAACCTACCCCACCTTCCCTGCGAGCAGCCATCAACCTAACCTATGGAGACCCTATTTTGTTTGCTTGTTTAGAAGCAAGACAAGCACTGATATGGTCCTGGGAAGAAAAAAACCAAAAGAACAAGAAAAACCCACTTCCGGGTGGAAACCTCTGTTTATTATCTTCCAGAAAAATTACACATACCCTTTTACAACAACTTCTCCCTATTTGTATATTTCCTCCCCTGTTTTGACTCTAACTGAATCTTGCTGACTAGACTAACAAAATTAACAACTATGCTGACTAGACTAACAGAATTAACAACTACAGAACCTTGCCACTAATTACTTGTTGATTGTCCTAACTCACTAACAACACAAAACAGAATTTCAGGTCTTTCCAACATACACGTATCATTCTGCCACCCTTAAAACAGACCTTGTACTCAAGGTCGGAAATTTGGAAACTGTTTTGCAATGTAAGACCAGTCCTCCCATGTTGCGTCTTCTCGGAATGAATTTGACCATTGTATTAAAACTTGGGCAATTGCTCGGTTGTTGTGATTGATCATTCGGCGATCAAGAACTGCAATTGGTTTCAATTGGAATTGTCCTTCATCATTAACCGGTGGTAAACTCTGTTGTACAGAACGGTGTTGCCCAAATTTTTTCTTAAGAAGTGACACATGAAAAACCGGGTGAATACGAGAGGCAGGAGGTAATTCCAACCGATGTGTTGTCTGTCCGATTCGTTGGAGTACACGAAATGGACCAAAATAGCAGGGGCCAATTTTAAATTGCGCCGCAAGGCCAACGAGGTTTGTTTATAAGGTTGTAGTCACACATAAACCCAATCATCAGCTTGAAACTCCCTTTCAGTTCGATGTTGATCTGCCATTTGTTTCATACGATTTTGGGCTTGTTGTAGATGCTCACGAAGTAAGCGAATCATCGACTCTCATTCCCTTAAACTCCGGTCTAGCACGGTTACATCAGCATCATTTTCAAGATAATGAGTACGTAAAGGAGGTGGCTGCCCATACAATGCTTCATATGGAGTGAGCTTGGTAGAAGAGTGGTAGGTGGTATTATACCACCATTCAGCCAATGGAAGCCACTTGACCCAATGTTTAGGTCTATCACCCGCCATGCATTGAAGATAGTTTTCAAGACATCTATTGACAACCTCCGTTTGGCCATCCGTTTGGGGGTGATATGAAGAGCTTAGCTGCAATTTCGTCCTTTGAAGCTTGAATAACTCAGTCCAAAAGCGGCTGGTAAAAACAACGTCATGATCACTAACAATGCTAGCTGGCATTCCATGAAGCTTGTAGATATGATCTAAAAAAATCCGGGCAACGTCCAGGGCTGTGTAGGGATGTGCAAGAGGTATGAAGTGAGCATACTTAGTAAGGCGATCAACCACCACGAAAATAACATCCTTGCCCTGCGATTTGGGTACACCTTCCACAAAATCCATGGAAATATCAGTCCATACTGTACTAGAAATCGGTAGAGGTTGTAAAAGACCCAGTGTAGCAAAATTTTCTGTCTTGTTTTTTTGGCAAACCTCGCATTCAACTATAAATTTTTGTACATACTTCTTCATTCCATTCCAAAAGAATGTGCTTCGTAGGCGTTTGAGTGTAGTACCGATTCCGGAATGGCCCCCTAATGCACTGGAGTGCATTTCCTGTAGAATTTGTTGCCTCAATTGCCAATATGTCCCAACAACCAAACGTCCTCGCCATCGAAGTTGATTGTGCTGCCATGTGAATTTGGAAGGTTGATGGGGATCTTCTTGCAATCTCTTGATCAGTTTTTGTAGATCAACATCAGTCGTCCACGCATTTTGGATTTCAATCATCCACTCCGGTATGACAATTGAAATGGCTTGCAATTCGCCATGATTTCCGTCAGCTCGAGACAATGCATCGGCAGCTTTATTCTCCTTCCCGGATAAGTAAACAGTTCATAGTCATAACCGATTAATTTTGACAGCCATTTCTGTTGAGCCGAAGTACTGATTCGCTGCTCGAACAAGTATTTTAAGCTGAGATGGTCAGTTTTGATTTGGAATCGTCTGCCCAACAAATAGGGTCGCCACTTGACCACCGCAAACACCACAGCTAACATTTCTTTTTCATAAACAGACAAGCCCAAATGTTTAGATGCTAGAGCCTTGCTAATGAAGGCTATTGGTCTTCCTTCCTGCATGAGAACAACTCCACTCCCTGTTCCAGCGCGTCACATTCCACCACAAAACTCTTTGAAAAATCTGGCTTCGCCAAAACTGGTGTAGATGACATGGCTGTTTTAAGCAATTCAAATACCCTTTCGGATTCTGGTGTCCATTTAAAGGCATTCTTCTTGAGCATGTTCGTTAAGGGCTGACTTATCTTACTATAGTTTTGAATGAATCGTCGATAGTACCCAGTAAGTCCCAAGAAACCCCATAAAGCTTTCAGAGTTTTGGGTAACGGCCAATGAACCATGCTCTCCACTTTTGAGGGATCAGCGGCAACCCCTTTCCCTGAGATGATGTGGCCCAAATATTCAAGCTCTTGCTTTGCAAAGTTGCATTTTGAATGCTTCACATAGAGCTCATGTTTGGACAGAATTTCAAATGTGAGCGTAAGATGGTACAGATGCTCATTCCAACTCTTGCTATACACTAAGATATCATAAAAAACACAGGTACAAATTTTCGAAGGTAGGGACGGAATACCTCGTTCATTAGACTTTGAAATGTTGATGGAGCATTGGTAAGACCGAATGGCATGACAAGGAATTCATAGTGACCCTCATGCATTCGGAATGCAGTTTTGTGCACATCGGATGGGTGTACTCGGATTTGATGGTACCCTGAACGAAGGTCTAGCTTTGAAAAGAAATATGCCCCATGAAGTTCATCTAAAAGCTCATCAATTACCGGAATCGGAAATTTATCCTTGACAGTATTCCGATTCAAAGCTCGGTAATCGACGCACATATGCCATGTATTATCTTTTTTCTTAACAAGTAATACAGGAGAAGAGAAGGGACTTACGCTATGCTGGATAGTTCCTATTGCCAACATCTCTTGCACTAGTCGTTCAATCTCATTCTTTTGCATATGTGGATATCGATATGGCCGAATGTTTGTTGGCTGGCTGCCGGGAATCAGTGGAATGCAATGGTCATGAGATCGACTAGGAGGTAGACCCCGGGGCTCCTCAAAGATATGAGAAAACTCCTTTAGAAGGCCAGCAATATCCGGGTCATCATTACCTTGCTCTTGTACCCTGTGTATCGAGCACAATTGCACCACTACTCCACACATTTCTCCTTTGAGAGATTTTTGCATGGATTTCCCATCTAATAATGTATTGACCCACCCTTTGCTCCCCTCAAAACATGCCGCTTGCCATTGGCTTGGAATTCCATTTTCAACTGTTGAAAATCCCATACAATAGGACCAAGAGTGGTTAGCCATTGAATTCCAAGGACCATGTCGCTTCCTCCTAGATCAAGAACTCACATTTCAGTTTCGAAAGTAGTGCCTTGCATGGTCCACTGAAAATTACAGCACCTAGCTTTACTAACAATTTTTGTCCCATCTGCCACCGATACGGTAAGGGGACCGGTTGGTTCAGTTTCACATCCAGTACATTTGACAACTGCCGGATCTTAAAAATTGTGAGTGCAGCCTGAATCAATGAGAATGACCACCGGTTGTGTTTGATATAGCCGCAAACTCGCATAGTATGATAGGAAGGAAAACCAGCCAATGCAAAGACAGAAATCTGAATTCCTTCTTCAGCTGATTCTTGCACCTCCTCCACATTCTCAATCAGAATTTCGTCGGAGCTCTCATCATCATTGTTGGATGCATTCAATAGATACAGCTGTTGTCTCTTACATTTGTGATCGGGAGTGAACTGTTCATCACAATTATAACACAACCCCTTCTTACGTCGCTCCGTCGTCTCAGTCAGGGTCAACTTTTTAATCAGCGGTAATGAAGGAGGTTTAAAATCATTAGGAAAAGTGAGTGGAGTGTTGGGTTGAAACGAACCTTTGGATCGACGAGCCATGGCCTCAATGGTCTCCTCTTGTAATCTCGCTAACCCAATGCCCTGCATGATTGTGCTTGGCTTAAACATTTGGACACCTGGTCGGATTTCATCCTTTAATCCACTGATAAAACAGCTAACAAAAAATGATTCTGGCAATCCATTAGACTGATTAGCCAGCTCCTCCCGCATCATCACAAGCCGATGGCCCAAATCTGGTAATAAGATCTTGTACAAATTCAGCCCACGAAACTTCTCTGCTCGTCTTGATGTATAATTAATACCATTGGATAGCTTTTCCTTCAAGATGAATAGAGGCCAGCTGTACTTTAATGGAATCTCTAATTTGGTTGAATGAAAAAAACTGCTCACAGCGATACACCCATCCTGTTGGATCGATTCCATTAAATCTTGGAAAATCAATCTTGGTATACCTTGTTTGAACTGTGCCGTCTGGTATTGCTGCGCAGCTCCTTATACCTTGCGAAGAATCCGATTGATCATTGGCAGAATTGAGAACTTTGCTAGCCAATTGATCATATTTGAGACTCAAAGCTGTGATCAGTTGTCGAAGCTCTGCCAAGGCGGTGGTCTGTTGCTCCGATATTTCACGATAAGGCCGTAGAGCCTCATCAATTCGTCTTGCATCTTGGGATCTAGTTCCGTCTGCCATTTTTGGGATCTTGTTGGCTTTGATACCATTTGATATGGTCCTGGGAAGAAAAACACCAAAAGAACAAGCAAAACCCACTTCCGGGTGGAAACCTCTGTTTATTATCTTCCAGAAAAATTACACATACCCTTTTACAACAGCTTCTCCCTATTTGTATAGTTCCTCCCCTGTCTTGACTCTAACTGAATCTTGCTGACTAGACTAACAGAATTAACAACTATGCTGACTAGACTAACAGAATTAACAACTACAGAACCTTGCCACTAATTACTCGTTGATTGTCCTAACTCACTAAGAACACAAAACAGAATTTCAGGTCTTTCCAACAGACACGTATCAAGCACATCTAAACTGATTCTCAGTTCTACCATGTGCCTGCCCATCTTGAGCCTAAACCACAAGCCTTAAAACCTTCCTTCAACCGATTTCCTTCCTTCCATCTTAGCCCCTAACACTACTTGATTGGATTTTTTTTTCTGTTAACACCTACCGAAGCCTTTGTGTTTACCGCAAAAGGCTTCCTAGAAAAAAACAAATCCTCCCTGATCTATCGTATAGCCCAAGTTAACTTTGCAATCCCTGTTTTTCAGCCACTTACGTTAAAAAAAAAAAAAAAAAAAACCTCCCTGATCTATTGTATAGCCCAAGTTAACTTTGCAATCCCTATTGTTCAGCCACTTACGCAAATTGCATTGTTTAGTGGGGTTTTCACATCCTTCAAAATAACATCAGAATCGCCCTTTTCCTGGTTTTGTCGAAAAAAAATCTCATATTGGACACCCTTTTGTCTTCTTCACGAACATAATATCCCTTATAGTCAATCGATCAACATCTACCCGCTCCATTCTTTTTCCACCCTTAATCTTGATCTTGCTGGTTTCTCTCTTCACCTAAGGCTTCTATTATTGTTGGAAGGTTCTGTAAGCTTGCAAAGTAGCTGCCCTTATTTTGCAAAGCTTGCAAACATACACTTACAAACAATTTTTAACAAGCTAGTTGTTGAGCCTTAGCTTATTGTCAGCAGATTTATTTTTAAGTTTCCTATATCCTCAAAGCTACCATATTCACATCAAATCCCAGGTGAGTTGCAGCCATTGAGTGCAGAAAACTGCTCTTCATCAAATCCGCCTACCCTCAAACCTTCAACCTCTCTCGTTTTGAAACCTAAGCAGGCCTTCACTTTCACATAGAACCGGCCTAAACTAACACCACCACATTGTCCTTAACCTTTCATGAATCTACAGTTAGTCCCATCTTTTGCGGATATGGTAATTGCGAAGCTGAGTGTTGGGAATGGACCGATGCCATTATGGACCGTCGAGACAAATATGGAACGAGCGACAAAGAGACGATTAAGTGTGTCGGATCAGCCCTAGCTGCTCATGCTAAATCCTTCCTGATAGAGATGAAATGAGAGAGATACAGATCGAGACAAGTACCCTTCAGCTGTTGGTACGAAATTCGTGATCCCTTTATAATAGAATTCGCATTCAAAGTTGGTGGCGTCAAAAGATCACTCGAGTTAATTACTTCTGGACAACGTATGCTACCAATGTGCATGCTGGTGTTCAGAATAAGTTGCAAGAAGCTAATGCTAAGTACAAGAACGATGCTGGCCAGTGTAGCCGTTTAAAAGTTATCAAAAAAGGCAATAAAGTTATGGTCCATCTAAGGAAAGAATGTTTTCTAGTGGGGATATACAATAAGCTAAAGAACAAGAAGATTGGCCCCGACCAGATAATCCATAAGATAAATAAAAACATATATGATGCAATGGTATATCCAAGTGGCACCGTAGGATAATGCCATTTGTCATCCATGTGGCACATCTATGTGGTTTGACCCGGTCTTGGATTTTGCATGGGAATTTAGATAAGCAATCACTATGTCTAGTTTTTAGTATGTGTTAGTTAAGTCTTTCTTTAATGATTTATAGGGACTTTGTTAAGACTTATTGGGTTTGTATTTTGACTACTTAGGAAATGGTATTGTCATGAAAATTGTCCTAGAAGTTATTATAGGGTATTGAGAATAGGCATAAAAGTTATTGGTAAGTCATTTTCCATGTATCTCATTTACTTATTGTATCTCCAAATATATCAATGAGAATGAGCAAGGATGATAGTTTTTGGTTAAAAAAAGAAAGTTTTTCTAAGCATTTAGCAAGAGTTCTACTTCTTGTGTTTTTTCTATCGTCGATCCGAACGGTATCAAAGTGGTATCAGAGCATCTAGGTGTAACCTCACGACGGTGATCGTGAGGCGATCCTACGCTAGTGCTTACCAATGAGAAATTTGCGCTAGTTCAAGTTTCTCAATGGCCAATCGACATCGCCAAGGTTTGATTGAACGAGAGGCTCCTAATCGAGAGAGGGATCTTCGTGATATCGAGATTGAAGAATTGAAGCGTCAAGTTCAAACCCTCACCGAGAGGTTAGCTCTTCAAGAGCCTCAATATGAGGTGGAGGAAAACAATGAATCGGAGTCGGACGTCAACCCTTTCGCTCGGCCATACCAACGCTAAGGAGAGAGTGACGGTTCTTCTTCGAGACGTCCCCCTTTACGTCAACGTTTCACCGATGTTAAGGTGGAGGTTCCCGAGTTTGAAGGAAAGATGCAACCGGATATCTTCATAGACCGGCTTACTACGGTTGAACATATGTTTTATTATAAAGAAGTTCCCGACAAGCACAAAGTGAAAATCGCGGCAATCAAACTTCGCAAGCATGCCTCAATATGGTAGGAACGATTTTAAGCTTCATCGAGAAAAGACCGAAAAATCAAAAATCAGATCTTGGGAGAAAATGAAGAAAGAGCTTCATAAGAAATATTTACCGAAAAATTATCTACAAGATGCTTTTGTGGATATGTACCAATTCCAACAAGAGACTCGTTCCGTTGATGAATATACGGAAGAGTTTAACAAACTATTGCCCGTTATCTAGGAGGGTTGAGGCATGACATTAAAGAAAAGGTGCAACTCCAACCTTGTTCTTCAATGATGTTCATCGCTTGGCAAGCAAAGTGGAAAAACAATACCGGCTACGACAAGATCAAGGGCCAACGAGTTCTTTTAGAACTCAGAATTTAGGTCATGAGTCTACTCCTAACCGGGGGAGTACATCTCATTCTCGTCCCTCTAATAATGTCTCTCGACCGCCCAAGCGTGATGCGGCTCCAACTTATAAACGGCCTAATCCTTCATCAATCCAATGCTTCAAATGCCAAGGATATGGTCATATTGCATCGGAGTGCCCCAATCGCAAAGTTGTCACTCTTGTGAATGGTGAAATACAAGAGAACGAAGATGAAGAACCGACAAGCGATCCTCAAGAAGATGAAGAGGATGTCATCCATAGTGATCAAGGCGAGCTCCTTGTAGTCCGAAGAGCTATGAATATGGACCGCTTAAAAGAAGACAATGATTGGCTTTGCCACTATATTTTTCATACCCGTTGTACGTCTCATAGCAAGGTTTGCAATGTTATCATCGATCCGGGTAGTTGTGAAAATATTGTCGCAACGGTGGTGGTGGAGAAATTGAACCTCAAGACCGAACCTTATCCTCATCCTTACTCCCTTTCTTGGATTAATCATGGAAATGAGGTAAAGGTGTCTAAACGTTGCCTTGTTCCTTTCTCAATTGGTACTAAATATAAATATGAAATTTGGTGTGATGTGCTACCTAAGGATGCTTGTCATTTACTTTTGGGGCACCCTTGGGAGTTTGATCGCAAAGTCATCCATGATGGTTTCAAGAACACCTACTCTTTTGTTAAGGATGGAGTTAAGGTGACTTTGGCTCCTTCTAGAATGGAAAAGGACCTCAAACCCGACAAGGGGGAGAGTAACGTTTTTCTTTCCAAAACCGAGTTTGATCAAGAGACCAAGGAAAATGGCATGTCCTATGATCTACTCGTTGTTGAAGTTAATGAGGAGCATGATTCTTTCCCTCCAGAGCTTGCACCAATCCTTGAGGAATTTCAAGATGTTGTACCTAGTGAAATTCCTCCCAGACTACCTTCTATGAGAAACATCCAACATTGTAGATTTTGTTCCGGGCTCTACTCTTCCAAGCAAGGCGGCTTACCGAATGAGTCCAAAAGAACATGAGGAACTTCAACGGCATGTTAATGAATTCATCACCAAAGGAATGGCATGTGAAAGCATGAGTCCGTGTGCCGTCCCTGCCTTACTTGTTCTAAAAAAAGATGGCTCTTGGAGGATGTGCATCGATAGTAGAGCGGTAAACAAGATCACCATCAAATATCATTTTCCTATTCCAAGACTTGAAGATATGCTTGACCAACTTGTCGGTTCTCAAGTCTTCTCAAAGTTGGATCTTAGAAGTGGCTATCATCAAATCCGCATGAGACCCGGAGATGAATGGAAGACGACATTTAAAACTCGTGATGGATTATATGAATGGCTTGTTATGCCATTTGGACTTTCGAATGCTCCAAGTACTTTCATGCGTCCTATAAATCAAGTATTCAAGCCCTATATCGGTAAATTTGTTGTGGTTTATTTTGATGACATTCTCATTTATAGTAAGAGTCAAGAAGAGTATTTGGACCATCTTCGGCAAATTTTTGCTACACTTCGGGAGGAGAAGCTATATGTCAATCTTTCAAAGTGTGAGTTCTTGACCAATAGCCTCATCTTTTTAGGCTATGTGATCTCAATTGAAGGCATTATGGTTGATCCCAAAAAGGTGGAAGCTATTACAAGTTGGCCGGTACTGCGCAGCATTCATGAAATCCGAAGTTTTCATTGTTTGGCAACTTTCTACAGGAGGTTCATTCGGCATTTTAGTTCTGTGATGGCTCCTATCACAGATTGTCTCAACGACGGAACTTTTCAATGGACTGAAGAAGCCCAAGATAGCTTTGGACTTATCAAGAAGTTGATGACGGAAGCTCCTTTACTTGCTCTCCCCAATTTTGATAAGATTTTTTAAGTAGATTGTGATGCCTCGAATGTGGGTATTGGTGCGGTTCTTAGTCAAGAAGGATGACCTATTGCTTTCTTTAGTGCTAAGCTTGGTGATGGGTGAAAAAATTATTCTACTTATGATAAAGAATTTTATGCGGTTGTAGAAGCCCTCCGTTATTGGCGTCATTATCTCATAAGGAGTTTGTTCTTTACTCCGATCATGAAGCCTTGCGCTATCTCAACGGCCAACACAAATTATGCGTTCGACATGCTCAGTGGGTGGAGTTTATTCAATCTTTTAATTTCATCATCCGTCACAAGGCCGGTAGTCAAAATCAAGTAGCGGACGCTCTTAGTCGAAGGCACACTCTTCTCTCCACTCTTGAAGTTAGGGTCATGGGTTTTGACTTCATCAAGGATCTTTATGTTGAGGATATAAACTTTAGCAATATTTGGTCCCGATGCAAAGAAGGTCCTTGCGAGGACTACTCAATTCATGAAGGTTATTTGTTCAAAGGAAGCCTTGTGTGCATTCCAAAATGCTCTCTACGGCAAGCCATCATTAAAGAGGCTCACGATGGAGGTCTTGGTGGACATTTCGGAAGAGATAAAACAATCTCTCTTATTAAGGAACACTTCTTTTGGCCAAAGATGGGTAAAGATGTTGAATGTCATCTCCAACAATGTCGCATTTGTCATATGGCGAAAAGTAGGGTACAAAACACCGGTCTCTATACTCCCCTTCCCATTCCTCAAGCTCCTTGGGAAGATGTGAGTTTAGACTTCGTTTTGGGCCTTCCCCGAATGCAAAGGAAGAAAGATTCGGTCATGGTGGTTGTTGATCGTTTCTCCAAGATGGCGCATTTTGTGGCATGTGAAAAGACTTATGATGCATCCAAAGTGGCCGATCTCTACTTCCGAGAAATTGTTTAGTTGCATGGTATTCCAAAAACTTTCACATCGGATAGGGATCCAAAATTTGTTGGTCATTTTTGGAGAACATTATGGGCGAAGATGGGGACTAAACTCTAATTTAGTTCTTCTCACCATCCTCAAACCGATGGTCAAACGGAGGTGATTAATCGAACTCTTGGCAACCTCATTCAGAGTTATGTAGGACGAAATAAGAAGCAATGGGATCTTGTTCTTGCACAAGCCGAATTTGCATATAATCGCTCCACTCGCCACACCACCGGTGCTAGTCCTTTTGAGGTAGTGTATGGGTGTAATCCTCAAGGTCCTCTTGATTTAGTTCCTCTTCCTATTACTACTAAGTTGAGCGGCGATGCGGAGGCAAGAGCAAAGGAGATTAAGAAAATTCATGAAAGAGTTCAATCTAATATTGAAAAGAACGCCCAAAATATAAGGCACGGGCAGACAAGAATATGAGAAAGATTGATATCAATGAAAGAGATCTTGTATGGATTCATCTTCGCAAAGAGCATTTTCCACCCGGGAAATTTGGCAAGCTTCAAGATCGTGCGGATGGTCATTTTCGAGTGCTAAAGAAAATTGGAGATAATGCGTTCAAGATTGAATTACCTGGTGATTACGGTGTTTCAGCTACTTTCAATGTTTCTGATCTTATCCCATACCATGAAAATAACTCGGTCAACTCAGAGACGAGTTGACGTTCAACCGGGGGAGAATGATGCAGTGGCATATCCAAGTGGCACCTTAGGATAATGCCATTCGTCATCCATGTGGCACATCTATGTGATTTGACTTGGTCTTGGGTTTTGCATAGGAATTTAGATAAGCAATTACTGTGTCTAGTTTTTAGTATGTGTTAGTTAAGTCTTTCTTTAATGATTTATAGGGACTTTGTTAAGACTTATTGGGTTTGTATTTTGACTACTTAGGAAATGGTATTGTCATGAAAATTGTCCTAGAAATTATTATAGGGTATCTAGAATACGTATAGAAGTTATTGGTAAGTCGTTTTTCATGTATCTCATTTACTTCTTGTATCTCCAAATATATCAATGAGAATGAGCAAAGAGGGGATGATAGTTTTTGGTTAAAAAAAGAAAGCTTTTCTAAGCATTTAACAAGAGTTCTACTTCTTGTGTTTTTTTTTTCCACAACCCTAAGGATTGCGATCGTCGATCCGAACGGTATCAATATGTTGTTGACATGTTCGAGTACCATGAGCTAGACACAGAGAACTGTAGACACCCACATTTTGCTTTACTTTAACCAACAATAACCTAATATATGTTTTAGGTCATTAATATCTTGATCTGACTTTACGGATCATCAATCGGGACAAAATAAGATAGGGTCACTTCATAGCCCGAACCCTGATTCCATTCCGAGACCCGATTTCCGTAAATCGTTAGATCAATGGCAGATCTTGACCTGGGTCTAACCATCCAAAATCCAAGCAACCTCGCCAGCGGAACTACGTGTGGCTTGATCCCCATCGCGGGGTACGTAGGCAATTTGGCACTCCCAAGTTCAGTCGCACCTTTCTCTATCTTTCCCATTCCCTCACACTATTCATCATCTCGATTCATCTCGTGTCTCTCGGAACCATTGGATTATGGTTTCCGTCGTAAGAACCCTTAGAGCCCAATTTAGGAACAATGGTGTCGTGTCGTGTTGTGTCCTAAGTTTTAGGGAGTCCTAGAGTTAGGAGTCCAGCCTCATCACGGACGTTTGCTATGTATAGCAACCGTGCCATAGGTCTAGTTACACTAGTCACCCAATCTTTCCCTAGGACAAGCCTAGTAAACTAGGATGTAGGCAAACCTGCATTAGTCTAAGGGACCATTTGCATTTAGATGAGAATCATATAGCATCTTAGATGAAATCTTAAGATAATAAAATCCTCAACTTGAATTAAATAACTTCTCCTAAAACTGTTGAAACAGTCAATCCCGTCTAGGTCGGTGTCCTAGTTGAGTTAGGCATAAGTAGCTTAGCTTAGGTGCACCGAACTACGTCGACTCTGATCCCAGTGAGGCTTGGGTACGTAGGCAGCTTGGATGTCTGATGGCATACCACCCGCGAGTCGGCACCACAAACAAATTGTGGTGTTTTGTATATTAATTTTCTTGTAAATGCTTAATCAAATCACTTAGGATTTTCCATGAAATTAGAATTCTAGGAGAACTTTCACTTAGAATGAATCCAGACAAATTAATAAAGCAAGATACACATCTAGGATTCACATTAAAATTAGATCATAGGATGCATGTCACTTAGTTCGCACATTAACATAGAGTTGAATGAGCCATTTAAAATAAATTTAAAAGAATTAGCTTTTGGAATCGAAGACCGATTATCGGGCAGGAATGGTGCATGTGGCGGATAACTCCCCATACCTTCCATTCTCGTAACCAGGTAGCGAGTCTAGATTTCTGGTTAATTACGGGTCCTAGATCCCACATCTAGGTGGCGACTCTGTCAGTCTCTTTCGTGTGGAATTCGGATTGCCTTAGTGATCCCAAGTTCACAGGAAAGATTAATTCAAATCAACATTAAAATGCACACGCCAATCGCGTGGATACGAGAGACCAAGAGAGAGCGCGCGGCGGCTCGCGCCCCGCCCCTCTCGCGGGATCCGGGTACCACAGTCTGGCGACTCTGCTGGGGACCACCTAACTTCATTAAAATTTCAAAAGATAATTCATTTGAATTTAATTTAACTGGCTCATAAAAACTCTATACTTGTTAGATTAGTTTGTCTTGTTTTATTTTCTCATCACATTTTACTCGAACTTAACCTAACAAAACCTGAGGGCATCATAGATTGCGCAAACATATTGCACACACTTACATCACTTGCATCTAAACTCTTGCATCTCACGTGCACACACGTCCTATTTTAGGAACCCGGAGTGTTATCTAGCATGGTTGACTGGGATTTCATCACCTGGTGCCTCTGTGCTATAGAAGCATTCCACCCTTAGCCTAGTACCTTTATGGTACGTAAACGGATCTCTTGTTCACGTACTGATACGCCGGACACTGGTACAGTATATCGAACAGGGATTCGCGCTAAGGGAACTCTTGGCCTTAACCCTAGATTAACCCACACATGCATGTAGTATACGAACACATGTGCATCATGTGTGTGAGCCTAGTTTAGGATATCCTACCCATTGGTGTCTAGATTAGGCCGTGGTCCATCTTCCAATGGTCACGATCGGTCCTTAGATACACGAACAAAGTCATGAGTCGAGATTCTCTCTCCACTCCGATAGATTAGGATTAGGGTTGATGCCTTCAGGTAACACTGATAAAATGTGAAAAAAAAAAAAAAAAAAAATTCCCTTTGGGTTAGGATATAAATCCCATAATTTTCAAAGATCTCATAGGATTAGTCATTCATGATCTATCCGTTGAAAGCAATCTTATGCTATCTCATCTAATCTTTTGATCGTGCGTCTTTCGTTCTTCTGTCATACGATTCGATCGTATCTTCATGCCATCCCCTAACTGGCAGATGCAGAATCTCACAATCTTTCGATTATGCGTTCTCATGATCTGATCATGCCTGGTCCAGATAATCCAATCTTGCTTGTACCCCTGGTCTGTTCCTCCTCTAGGGGCTACCTTTTTCAAGATTATTTTGCTAAGTCCTTCAGAGTTCACTCTCAGAATCATTGAGCTAGGGGCATTTCCCTATGCGAATCAGTCATCATTGTCCAAAATTGAAAGTATCAGCCATGATGATGTTCAGAACGAACCAGCCTTCGCCGAGCCTTCAACGCCAAACAGTTGCAGCAGTTAAAGTTTTAGTCACTTACTATTTTATATTGAGTCAGTCATCATGGTCAGTATAATTGTTGAGTCCGGTCTTACAGTTAAAGGTCAATGCCTAGTCCAGGCAAGTTATCTTCTGTTTCCCTTTCTTATTTAGAGTTGTGAATCCTGAGCATGTTCAGGATAGGTCGTCTGATGTAATAGCTTTTCTTTAAATAAAATTTCAGTCAGTTCCAAAAAGTTCACTTGTGTCTGTTCTTAAGTGTGCTTCTGATCTTAAAATAAGACTCCATCTTCAAATGAGGACAAAATTGACGAAACTCCACTTGAGTCACAGCAATTACTTGAACGAGAGGAGGAGCGCCAATCCCAACCTTTCAAAGATGAAATTGAAATGATAAACACTGGCACTGAAACTTTGATTCAGTGAATGCCGATTGAAAATACATTACCCTCTAAAGAGTGTGAAGAATTGATAAAATTATTTCAAGAATAAGAAGATTGTCTAGAAAAGCTACAACCGATACCAGGGGCAAGACATAGATGGAAAGCTCAAAGAAAATGAAGAAAGTGAGAAGATATATGCTATACAAGGGGCATAGAGTGGAAACAACTTTCATATTTCCAATCAATGACCTTGGTTCTCAAATTCATAACATAAAGCCAACAAATTCAAGATGAAAAGTTCAAGAGCAAACAATGAAAAGTGATCATCAGATATCGAGAGTACGAATCCATAGATGGAGGATGTCAAAGAACAAGTTTCACTCTATGAAAATCAAAAGCACGTATTAGAATCTTGGAAGAAGAAGATCCATTATCTCTTACCTGGAAATGCCGTCAAATTTTGTGAAAAAAAAGAAAAGAAAAAATAAATAAATAATCAGTACCAGAGGGACCCTAGTAACCTAGATCGATTCCCAATTTGAACATCGGAAGGCCTCCTTTGGCCGAATAAATCCCAAAATCAGAACCCAACGTCAAAAGAATACCGGTTTGCAAACCCTTCGAGCCTGAATCAAATTTTCTTGAAAACCCATCAAACTAGGGGCATCCGCCCCGAACTACGCGAGACCTGATCCCTACACTGGGGTACGTAGGCAGCTCGGTTAAACCGAGTTCGGTCGATTCAAAAAAAAAGAAAAAGAAAAATCAATCGTTCCAGAAAAAAAAAGAGGGACAAGTTCCAAAAGAAGAGAAGTTAATTGTTCCAGAAAGAAAAGAAAAAAGGAAAAAAATCAATTAACCTTCAAACAATTGATCTTCAAACTAGGGGCATTCGCCTTGACCTACACACGACCTGATTCCTACCTTGGGATATGTAGGCAACCTGTTCACAGGTTCGGTCGAAATCTTTGTTGAACCTTAAGCCATTCTTTGAAAAGCCCTATCCTACCTATAAAGTCCTTCTGGTGTTCAGAACTAATGAGCTAGGTCCCGAGACACAATAAAAAAAAATGATGAATAAGAAAACGAACGGAGTTTGAAGATCTGCTAGACTGAAAACCTGAAAGGGCGGTCTGGGCAAAATTTAAGATCATTCCCCTGCTAAGTTGAAAACCCGAAAGGACGGCTTAGGCAAAAGCTAAGGGGATAGCCTGCTGGATCGAAAACCTAGAATGGTGGTTCAGGCAAAAGTTAAGGCTAGCGCGGTCCGCCAAGTTAAAAACCCCGAAGAGGTGACTTGGTCACGGTAAGAGAATCATTATAAGAAGGCTACAGCTGGTATCAAGACTGAAGATCAACTGAAGTTCAAGCAAATTCAAGTGATATCCTCAAAACTGGGGGCATTGAAGCTAAGCAATCTTAGGGGGCGTAATTAAATCCTTGAGGCATTACTGTTTTAAGGAAAAAGTCCAGTGTTTACCAATTGAAAAACTATTCCTCGAAAGGATAGACTTACCAAACAAAATATTAACTAAGTCAGAAGCATCACTGTGTTTGTCAGTATAGTCAGTCAATCTTTGTTATTCTAAGTTCACTCCTTCAGGGCTGCTCAATCCTTTGAGTAGTGCCTTTCATCTAAGTTTTCTCTTTAGAAAGAGTCAATCGTCGTTCCTATGTCCAAATGATGTAACTGTCTTGGTGAAGGAGGCCCGGCCTAGGCAGCTCCCTGCAATTATACCTGAAAGGGTTCGAGAATCTAGTCAAACAGCTACATTTCAAAGAAGATCAACTCAGAAGAGTTCAGAAGTAGAAACATCAGAAAGCCCAGCTTCCGTAAAAAGATCATACCCCAGGAAGGCACCTTAAGCTTGGAAGAGCCCCAGATGCAATGGTGGTTGAGCCAATTTCTCAGAAAGATGAACCATTAAAATTCAGAATTTCCTTCCGGTTAGTTAAATACTATCCTGGTCAAGAAATGTTCATCTAAGCACCTGTCAAAAAACAGATCCCGCTTTTCCATGTTAGAGAGCCGTTGTTCTAAATTACCAATTTCAAGTATCTTGTTCAAGGTTTCAGTTATCAAAATCCCCAGAAGACAAGACCAACAGTCTCATTGAGAAAAATCTTGTTGAAGTTTCATAAAAGTGTTCCTAATCCATTCTTGTTACTAATGGTTCTTCGTTCATAAGGTTGGTCGTCTCATCATTCGTCAAAGTCTTGGTTTCCAATATCTTTACTGGGCACGATCTATAATGTCCCCGATTTCATTGAGTTCAAAAAAAAAAATAAAAAAAAAAAAATCCAAAATTCATCAAATCCAATCCCCGATTCAAACAAATCCAATCTTACGTCAAATTCAAGTTCATGAAAAATTTCATGTCCTCTTTGAGCCCTTTTGTGAAAGGTGCCTCATTTCTCGAGTCCATTTGTGAATGGTCTCGTCTTCTCCTTGAACCCGTTTGTGAACAGGTTTCTCATTCTCTGAGTCCATTTGTGAATGCTCTAATGTCATCTTTGAGCCCGTTTGTGAACGGTGCCTCTGTTCTCGAGGCCATTTGTGAATGGTCTCATCTTCTCCTTGAGCCCGTTTGTGAACGGTGCCTCATTTTCTGAGTCCATTTGTGAATGGTCTCGTGTCCTCTTTGAGCCCGTTTGTGAACGGTGCCTCATTTCTCGAGTCCATTTGTGAATGGTCTTGTCTTCTCCTTGAGCCCGTTTGTGAACGGTGCCTCATTTCTCGAATCCATTTGTGAATGGTCTCGTCTTCTCCTTGAGCCCGTTTGTGAATGGTGCCTCATTTCTCGAGTCCATTTGTGAATGGTCTTGTCTTATCCTTGAGCCCATTTGTGAATGGCGCCTCTTTTCTCGAATCCATTTGTGAATGGTATCGTCCTCCTTGAGCCCGTTTGTGAATGGTGCCTCATTTCTCGAGTCCATTTGTGAATGGTCTTGTCTTCTCCTTGAGCCCGTTTGTGAACGGTGCCTCTTTTCTTCGAGTCCATACAACTATGGTCTCTTATCCTCTTTGAACATCATACATCTATGATGTCTCATTTCCTTGGAATCCGTACAAATACGGTATTTCATTCTCTTCGAGTCCATACAACTATGGTCTCTTATCCCCTTTGAACATCATACAACTATGATGTCTCATTTCCTTGGAATCCTTACAAATACGGTATTTCATTCTCTTCGAGTCCATACAACTATGGTCTCTTATACCCTTTGAACATCATACAACTATGATGTCTCATTTCCTTGGAATCCGTACAAATACGGTATTTCATTCTCTTCGAGTCCATACAACTATGGTCTCTTATCCCCTTTGAACATCATACAACTATGATGTCTCATTTCCTTGGAATCCGTACAAATACGGTATTTCATTCTCTTCAAGTCCATACAACTATGGTCTCTTATCCTCTTTGAACATCATACAACTATGATGTCTCATTTCCTTGGAATCCGTACAAATACGGTATTTCATTCTCTTCGAGTCCATACAACTTTGATCTCTTATCCCCTTTGAACATCATACAACTATGATGTCTCATTTCCTTGGAATCCGTACAAATACGGTATTTCATTCTCTTCAAGTCCATACAACAATGATCTCTTATACCCTTTGAACATCATACAACTATGATGTCTCATTTCCTTGGAATCCGTATAAATACGGTATTTTATCTTGCCCAAGCCCATTCAAAAATGATGCTGCATTTTCATTAAGAATCTTTCAAAAGTCATCCATTATTCTCTCTGAGACCATTTGAAAATGATGTCTCATTTCCTCTGAAGCTGTTCAAAAGCGATATTCCTTTCCCTCCGAAAATCCATTTGAAAATGGTATCCCATTTCTCTCGTTGCCAGCGGCACCGCAGCGGGTTTGTTTTATTGCATTCCAATTCTAGGATTTCATCTAAGGTCTTGCATTATATTAGGTTGCATTGTGTTTAGGGGGTTCCTTTGTCGATTAAAGTTACGCAAAATGGTTCTGTCATTTTAACTTTGGTATTCGATGACTACGTCGTCTCTACCAAAGAGGGGCATCTGTAGACACCCACATTTTGCTTTACTTTAACCAACAATAACCTAATATATGTTTTAGGTCATTAATATCTTGATCTGACTTTACGGATCATCAATCGGGACAAAATAAGATAGGGTCACTTCATAGCCCGAACCCTGATTCCATTCCGAGACCCGATTTCCGTAAATCGTTAGATCAATGGCAGATCTTGACCTGGGTCTAACCATCCAAAATCCAAGCAACCTCGCCAGCGGAACTACGTGTGGCTTGATCCCCATCGCGGGGTACGTAGGCAATTTGGCACTCCCAAGTTCAGTCGCACCTTTCTCTATCTTTCCCATTCCCTCACACTATTCATCATCTCGATTCATCTCGTGTCTCTCGGAACCATTGGATTATGGTTTCCGTCGTAAGAACCCTTAGAGCCCAATTTAGGAACAATGGTGTCGTGTCGTGTTGTGTCCTAAGTTTTAGGGAGTCCTAGAGTTAGGAGTCCAGCCTCATCACGGACGTTTGCTATGTATAGCAACCGTGCCATAGGTCTAGTTACACTAGTCACCCAATCTTTCCCTAGAACAAGCCTAGTAAACTAGGATGTAGGCAAACCTGCATTAGTCTAAGGGACCATTTGCATTTAGATGAGAATCATATAGCATCTTAGATGAAATCTTAAGATAATAAAATCCTCAACTTGAATTAAATAACTTCTCCTAAAACTGTTGAAACAGTCAATCCCGTCTAGGTCGGTGTCCTAGTTGAGTTAGGCATAAGTAGCTTAGCTTAGGTGCACCGAACTACGTCGACTCTGATCCCAGTGAGGCTTGGGTACGTAGGCAGCTTGGATGTCTGATGGCATACCACCCGCGAGTCGGCACCACAAACAAATTGTGGTGTTTTGTATATTAATTTTCTTGTAAATGCTTAATCAAATCACTTAGGATTTTCCATGAAATTAGAATTCTAGGAGAACTTTCACTTAGAATGAATCCAGACAAATTAATAAAGCAAGATACACATCTAGGATTCACATTAAAATTAGATCATAGGATGCATGTCACTTAGTTCGCACATTAACATAGAGTTGAATGAGCCATTTAAAATAAATTTAAAAGAATTAGCTTTTGGAATCGAAGACCGATTATCGGGCAGGAATGGTGCATGTGGCGGATAACTACCCATACCTTCCATTCTCGTAACCAGGTAGCGAGTCTAGATTTCTGGTTAATTACGGGTCCTAGATCCCACATCTAGGTGGCGACTCTGTCAGTCTCTTTCGTGTGGAATTCGGATTGCCTTAGTGATCCCAAGTTCACAGGAAAGATTAATTCAAATCAACATTAAAATGCACACGCCAATCGCGTGGATACGAGAGACCAAGAGAGAGCGCGCGGCGGCTCGCGCCCCGCCCCTCTCGCGGGATCCGGGTACCACAAGAACGACTCGAGGGCTAGTTTTTTTAAGTGAAAGGACTATGATGTAGGTTAGTTCTTAGGTTTCTACACTATTGTTGAAGGAAGTAATTTCTATTTTGTTTTCTTTGAGTTTCTAGCCCATTCTAGGCTTCTAGAGTATTCTTAAGTTTATTTTTGGGTACGAAGCAATGCTTTAGTCCATATAAATATTAGATGTGAAAGGTGTATGGGATATTTTGAATTGAATAAAAGTTTATATTATCTTATTTCTCTTGTATATTCAATAGTGTTTTTTTATTATTTAAGAGCACTGCTGGGAAAATAGGATTTTGTTTTGGGAAAAAAAACAGGCATCAAACATTGGAGTTACGTCGATGGGCTCAAATCCCAAAAAAACAATAAATACACATTGAATAGGGACAAATCAAATCAACGGTCATTTCAGCCCTATTTTTATTTTTCAAAAACGGAATCCCATTTTCCAAGTGTTTTCCTTTATTTAAAGAAGCGAAATGATTTCAACACAACCATGTTTTGATACAAGACCCTCATGTACTTGTCTTTTAGCATTTAACTATCGGTAAAAACCCTTTTACAGCTCTTTAAATATAAAAGACAAGAAACGTGAGCGTCTTGTATCAAAAACATGTTTGTGTTCTTCTTCCACGCTTCCTCCTACCCGAAAACCCAACCTGACCCCACCCGACTTTTATTCGAGTTAAACCGGATCGAAGTTGCACACGTAGGTCTCACACACCCACCAGCACTAACACGGCTCAACATAAACGTGTGGGTCCCACTGCAAGGCACGCAGCCAAGGGTATTCTCATTCTGATATTTGGTTGAGCTGTTTCTACCATTAATTCATATACACAAAAAAGGAGAGGGGGAAAACTAGAAACGTACCGCATACCGTATCCCCTAAACCGTCGGTATAAGTGCAATGCCCGGAAGACGCTTCGCACTTGGCACAAAGCGGAGACGAAGTCCAATTCAACCGAAATCCTTCCCGCAACACAGTACTGAGATTCCCAAATCCGGTCAAGTTCCGCTTAAAGCCGTTCAACGCCTTCTCCATCACCGGAACCACCACCTTCTCCTTGCACTGCCATGAACTATTCTTGTTCAAGGGGATATCACCCTCCACAACGACATATGCTGCTGAGACATTCAACGAGGTGCAGTTGAAGAAAAAAGTTAGGTTCCTCTCCAACCCACTGTAAAACAACGTCGGCAGGGTTTCGAGCTTGACGCTTTGAAGCACTCTTGGACAGGTGCTCTTCACCACTTCAGGGTCGACGAGGGTTATGGTCCGATTTTTGTAATTGATCTCTTCCACGTAGTACTCTTTGTTGGAAAGACGAAGAGCAGGTCGTGGACCATCGCAGTAGATGCCGAGATTTGGGTAGCCGCAGTATGGGGTGGATCCATTCATGTGCCAGAAAGGATAGCTGATGTTGACGCCGTTGCCGCAGCTAAAACTATTATCGCACACAACATCGTCACCAAAAGTAGAGGTGGGGAGGAGGAAGAGAAAGAGGAGGAGGAGGAGGGGTTGGGGATGTTCGGCCATGGAAGGAGAAAAGGACAAAGGGGAATTATTGGTGTTGGTGTGGGTGTTCTTTTGTTTTTTGTTTACACTTTACATGGACAGAGGACCTCTCATTTTTACATTGAGAAAATGCCAGTGCTTGACTTTTAGTTTTACACCCGTCCCCACTCCACATTGTAGAGTAGGTCTAATTCCTTACGGAAGCGCGCAATCACCCGGAAACCGCGCGCATCAGGCAGGCCCAGGGAGACTCGAACTCTCGTCTCTGGGAGCATATGATACCCAAGACTTTAAGCCGAAGAGCAACACCTGTACGGGTTTCTAGACTTATTGAGGCTGTGGCCCGTCTAAGACGGTTTGGATTATTCTACGGTGCAGGGCATACCGTACTTTTTAATAATGTGAGGAGTGCGATGATCAAAATACTGTAGTGCTCGTATCATTTCCCAGAATTTATCACTTATTTTAAAATCGAATTCAAGCCCAAAATTGATTATTGAGCTAAAATTTGAGTTCAACAATCAATTTTGGGCTCAAACTCCAAAACAAACAGCGTCCTTAAATTAAGTAAAAAAATCCTCAAACTACGATTTAGAGGAACATGATATGATTAGAGTTAATTTATATATATAAATTGAACAGTGTTAGTTCAAGTTATCGTTTTTTCTGACGTAAAAAAGGGAGGTAATTTTACAAAACACTATTCTTTCCAAAATTTTCCACAAAATTCCTACAATCCAAGTCACGTGGTTTGTCCATGCTAAAAAAATAGGTTGGACTATGATGCTTTTGAAAACTTTATTATTTTTTTCCCCTTTATCTCTTGTTTCTTTCTAGAATTTTCCCTCTCTCAAACATATTCACTGTATTGTGAGAGGTTGGTGACCTCTCACCATGCCGTGTTGACTTGGTTTATGTTAATAGCCAAGTGCCTTCCTACGGTCGGACAAGTTCCCTTCCGTGTGGGTCCATGAGACTTCCGTGGAGACCTTCCTCTAACACATCCTCAATCATCATCCGAATTATCTGAATTATCTTTTGGGAAAGAGAAAAGTACGGAATGGGGGCTCATGTTTTGATCAATTACGGATTTCGGGCACCTTTTAAAATAAGAATGAAACACGGGCTAATCTTCAAAATCGGGTGGAAAAAAGACCCTGATACCCTTCTCATATCAACAGAAATCGCCTTTTTAATTACTGCCCATTAAATGGTGTGCTTCACAAGGGTTCTTTTGGTTCGTCTGAATGTGTATTTGAACCAACAGAACCTTGGGTTCGTTTCTATCTTGGTCGTCGAAAATAACTAGAGACGGATGATGCTTGACACGTGTTGGAAATTTTTTTGGAACGCTGACAACCCAAAGTCAATCGTTTTCTTTTCTCACTTCTCTTTTGGCTTAGAACAGTAACGTTATTGAATACGTCTCTTTTGGCTTAGAATATTTTCAGTTCTCTTTTGGTCCTCACCTCTCTTTGGCTTATAACGGCAACATTATTGATTACGTCTCTTTTGGCTTAGAACAGCAACGTTATTGAATATTTTATTATTTCTCATTTCTCTTTTGGCCGAGAACGCCGCTGGGATATTAAGGGGTACGCCAGCAAAAATAAGGTGTACGTTGGCAGAATTCAGGAGTACGCCGACGGAAATAATGGGTACGCTGGCGTAAATAATGGGGTACGCCGGCGGAAATAGGGTGTACGCCGGCGGAATTCAGGGGTACGCCGACGAAATAATGGGTACGCCGGCGTAATTCAGGGTACGCTGGCGGAAATAATGGGTACGCCGGCTTAAATAATGAGGATCAAAAGAGAAGTGAAAAGATTCTAAGCCAAAAGAGACGTATTCAATAACGTTACCGAAAGAGAAGTGAAAAAAGATAACGTCGGCGTTCCAAAACGTATTCAATAATGTCAGGGTTCCAAAAAGTTTTCCACCACATGTCAAGCATCCATCCGTCTTTAGTTATTTACGACGGCCAAGAACGAACCCAAGGTTCTGTCGGTTCAAATACATGTATTTCAAAGAACCAAAAGAAGCCTCGTGAAGCGCGCCAATTTAATAGGCAGTAGTGAAAAAGGAGGACTCTCTTGATGTCAGAAGGGTATTGGGGTCTTTTTCCCACCCGATTTTGAAGATTAGCCCGTGTTTCATTCTCGTTTTAAAAGGTGCACGATATCTGTAATTTCTCAAAACATGAGCTCGTGTTCCGTACTTTTCTCTTTGGGAAATGATACTAGCACAACATTGTTTTGATATTTTCACTATCTAGTAAGAAACCTGAGCATCGAACAAGGGCAAAAAAAATGAAAAATAATTGGATACACTATTTGGCAAGTATGTCGAAAGAGATAAATGTGATATAGGAAGACCGGATTGTAAAATATAGAGAAGATGACTTGTGTACATGACAATTTGACATGATTCTCTATAAAGGAGAAGGAAAAAATCTGTTAGATAAGTGAAAGTAGTTAAACAACACCAAAATAAGGCATTAGTTTGTGATGATGCCGAAATTCGTACTCGGGCGGATGAGCGTTGTTGACGAGTCCAGTTGTTCGAGTTAGTAGAGCTCCTATCCGTGGGTGCCCGTGCTAAAAAAAAAATGACGTTAGAAGGGCCCCAGAGTGTGGACTCTGGGGCACCCCTGAGGCTCAAGTCATAGAAAATGATGTTAGAAGGGCCCTAGAGTGTGGACTCAGGGCACTCTCCGACGCTCAAGTCAAAAATCGGTATCACAGGTATCCAAGCAAGACCACTTCATGGAGATAAGCATGCTTTTGGGGGGGGGGGGGGGGAAGAAGGGGAGAGTTTACCTTTGAACAAGAGGGTGCCTTTTATAGATTTAGAGTTCTTACACCATAGTTCGATGTGATGACAATGTGTTGTGGTCTCATTAATGGAGGGGTAATGATGGTGTTGTACCGTGTATCAGTACTGTCCTTGAAAGGAGCTGATTAATTCAAGGGGCGGTGAGGCACGCTTCGTTATGCCACACGTGTTTCTATGTCGACATGTGCTAGAGGAGAGGCGGAGTATGCCTTTGCCACGATCTATGATGGGTCTGTGATGTGCTTGTGTTTGACCCAGTAAGCCTAGCTTCTGCCATTTATTACTGTTTAAAGTGTTGGTGATCTTTGGGAGCTAAAGGGGCGTTCTTTAACCATTCTCTTGATTCTCATTCAGGAGTCAAGAATCAGTTCTTATTCTTTGGAGTGCTTCCAGAATTAGAATCACGTTCTCTTGTACTTGAAAAAAACTGATTATAGAGTACTGGTTTGTGAGTTATACATGACAAATATAATTGATTCTAGAGTATCGACTGTTCCAAAACGTATTGTGTATCTTGTTTGATGCTGAAATCCCATCATAGTTGATTGTTTTCTTAAGATAAACCTTAGATCCAACTTCCTAACTAATAGATCTAAAATCTTTCTAGCCAATAACAAAAAGAGAAACTGATTTGGAAGTGGAATCTGTCAAGAATTCTTGCTAACTATCGATGTAATTGCTTTTCTGAGAAAAAAGTCTCAAATATCTGGGCAGAGAAAGTAATGGGAAAAGATGAAGGATGGTTAGGTTCTTTTCTTGAAGAAAAAGGTAAAAGATACGGGACAAAAAAAAATGAAAACTAGCTTGGACATTCTTCTTCTTGATCTAAAAAATAGAATACACACAAAAAAAAAATTGGAAAAATCGTGCCGTGAGAGCGTTAAAGAACACAGCCTAAATTTAGCTAAAAACTGGAATGAGATTCATTCCAGCTCAACCCTAAAAGCGTGAATGATGGAAAACAAGGTCTATCTAAATTTGCATTGTCGATTTCCTAGTTGGTCTTTTCCTAAAAAAGACAACATTTCCACTGGTCCTTCCACCCCATTGAAGTTTAGTCGCAAGCTTCTCTTCCCCTATTCCAATCATCTGATCAAGGTGGCGTCCATGGCAATGGCCATACTTATAGTAGGATTGTCCAATCAAAGGATCCTATCACATCCACGTGGCAGTGGCCATACTTATACTCCCTGAATGCTTTGAGTATAACAAGCAGTAAGGTCAATGGAGTAAAGATGAGAGGAGACAGAATTTCAATTGCCATATTATGAACAGTAAATCCATTTTCACATCCTTGCCTATTTCTCTGAAAATTATTCTTTTCATATCTTCACCATCACTTGACTTGTTACCAGCAGAATTGGAAAAGAAGCAGAGAGGATTTCACAGATATAGGTGGTGGTTCTAAGAGCGTATGTTTATGTATAATCATTATAACATAAAAGGGTTGGACTGGAAGTTTTTGACAGGATTCTTGCATGGTGCAATTAATTTTATTAATTTTTTCATGGGATATGTTCTTTTGTTTTATCATTTGCAGATAATAGTTAGGATACTTTAAGGAATGAGGGAGTTAATAGCTTCCAAAGAGGCCATAATATCCCATTTTGCAAATAAGATTAGATTAAAACAATCTTAACTGCAAACAAGGACCAATTTTGGACACATTTAAAGAGGCCCTAGGTGATAGTGTTTTGGATAAGTAATAAAAAGGAAATGATAAATGAGCTCCATAATTTTAATAATGACACTCTTTATATATCTTTCTATATTGTAAACTTTTCTCCTTGGCCTTTAAAAGGCTGTTAAAACTTATCAAAATAGCTATGAACAGTCAATCAGGAAAATGGGAGTACTCCCACTATCCCCCAAAAGATAACAACAAAATATAACCGTCCCAAGGCAAACTGGAACAAATAGTGCTACCTCTCCCCGAGTTCAGACTTTCCATGGCTCATCTATGAAGAACCATCTCTTATGACCATTGACATTGGAGAAGTTTCTTGAGATGATCTTGTAGGAGACGATAGACTTGGGTTAGGTGGCATTTGTATGTTCTCAAGGCTTCCTACTAGCATCTCCACCACCATGTTCATCGAAGGTCGATTCTTCGGATTAGTCTGTATACACCACAAACCAACTAAAATCATCTTCCTTGCAGTTTTCTCTTCTTCTGGTGTAACTCCATCTAGTCCTAGATCTCCGTTTAAATCTATGCGCTTGTATATCCAATGAGGAAAATATATTTCACTAATATTCTCCACTCCGGCATCAATGTTCTTTCTCCCTCCTACCATTTCTAGAACCATCATTCCATAGCTATAAACATCAGACTTGGGAGATACTCCTCCAATATTTCTGCAGACTATCTCAGGAGCAGTATATCCAAAAGTTCCTCGCCCACCCAACAGTGATACAGTGCTGTCTTTCGTTGGGCATAGCTTAGCTAGTCCAAAATCTGAGATTTTAGGACAGAAGTCTTGGTCTAGAAGAATGTTATGAGGTTTGATGTCCAAATGCAAAATGCGTGTGCTACAACCACGGTGTAAGTACTCAAGTCCTCGAGCAATTCCAACCGCAATTTGGTATAATTTTTCCCATCCCAGGTGATCTGCTTTTCCTGGTTTCTCAGCGTAGATGAACTTCTCGAGAGATCCATTCGGCATAAACTCATAGATAAGTGCTCTCTTCAAACCCTTGGAGCAAAATCCTAAAAGACTGACAACGTTAATATGATAAGTCCTACCGATACTTGCAACCTCGTTGATGAATTCTTCTCCATTTCCCTTGGACTCAGTCAAGACCTTCACAGCAACTAGACGACCATCATGAAGCTTGCCTTTAAAAACACTACCATATCCGCCTTGGCCTACTTTTTCTATGAAGGAATTGGTCATCTTCTTGATATCTGAATACGCATATCTTCGTGGAACGAGCGATCCATAGTCCTGTAGAAATGCCTCCACAATGTGAGTGTTACTTGCTTCCACATTGTGAGTGTCACTTGTTTTCTTCTTACAAAATAAGATTAGGCTGAAAGGGAGGCATATCAGAAGGAAGCCCCCAATTCCTGTGGCTACACCTGAAAAAAGGGGGGAAGTGTGTTAGATACTGTTTTCAACCTGAATATACTGCAATATGCATGCTGCTAATTGCTCTCTTACATTACCCTTGAATGCCATGGCCTGCTAAACCATGTTTTCTTTAAGGGTACGTTTGGGGATCCAACCCGATTGATTTTGGGTTCAATTTGTGAGGAAACAAGCATTAAAGTTTATACACAATTTGGACCCAAAATACAATTAAGGTTACACGCCCAAACATACCCATGGAAGTTTTCAGATTGCTATTTAACAAAAGGCAATTGGGTTCCATTCCCAAATCCACATGTGAAAGGCCAGCAGGTTGTAATGTGGGTGTACACACCTTAATTTTAATTTTAAAGTGAAGCACTAAATTTAGAATTTCATGGGCGGCAAGCAGAATGCATTGAATAAGATTTTGTAACCAATTTAAATTACCTACATGACACATAAAATTAGTTGCACTGTTTATCAATGACACACCACACAAAAATTGAATCCATCATTCCTGAACATCCGATATTAAACGAATTTTTTCATTTGATTGGTTAATTGCCTGTTTCTGTTTTCTATCTGAACAACTTTTGGTCACTAAATGGGTGGGGAATCTCACAGGACTAATGCAACTTTCACTTTCTTGTTCTTTCTCAAATGGATGAAGTATTTGGATCATCGTTCTCCAGTGCCACATTAATGATTTATATGGGCATGGTATGTGTTAGAATGGTTAAGGCAAGAAGAGGAAAGAAGAAGAGTGAATGGAGAAGATGGTGCGTCTCTACTAGGGAGCTCACATGTAATATGATGTACATATAGAGCCCAAAGAAGGGTTACATGTGTAAAGAAAATAATACCCTCAACACAACAGGTGATAACCAAAATACTCTTCAACATTCACCCAAGTTGGAGTGTATATACCTTACAACTCCACACTCCAGCTTGTTACAAAGAAAACTACAATTCCCTTGAACATAAAAAAACTATAATACTCATAAAACAAAAAATATAGGGCGATGATATTTTCACCCCCCCTGCAGTACGCATGCACCCCCTTTTTAACGTGATTTGACGTCAAAAAGCGTTAAAGTTGCCCACTGACATCAAATCACGTTATAGGGGGGGGGGGGGGGGGGAGAAAGGGGGGGGCATACGTACTACAGGAGGGTGAAAATATCATCTCCCAAAATATAATCCCACACACAAGCCAGCTTGGTACAACACTGCCCCTCAAGATGGAGTGGTGAATACAGAATGAAAAACATAATAAAAAAGGGCAGTGGCCACAATGAGTACAACAGAGTGATCAACAGCCAGAAGAACATCGGTCTCCCCCTGAGTCAGAACAACGACTAACAAATTTGCATATCAACAACGACCGAACGGAGGGACCTCAGCAGGGAATCAGTAACGAACCACCAACAAATAAGTACCCCAAAGGGGCTCTCAACCAATGATGGCGAAGTACCACGAGGAGACATCAACTGAACAGCACACGCCAATAGAAGAAGCCTAACCAAAACCAACAACAGGGCGATAGAAAATCAGCCCACAATAACAACTAACCAACGACGGCCAAACAACACGTCGCCTAGGGAAACAACCAACCAACGACGGCCACACAGCACGTCGTCTGGGAGAAACAACAACATGGCCGAAAGCAACACTAACGACTTGGTAAAAAGGAGGGCTTAATTTCTTGGAGGCTACAAGGTGATTCAAGCTTCTACTATGAGCTTCCTTAGCAAGGATGAAGAGGGATGGGGATAGGGGCTCTCGTTTATAAATAGCATTAGAGGCATTAAAAAATGGTGCGTAGTCAAAATCACCGATGGTCTCTTCAAGTTCCTTATAGGTGAAAACATGGGTACAGAAGAAGTTGTTGTCACACATCTCAAGATCATGTTTGGATGTGTGTGTGTGCGGGAGACGATGGTTGAAGATTTTCTATGGGAGACGATGGTTGATGAAGTGGAACGGAGGTTTTTCTGATGATACCAAAAAAGAATGGAGGTGCTAATGTGTACTAGGAGGGTTCAAATGGTTAATCCTGAAAGAGGGATATTGCTTGGAACTAGTGTTTAATCTAATCCAATATGCAGTGGTGCATAATGTGTGTCTTTAGAGGCTAAGGGGACCTTTGAAAATTGTGCCTTTCTTTTATCTCCAACTATACATGGCACATGTATACTGATTGAAACTAATCTAGATGAGGTTACTTTCATGGACTAGACAAAGCCAAAATTTACAGCCAAACCATTCAATTCAATCAATGAATTTTTCCCGCTGAATGTAAACCTTTGGGAATTCATGTTGAAACCTTTTGATGATTAGGTTAAAAACATCCATTTGGCACACGATTTTGAATTGGGTCCATTCAAATGAGGCACATCTATTGACTAGTTCACATTTGGTGGAAATTTAGGTGGTTCGGCGGAACAACAAATCAGACTATGACAAATTAATAGATGTATTTGTCACCCCTTATTTTGATAGAAGATTCAGGTCTGAAGAACATTTTTAGAGTAGAAATTTAAAAATAAGAATCATGACTTTCAATTAGTAAGAAAATAAAGTCACTAATCAAAAGTAACATCCATAGTTTTAAATTTCCCAGAAATTTCTCCGAAACAACCGGAATGTTTCCATCTCCACCGTAACGAAATTTACATGAATTCCTTCCACGTCAATATTTCCCTAAAATTTCGACCAAAATTCTCGAAATGCGACTAAAATTCTTGAAATTATACTGGAATTCCTAAAATTTGACTGAAATGGTCGGAACGATAAAAAAAATGGAAAGGTTTTATGATTTTCATTTTATTTCACTTCATTAATGTAGAGAATGATATTTGATAGGAAACATCATTTAACTGCAAAATAGACGTGGATTCAGAGGAGGCCAGAACTTCAAAAAAGGAGAAGGAGGTTGAGTCAAATGAGTTTGATGAGCTGCTGTCAATGGGTGATGTGTTTGGAATTGGTTATGACGAAAACTTAGTAGTGACGAGGAAAATGTTCCCTAGTATGGAAGAAAGGGACTGGCGGGAGAAAAAGGAAAAAGAAAAAGTGGATGGAGACGGGTGCAGAGAGTTGAATACTCTCAAGAAGTAGTAGTTCGGCCCTCCTTCTGTACATGGTTTGTGTTTAGGGCTTTTGTTTTAGGGTAGCTTCTTTTCTTTTCTTTTTTCAGTCTTAGGTGGAAATTTTGGTATGGTAACAAGAGCTGCCACTAACAATTAGCGGATGTTTTGAATCTGTTGCATTAAGACTGTTGCTGCCGTTAGCGGATAAAGGTATGGCTCTAGAGTTTAGTTGGAAGATAATCTTGGTTGCACTATCAGTTTCTCTAAGCAGGATAGGTTGAAAGGAGGGTTGTATTCTTTGGATGTTCGGGTGAGGTTTGTTGGTGATGATCATAGGTATGGGAGAGCGGTTGTTTCGATGGTAGGTTGTCTGTTTAATGGAGTTATTAAAAATTTTCAAGAGAGACCATGGGAGCAAATTAAACGATGAAGATCCTCGTTAAGCTTGAGAGACTTTTTGTCTTTTGCTTTTTGTAGCATTTTATTATGGTAGTCTCTTAAATGAAATGATTGTTTGGGTTCATTTATCAAAATTTCTCCGAAGGAAGTATGAGAGTGAATGAAATGAGGTAGATCTTCACAAAGCTTCAAATACTTTGGCCTTCGCTTATTAGGGCATTGATTTGATCACGGAAGCAGTGGAGCATATGAAACAAAGTAGATTCCCATCAGCTTGACAGACCCTGGCCTTCGCTTTTGGTGGCATCTTTTTGTTGAGACCATTACATGTCCTCGGGGAGTCTGGAGTTAAGAAGGAATGATAGTTGGTTTGCTGGGAAGCTTGTAGCTTTGTTTATTTAGATGGTTTTTGCAGGGAAAATGGAAGGATTGAATAGTTATCTTTATTATGATGAAATTGTAAGTAGCTTCTAGCTTTGTTCTACCTTATGGTTCAGGAGTATGCTCTTGGCCATATATGCTATGTAAATGCAAGCTGGGACCTCTGGTCCCCAATGTAATTCTCACAGTATAAATATACTTTTGTCAACTTTTTTTTTAAAAAAGAGTTGGGATCCTCAGAGGGGGGCCAGTATTTGTACTTTCTTATACTTAATTACATTGTACTTCTTTATTGATTTTATTATTCCAGACTACGCGAGCCTTGGTGCAACGGTAAGGTTGCTCCATTGTGACCTGGTGGTCATGGGTTCGAGTCACGGAAACAGCCTCTCTGCAAAGCAGTGGTAAGGGTTGGTGCAACGGTAAGGTTGCTCCATTGTGACCTGGTGGCCATGGGTTCGAGTCACGGAAACAGCCTCTCTGCAATGCAGTGGTAAGGCTGCGTACATCTAGCCCTCCCCAGACCCCGCAATGGCGGAATCCTGCACTGGGCTGCCTGTAATGCGCCCTTGGACAGCTGCCAGTCCCCAATTCAATATCGATGAGGGTTATGGAATGTTCTACGTAATTGATGTCTTCCACGTAGTAATCATGGTTGAGGAGATTAAGAACAGTTCTTGAACCATCACAGGTGAGGCCAAGGTTTGGGTAACCACAGTATATTGGTTGCTTCCATTGTTGTGCCAGAAAGGATAGCTTATGTCTACGCCTCCGCCGCAGCTGTAAGGAGTGCTGCACTAAAGGTAATCTATTGAGTCCCTGGAGGCAAAGGGGAGGAGGAGGAGGAGGAAGACGAGTTGGGGAGATTCAGACATGGAAGAGAACATGGTTTGGAGGAGGGAGAGATGTTCAGAGTTGGGAAATATATTTTGTTTTGTGATCTGGTCAATGCCATAAAACAAAGTAGAAGCCTATGGGCGGTGTATTTGATATAATATTTGAGAAAAAAGTTGGAAATGATATTTCCACTCCGCTTTCTAGTATTTTAAAATGGGGATGGAAGTATCATTTTCTAGGAAGCTTACCCGGACCCACTTGTACGGACGGTGAAGGGGATGCCGTCCGTTGATTTGGTCATGTGGTGTGGGTCCCATTATTGTTTGCTATGATTGGATGATCTTAATCTTAGCCCTCTTAGCCCTTTGATCCAAGGATATTCTTGGAAGGTTTTGAGGAAAAAAAAAATTATCTTACAGATGGGATCTCCTTTAAGAATGTAGCGAAAACTAATTTAAAACGGGTGGGGTTGGAAAGTCAGATCAAAATTCATCAAAGACACCCCCTGACAATTTCTTCGTTCTTGTCCATCCCGTCACGTAACAAGAATTATTGGTGTCATTGATGAATTTGAAAAGTCAAGGTTATCGTTGAAAATGTCAGAAAGTTGAGGGGGTGTATCTATATTTTTCCGACGGCACCAAAAAAGAACTATAATACATACTAGGAGGGCCCCAGCTCCGGTTACTACACCTGAAAGAGGAGAGATGATACTTAGAACCATTGTTTAATAGGTGTATTTGTCACCCTTTAATAGAGAAAAATTAAAGAATTGAATCACAATATTTCAATTACCAAGAAAATGAAGCTACTGATCAAAAGTAACAATTATTTTAGTGGGGAACCATGAGGTTGACAGTATGGTTCGTAGGTTGTGGAGGGGAAAACAGAAGCAAATGGAAAATTAGGATATAAGCAGTAGAATACCTATAATGGTGTTGGTGTTGGTTTTTCGCTTCCCTCCGCTCGCTGCAGCTGCACAATCAGCATGTAAAGAAGATTAGTAGAAAACCAAATCATGACTGAAATCTGGACCTCCTAGAAAGTTATAACATCTAAACTTGTTTTACTAAAACAAAAGAAGAGATCACAGAAAACAATCAACAGAGGCAATTGTGAATCCTGTCGAAACTGTCGTTCTGACCGTTTTATATTATAATGATTATACATAAGCATATGCTCTTAGAAAAACCATCTATAACTATAAAATCTCCTTTTGCGTTTTTCCAATTCTGCTGGTAACTAGTGATGGTGTATATATGAGAATCATATTTTGCAGAGAAATAGGCAAGGATGTGAAAATGGTTTTACTGATCATCATATGGCAACTGAAACTCTGTCTCCTCTAATATATACCTCCCTCTTGTGACACTTAAAAACATTCAGGGAGAAGAACCCATTGAATGGCAAAACTGAAAACCAATAGAGAAAAGTGGTCATCATCTGAAGTGGCAGTAACTCCATCATGGGAAGCTGGAAGACCTAGCTACACAGAAGACTATGATTTGGTGGAGTTTCTGCATGTAACATAGGTTGCAGCTTTTGCAATAAGAGAACATATAATTCCTTGCAGCAATCTCGAGGGAGCTTATAATGATGGTGCTTGCAATTGAAGATGAAGAGAAGTTGATATGTTTTTTTGGCCCCATGAAGGAAAAGATGAGGAAAATCTGATACGGATCTACCTTGAAAGATCCAGTGTCTTGTCATGTAACATGTATCATATAGAATTTTGTAAAGAAAGGCTAGTGTTTTAGAAGAGATGTAATTTCCTGGCATTTCATATGAATAAACTTGAATTTAATATCTATTGAGAAGATTAACTCTATACAAAATATGGAGGGACTGTCAGTTTCAAAAGCTTATCTACTGAGAAAGAAATATGGACCTCCTAGAACATTATAACTACTAAGCTTATTTAACTAAACCAAAATAAGTGATAACATAATTGAAACTACCAATTACTCCAAAAGCTTAAGCAGTTGGAGTACTTGGTACTTTCATATGGTATTTGAGCGAAAGGTCCTCGGCTCAACCTCCTTGATAGCAAAAAAATATACATGCAATGGCCAAACCCAAAAGAGGGCCCACATGTGCCATGTGTAGACCAACCCTAAAAAGAGAGACCACACTTGAGGGAGAGTGTTAAAGTATAAAAGATTAAATAACGCCTTCTCCAATGGCTTATGCTTTGGGAGTAATTCGTAGTTTCACACATGAAACAATAAAGAGAAGCAATTGCACCATGCCAAAATCCTTTCGAAACTGCTGTTCTGACCCTTCTATGTTATAGTAATTATACATAAGCACATGCTCTTAGAAGGACCATCTATAACGAAAAAATGCCATCTTCTTCTTTTTCAATTCTGCTGGAAACAAGTCAAGTGAAGGTGCAGATATGAGAAGCGTAATTGTCAGAGACATTGGCAAGGGTATGAAAAGGGGTTTACAGTTCATAATATGGCATATGAAATTATGTCTCTTCTCATCTATACTGCAACGACCTCCCTCTTTGTGACACTCAAAACATTCAGGAAGAAGACCCCATTTAAGAGCAAAACTGACAGCCATTAGAGAAAAGAGGCCATCATCTGATATGTATTGGTCAAAGAGTGGCGGTAACTCAGTCATGGGAAGGTGAAGGAGCTAACTACACAGAAGACACTGATGTGGTAAACTTTCTGCAGGTAATAGAGATTGTAGCTTTTGCAATGGGGGAATATAAAACTCCTCAAAGAAGACAACTATGAAGGTGTACCATTGTACAAGGTTCAAGAATAGCCTAAGACGCTCTCAAAGATACTTCTATACCCCAGTCAAGCTAGCCGATCACGTAACTCAAGAGTATTGAGCACTATGAACTCTTAGGACTAGTACTCTATTTTTTGTCTATCCCGAGTCTTTGAATCTCCCTCTCTCATGCATCTGAGTTAGGGATTGCGTCTTGTACTCATAAATGTAACATCTTTCTTTTTATCTAATAAACCGGTGGGGGTCCCTACCAGACACTAGCTTACTTATCAAAAAAGAAGAAGACAGATGAATTGAGTGGGGCCCAAAAGCTGAATCGTACCAGGAGACGATGCTGGTGTTGGGGTTGGACACGGGAAGAAGCGATGTGGTTGGTCACTGCAGAAACAGGTGGGTTCTTGAGCACGAGCTCCACCTGTTTTAGAAGCGCAGAACCCACCAGAGGTGAGGCAAGGGCTACAAAACTCACGCCCCGCTATCCATGTTACATTGAAATCCTCATTCAGAACATCGCCAAAACTCCTTTCTCTACTCTCCAAGCGATTCACACCTTTATTAGAAATCCAAAGGGAGCTAACATGGCAATCCATACGCCCCATCGACTCATCGATTCCACCCAACGTATAGTAGAAATAATTTTCAGGTTTTGCAAGGCATTGAATTTCATGGAATGCAGAGTTTTGAATCGGGGTTGAACAGTTACTGTATAAGCTGATCCTCTGATATTGGTTAGCCGGATAGTCGAATAATAAGATATCGAAGGTGCTGTTTTCTGGAAACAGAGGGCACTTCATTCCATTGAAATCTTTAACTGCAATCGTTAGGATTTGATACTTGTAATCGATCGCCTTCACTTGGTATATCCACAAACCAATCACTATCTCGGGAACATTGTTTTTGCAGGTGATTTCAAGCCCCTGATAGCTGCAAGTTAGAGGGCGATTATCAACGTGAAAAGGGTAATTAATATCAAGGGAGAAGGAATGTTGGATTTATTAATCCAAATTAAAGTTTCAGAATCAAGATTGGGCTAAGGCTTTAAAGTGGCTTTTCATATTCCTTGTTACTCCAAAAGTCATGCACAAAAGGACAAAAGAGTTGGCCTTTCTTGCTGACTCTTTGTATTCCATTTATGGTGACTCTTTGGTTTTCTTTTTTTTAGTTGAATGCCTTTAGTTCTCTCATTAAGGGTGATTCCATAAAAATTAAGAGACTCTTGGCTAACTTTTAATAAGAGAGAAAAAAGAGAATGAAAAGGTTCTACACCATTATTGTGGTGTGTGAAAGGAAAGCCAACCAAGAGTGTATCCCATATTTTGGTGTGAGATTAAGATCTTCACAAAAAGCCTCAAAGTGTTTTTGTAGAGCCTGATTTACTTAACTAGAGAGACTCGAAGCTTTGCCTTCAAAGTATTTGGTAGGTGCACACCAACACTTAGTTGTTGTTCCTGGAGACAGTTCAGTCGTCAAATCCTTGCACCGGAATAGGGCCGAATAACGTCTTAAGCGAAGCGTTCGAGGACGTACAGCAGCTCTACAGATATTGAGGATTATCTATTCTCTATTTGGTATTTCCATCTTTCTCTAAGATCATACTATTGCATTTTTCATTTTATAATTTTCCCCTATTTGCACCAACAATCTCAAGACGTTATTCACGTTATTCGTATAAGATGGATACTGCAAGATCTATGGGTATTGATGGTCTAAAGCTTGACAACTTTGACGGTTTTGATTTTAACGTTTGGCGTCAAAAAGTAACTTTTGGAATGCAACTTCTGAAAATTTACTATACTGTTCAAGATGAAAAACCAGATTTTGAAGAAGAGAACTCTAAGGAAGAGGCGGATTGGGATCGTGATGATGATTTCTATAGAAGTTATTTGCTCAACTGTTTGTCAGACCATCTTGCAGATGTTTATGGTCAAAACAAAACAGCTAAAGCAGTTTGGGACAATCTGGAGCAGCAATATAAAGATGAAGAGAATTTGTCCAAAACTCATCTTATTGACAAGTTTCTAGATATGAAATTTGAAGACGGGAAAGAGATTCTACCCCAAGTGAAGGAATTTGAAAAATGGTGTTGAAGCTTGAACATAAATCTATTAAGCTTAACAATGTTTTCATTGCTGGAGCTATTGTAAACAAGCTCCCTCCTTCCTGGTTATCTTTCTCTACGGACATGCGTTGAAGAAAGAAACAAGTTTCTCTTGATGATTTGAAGCGGTTCATTCATATTGAAAATGAAGCCCGAACCCGTTCTCAAATGGAGTTGCTTAAGAAGCAGAAGGCTACTGCCAACATGATAAAGGCAAAGCCAGAAAATAATAAAGGAAGGTATAATAAGAAAAAGAAAAAGAAAAAGTACAATCCTAAGAAGATGTGGAACAAGAAGAACCTTAGTGTTCAGAAAATAAAATTTAAGAAGAAAGGTCAATGCTTTAATTGTGGTGAGCAGGAACACTTCGCTAAGGATTGTAGGGCACCTCCAAAGGACAAAGAACTGAAGGAGTCACTTAATGTTGTCAGTGGAAATGAAAAGATTTCAGATTTTGTAGCAATAATCTCTCATGTGAAGGGTAATTCGGATGCTACTGATTGGTGAAGTCTACAATTATAACATGGGAGTTACTAGGGTCCATCGCAAAAGGCATTCCGCGGCTGGGTCTATCACATGATAGACCAGCCACTTTGTGAATGGAGACAAACTTTTGTCTCCATTCACAAGGTGGCTGGTGTGACATGACATGCGACAGACCAGCTGTGAAATGTCTTTTCCCATGGAGGCTAGGAATTACCTTATAACATTCTTACTAAAATTAAGAGACAAATAAACTACCAAACCCAATTGATTATTCATTTTTAAGAACAAAATAATTTGCAATTTGAAGTCTGAACATTGTTAGGGTTTTCATATAGCATTCCTCTTAACAATAATGGGATATGATTTATTCTCCCTTATTTTGATATTGGCACCTAATCTTTCTTTTATATTTCTCTCACGGGCGGTCACAGGTCTGAACAAGCTATAAAAAAAACTAATCACAAAAGCATGTAAAAAATACCAAGGCAGGCAAAAGGGTCTAGAAGAGCTGGAAATGTATGGTGGAGATGATTATTAACCATTTGTTAAATAGCAACTAGGAAGACTCTTCCGTGTCAAGGAACTTCCTAAAAGCCCTTCTTATCACGGCACTTACCTAATTTGTAACTAGGGATTTGCTGCGATGGACGGTAGCATGGGCGATGGACGGTAGCAGATCCCATGTAACTAATAACCATTTTAGTCACAATATTTTAACAAAATATACACCTAGTTTGGTGAGCACGGCATTTTGTTAGGGACAAGTTTGACAAAACCGTGTCTTAGTATGTTTGGGCTAGGAGGAGAAGATCAGGGATCACAAATCTGACCAACCCCAGAAAAAAGACCCACTGATACGACCACAAATCAACGGCCAACTTCCACAAGGAACCGGCAATCACCCAAGCATCTCAGTGATTACACATATTAGCAGTTATGGGAAGTTATATTACTTGTGGTCATAATTCCAATGGAAGTTATTTTCAGTTATCTTATTTTCTGTTTAAAGGGATGATGTATTCACATTTGAAACGGTAGAATAATTATCATAACTCTCAATTTCATCTTCTCCCACTTCCATTTTCTGGAGGACCTGTCCTCGAAAACAGGGATCTATCATTGGTGCTTTCATTGATTCTTCTCCCATCATGGCAGAAGGAACCCGCCTCCGCATACTCGACGAAACCGTCACCAACCACACCGATCAACTCGCCACCATAACGGAGCAATTAGCCGCACTGGTCACCACCGTCACATCCTTCGACGGAAAGTTGGAGCAACTCCGTCTAAACCGCCCTGAACCACGCACGCCCGACACTCAATCCACTCACACACCCAATTCCCGGTTCCTAAAGCTAGATTTTCCGCGATTTGACGGAATTGACCCGCTTGGCTGGATCTTCAAAGCCGAACAATTTTTTGGCTACCACAATACGCCCAGTGATCAACGACTCACAATCTCCTCATTCCACATGGATGGCGCAGCCCTTGCATGGTTTCAATGGTGCCATCGCAACCATCAATTTCAAACATGGGACGGATTCACCCGAGCGCTCGAAACACGGTTTGGCCCATCTCAATATGTCGACCACCAAGGCGCATTGTCGAAATTAACGCAAACTACAACTGTTCTTGCGTATATTACAGACTTTGAAACCTTAGCAAACCGTACTGATGGCCTACCACCATCCTTCATGCTTAGTTGCTTCATCTCTGGCCTCAAACCAGAAATTCGCCGCGAAGTCCAAGTATCCCAACCAACACACCTTGCACAGGCTATTGGCCTAGCAAAACTTCAGGCCGAAAAACTAAACGACATACATCGTTCATCGTTCCGACCCATACCTTCCACCCCATCCCCACAACCGCCACCACCAACTACATCAACATCAACCCGTTGTCCTATCCGCCGCCTTACACCAGCAGAAATGCAAACTCGACGGGAAAAAGGATTATGTTTCAACTGTGATGAAAAATTCTCCCGTAACCACCGTTGTAAGCCACAATTTCATCTCATGCTCGCCGATGAAACCGATGAAACGATTGATATGGCATACCCAAACACTGAACCCGGACTAGTGGTCCCTGAAGACAACCTTCTACTGGATACACCGGCAGAAATTTCTCTTAACGCATTCCAAGGGCAACCGTCCCCACGTACCCTCCGCTTCACCGGAAATCTACACGGAGAACACGTCCAAATTCTTGTCGATGGAGGAAGCACCCATAATTTCATCCAAGAACGCGTCGCTGCCCATCTAAAACTGCCATCCCACTCACACCCACCATTCTCCGTCACCGTTGGTAGTGGTGAAACCCTCACGTGCAAGGGACTGTGCAAAGATGTTCCACTTAAAATTGGAACAACTACCTTCCAAACAGACCTTTTCATCCTACCATTACATGGCACAGATGTTGTCCTCGGAGTTCAATGGTTAATACCATTGGGACCTGTTACCTTCGATTACCGCCACCTTTCCATGTCCTTTAAGTGGAACTCCACCAACGTCACTCTCTTTGGTGAACAACTACCAACAGTCCATTCCATTCAACCATCACAACTACAACGCTACTTTCGCACTTCCGCCGTAGCCTCATTGTATAACATCTGGCCAGTTCCCCCACAAAGGACACCTCCAACAACACATCCAGACTTACACCCAATACTAACCGAATACAGCTCTCTTTTCTCACCACCCCATGGCCTTCCTCCCACTCGCCAATGTGACCACCGCATCCACCTAACCCCTGGATCAGCCCCTGTAAACGTCCGACCCTACAAATATCCATATTACCAAAAACGCGAAATCGAGCTATTGGTTACAGAAATGCTAAAGGACGGTATCATACAACCAAGCACCAGCCCATTTAGTTCACCCGTCCTTCTTGTCAAAAAGAAAGATGGTACATGGCGATTTTGCGTCGACTACCGTGCACTCAATGCCGTAACAGTGAAGGACCGTTTCCCTATTCCGACAGTTGAGGAATTATTTGATGAATTACATGGTTCTCAATATTACTCAAAACTGGATCTCCGCTCCGGTTTCCACCAAATCCGTGTCCACCCTGCAAGCATACCAGCAACCGCATTTCGAACACACGACGGTCACTATGAATTTTTGGTCATGCCCTTTGGCCTAACCAATGCACCCTCTACCTTCCAAGCTGCCATGAACACCACATTCTCCCAGTTCCTTCGTAAGTTTGTCCTCGTCTTCTTTGATGACATCTTGATTTATAGCCCCACTTGGGAAGCCCACCTTGACCACCTCCGTCAAGTCCTCCAACTGCTCTATGTCAACCACTTCAACCTCAAACTCTCCAAATGTTGTTTCGGCGAACAGAAAATCGAATATCTTGGCCACATTATCGCAAGTCACGGTGTTGCCGTCGACCCTACAAAAATCCAAGCCATTACCCAATGACCACGTCCGACAACCATCAAACAACTCCGGAGCTTCCTCGGTCTAGCCGGCTACTATCGCCGTTTTGTCAAAAATTATGCCTCAATTGCAGCCCCTATAACCGACCTCCTCCGAAAGGATTCGTTTCATTGGTGTCCAGCCGCTGAGTCCGCATTCGAGTCTCTCCCTCACTACAACACCCATCCTACAACTCCCGGATTTCACCGAGACATTCATCGTCGACACGGATGCTTCCGGTAAAGCTATTGGCGCTGTTCTGTCCCAACAAGGCCATCCCATAGCCTTTTTCAGTAAGACACTCTCAACCCGCTTACAAGCATCATCAACATATGCACGGGAAATGTTTGCCATAACTGAATCAGTCCTTCGCTGGCGACACTACCTCCTTGGCCGCGATTTCCTCATCCGCTCGGACCACCGACCTCTCCAATATCTCATGACCCAGGCACTACAAACTCCAGAGCAACAATATTGGCTCCAAAAATTGGTGGGCTACAACTACAAAATAATTTACAAACCCGGCCGCGAAAATGTAGTGGCTGATGCCCTTTCTCGCTGCACCGATTCAGAACTGTTCGCGTTCACCATGCCATACACAAATATCATCCACAACATCCAAAAGGAAATTGTGAATGACCCTCATACCCAAAAACTCCTCGCCGAACTACAAGCGACCCCGGCCACAAACCCACATTACACTCTCAAGAACGGAGTCCTCTACTACAAAAACCGTGTCTACCTACCCCCAACATCATCTTTGAAGACTGTGGTTTTCAAGGAACTCCACTCTACACCATCAGGTGGTCATTCCGGATACACAAGAACATTGGCACGGATTCGACAAAGTTTTTATTGGCAAAGGATGCGGAAGGATATCCAATTTTGGGTCGGCGAATGCCTCATTTGTCAACAAAGCAAATACTCAACCCGCTCACCACAAGGTTTGTTACAACCGCTACCCATCCCTACACGTGTATGGGAGGATATAGCGATGGATTTCATCACCAACCTACCAACTTCAAATGGGAAAACAACCATCTTCGTAGTGGTGGACCGTCTAACAAAATATGCCCACTTCATGGAATTAGCCCCAAACTATACTGCAGCCAAAGTTGCAGACACGTTTATATCCAATGTGGCCAAATTACACGGGATACCTCGTAGCATCGTCAGCGACCGTGACCCACTGTTTCTCAGCTCTTTCTGGAAAGAGTTGTTCCACAAACAAGGCACGACACTTCGCATGAGCAGTGCCTACCATCCTCAGACAGACGGCCAAACAGAAGTCCTGAACCGTTGCCTGGAACAGTACCTACGAAGCTTATGCATGGATCATCCACGACAATGGACAAACTACCTCACTTGGGCGGAGTATTGGTACAACACCACACAACATTCAGCGATTGGTATGACGCCATTTGAGGCGGTATACGGCCGAGCACCACCAGCCATTCCAGACTACGTGCCATCAATTTCCGGGGAAAATGCAGTCGACAACGAATTACGCACAAGGGACGACATCCTCTGTCAACTCAAGCAAAACTTGGAACGTACCCAACATCGCATGAAGCAACAGGCCGATCAGCGAAGAACCGACAAACAATTCTCCATCGGTGACTGGGTTCTCGTCAAATTGCGACAATATCGCCAAATGTCTGTAGCAGGCCAGCGCTACAGCAAACTGTCAAAAAGATTCTATGGTCCGTACAAGGTAGACGCCAAAATTGGACCCGTCGCATACCGACTTCAACTACCAGAAGGATCCCGAATACACCCAGTATTCCACGTGTCATTGCTGAAAGAATTCCATGGAAATTATACAATTACAGCCTCACTCCCATACCAAACAAGGGACTTACCCCCGAACCTTGTCCACAAGGTTCCTTTCGATGGCGGGAGGGATGATACGACCACAAATCAACGGCCAACTTCCACAAGGAACCGGCAATCACCCAAGCATCTCAGTGATTACACATATTAGCAGTTATGGGAAGTTATATTACTTGTGGTCATAATTCCAATGGAAGTTATTTTCAGTTATCTTATTTTCTTTTAAAGGGATGATGTATTCACACTTGAAAGGGTAGAATAATTATCATAATTCTCAATTTCATCTTCTCCCACTTCCATTTTCTGGAGGACCTGTCCTCGAAAACAGGGATCTATCACCCACCCTGTGTGGCTTTGTGGTACAGCCGGGCCCACAGTCCTCAAAACGAACACGACTAACTTAAGACGTGTGGGTCCCACTGCAAGCCACCCAAACAACGGTGTTCTCCTTCTGATGTTTTGTTCAGACCCGTCTCACCATTAATTCCCCCAATTCATCTAACACCGGAAGAAAACCAAGCGCTAAAAAGTAAAAAAACGTACCGACGGGACAAGTTGTGGGGTGCGTTCCGTTCTGGCAAATGCAAAGAAAATCCTCATCGGTGGTGGTATTATAACCGCAATACCCCTGAGACTCTTCACAGTCCCAACAATTGATAAGCGGAATCCAATGCAACAGAAATCCCCGCTGCAAAGCAGTACCAAAATTCGCAATTCCGGTCAGCCCATTCCACACTGTCGCCATCACCGGAACCACCACGACCTCCTGGCAAAACCCACTCCAATCCAACCCCACCGGAACAATAGTCTGTAGAGCCACATACGACATTCGAGGTGCGTTCTCCAGACATGGCAGATTTTCTGCCGTAGGGAAAGGAATCAAAGTGCAATTGAAGAAGAAGGTAAGGTTCCAATCTTCCCTGCTGTATAACAAGGGCGTATTTTCAAGGGTGAAGTTGTAATGCGCCCTTGGACAGTTGCCTGTTGCCAATTCAATATCGACGAGGGTTATGTAATTTTCTACGTAATTGATGTCATCAACGTAGTAATCATGGTTGAGGAGATTAAGAACAGTTCTTGACCCATCACAGGTGAGGCCGAGGTTTGGGTAACCACAGTATTGGTATTGGTTGCTTCCATTGTTGTGCCAGAAAGGATAGCTTATGTTTACACCTCCGCCGCAGCTGAAGGAAGTGTTGCACTGAAGGTAATCTACTGAGTCCCCGCAGGCAGAGGTGAGGAGGAGGAGGAGGAGGAAGACGAGTTGGGAAGATTCAGACATGGAAGAGAACCTGGTTTGGAGGAGGAAGAGACGTTCAGAGTAGGGAGATATTCTTCGTTTTGTGATCTGGTCAAATGTCTTACAACAAAGTGGTGTTATAGGAATGGAAGTATCGTTTTCTGGGAAGCTTACCCATAACACATGATCAAAGGGTATAGATGTTGTAAGGTGATGACGTCCGTTGATTTTGGTCATGTGTTATGGGTACCATCCATTGTTGACCAGTCAACTATGATTGGAAATCTTAGCCCTCTGCGGAGATAAAATTTAATCTCCTTAAGAATGTGGCTAAAACTAAATTAAAACCGGTGGGGTTGGAACATCACATCATTATTTGTTTCTTATCGCCTACAATGCCCATCTAATCCCTTCTGTGTATGCGTCACTGGTGAGATTTCCAAACGGCCACGTGTCTCTTTCACTCTCCTACCAACGGCCACGCGTACAACAACCAAGCGTCTCTTTAATTCTCTCACGCCTACTTCATTTCTTTCCTAGCATTCTTGTCAGTCTCTTTTAATGGACAACGTGTCACTCAATTAACATTCTATAAGGGTGACCCTACTCTACTACGAGAAAAGTACGGAATGGGACACAAGTTTCGAGGAATTACGGATTACCTACCTTTTAAAACAAGAATGAAACACGGACTACTCTTCAAAATCAGGTGAGAAAATGGTCTTCTGAAATTGTCAGGACCAAGATGGAGTCCTCATATGTTGCTCCTCATCATTCACATTTTTCAGTATTTTACTATTTTCTTTTGAAGAGAAAATCTCTTGTATTTAATTCATCTCACCACATGTAAGTTTAGCGCATTGCAGGGTGATTCTTTCGGTTCGTCGTAATGAGTATTTGAACCAACAGAAGCTTGGGTTCGTTTGGATCCTGATCGTCGGAAATAACTGCAGACAGAATGATGCTTGACACGTCGTAAAAAAATTTTTCGAATGGTGACGCCTTTATTGACAGCTGGTTTGGGTCGGATTTGAAATTTCCTTTTGAATCCAGAGTCCCTTGGGTTCGTTTAAATCTTGGCCGTCACCAATATGCATAGACGGTCGGATCCACGACACGTGGACATCAATATGAAACGATGACGTCTTCTAATAATACGTCTTTCTGTATGAGATCCCGTCGGCGTACCCCATTATTTACTCCGGCGTACCTATTATTTCAGCCGGCGTACCCCTTAATATTCAGGCGGCCGGCGTACTCTATATTCCGGCGACGTACTTGATATCTTTGAACGATGGGTATTTCTTGAATCTGGCGTACTTGATAATTCAGTGGCATACTCTAGAATCCGGTTGCGTTCTCAGCCAAAAGAAACGTATTCAATAACGTTACCGTTATAAGCCAAAAGATAAGTGAAAAGATTCTAAGCCAAAAGAGACATCCAAGAACGTTACCGTTCTAAGTCAAAAGAGAAGTGAGAAAAGATTCTAATCCAAAAGAGACATATTCAATAACGTTACTATTATAAGCCAAAAGAGAAGTGAGGATCAAAAGAGAAGTTATTCTTCGGGTTCGTCCGTATACACCACAAACCAACTAAAATCATCTTCCTTGCAGTTTTCTCTTCTTATGCTGTAACTCCATCCAATCCTAGATCTTCATTTAAATCTAGGCGCCTGTATATCCACTGTTGGAAATATATTTCGCTAATATTCTCCACTCCGACATCAATGTTCTTTCTCCCTCCTGCCATTTCTAGAACCATCATTCCATAGCTATAAACATCAGACTTGGGAGATACTCCTCAAATGTTTCTGCAGACTATCTCAGGAGCAGTATATCCCAAAGTTCCTCGTGCACCCAACAATGATACGGTGCTGTCTTTCATTGGGTATAGCTTAGCTATTCAAAAATCTGAGATTTTAGGACAGAAATCTTGGTCTAGAAGAATGTTATGAGGTTTTATGTCCAAATGCAAAATGCATGTGTTACAACCACAGTGTAAGTACTTTAGTCCTCGAGCAATTCCTACCGCAATCTGGTATAATTTTTCCCATCCCTGGAGATCTGTTTTGCTTGGTTTCTCGGCGTAGATGAACTTCTCGAGAGAACCATTCGGCATGAACTCATAGATAAGTGCTCTCTTCGAACCCTCAGGGCAGAATCCTAAATGTCTGACAATGTTAACATGAGAAGTCCTACCGATACTTGCAACCTCTTGTATGAAATCTTCTCCATTACCCTTGGACTCACTCAAGACCTTCACAGCAACCAGACAGCCATCATGAAGCTTGCCTTTGAAAACACTACCATATCCGCCTTGGCCTACTTTTTCTCTGAAGGAAGTCGTCATCTTCTTGATTTCTGAATAAGCATATCTTCGTGGACCGAGAGATCCAAAGCCCCGTAGAAATGCCTCCACATTTTGAGTGTTATTTGTTCCCTCCTTACAAAAGAAGATTAGGTTGTAAATTGAGAATTTCATTCTTGAAAATAGGTTGAAAAGGAGGCATACCAGAAGGAAGTTCCCAACTCCTGTGATTACAACAATTACACCCGAGAAAGAGGAAATGGTGTTAGATATTGTGTTCCACCTGAATATACAACAGTGTGCATGACGCTAACCTCTCTCTTACATTACCCTTGAACGCCATGGTCCGCTAGTTTAAAAAACTTGTTTTCCTAAGGGTACGTTTGGGTGTCCACCCCAATTGCATCTGGGCTCAATTTGTGTGTTGGCCTTCTAAATTTGCACAGTTTATACACCAATTGGACCTAAAATACAATTTTGTTAGACACCCAAACAGACCTGTGGAATTTTTCAGATTGCTATTTAACACTCAATTTGCTCATAGAAAGGCAACCAAATCCATATTCCCAATCCACATGTGATGACCAGGAGGTTATAATTTGGGTGTACATCAAAACGCACCTTAATTTTATTTCTGAAGTGAAGAACTAAATTTAGAATTCATGGGCTGCTGGGAGAATACATTGAATAAGATCTTGTAACCAATTTAAATCACCCACATGGCACACAAAATGATCTCCACTGCTTATCAGTGACACCAAAAAAAAATTGAATCAATCAGGATCCTACCCATCCAATATTAAATAATTTTTTTTATGTTTGATTGGATAATTTGCCTACTTCTGTTTTCTAAATGGCTAACTTTTCGTCACTATATGTGTAGGGAATCTCACCGGACTTGTGCAACTTTCACTCACATTCTGGTTCGGACTTGGAGGATGAACTATTTGGATCATCGTTCTCGAGTGCCACGTTTATGAATTACGATTTAGATGGGCATCGTATGTGAGACCTACAACTGTATTATTCCATGGAGGATTCCTAGTGCCACTTTCTTTTAACCCTCCCATATTCTGTGTTTTCCATTCTCTGTTTTATCTCTGGGCCAATCTGAAATGCTTGAGTTGAAGCCAAGTACCACCGAATCAAGATATCTCGGTACAAAATCATTAACAAAACCAAATAATGGTGAATGACTTTACCCAACCATCATCTTGAATTATGATATAAGGACTTCAAATTCATCAAATTTATAGGACAGAAAATGAATTTGGCACTGTATTAAAAAATCCTACGATCATCCTAGTCCAATGGCTAGCCCCGATCAAATTGGATATCATTGAATGTCGATGGTGGGGGCGGAGGTTTTACTCCCTACTCTTCTGGAACTTTTCTATCTGTATTCTGTTCTGAACTCGAATCTGTGTTCAATACGATTGCAAACTTTCAAGCTATCCTCGGAAGTATCCAACTCGCCATAAACAAATTCCTGTTTCGTCTGATTTGGATTGAAAGTGGCTCTTTCTTACTGCTCAAGGTCCTTTTAATGTATTACAAAACCTCTGAACTATGCAACTATTGTGAGATCAAACTTTTCCCTTCTCATAGTCATAAACTTGAAAATATATCACATCTTCAAGGAAGGCGACCAAACCACAGAAAACAAAGGAGTTTCGTCTTTTCTACCAAGTAAACCAACCTTGGGTGGTAATTGTTAATCTTAACAGAACTGACCAGAGTTCAAATCTTGGGTGCGGATGTTCTCGGTTGTGAATTTAATCTCTAGTAAATAGGGAAATTGGTATTTATAATAACTGGTTGTTTGACATGGCATTAGAGCAAAGGTCCCGAGTTCAAGCCTTATCGATATTAAAATTCCACATGCAATGGCCAACCCAAAAAAGGAGGGCCACATGTGCCACGTGTAGGCCAACCTAAAGAAAGAGGCGCCACACGTGAGGGGTGTGTTAAAGTATAAAAGAATAAAATAACGCCTTCTCCAACAGCTTAAGCTGTTGTGGTACAACTCGGGTCGGGTTGGATAACCGAACCTGAGATAGCATTCCCTTAACCCTAACCTAATCCAACCCTACCCATGCCTCGGGTTGAGGATGGTCAACCATAACCCAACCCGCGTCTAAATCTCTCAACCCTAACCCAACCCATCTAACCCGAAATCAGGTCGTGTTGAGTCAGGTTGGGTTGCCAAGGCCTCAACCCTAACCCAACCCAAAATTAAGTCGGGTTGCCTTTTCCCAATCCAACCCAAACCGAGCCAAAATCGGGTTTGGGTTGAGCCCAACCCAAGTTGAACCCTACATGCACTATGCGTAAGTGGGCCCCGTAAGGATAATAAACACGGCTCCGAGTGAGAGGTAGCTCAGCCCTCAGCCGAGCAGTCGAATTGTCTGAGTTAAAAATCGGGGTTTTATTATAGTGGAAAGGGTAAAATCGTCATTGAACAAGCGACAAGATCACCGTCTCTCTCCCTTAAACGAGAAAGCCAGCTTGGCTTTTTTAAAGGACCGGCTCCAGCAAGACTCTAACCCGACACGTGGCAAAAGCAGATTTAAAAAATTTTAAAAACAAAAGAACAAAAAGAAAAGAAAAGCAATCTTTGAAGAACAAAGAACAACCGTGAAACCTTTGCAAGGAAGAAAACCCTATTCTCTCTTAAGAATGACAGAAAAATAGATTTTGAGAGAATGGAGACATTGCAGAAATTTAAGATCCTAGCAACGCAGTGCGCGGTTGCCGGAAGTCCAACAAGAAGCCCTAACACCAGCCCGGGATTCCAGCTCCGGCGCCGGAAAACCCTACGAATGCTTCTAATCCGCTCCGAAAGTAGCCGATTAGATTCCTCCGTTTTAGAGCGCGATCAGCAATTGATCGATCCGGATAAGGCTGAGAAGAAGAGACTTCTGAGCCACACATTGAAGGATCTGTTAGTTTCCACGCCGCCTTTCGAAGGTAAAAGCGGCGAGGTTACAAGAAATGGAGGAGGTAAACGCGACAGGTTTTTACCGGTGGTGATGAATCGGGCCGGATCCGGTTACGCGAGACCCATAACTGCCCGTTTAAGATATCGATTACTGAGGAGGGCTTGGCGACCAATGCTGGTCACGATTCCTGAGTAGAAAAAGGGAAGGAAGGGGGAGAAATAGGTACGGAATGAATAATATGTCGTAAAATATTATTTTACGACATATTTTTGTTGGTTCGGAAATTGAAATCTCAGGAGTAGTCTCTGATTGAATTTTCATGTTTGCTACTAACAGTGATGGGAACCCAGATTTCTCTCGGACGCCCAATTCGGCATCTGGAAAATCTTCGATGAGGAATTTGCTGTGGTTTTCTTCCGATACAATCTTCTGAATTCTATGTCTTTGTTTTTACCATCTACTCAAATTGTTGTATCTTTTGGAGCACTACTGTATTTTGATAATCACACTCCTCACTTTATTCAAAAGTACGGCCCATGCCGCACTATAGGATGATCCAACCCATCCATTAGATGAGCCACAGCCTGAGGGACTAAATAGGTTGTACCCCAAAAATTATTTCCATAGGTTGATCCTAACCCTCCGATCTATAGGATCAACTTTCTAACATTTAACATTAAGTCCCTCTACAACTACAAAGTTGTAGGTTTTTATGAGATCTTTTCAACAAGTATTTTTTCTTGAAAATCGGACAAGTGGGTAGAAAGTTATGGCAGTTTTAGTGGACTGTGTTTCTGGGTTCCCAAAACAATCAAAGTTAGTGAGTTCCAATGCAATTAATGTTATGTTAGTCCCTAAGTTAGCTAGTTGATGAGCTTGAATGAATTTCCTCTTGTTGTTTTTCATTTAAATAGATAGAAATCAGTTGTAGAAGGGGATTTTGGATTTTGATTAACTCATGTAATTGATGGAATATTAATTAGGTTGAGCTGTGTTCTTATTTATCTTCTTCTTCCCTCTTAAGCACCCGCATAATCAGGTATCAGAGCCAACGTTACTCTCTTGGACTAGCTTCAATTTAATTTTCATAGCGGCACGAAAAAGTAGAGGAATGCGTATTAACCAAATGATGGAAGATTTGAGAGATGATGAACTTCAAGCGCTTCGAAGACAAGTTGAGCAACTTACCATCCGACTTGAATGCCAAGAGGCTTGTAGTGAGCGTGGTAGATTAAGACGTGGAGGTTCTAGTGACGAGTCCGATGTGAATCTCTTCACCAATACTCATGAAGAGGCTAGTTTGGGAAGGTTCTATCGTGATTTCGACACCGTCAACATTGACTTGCCGGAGTTCCATGGTCGTCTACAACCCGAAGAGTTTTTTTAATGTCTTAGTGCCATTGAAAAGTTCTTCGATTATTAGGAGACACCCGAAAGCCAATGTGTAAAGCTTGTGGCTACAAGGCTTTGTGGCTATGCTTCAACATGGTGGGGTAAAGTTCAAGAGACGAGAATCCGCAAAGGAAAACTTAAGATTTGTTTTTAGGAGAAAATGAAGTCAAGGCTTAATGAGAAATTTCTTCCGTTGGATTTTTCCAAATTATCTTTTTTCAATTCAACAACTTACGCAAAGAATCCAAGAGTGTGTTGGACTAAACCGAAGAATTCTACAAACTCATGGCTCGTAATGATATTCAAGAGGGTAAAGATCAACTTGTGTGAAGGTATGTTGATAATTTGAAGTTTTCTATTCGTGGTGAGGTGGAAATGCACCGATCATTGAGTGTCAATAATGCATATCAACTAGCCTTGAAGGTGGAGCCTAAGTTTGCTCGTCGAGGTGCTAAGAAGTATGTCGATGTTCGTAGTCTCTATCCTTCTTTCAAAATAAATCTTCACAAGGAGGTACAAACTCGAAATCCGAATATTTCAAATAAAAGTCTACAAAATCAGCCCCTACATATCATGTTGGAAATCAATCCAATCGTTCCAACAATCTAAATGCTTGTTTTAAGTGTGGTAAAGTTGGCCACGCTCAATGCTATACCAAAATTCTCCAATCCAGTCAGAGCGTTCCACACCATCGCCATCACTGGAACCACCACGAGCTCCTCGCAGTACCAATTCCAATCCAATCCCACCGAAATATTGGCCTCCAAAGCCACATACGTCTGTCCAGTTCTGTTCCTCATACAAGGCAGAACTTCAGCCGCTGATAAATTCAACCATGTGCAATTGAAGAAAAAGATAGGTTCCAGTCCGCCCTACTGTAGAACAACCTAGGCGTGGAGGTTTCAAGCGTGACGTTGTAATGTGGCCTTCGACAACTGTTATTTGCCACTTCGCAGTCGATGAGGGTTATATTTTGAATGGTGTTTTTTTATTACCCACTCCCCACTCAGTCTCGCTCAAGCCCCCCTTATTCAGCCCTCTACCACCATTTAAGGCCATGTTTGGCCACCATGATTTTTATTTTTTTTTGAGAAATGATGTATTCACCCCATTTTTTTACATGTGACAGCTGCCTCCGGTGTAAAAAAGAGTAATCATGGATATACTAGAGGGAGCTGCCTAAGTAAAAACAAAGTGGCCGAATATATCGCTTCCCATTTTTTTCATGATAAATTCTCAAGTGATGAGAGTGGGGAAGGAGGGCAGGAGAACGAGAGACTTTAGAGGGCACGAATGAGTAGTGGGTGAGAGGCTAAAAACACAATGAAAAAATAAAACATATTATGGGTAGAATTTTTTTGTCTCGTTGTTTTTCACACCTTTCCTACCCTCTCCACACTCAGTCACTCTAGTGTCTTCACCCCCCCCCCCCCCCCCCCCCCCAAGCATTAGGTCAGATAATACTATCGGGAAAAAATCATGGTAGCCAAACGTGGCCCAATTAAGCAAATATTCAATAGGAAAAAAAATTCACGGTTTCCAAACATGGCCTATGAGTCTCCACAAATTAAAATTTCATGACAGTGGGAGAGAATCAAGTAAATGGTCTACATAGAACAAGTGGTCCTCACTTATACTTTTGCCTTTTGCTTTGAAGCTAATTAGAAAATTTTAGAATAAATAAAGGAGTTTTAGATACCTTGCCTATGGGGATAGAAAGGGAATAAGTCGTGCAATATCACAGAGGAGACCCTCTCTCTCTATTTCGTCTTGAGCAAAAGTCTATTTTAGTCAAAAGTCAAAACCTAGGTTAGGGCTCTTAAACCCAAAGCAAAATTTCTAATCTTGGGTTAATTTCTCCAGCAGAAAACCTAATTCAAAGAGGAGAAACTAACCCTACAAGGCTGTAGTTAGTTACCCTGTAGATTAATGATATAAGTAGTCTATAGGGAGGAGACAAACATTTGACTTACCTAGAATTTACCTCATAGAATGGTGATAAGTGGTGTTTGGTTGCCAACCTCGTAGAGTTGTGGGAGGGGGTTTCATTACCAATATAGGAAGAGGAGAGAGAGAGAGAGAGAGAGAGAGAGAGAGAGAGCATCATTCTCCATGCCAATGTACACCTTTTTAAGAAATTTGGCTTGGAAGGTACGGTGCAACTTGGGTCGGGTTCAACCCGGTTTTGGCTCGGGTTGGGTTGTTATTTCCTCGAGTGGGGATACGTTTGGGAAAAGCCAACCCAATTTAATTTTGGGTTAAGTTAGGGTTGAGACCTGATCTGAACCCAAACTATGTCGTCAAATTTTATCTTGATTTTATTTAGCGGTGCAACTCGGGTCGGGTTGGTCAGGTCTGGTTGAGGTCAACCCGACCAGACCCGTGGAACCCTTTTTTCCAACTTGAACCTAACCCAACGAGGTTTAACCCGACCCAACCCGACCCAAATTCAACTGACCCATTCCGAGTTCTTAAGCTTACAAAAAAAAAAATGATAAAAATGTTGGGTTTCACTCGGGTCGGGTTGCCTAAACCCTCAACCCAAACCCGATCTGTACTCAACTCACATTGGGAAACCTCAATCCAAACCCAAACTCAACCCGATCTAAGTTGCACCCCTAATTTTCTTTGTGTTATTGTATTTTTCTGTTTGGCCCTAGGCGAACCCGACTCAACCTGAACTGATTTTGGGTTAGATCGGTTGGGTTAGGGTTGATAGATTTAGATGCGAGTTGGGTTAGGGTTAATTGACCATTCTCAACCCGAGGCTCGGGTTGGGTTGAGTTAGGGTTAAGGGAATGCTATCATGGGTTGGGTTGGGATAGCCTTACCCGATCTAACCTGACCCGAGTTGCACCCTTATTGGAAGGTATAAGGAGACGACATGGATATCACATCACCAAACATGCAATGATTACCTATGAGACTTGTCCAATAGTCTCAAGGGATTTCGATGCTACATTAGCAACCAAATTAACAAAAGATTTTGCTAACGTGACACCCAAATTAGTGCAAAGCAAAACCCCAAGACTATCATGGCTTTTATGCAAACAAACAAAGCTAAGGGCACTCGTTAGCAAAACCCTTTTTAAAAAAACACACAATTTTTAGGTGTCCATCATTTCCAAAGATCTAAACCATTCATTGTTGTGCCCCGTTAAGGACTCATGTTCAAAGAGAGGAGAGATTGAGAGTATAGTATTGGTTGTGAGAATAAGTATGGGAGGGACTTACCTTGTTCAAAGATCTAAACAATTCAGTTGTTGGCCCATACAAACCATTCATTGTTGTGCCCCATGAAGGATTCATGTACAAAGAGAGGAGAGGGAGAGTATAGTATTGGTTGTGAGAATAAGTATGGGAGGGGCTTACCTTGTTCAAAGATCTAAACAATTCAATTGTTGGCCCCACCAAGGGTTCACGTAGAGGAGGAGAGAAAGAGAAACACTATACTGGTAGTAGACCTGGCAAAAAGTAACCCGGACCCGTGGGTCCACCCTGCCCGCCCGTAAATTCCGGGTCCAGGTCACCAATCTGACACCAGTTTAAAATTGACCCGCGGGCCCACCCGGCCCGTCAAAATTGGGCCAGGCCGGGTGGACCCGCGGGTGCCCATAGAGAATTACAAAAGTTTTATTTTTGCCTTTTTTTCCGTAATTGTCATATTTTTTTAATTTTCTTTGTAGTTTTTTTCGTAATTGTCATATTTTAATACATTCTTTTGGTATTTTTTTTGTAATTTTTCTACTTTGCTTTCCTTTTTTCATAATTTTTCATTTAAAACTTAGTAACCGTATGATTATTATAAATTGCTATTATTTTATTGCTAGCCACCTTTGCGCAACTCGTACTTCTGTCGGATCTTTGCAGCAAAGGATCTGGACAAGCCGAAAAGTAGACTCGGGGAAGGTGTCTAGCGAATCCCTATTAAAAAAAATCTTAAAAATAATATGTCAGAAATCCGGGCGACCCGAGGGTCGGCCCGGCCCGTAGCCGGGCCGGGTCCAAGCATAGTGACCCGTAAAATTTTCCGGGTCATACCCGGCCCGGCCCGCCCATTTGCAAGGTCTAACTGGCAGTGCCTTCAGAACCAGTGATGGGGGTGAATGGCTTTGGCTTCAATGGGGGCAGGGGTGATGGCACTTGAATGGGAAGCGTTAATTTTTTGGGGAAAAAAAAATATACCTTTATTTTTTAATATTTTTTTATACTTACCCCATTTTTAATAAAATATGCCCCCATTTCCAATCATCGCTAAGATGGAAAATAAATTTTGCCCCCCTTGTGCAAAATTTCCGGCATCGCCCCTGAATGGGGGTGAATTTATCCTACAATGGGGCCAACTTTTTATCACTACCGTAAGACAAAAAGACAACTAAGAAAATTCTGTGTAGTCAACAGGTTATTGGAACTTTCACCCATAATTTCTGACATTAACCCTTTACACGCCGGCCAACTTCCACCCATAATGCGCAATACATAAAACAAAACTTTAGGAAAGGGAGAAGAATGATATTTATTTAGCAGGGGGTGAGATAGGAACCCATTAAATTAGGCATGGATGCACGTACCAGTTTGTGTTGGCAGATAAACAAGACAAACTGGCATGGTGGAAAATGCCTTTATTTATGGGTGTCACTATCAATTTCCGCTGTTATTTTGTGAACTGAAATTGTAATCTTGGTTAGCTTCTTCAAGCTGTTTGCCAGTAAAATTACTATATATTCTCTCTCCTTCATGATTGTCAACTGAAATTGTAATCTTGTTTCTTCCTTCAAGATTTCTCTCCAAATCCTCTATTATTCCTTCCAAAACAAGCTTGGTTTGCTTTGAAAATTCACAGCTTTCCATGAATTTCTTCAATCTCTCAGCAACCATGTCTTCCTGATGCCCCAAAATCCTGCCAAACCCAAAAAACAACTGAAAATAAGTCCCGCTAGTCAGGCTATTATCATAAGAGGAATGGCATTTACAGACCACCCTGGTGGGCCCCATCTTAGATTGTGCCATGCCCCCAATAAAAGCAATATAATTTGATGATCCCAGCCATTTGATGAAGAGCATTGCAAATGGGCAGAATAGAGATTAGAGAATATAGATGGTTAGAACCAGAGAGATTTTTGAAGCCCATGGACAATTCATGGTGAGCCCACCAGACAGACGGTCAAGATCAATCGAAGTGGGGCAACATGCAGGGCAGGATGGGCCTAAATATCATCATAAAATGTTGCAACCTGTTCACTGATACTTACCCATTGAGTTTGCAAGCTATATGTGAATCTACAAACTGCTGGGTGCTTCGCAAATTCAGACTCTCGCAAAGGCCAATGTATTTGTTCTGTAGATAATATTTCTGATGTTGATTTTCAGCAAGGAAGAAATCCGAAGCATAAGGGATGATCTTTGTGACCATCCTCCTATTGATCTTCATTTGAAACTTTATCTTTGACTCTCTTGCTTGCTTCTTCCGATCCTCATTAGCATAAAAAATTGCAGAGAGGTAGTGTGTCTCAACCCCAAATCCCTGTCACAATTAGATCCCTCAGAAACAGATATTGAAAAACCATGCTGTAACAATATGAATTAAACGTCTAAATTATAGTTTTATGGTTCTCTCAAGCAATTGAGTGTTTGATTACAGGGTGAATTACCAGATATTGTTTGTTGGTGGGATCATGGCTTTCAAAGAACACATTGCAAAGAGATTTGTAACAGATTTTACGGTTATCATAAGTGACTTTTACAGCCTCAGTGTGACCAGTTCCTCCTTCAATGACCTGCATATCATCAAACAAAGTTGAATTGAGTAAAAAAAAAAGGAATTAATAATAAATCTTTTATCACCAAAATTCTTCTCTCTAAGTGTAGTTAGATCGACTTCATACCTCTCTACTTGTTGGTTTTTTAAGGGTTCCTCCACAAAAACCAACAGCTGTTTTAACAACTCCATCACAATGCCCAAAAGCAGCTTCCAAACTCAAAAAACTATCTGTAATAAAATCAAAATGTTAAACAAGGAAAAATCCTTTTTGAGAAACAATATTTCTTCCAAGAACCAAAATAAAAGGCCAATAGACACACATGAAATAGAAATAAAGACAGACTACCTCCTGCAAAAACAGCCTCTTCGAGAAACTCCAATGGAATATTATCCGAAGATGTTTCCTTTATGAAGAAATCTGAAATTTCAGATTTGGGTTGTTGAAGTAATCTATACATTATTTGGAAATGCTAAGGAAAGATTTGGTTTGGGTTTCTCTACTTTTGTAGTGATCTTGTAGCATATCTCATATATATAAGTCTGGTTTTGGAAAAGTAGAAAGTTGGAAATGATGGGTTCACACTAAGCCAGTTTCCTCGTTTTGAATGCGCGTACAAGCTTTAACCGCGGATAGGAAGCTGTCGACAATATTTTTCGCCAACTTATCATATCGCGAGAAAATACTCTCTTAAATTTGTATATATACGGTGAGATACTACGGAGTGGAAATACGTATATTGAGGAATCAGTTGCTTGCTTTGGAACTTGGTCCAAGAATCAGGCCAATCATGCAATTTAACATTAAATAAATGATCTAATCTCCCCCTTTTTTACTTGGGACAGCCTCTTCTAGTGTAAAATAGTGGTCATTAGCAGACTAGAGGAGGCTGTTCCAAGAAAAAAAAGGGGTGAATATATTGCTTCACTATATATAAAATGTTTTTTTCTAGGGAAATGATATATTCACCCCCTTTTTCTTCCCCGGGCCACCACCTTCAAACCTAGATCAGATGATCCTAAGCCTTTGATCGATCCCTATTTGGAACTCAATCAATAAAAGCTAAACTATTGGTATTTTTGTCTTCTCATCTAATGCATTGGATGCCCATTCCACATGGGGCCAAGAGGATTTGGTTCTCCTCATTATGTTCTACAAGATCAATGGTCTAGATTGCACATGATTCCACATGGGGCCAAGAGGATTTGGTTCTCCTCATTATGTTCTACAAGATCAATGGTCTAGATTGCACATGAAAAAGAAGAATGATACTACTTTCTATTCAAAACGTATGGATGGTACCACAATTTGAATGATCTAAGTGTTGGTGTATGAACTTTCTCAAACCCAGACTACAAAGGGACGATTTGGCAAGCATAGAAAAGATAAGAAAACAATGGCTTAAGTAGAACATGGTTTTGTTCTGGTGTGAAGGGAAAGGTTGTAAGTGTGTAAACCGGTTTGAACTTTGAAACATGTGGAGAGAAAACGGGATGGAATTTTCCAAAGAGTCAAAAAGGGTTGTTTGGGACTCTGTTATGATTTTGTTAGTCTTTATAAAGTTCTTTCGAAAAATCCACAAGGAAAGGTGTAAGGCGTTCGGCTGGAACTTTGACTGGTAGATTGTTGTAATTATTAAATTTGTAAGCTACCCAAACAAAAGGAATGGAAATTAGTTTTTATATGGTGGGTAAGCATATATTCCTAAGAAAAACTATTAACTCTATGATTCAGATCCAATAATCAGAATCCTCCAATTGGATGGTTTGGATTGTCTGATAGTAGATCTCGGCCCTTTTCATGCTGATATCATGTGGATAACACAAATTTTGCCTATGTGAGCTGATATTTACACCCTTATCTAATTAGGGCTGCTATAGACATTCTTAATTAGAATTAGGTATGTCACTTATACTAGTAAGACAGACTGACATGGTGTAAAACACAAGTCACACACCCATGTATGGGAGCTTCCTAAGAGCCCCTCCTAGTAGGCCATATATCCAACAATACATTAATAACAATTTATTAAGACAAATATACCTCTACCTATTTCATAAAACTACTGGCATACCTTTATTTAGTACACATGCCCGTTTGGGACAACCTTCACACAAGGTTGTCATGACTCATGACTCATGACTCATGATATCATTTCTTCCTAATATCAAATTATATTGTCAATTCCCTTTGCAAAAGATGTCGACATGGACATTTTTTTTTTTCTTTGTTTTTGTAGCTTAGTGGGAAGCTTTGGCCTAAAATACTTAGGTCTTGAGTTTTTGGTTTCCATGTTTGAAGTCTTCTGTTTCGTAGATTTGATTATTTGCGAGGAAACGACGAGGGTTCCCGCGTCATTTTTTATAGTATTATGGTGTGTGAGTAGGGCCAGCAATTTCACCCGTGAAAACGGGGATGGTGATGGGGATGGAGATGGACCCGCCTCGCCCCGTTTTAATATGCAAGCCATTATCAATATCCTCTTATTTTAATACTGTTTTAGTGTTTTTTTTTAATAGTAAATATTTCTTTTATGCTAATGATATTGGTACTACCATATTTTGATAAGTACACAAACACGGCTGGTCTTTTTCTTTTTTATGGGTGTTAAAAAGCTTTTTTGAGGTGAGGATATTTGTGTGGGGCGGGGACGGGAGGGGGATTTTGTATTCCCCGAGGGGTGGGACGGAAATTCCCCACCATCCCCGGGGACGGAGAATGGTCCTTTCGGCAGCGGCAGGGACAGGGAGGGGAAATGCAGCATCCGGCCCCACCCCCATTGCCCGCCTATGAGTGAGTGCCCATTTTATATGAGCTGGTCATTGAAAATATGTTGACTAATTTTGCTGACCTTTCCGAAGTTTCCCTACACTCTCGTGTGGATTTCTTGTTAGACACGAGTTGGAGACATCTCACACCATGTTGTGCGTTTGAATTTCTCGTTACTCACGAGATTTGAAAAGTGTATGATGACTAGTTGACTACACGTTGGAAAAACATCAAAAATTTCCTTAAAACCTTTTTCCTTGGAAAATTACTTGGTAAGAGACGAGGAAAAGAAAATTGGGCAACGTCTAGGGGTGGTTATTCGGTTAAAACCGAACCGAAAAAACCGAAATGTTAAAACTGAATTTATTTCGGTTTCCCAAAATTCGAACCGAAACCGAATTTATGAGAAACCGAACCGAAACCGAACCGATTACAAATTCGGTTTTTCGGTTAATTCGGTTTGAACAGAATAATTCGTTTAACACACAACACAGTGTTTCTCTCCAAATGAGAGAGTTAAAAAAAAGATGATGACCAGATTCAAAAGCAAGTCAAGCTTGAAACCCAAATATTCGGATAGAGATCGGAGAGGGATCTCTTGAATCTTGATTCACTTTTTTCCTATTCCCTTCCTCACCAAACCCTAAAGAAACTCAAGATCTGGAGCACTCTTACTCTTCTTCTTTTTTTCCCTTCTCCAAGCTCTTGTTTCTCTTCTCTAAGCTCATGCTCAAGCTCTAGGAATAGAGAGCTCTGTTTCTTCTTCTTCTTCTTCTTCTTCTTCAACTTCTTCTATTTTTTTTTTCTTTTCCCCGAACCCTAAACTCATCCCCTTTTCCTTTCTTCCCTAAACCCTCGTCTCAGATCTTGAGAGAGAGAGAGAGAGATCTCAAATCTTTTTTTTTATGGGTAAGAGAGAGATCTCAAATCTTAAGAGAGAGAGAGAGAGAGATGTCAGAGAGATATTAGAGAAAGGCCCTTTTCTACATGTCTTTTTAGTAAGTAGCACCCTTTTGTACATTTGTTTTTTTAGGAAATGGCACATGCCAACAGACAACAGCTGTCATACACTCATACACCAAAATTTTAAAAAATGTCGCACATTCCCCAAGAATTCACATGCAAAGCCTCTTTTTCATTAAAACAAGGGAAAATGACCAAATAGAAGGGGTTTCTACTGACTATGACATTTCAAGAGGGGTGTTTTCTAAATCACCAATCAAGAGTGCATATGACTAAAATGCCCTTGACTCTCTCTCTCTCTCTCTCTCTCTCTCTCTCTCTCTCTCTCTCTCTCCCTATCAAATCATCTTTTTTGAAATGATTACATTTAGAGAAAAACAAATCCCAAAACCCACCTTTTTCCCTCTTCTTCTTCTTCCTCCCACATACCAAAAAAACGTACGTATGAAAAACCCAAAAACCTCCATTTTTTAAACCCAAAAACCTCCATTGTCAGATGCCAAAAGCTCCATTCTATTGCTGAAAACCTCATTTTTAGATGTGAAAGCCTTCCTAACCCTTCATTGCATTGCACGACGCCTCCATTTTCAACAAATATTGGAAAAAAACATTATTGGATTTGGAAATCTTAAAAATCTTCACTAGAAACCATAATTCCATTGCAGAAAGCTTCCATTTAATGGAAAGGTGTGTATTTTTACCCCTCTCCCCTCTCTTTCCATTATAAGGCATGTTTATAAACTTGAATGAAAGTTTTTCATGTTAAACTACTGTCTTCCATTGCAGAAAGCCTTCAATCACTATTTAATCTTATTTAAATTACTTTAAACACTTTATAATCATTGTTATTTTTCTGTAAACCACTAATTTCTTAAGTTTAACCAGTATTTCACTACCATAAACCGGTACTGAAGTGGGTGTTTATAAGTGGTTTATATAGCTTCTTTGGTTAAGAATCCTCCGTAGTGGTTTATAATCGTAATTAGTAGTTTATTAAGGCTTACCAGTGGTTTAGAGTGTTTATAATTGGTTTATAAGGATTTATAAATGATTTATACAGGGTGAGCAGTAGTTTATAGTGTTTATAAGTGGTTTATATAGGCTTATAAGTGGTTTAGAGTATTTACAACTGGTTTATATAGGGTAAACAGTGGTTTATATAAGCCTATCAGTGATTTAGAGTGTTTATAAGTGGTTTATGTAGGCTTATCAGTGGTTTAGAGTATTTACAACTGGTTTATATAGGGTAAACAGTGGTTTATATAAGCCTATCAGTGATTTAGAGTGTTTATAAGTGGTTTATGTAGGCTTATCAGTGGTTTAGAGTGTTTACCATTGGTTTATACAGGGTAAGAAGTAGTTTATAGTGTTTATAAGTGGTTTATATAAGCTTATCAGTGGTTTAGAGTGTTTACAACTGGTTTATATAGGGTAAACAGTGGCTTATATAAGCCTATCAGTGGTTTAGACTGTTTATAAGTGGTTTATGTAGGCTTATCATTGGTTTAGAGTGTTTATACATGGTTTATACAGGGTAAGAAGTAGTTTATAGTGTTTGTAAGTGGTTTATATAGGTTTATCAATGGTTTAGAGTTTTTACAACTGGTTTATATAGGGTAAACAATGGTTTATATAAGCCTATCAGTGGTTTAGACTGTTTATAAGTGGTTTATGTAGGCTTATCAGTGGTTTAGAGTGTTTATACATGGTTTATACAGGGTAAGAAGTGGTTTATATAGACTTACCAGTGGTTTTAGAGTGGCTTATCAGTGGTTTATAATGTTTATAAGTGGTTTATATAACCCTATCAGTGGTTTAGAGTGTTTATAAGTGGTTTATATAGACTTACCAGTGGTTTTAGAGTGTTTATAAGTTGTTTATTTAGGATTACCAATGGTTTATAGTTTTTATAAGTGGTTTATATTGGCTTAACAGTGGTTTATAGAATTTATAAGTGGTTTATATAGGGTAAGCAGTGGTTCATATTTCCTTGTCATGACTTAGTAGTGGTCTAGAGTGTTTAAAAGTGGCCCGAATTGTCTTAGTAGTGGTTTATGTTGTTTTATGGAGATTTAGTAGTGGTTGAAGTTGTGCATAATTCTAAAATGGCTGCTTTACTTGTTAATTGGAATGATTTTTTTTCAATTGGTTATTTTGACAATGGTTTAATTTTGTGTAAACAGAAGAACGGTAGAACGAAGAGCTTCTTTTATCTTACACGTCGACGGCTTTGTAAAGGATGCGGTATCATTTGAATACATCGGCGGGAAGAAGTTGCCCGTAATTGTGGGTCGAAAAAAAATTGTGAAAAAATTGGAAGCAATTAGGGGTTTAAACCAAACTTTAGGGCTCTAAACCATACAATTCTAAGAAATTAGGGGTTCAAACAAAACTTTACGACTTTAAACCATATATTTCTAAAAAACATAACCAAACTTTAGGGCTTTAAACCATAGATTTCTAAAAAAAAGGTTTTAGTTGCTGATTTTCCAAATTGAAAGAGAGAGAGTACCAACCCTAACTTATTGGTTTGAGTCTAAACTGATTTGGGAAAATTATAGAGTTTTCTAAACTGATTTCCCAAAATATACGGTTTTCTCAACTAATTTGGGAAAATATAGGGTTTTCTAAACTAAATTTCTAAACCAAACTTGGAGGTTTAAACCAATAATCTGTGAAAATTTTGGGGAAAATTAGGGGTTTAAACCAAACTTTAAGGCTTTAAACCATAGATTTCTAAAAAAATTAGGGGTTTAAACAACTGAAAGTGAGAGACTACCAACCTGTGAGAGGAGGTTCACTCAGAATAAGAGGATACCGGAGAGAGGTGCACGAACCTGAGGGTCATTGTGACCCTCTAATGGACGGTTGGGATCATCCCATGAGAGAAAGAGGGCATTGTGGCCCTCTAATGGACGGTTGGGATCATCCCATGAGAGAGAGAGGGGCATTGTGACCCTCTAATAGACGGTTGGGATCATCCCATGAGAGAGGGGGGCATTGTGGCCCTTTAATGGACGGTTGGGATCATCCCATGAGAGAGAGGGGGGCATTGGGGCCCTCTAATGGACGGTTGGGATCATCCCATGAGAGAGAGGGGGCATTGGGGCCCTCTAATGGACGGTTGGGATCATCCCACGAGAGAGAGAGAGAGGGGGGGGCATTGTGGCCCTCTAATGGACTGTTGGGATCATCCCATGAGAGAGAAAGAGAGAGGAATTGTGGCCCTCTAATAGACGGTTGGGATCATCCCATGAGAGAGAGGGGGGCATTGTGGCCCTTTAATGGACGGTTGGGATCATCCCATGAGAGAGAGGGGGGCATTGGGGCCCTCTAATGGACGGTTGGGATCATCCCACGAGAGAGAGAGAGAGAGAGAGAGAGAGTCCTCTAATGGACTGTTGGGATCATCCCATGAGAGAGAAAGAGAGAGGAATTGTGACATAGCCCTTAGATCTATAGAGGTTTCCATAATATGCAGTTCCTCTAAAGATCGGAGTGTTAGGATCATCCAATATAAATGATTTTTTTGGCATAACCTATTTACGTTGTGACCCATCACATGGACGGTTTGAATCATTTTATCGTGTGGTCCGTACAGTACTTTTTGAAAAATATGGGACCATAAAGGCTTACACCATATAAAATCTTGATGGGTTAAGGTGCATTGGAAAAGAAAATTCAAAATCAATTTTCACGTTGTTTGAGACTTCTACAAATGTTTTTTGGTTTTTCTATATATGTGTAAATTGACGTGAGTAGGGCTGTGCATTATTCGGCTAAAACCGAAATAACCGACCGAACCGAATTCGGTCGGCCATTTCGGTTCGGTTTGTAAGTGTTTCGGTTCGGTTTCAGTTAGTAAAAACATAAAATTTCGGATTTCGGTTTCGGCTTCGGTTATTGTTCTGAAAAAGTCGGTTTATCCAAAAAAACTGAAGTGGCGGGTTGGTTAATATACGTTATGTACCTTCGTCTTTTTCTTTTTCATTTGTTTTAAGGGAAAATGACCAAATGAAAGGACTTTCTACTGACTATGACATATGAAGAGGGGAGACTAGGAAATAACCAATCTATAGTGATGGTGACTGGTTTGCAAGGGTTTAGGACAAAAATGCCCTCATTTTTAAAATACCGTCACCTCTCTCTCTCTCTCTCATGGGATGATCCCATCATCCTATGGAAATGATATTTTGGGCACAACCTATTCACGTTGTGGCCTATCACATGGACGGTTTGGATCATCCTATAGTGTGGTCGGTACAGTATTTTTTGAAAAAAAAGGCGACCATAAGGGCTTACACCATATAAAATCTCCATCTAAAACTACATTAAGTAACTAATTAAAAAGAGGTAACCTGTTTGGCAGGAAAATCAGCAAAGATTCAAATGCAAGGGTTGTGCCATTTGTAGTGAGGATTTGGAGATCAAGACTCAAGAGAAGTACAATATGGGGAGGTTCCTAGGCAACACATTAAAATACAGTAAAAGCAGGGGTGTGGCAATATCAATTTCATTGTCTGATATTTTTCACACCCAATGTTTGATATTTCCACACCTCTTGTTTCCTCTTTATTTTAGGGCGTTGCGCAGGAACCTCCAGCGCAACGTTGCGCAGCAAAGTTTTGTTAGAGAGTGAGTGAGAGAGTTTCTCCAAGTAGAGCAAATATAATGAAAGAGAACTCTACAATTGATTAAGCTAAATATATAGTAACAATTATCTGTGCATAAATAAAACTAACTTGACAATGGATGGAACAAACATGATTGAAAATGACATAATTTTAAATTTTTTTAAAAAAGAAATATGAAAGGACTACTTGTACAAAGAAATAAAAGAAATTTAAATAACTTACCTTTCAAAGTGTGAACCAGAGCATAAGGACTTTAGCCTTTCCTTCTGTGCCTTTAAAATAATTTCTGAGGTAGGCCTTACAGGTCAAGATTGTTTTCAAGAGGCTTTAAGAAGGAAACTTCCGTGTTCTATCCCCTAGAGTTGGTGGGAATTATTTTTTTGAAATGGTGAAAGAATACAACAAGAACAAGAACAACAAAAAGAGAGAGCCGAGGCAATCAAAAGAACAGCAAAAAGAGAGAACAAGTACAATGAATACAACAAAACTCAAGGAGGAAGAAAATAAAAAATATCTATACCCGATCTCGATTGCCTCCCCAGGTAAGCCGATCCGCCTCTGCATTCGCCGATCTCCTGACATGGAGGAATATTACAGAGTGACCTTCCACATGATCGAGTATCTCATCGATAAACTCTGAAAATCTCCAAGGGTAGGGGGATCTCACATTGAACCGTCCAATAACATTGAGGGAGTCACTTTCCACAATGAGGCTTTCCAAGTCTGTACTCGGCACCAACCTAATATCCTGATCTTTGCCTCGTTAGAATCCTTAATATCGATCTAGAGATTGTCCACTTGATTGAACTGCTCAACATCTCTAAGGATTCATCCAATGCCTACTGGTCCGGCGTTATCCAAACTGGAACCGTCAAAATTTAGCTTTAAACTACGAGGATCAGAGGCTTCCACCTAAGTGTGACTACCTCCTCATAGTCCCTACTATAGCAAATCTCCTTCCAGCATCGTCTGATGTCACTAACCGAGTATAAGCTGAAACTAGAAAGAACTTTGGCCCAAGAAATGTGAGATTATGATTTTTGAGAGTTAAAGTTTGTGGTACCACTTGGTTGGTGATTCAAGATATTGTTTAGACTGATTTTAGCTGAAAATAGTCACTTTTTTTTTAAATACTGGGATCAAGTTGTGAGATTAAAAGTGGGGTTTTGGAGTGATAAACTCCTATATTAGGACATCTTTTTCTCATTCCATGCTCTCAATAGGTCACTTAAGAAGAGCTAGTTTATATATGAGTGAATTTGCACCTTTAGATTTTACAGGTTTACTAGGATTTTATTATTTTTTTGGATTTGTAGTTCCTTCAAGGCTTGTGTAATTTTTTAAAGAGGAATGCTAAACTCAGGGGTGCCCATGAAAAATCAGCTGAAAGGGCACCTCCGCATGTCACCAAAGTGCATTTAATACTCTCTGATTTGCAGCTATTTTAAATGCACCTGGTGATGTGCAGCCCTTTGGGTGCCCTTCAGTTTAGCATTCCTCTTTTTTAAAATACTTTTTGGGTATAAATCTTGAAGACCGTAGGTGTTTTGAAATGCATGTGTTTGTCAGAATCTCGTCTCTCATACAGACTGGGAACATTTTTTGTATTGCTTTTAGATACCGTCCATGTATTTCATAGTCCCATGTGAAAAAAATTGGTTCTTCATTTTTACCTACCTTCTCATAAACATCTATTACAACTTCCTCAAGGTTCGAAGTGCTCCTTTGCAGGGGCGGAACCAGGAATTTACACCCGGGGGGCCGGACTAGTTGTAAAATTTTTTTTTTTGCAGGTAGGGTTTCGTCAAACCAAAAAGGAAGCTTTCTACAGGATTTTTTTTTAACACAGGGAGATGGGGAATTGATATTTTCACCCCTTGGGATTTTTTTTAACATAGGGAGATGGGGAAAGTGGGAAACAATTGATTTTTTTAATGATTTTGCAAATCTTTGTTTTTTAACACAGGGAGATGGGGAATTGATATTTTCACCCCTTGGGATTTTTTTTAACATAGGGAGATGGGGAAAGTGGGAAACAATTGATTTTTTTAATGATTTTGCAAATCTTTGTTTTTTAACACAGGGAGATGGGGAATTGATATTTTCACCCCTTGGGATTTTTTTTAACATAGGGAGATGGGGAAAGTGGGAAACAATTGATTTTTTTAATGATTTTGCAAATCTTTGGGGGGGCCGTGGCCCCCCCAAAGCTATACGTAGTTCCGCCCCTGCTCCTTTGGAAACTTCAAATCTATTGATAATTGAGTGTAATTGCTACAACAATTGAAACTCTCTGGAACCTATATTTTGTTTGTGATCAATATATCAAAAAATTATCATCAATTTACAACAAATCAACCTCAATAAAACAAACATAATCCAAATCAATTGAAGCCCAACACCTTTGGTGCAAAGCTCATTAACCGATCCAAAGAATTAGGCAAGAACTTCCTTGCAAACAGGAAGCAAACTCTAGAATTCTTCCCATTATACTTACACTCCCTCCCATTTCTCATCCTCTCCAAAAGCTGAATTGTCACATCCCTTCTCCCAAACTTACCAGGATGAGGTCCTCTCTTTGACCAGTCAACCCAAGTCAAACTTCTATTAGCGTTCCTCTCCCCAAATCTCATACTCACAAAGGTTGGTAAATAGTGCTCATCCACATAGCATGAGGGCTTGCAAAACCTCTTGAAAAGTGGAAAGTCTTGGTGATCAGAGATTATCTCGATGGCGAGGTCGCGGTCCATCTCGAACCATTGAGAGCCTTTCCGCCATTGGTCAAGCGTGATGTGTGGCTTCATATGGATGCTGTATCGGCCACGACCAGTGGGGCTCGGTTCATCGTAGGCCTCGATGAAGGTCTCAGTAGAGTTAATGAGGTAAGTGTAGATGGTGGAGAAGTTGAAGAGGGGAATGCACGATTCGGAGAGGAGGACAAAGCGTTGGTTGGAGAAGTCGAGGAGAGCATTGGCGAGTAGACGACGTTCAGCTTCAAGCATGCTAAAGTTTCCCCACTGCACCATCTGTAAGATGAAGAGGGTTTATATTAATCTTCGTCGATTTACAATTGACCCTAATGAGTGTTTATATAGAACAATAAAAGGGAGTAACATAGCAAGAGATCAAGATAAATATAGAAATTGATAAATAAAGATTATCCTAATCTAGATTAGTATTTTAATCTATACTAACTACTAAATCTAAATTTGATTACCTAATTTACAACCTAAACAATCTAATGATCAGATCATGCTAGATCTAATCTTATTATCTAACACAACCTGCATACACCAAAGTAGATGTTTCAAGTACTTTAATGCAAGTGAAAGGAAAATCTTCTTCCTTTAAATTCTCTCAAAATCTATGCAGATCTTTGCGAGTCACAAAGATACGGAACTCTGATAGGATTCAAGTATTAGGGGCATGATATCTGCACTCTTGCTTTGATATTAACACTCATCTATTTATTTTAGTTACACCTCTTTAGTTCAACTGCTAACAATTTCCGAAAATAGAAATGATATTTTCATCCCCTTTTCCATCATCTCCACCCCTTCTGTTCGTCTTTTGTTAAAATTAATGCATCCATTTTCACCCCTTTTATTTTCCTTCTTATGGAAATGACTTCAATTTCTGGAAAACACGAACAAAACGGGGTTAAAATATCATTTCCCCTTCAAAATAAAATGAAGAACCAATTATAAAAGTTCAAACAATGTAGATGCGAAATATGATCTACAAGGTGCAAGCACAATGAAAACAAATTAGCCACAAATGTGCAAGAGAGTTCTATGTGATCGGCATAAAAGCCTTCATACCACATGAGAAATGAGTCTACAATATGAGAAAGAATAAGCAATGATTACACGGAGAGTCTTGTGTTTTCTTGTGTGATTGTGTTTTTTTGCATCATTTCTTGACATTTACTGCAAATCATGTTTGAGCCTTATTCGAGAAGGTTTATCGATTTTCTACATTGAGGTCACATAAATGATACTAGCCACAATATACTACACCTGATGATATAATTCTTGATCATGCTTCTCTCTTTCATTAGAACTATGTGAATAGATGTAATTTTCATGGACTCCCCTGCAATTGAGTACGAACAACACCTAGAGTCCAATCGGCCAAGTAACATTTGATTCCTCTATCTTTAGGACATATGTCACATCATCCAATGTACGCACCGCTTATTCAAACATCTTACTCTTCGTTGTCTAAACATAGATAATGCCACAAGTGGAATCTTCATCCAGTGACACTATTGATGCTCATATTACTTGGAATTTATCAAAATATTTTCATTTGAAGTAGACATGAAAAAAGCAAGCAATATGTAGAATCAATCATCTCGAGAAGTGAATTTATATGTAGAGATCATGAGGATATCTACAACCGCTTTTCTCTGCTCATCAATTACCGCCACCACGTATATTTCCAGCACCATTGTTCAACTTATCAGCTTGCTTCGGATAATTCCTCCCGATATGATTTATACTCGAAATGATAAAATTGTAGCCTTTCCTATGGATTACAGATTTCGACTCGCTATTTTTGGATGACAAAATTCATTTCTGATTCTCACTAGGAACAATCAATCCATGCTCTTGACCATCAACTAATTAGTTGGGTCTCCTCCTAATCTCACTTGACAAGAATGTCGTTGGTTCAAAATTTATTATATTATTTCCTAGTACATTTTTTCATAAGAATAAGAAAGAAAAGTACTAAACAATAAGACCACATCTTCCTCCATTATCTTTTCATTAATCTTATGAAGTTGATCTACAACCCCATTAAATACGGTCACATATTTTAGATGATTGCCACTATCATGTTTTGATGGGGGCGGGTCCCACAATCTCCACCCAAGCTGCCAAGCACATGCATAAGCATAAGGTGGGGGGACAGTGGGTCCCCCATTTTACACCTATGTTTTGATGGTGAGATTTGCTAGGGACCGTAGGGACTACCTCAGATGGCATTTCGCGGGCCGGCTGTTGCATGAGAGAGCTGCTACCTCAGATGAGGTAAATTAATAAGACAAAATCTGAGCCTATGTGGCTGCTCTCTCATGCAAGAGATGCTCCGCAAAATGCCTTCCGCGATGGTCCCTAGCAAATCTCTTTGATGATGGAAAATGATAAAAAAATATATACCGGGTAATTTTCAAACAATACTGTCCTGACAAGTCAAACTCGAACCGTAGTCTTGCCAAATAGCATTTTTACTCTTAAAAATTAACTCGTGCATTAGGGTTTCATGTTTCTATGGATTTGCTTGTAATGAAAACGTATTTGACTTTTCCAAGCATATAATTTCAATGAGCCCAGCTGTGAAAGAAGTGAAATTTTACAAGAAATTAAGAGACAAGTGAAGAATCTGACCTTACTCGGAATCCTTCTTCCATGAAAAACCGAAGTTTCAGGCACGGATTCATTGAACAAGGGATTCGAGTGCACGTAAATTGAGTAGAGCCCTTCATTTCCTATGAAGAATTTCTCCCACAAAGGAGCTAAATAAAGAGGCCCCTTTGTCAAGAACATGAAGGCAATCTTAGGAATCCGGGGATGAGGGAATTCGCGTATCTGTGGGACCATCGATGCTCTCCAGAGCAACTCCTCTTCGTCCATCTCGTGGGGTCCAGAGAACCCATGTAGCAGATCAGATGGTGGAGAGGGAATGAAAGAGAATTGGGGAGTTTTTGAATTGATTGGGGAGCTATTGAGTTTGGAAGTTGATATGGTTCCAATGATCAAACCAGTACTAAATAGGAGGAGATAAGAGACGAGGTTTATGAGTTGGAGTTGGGAATTGAATAGATATGCAATAGAGCGAGATAAACTTTGTTCTTCTTCTTTCTGCTGATTCTTCATTGTAGAATTGGGATATGCATTAGAGAGAGCTTACCTTTATTATGGAAGTGGGATTTTGATATTGGACTTTTCAACACAAAATGAGAAACTTCGAACTTGAAGCTGGTCTTCTCTTTCTTTTCTATCCTTCCCCCTTTATTTGACTAGAAGTTGGCTTGTGAGGCACGTTTGTAGTAGGCCAATTGGAAAAGTTGGAATTGGGATTGGCCATCCTTCTTGGATAATCTTTTCTTGAATATGTTAAGAAAATAATTTCAATGAATATTGGACGATTATAATTTGCACTTAACATTGCTTATAAAGAGAACTTAAGGAGAAGGTTAGAAACATAAAGAAAAGACAAAAAACTCCTAATTATATAGCATAGTTGCCTAATCTAATCAATTACTTAATCTGACACTAGACAATTAAAAGGTCAAATCTCATTAAATCTTATATATTCTAACATGCCCCATCAAACATATAGGTGGATTGGAAATCAACACATGTTTGATTACAAAAGAATTATAAAATTAAGAAATGTAAACAGAATCTGCCAATTTGATGCATACTGTGTCGAAGGCTGATGACAAATGTCCACTGATGATATGGACTGATGTATGTTGTCGATAATGGCGTTACTTGCAAGATAAGATGCAAGGAGGATTGTGCAAAGCACGTGCTATAATAGAGCATTGTCTCAATACGTTGGATGGGGCTCAACTCAAGCCTTGATGAACAAGTCCTAATGGGCCAATTTTGGATACTATCTTCACGAAATGAATCACGATAGGGAAAAATTAGTATGTCTCGATGAGAAAATTATCATGGGTTGGTTTTAGAAATTGATCATCGTAAAAAGTGGAATTACTTTTTCAGGCACGTACCTCAAAGGAACAGTTGCATATCTTATGAACAGATTACGAGAGAAATTGTTACATTGTACAACAACACAAGATATTTGGACAGTGCAAGAAATATTTTAGGGGGGTGTGCATATCCACACCACCTTATTTTGTTAATGGCATAACTCACTTTTATTTACACTTTTAAAACTAGTGAAAAGATAACTAAGACTGGTGATCTAATGACTCTTCGTGTCCACATGCTCTTAGTCCTAATGAAGAATGGGCATCCCATCCACAGAATAAGAAAGAACCATTTTCAAAGCAAACTGGGTATAGGCAAAATTCTAAAATACAGAATCTTTGACGAATGCGGCCGCCTAATTTGATCGTAGACAAATGAATGCAGAATAATACGTAAGATATGGGGTGCCCAAATTTAGGTAGAAAGCACAAAGTAGTAAAAAGTGAACCACATGTGCAATACAAGTATGACTGAGAATTGTCCTTGCTCGGCTAAATGCTATCACTGTTTACGATTGGGAGTGCCAATGGACCCCAGATGAGACAGACCAATGGACTATCCGAATCCAAACATGAACGGACAGGATCTAGAAGCATTACAGGGATCCATAGGCACATTTTGGATCACTAATATTAGGGGTGTAAATGGATATTCGGAAATTCGATTACCGTCCGCATCCGAATCCGTTTAAAGCGAATATTATCCGAATCCGTTTCAAGCGGATATTATCCGAATCCGTTTATGAGATATCCGGCTCTTAGCGGATGCAAATCTGGTAAATGGTATATCCGATCCGTTTAACATCCGAATCCGATAAGTAAATCCTTTTTATTTATTATTAATAATATCATTAATATTTATTTTTAGTAATGACACACTATCTTTTGTTTCTATAAGAAAAGTGAATATTCTTTTTAGAAAAAAAATATAAAAACAAAAATAGCCCAAACCCATTCCATCAAAATAGCCCAAACTCATTCCATCATATACAAAAAAAAAAAAAAGGAAAAACCCAAAGACCACTACCAACACTATCATCCATCCCCATCGCCTCCCTCTCTCTCTCTCTCTCTCTCTCTCTCTCTCTCTCTCTCTCTCTCTCTCTCTCTCTCTCTGCCTTCGTTTTAAAAGGAAGAAGAGGATCTCATATATTTTAGGGTTTGAGAGTTAATTTTGTGAAGAGAATGTAGAGGTCTAGTTTTAAGGTTTGGAAAATTCATTCGAGTAAGTAGGAGAAAAAAGATAAAGTGCTGCAATAAACTGTTCGAATTTACCGGATAAACGGATACGGAAAATATCCGAATTCGAACAATATCCGATGGATACGAATTCGGTAATAGATATTAAATATCCGTAGAATCCGAATCCGAATCCGAATTCGGATAGTGTATACTGTAATCAAATTCGGATATAGCCATATCCGCTCCGAATTCGATCCGTTGACACCCCTAACTAATATCATAGGATCCCAAATTATTTTCTATCGGATCCAAAAACGTTTAGGAGAGTCCTAAATCCGATTTTACTATTCATTTTACGAAGATACCCTTGAATTTTGTATAACTTAAAGTTATATTCAGGGGTATCATAGTAAAAATAAGTCATGCAATTTTACTTTATTTTTGAATATTTTGTCATTCATATCTCTATAGTCTCCAGTCACCTTATTCTCTTCCTTCTCTATCATTGACATTACTGGTGCTCACCCTTGTTGTCACCCTCTTATGAGAATTTTAACCCTGTACAATGTAAGCAGGGCCTACTATGACACTGATGGATGGTCCTATTTGAAAAGTATTGTGACTTAGAATCCGGCAATAAGATCCAAAGAACAATCCGAATCCAATCAGACAGATAAGGGATTTGATTGGATTGTGACTATTACATACCACCACGCTACTCGCGCTCAGAGAGAAAGGTTCAAAGGAAGATGTGTTGGGGTGAGAGTCCTCTGACATCTAATTTTTTCAAAGCTTCTAATTATATACAACAGAGGTAGGACCTTAGACACTTGGATAGACAGTCTGATTTCAGATGAATCGGACCCGGGCACTAAAGGTAGGATGTGAAGAACGCTCTGAATACGGACTAGGGATGCAACTCGGGTCGGGTTGGGTGGGGTTGAAGCAAACCCGAACCGACTCTCAACCTGATGAAGTGTAACCCGACCCAACCTGAAAGGAATAGAATATTTATATTAAAAATTTTAATTTTAATTTTAATTTTCTTCTCATTCTACGTAAGAGAGAATTGGAACATGAATCCGAATATGATGTCTATTTTGATTCATGATTCCGGCAATCCAAACGGATGAAGGGGGGATGAATTCAAATCCAAATTACAATTCGGCCAATTCAGCAATTCACCCCCTTCAGAACTCAATCCAAAAATTACAACTCGCTAATCCGAAAGTTTCATTTATTCCACCGAAAGTTTCATTTATTCACCCCCTTCAGAACTCATCAGGTTCTTTTATTCCACCGAGGCCTCTATTTCCACCCACACATGGCACTAAACTATTTATGTTCATGCAAGCTACCTGACTTTTCCTTATTTCACAAAAGACTGAACCACCCACCTACTTCACAAGTTCCTCTCTCAGAGTATATCCAGACAGAAATGCCACTGAACTGATAAATTCGATCTCTGGTTATTCAAACATAAAAGCATATCACTGAAAAACTGTACATGGAAGAAGTCAATTCCAAGACTAATCTAAAGCTCTCTGAGGGAAAACCAACTTTCTTTCTGAGAAAAGATATCCATGAATTAACTGTTTTCTACTAATCAAGCAGCGGGGTTAAGAGCACGCTCTATTTCCTCCAAAGACCGACCCTTCGTCTCCACGACATTGCCGGCTATATACAGAACGGCAAGAAGACAGACTCCCGCGAATCCCAAATAGACCGCACTGATTCCAAACTTGTTTACAACGCTCAAGAAATATAGGCCGATGACAAAGTTGGAAACCTGTTAAATAAGCATATATACATGCAGTTTATAGTTGTGAGGCAAGTAACTTGAAAAAAATAAACTACTATAGCAAAAAATAGGACCTGATTATTACAACAGTGAATCAGAACTCTTTCCCATAAAAAATTGCATGAGTTAAAAATGGAAGAGAACCATGGTATAGCAGACGATGATGATGCCCTTGGCGAAATGGGGTTTTCACCATTTTGCTAAAGAGAGGTGGTATAATTCTTTAAATTTTCAAAGCAATCTTTCCTGATTTAATAAACACTGTGGTGGCTTATATAATTTTTTGGAGTAGGTACTTTTCTGAAATTATCCCTTATGAAGAGATAGAATAATGAGAATTTGTCATGTTCTGTCCATCATCATGTAAAATTGAATATGTGAAAGGATCCTGCGGCCTTTACATAGGCTACTGATATTCCAACCGCGTTGTTTTGATAATGAGACAAACTCACATTGTCTTGTATTATTTAACAATTCCCAAAAAGCTGTCAGCATCAAATGAAAAAGGAAAAGACATGGTAAGTTCATCTCATTATCAAAACATGGCAGTGCAAATATCAGTAGCCCTTTACATAATATGCATCCATATTTTTGTGTTGTAATCGTCAAAACCAGTAGTTTTCGGAAGCACAAAAAGAGCTTACATGTTAGAATGGGATGGTGTATTCGGATTTGCATATATAAAGTCTTAACAACAAAGACAGCAAAGATTCTACCTAATGTTATAATGGTCACTCTCATCTTTCGTTGTAATAAAGAGAACCATCAAAGTATTTGGAGCCTTGAATGGACATGAAGAACCTCCTTGTATCTTAAAACACCTTTTAATGCAAAACAACTTTTAGTTTAGCTTATGGTGTTAATGGCATTTGACCATGATTTTGAGGGTCTCACCGTCTCGGTATATTGGCAATATCAGACCCCTCCGATACCCAATATATCGGGAATATTCCAACATATTCCCAAATATTCCTGATACATTGGCATGTTGGAACCATCCGATACCAATATTTTTTGATACGTCAGCAGATATATAGCGATATCGAAAACAATGCATTTGACAAGAAGCTGTTCATTTTGTGAAGGGAAAATATTTCAATAAGAAAAATGCTATCTAAAAATATGATATTCATGTGTGAAAAAACTATCATAATATTTTATTGTGAGCCCTGGGTTGGTTAATTGAATCAGTTGTAATGATAAATATTGAACATTATTAGCTTCTCTAGTTCATGGGAAGTAGAGGATAAATGGATATTTCTTGCCAGACAAGAAGAATGGACTCTTAAATCTAGTTCTGTGTGACTTACCCAATGCATGCCCAGGGACAAGGCAACAGCCTTAGCTCTGATTCTGGACGCAAATATCTCTGGAAGTAGAAGAGCTGGAACGGGACCAGCACCCAGGGAAAAGGAGAGCACATAGCTGTTTAAATTGAATTCAAAGCAAAGTCAGATTCATTTTGTTGGAAGTATACAGGAAAGATGATAATGGTAACTTGGTAAGGAATAATATTAACTTACAGGACTGTGCCAACAACGGCAAGGGTGCCAGAATATGGTGCTAAGACCTTCCAAGTGAAGGATAAGGAAAGAAGCATCATTGACGCAGCCTTGAACAAAATATTCCCATATAACGATGATAGATCAATGGTCAAAGAAAATCGAGAGAAAGTTAGGCAGATGAAAATGCATAGTGGCAGATGGATAAATAGATAGAAAAATTTTCAATACTTGTAACAACACAGTAATATTTTGTATCCCTCGAGGCAACAGGTAGCCATGAACAAAAGATGCAAATCATGAGGTGCAAAAACAAACAATATCTTTATGGTTAGGACCTGTGCATAGCACGCATAAGTTAGAAACACCTAAATATAAGAAAAGAGAAGAAATTAGCATATGTACTTAAAAATGATGAAACATCATTAGTTATCACAACTGATGTATTTCCCGATAGACTCGGTACCAATAATGAAAGAATGTAGCCAAACATTAAGGTGGGTTGATGAGAAAAATGGTGCTGCTGAAAAGTTCAGACCTCAGATACTTCACAGGCATCCAAGGAAAAAGATAAATGGGCTCAATCAACCTTAATGGTCATGTATGTTAATCCACAAGATAAGAAAACTTTAGAACAGATAAGTAAAGATGCATCTTTCCATCCTCAAATGTATGTATTATAGACATTTGTTATTGCAAGTCTTGAATATCCAAAACCCCACATGATCAGGAACCTACTGAGTTAGATTAATCATGACTAGGTATGTCACAAATAAGTTTAGGCTTGTGAAGATGTATTCAGAAAATATTATTATCATATTATTGTATTATTCCATGTATACAGTTAAACAACTCAGCTTTTAATACATATATTTAATTGGGCATATAACTCGACAGAATATGCATATTTAATACATCACACTTAATTTAACAATTTAGCATACTAAGCAATCCACTACTCTGCATAATATTTACTTTGTAACGTTTATCGTGTATATTAAATCATTCTTACTGTCTTATGCATAGACAATCACAAAAAAAAAACTTATGTTGTCCAGTAGTTTCCTAAAAAATTTACAATTAATATTAGAATATTGTAATATTAATCGGGAACAAATGTACTATGTATAGATTCCCTGGGCTCTTAGGCGGCACTATGATGCCACCTTGCCCTCTTTGTTTCTGTAATTGGGACATCTTGTCCCTTCCATCTTAATAAAATTTATTGTTACTTTTCAAAAAAAAATATTAATCTTAGAACCAAGTTACTAAGATTAAATTAATACAAAAGCCTATTTTCTTCCTCATATGTTGAGCTGCCATTCTCTTCACATGCCTTCCCATTCTCATTCCAACAAATCAGATTCAAATTTTCAGACAGAAGCTCATCTCTATAAGGGTATGGATCTGGGGATACAACAAAGGCGCAGAAAAAAGTGGTGGGTCCTCGCAAGACAACATTATTAGTGTATTGTGGTTAGCAAGAAAATAGGTTTCGTATTGAACTCCCTATGAAAATGGGAAATTTGCTCAACATGAGGAAAACCAAGTGTGTATCTCTCAAAATTTAGCAACAACCCGCCATTCAGAAGGAGTTTCTTGTCACTCAACTAGTCACTCATGATTCTTTTTCAATCTAAAGTTTGTTGCTTCGAAGATCAAAGGCTGATTTGATTCCATTACTGTATTGTAGTTGACAAGAAAATAGGCTTATGTATTGACCTCCCTATGAAAACATGAAAAGTTTGCTGTGCGTGTGAGAAGGAAAGCCAAGAATGTAACTCTCAAAATTTAGCAACAACCCGCCATTGGGAATGATTCTCTTGTTCAACCATCTAATCTCTAATTTGTAATTTCTAGCCATTTTCACTAAAAAGTTTATTGCTTGGAGATCAAAGGCTGATTTGAGTCCATTCCATACTGCTAACACTTCAGCTTCAATGAGGAGAAGCCTTCCTAGTGGACCCTGCATGCATAGATCACCTCTCCAATTGAACTCTAAATAAGTCCACCAAATCCAGCTTTGCGAATTTCATCTCATAAAACTTTAGTTATACATTGTATTTTACATATTTCTTTCTTTCATACTGAAAAAGAAATGAAAAATATTTATCTTTATATAAAATGAGCTCAAAGACAACTGGACAAACCATTGTGAGCATTTGGTTTCTTTCTTCAGCAAAATTTGAAGTCACATGAATCCACTAAGTGCAAGATAATTTAAATAGATGAAAATTCCATGACCTGCTGCGGATCAACTAGTTCTAAAATCAGGAAGCCATATCTAATCATGAGGCTACATAAACCAAATAATTTATAGAAAACAACAAATTAAAAAAGGTAAACATGAAACTACATGTGAAATCAGGAAAGCATCTTATTGATATATCTGTCACACAGATAGTAGTCTCTTGGTGTGGATGCATGAGCTAGGAATCGAAAAAGAAAAAATTAACTGAAAACTGAGAATATGTAAATGCATGATTGGAAAAAAAAAATGGATGAGATAGCAATCCTAGAACCAAGTTACTAGAAAGAAAAGATCATTGCAATCAGCTCAAACCAACAAATATTTACTGCGTCCAAGAGACTATGGGGCATAATTATCAACACTAAACAATCTGTTCACTGAGTTAACTGTCAGAATACATCTTAGTATCAGAATCATCCACATTTTATTTAGATATATAGACTGAAGATTGGAAAAGGAAACTACCATTCCAGTAAAGCTAATGATTAGAAGACTTTTTCTTCCTTGCTTGTCCATCAAAGAAGATGCGATGGCAGTGCCTGTGAAGGGTTATAGCTCCAGTGAGATATGACATCATTTATGAAATCTATACAAATCAATGTAAGGTGATATTTGTTTGCATACAAGAACTGTAAAATTTAAATGAAAATCATGTAACAGAAGACTAACCAAAGACATTTGATGCCCCAACAAGAGCACTTGCTGCAACATCAGAAGCAATTCCAGCACTCCGAAACACAGAAGTTGAATAGTACACCACAGCATTGATTCCAGCTAGCTGTTGAAACAAGAACAGTGCTGCCCCCACACTCACAACTGCAAGTGAACATACTTGTTATGAACTTATGATTTATATGCCGAATATGATTTAGCATGTTCTATTTCAGAAACATATATATCAGAAACATATATGAACACCCCATAGTGTTACAATTATCATGTTGACAAATAAATGGTCAAGAACGACCTATAAATAAAGACAACAATGATATATTGGCATCCTTTTTTCGATGAATCAGTAACAGAAATTGTTTGGTGGTTTTTTTTTTTTTATGGTATAACAGAAAAGTATTGGAAAAAAAGAAACAAACAACCAACCCTTCTCCCCCCCCCCCCCCCTTTTCCCCACTCTCTTCCACACCATGTTTAGCTAACGCATCTGCAAGGTCATTCATCTGATAAACATTAGGCTGAATAAAATTAATACACATTCCTTAGTCCTATCAATAATATATGCTAACAACCAAGACCCTTGGATGACACTCTTGGATTAAGAGATGACTTCTAAGTCTTCTACCAGTAGCTCATCATCGTAGTGCTCTTTGAAAATTGGAGCTCGATAAGAAGAGCAGAGCTTCTTCTAGTAGCTCATCATCGTAGTGCTCTCTGAAAACTTGGAGCTCAGTAAGAAGAGCATAAGTTTCTTCTTTACTTGAGTTTGTTACAACCTCTGGCCCAAAAATCATCCCAAAATAAAATAAAAATACAGCCTATGGTCCAAAATCAGCAAGACAATCTCCCCTTTGTCATTCCACAGGACCTCACCACCCCAAATGGTCCTGGATCACCCAAGGATGAGCCATCAAAATTTAACTCATGACATGAAGAGGTGGAGAAATCACTTTCCTGTCTTTTAACTTCAAGGGAATTACTAGCATACTTATTTTATTTATACATCTTGTATCATGTAGCGCCAAAAAAATCCTTGCTCTCACGGCCTATTTTAATAAACAATTCACCTTTCAAGACAGCTTAGCAATAGTCACTACTTTGTCATTAAAGATCCGACGGTTATGCCCATCCATAAGGTCCAATCTACAGCAAAGGGGGACATTCTAATATAAGTAATCCTTCCTCAACTAAATGAAGCTACAACTAGTCCTTCCAAAGATTCTCAATTCCGTTTCGTTTGACATTTCGTTTCAGTCGGTGGAACGGGACATTTACTGTTTCGGCCATTTTGACGCTTTGTTTAAGAAAAGATGCAATATTCAAATAATTTTTTAATAGTTCATAATTTTTTAAAAAAAATAAAAAATTTGTTAGAAAAATATAAAAAAGCAATGTATCAACCAAATTTAACAAAAAAAAAACATTTATTACATAAAACATGAAATTTAGTACAATACATCAATAAAAGTAAGAAAAATTAATCATACAAAAATGCTAAGAATGTTACAAATTGCATCTCATCGCTCAAACATAAGTCATCTCCTTCTAGGAGTTGTCATAAGCCGGATCATCATACTCAATGGAGTGGTGCCCATCCTATTATGTACGTATGTATTGTATACCGTTGTAAAGATAGGACTCCACCATTTCCAGGACTCCCTTTGGACGTTGAAAATACCCTTAGAGCCTTTGGATGTTGAAAATACACTTTGAGATTAGTGGAGATGAGTAGAAAGAATTTATTAGAAGAAGTGAGATAAGTAAAGATGTATAGAACTTAGAAGGAATTGAGAGAAAAAGATAATGTTTAGAAGTAAAGAAAGTGAGGTCTTAGATGGGTTTATATAGGTTTTTTTATTTGCGGAGGCAAAAAACAAAGAATACCCCTCGAACAGCTATAAAACAGTCAAAAATATATAAAATAAGAGTAAAAAGTCAAAAAGTAACATATAGACATAGGAGGGCAATTCTATAATTTAAAAAAATAGCATGTTCTTACTGCAACAGGGTGTTTGGCCCTATTTCAGACGGAATCGACCAGAACCGATCGGATTTCTGGATGAAATGGAATAAGGGCTTGTTTTGTTCCACTTTCCGAACAGGAATGAAATGTTTGTCTGTTCCGGCCAGAATGGAACGGAATTGACAACCAATTCTGTGAATGTACGGTGAAAGATCACATAATGCCAAACAAATATAAAATAACCTACCAAATCCTCCTATAGCTGGAGGAAAGCGAAGGAAGAGACTATCGCAAGACTCCTCAGCCCTCTTGAACATCACACGGCAAGGGAAAGAGGCTGGTCATCATGTTATTAATGAAGCGCCATTTGACATGATCATAAGCCTTTTCCACATTGTTTTTATAGGTAATACTCTCACTCTACCCTCCTTCCTAAAGTCCAAACATTAGTAACAAGGACCTCATCTAAAAAGTTTCGGTAGAAGCACCCCAAAAATAAGGCATCATCTCCCTTAACGTGGCCCAAGGCTTTTCACAAAGAACTTGAAAATAATTTTATACACTACGCACTAAACTTATGGGGCTGAAATCCTTCACTTCTACCATTTGCTCCTTTGTATGAGTGTGACAAAGATCTTGGTTGCCTCATTGACGACGATGACCCCCCCCCCCCCCCCCCCCCCCCGCCTATTGACGACAAAGATCTTGGTTACCCTCCTTTCTACAGCCATTTCCATTCTATTTCCCGTTAGTTTAGTGATTGAACAATTTTTTGTCATAAGTTCCAATCTATCATGTTTTCCCTTCCTACATCACTCGACCAATTCATCCTACCAATTTCGCTTCATCCTAACCCTGTTACACCCTAATATACGCTATCGGGCCAGTCCATTGCATCCCAAACTCAAAGTCTGAAACCTGAGCCCCAATAACCTGTCTTCTCACCTCTCAGCTCCTCATGTAGCTACGGCTTCCCAGACCTTAGATAAACCTTGATATTTTCTCTTTGAACCCTAGAATCTGAACCTTATTTCAATCCCTAAATACCAGCCTTGACTTAAACCTGGTCCTAACAGAATTTGAATATACTTTTGTGGCCTCTTTCCTGTTGATTCTACATCAACTTGCTAACATGCTCCCAACTTAAGGCACAAGTTAGCAAAGACAAGGGTTAGAAACTTGAAAAGTTAAATCAAGCAAAGGGCAGGGATTGAAAAGAGTTGTGAGACAATAAAAAGAAACATAGGGTTCTTTAGAAAAGAAAGAAACCAATGAGTCTGTTGACCATATTTTTCATCCACTGTAGAGTAGCCTGGGAAGTGTGGAGTGGTATTCTAGCCAAGTTCGGGATATCTTGGGTTTTTTCCTCAAGCTCTCTGAACTGTTTGAAAGTTGGTCGTGTATCCCTTGGAAGAAGAAAGGAAAAGTTCTTTGGTGTCTCTATCTTTTAGCTACTTTATGGGTCCTATGGATGGAAAGGAATGCTAGAGTCTTTGATAGTGTCGCCAAGTCGCCTTGTTTTCCTTTTCAGTCGAATTTTAGTGCTGACTATAGCTTGGGTGAGAAGCCTTCCATTATTTCGGTTTGTCTCCGCCATTGACCTTTGGGAAGGCTGGAGATTGATCTGCTTTAACATGGAACAAAGAAGCTCAATCGTTCAAACTTGGCAACCCCCTGCGAATGAAATGTGGAAATTGAACTTTGATTGATCTGGCTTGGGGAATCCTGGTCCAGGTGGTATTTGGGGGGATTCTAAGGGGCCAAAGGGGAGATGTTTTATGGGCGTTTTCAGGGCCTATAGGAGTAGTTGATGCTAGTGAAACTGTAGTCAGAGCGGTTTATCAAGGAATTATGTGGCTGAAAAAGGTAGACATTAATCGAGTGATTGTGGAAGGTGACTCCTTGAATACTATTAAGTGGCTTAGAGGCTCTCTTGTTCCTTCGTAGAGGTTCGCTCGTTTCTTTGACGAAATCCTTGATAAAATTGAAGGTTCCTCAATAACCTTCAATCATGTCAAGAGATCGGCAAACAGTATAGCGGATGCTTTGGCAAGAGATGGTGTAGACAGGCTTGCTTTGGAGTGGTTTGATTTCTTTCCCCCTTAATTTGGGCTGCTTGTTTGTTCTTGTTTTTCTCTTTATTGGCTTTGCTCTTTTGTTGCTTCTCTTTGGGTTGACCTTCTTAGTTGCCTTTTCTCTCTTTTGATATAATTTTGCCACCATTCAAAAAAAAAAAAAAAAGAGACCAATGATGTGAGAGAACAGTGAGAGAAAAAAAAAGGTGGGGAAAGGGTGAATTAGAGTTTAGATGACGATTGAATAAGAAGAAAAGGACGGGAGAGTAGAAAGAAAATGTGGAGATCGGAGATTTCAATGGAAAAAGGAATATAATGGAAAGATGAGATAAAAACTAGAACGTTGAAGATGAAAAGATTCCTTATTTGTTGCGGTAAGATTATACCACCTAGCTTGGTTTTTGTCTCTGCTGCCATAGTAGGAATGAAAAGTAGTAGAAAAGCGATGAAAAGAAGCTAGAGAGAGAGAGAGGAGGGGGGGGGGGGGGCGAATATTTCAATTGTGATCATTCTTTGGAATGAAATAGATGAATGATAAACTAAAGACAATGCAAACAAAACATTTTGACAAGATAAAGCTCACAAATACAACTAATAATATCTCTAACATTACTATCCATTGTGCACTTAAAATATGGGTAATTTACGAATATGCAGTAACAACTAAGAAACAAGGTTTAGCATGGTTACAGTTCCCTAGCGTGCAGAGAATAATTCCACATGTTAAATGTGCTCATGTATACCTTTCCAATAACGTGTACTGAAAAGGTCAAACCAACTCGCATCCTGTTCTGTCGATCCCTGGCCACCTGCTCTTAAATCATTCATAACCTCGGAAACTTTCTCTTTTCCAAAGAGTGTCTTTATAGCTGTTTCAGCTTGAGAAATTTTCCCTTGCTACATGTAAAATAAAAATAAAAATCAGTTTACATTCTTAAAAGATAGAAAGGATACAGATCTGACGATGTATACACAGAACATGTTTAGAGAGATTGCCATTAAAAAACATGTTTAGATAGATGCAAATAGTTAATGCAAACATAGATCGCAACCATGTTTGGCTGAGGAGCCTTGTAAACAGAACCTGAAAAAGCCAACGAGGACTCTCTGGAGAAATAGCCATCCCCAATGCCATTAGGACAGAGGGAACAACTGCAATACCAAACATTGTCCTCCACCTGACCAAACAAAGAATCAAATCAGACAAAAACAAATGATAAAAGGAAAAGAAGGACTATTTTCAGAACAACTCTCTCCATGTATAGCAATATTTCTCAAGGAGTCATGATCAGAGTAAAATTGTCAGGTCATGAACACTAAATAGTAGTGTGGCCCTGAAATGAAAATCAGCAGTATAGTCTTATTAATTTGAAAAGCTGAAAGAAATTTTTTTATATTTAATTAACTATATCTCCCAAAAGCTGAAAAGTAACATCAGACAATAGAATCCTGAAGGTGGAAATAGGTAAGATGCCAACTTTAGCTAGGTTAAGCTCAATTAGGGAGAAATGGCAAAAATAAAAACAGAGAAGATATGAACTTGAGGAATATAGGTTGAACTTTTTTTTTTTGAATGGAATATAGGTTGAACTTTGAAGAGCTGTAATCCTGCTGGTGATAGTAGCCTAATAAGCCCAAGTTAGAAGGCTGAAATGCTGATGAGATACGCATTATATGCTTCAGCTTATGTTAGATATCATTATTTTGCGACCACATGCATCATTGAGCTCTTTCAGAGAAAATTCCACTTTTGTTTCATCTTATGGAAGAAGAGAGTTGTTTTAACCACAGTTTAGGTACTCTTTACTCAGAAAAGGCACAACTGAATCGACTTGGGCAATCAATGATTGAGTCCGTCAAATTTTCATTGATTTGTGCAATTCAAAGGAGTTTTTTATTGACTCGGTACGTCCAAAACAGAGTTGACCTGGGGAAACAATGTTTGACTTGGGAAGTTTTGAAACAGTTGTTTTAGCTACCTTTCCCATTGGACATTGTAAAGTGTTAACGCCCTGCACTTTTACTGTTATATTCTAAGGTTCGACCAGGAAGTAAAGAAGAGAAGAGATATTAGAATGGTGAGAAAAGAAGAGATTATGACCTCTCTCCCACAAATATATAAATATAGGTAAGTAATATATTCACACGCTTTTCCTCCCCGGCCACCCTACTCTAGCGTATTTATGACTACTCTTTTTACACTACAAGGGGGTGACCCGGGGAAGAAAAGGTGGCGAATATATCATTTCCCGTCAATATAATATATGTATATGTGTGTGTACTATAAATGTGTGTGCCTTTACAAAATAGAAGGATATGATAAAAATATCCCTACACACTATAATTTATCCCAACACTCCCCTCAAGTTGGAGAATATATATCATATAATCCTAGCTTGGAAAAAGTCACCATGTCCCCAACTCAGAAACTTAGTGAGTAAATCAGCTAGTTGATCTTCAGACTTCACAAAAGGAGTCGATCATCTGTACTCATTACTTTCTCTTGTACAAAATGACAGTAACGTTCAATATGCTTGGTATATTCATGAAACACCAGATTGGAAGCAACATACAAAATGTCTTGACTGTCACAAAACAACTGCATAGGTAGCACTACTGGAAATCCCAACTCCTGAACTGTAACAAATGTTTCAACCAAAGCAGCTCACATGAAGTGAGAGCCATGGCTCAATAATCAACTTCAGCACTAGAGCGGGCAACAACATTTTGCTTCCTACTTTTCTATGTCACCAAATTACTATCTAGAAAAGTGCAATAACTAGTAGACCATCAATCAGAAGGAGATCCAGCTTAGTTGGCATCTGTAAATCCTGTAATCTGTAAGTGCCATTGTCTATACAGCAGAACTTGTCCAAGGGCTCCCTTGAGATACCATAAAACTTGCATTACAACTTCCCAATGATGAGCTCTAGGAGACACCCTAAACTGACTCACCTTGTTCACTGCAAAAGAAATATTCTGTCAAGTAATGGCCAAGTCGTCCAACTTCCCTTCTAAATGTTGATATCTACTCATCTTCAAGCAACTCTCCCTAATCCCCAGTGAGCTTGGTATTTGGATCCAATGGAGTCTCAATTAGCCTTGACCCCCTATGCTCATGTATTCTTCAACAAATCTAAAATATACTTCCGTTGAGATAAGTTTATTCCAATCATAGATTGGACAACTTCAATACCGAGAAAAAAATGAAGCTTTCCCAAGTCTTTGGTGTGAAACTCATGTTGAGGAAATGTCTTCAAATCTACAATACCTTTAACATCATTGCCCATGAAAATTACGCCTTCCACAGACTTCATAGTATTCAATCATGAATTATGCAACACCCTATGTTGTCCATATCCATGCCAACCCATGCTAAAGCATCAATAAAAGTCATTGAGAATATGTACCATATGAAATCTAAGTGCATTGACTAATCCAAGCATACACCTCAATGTAGCAAACAATGTAACTTGGGCATGACACAATTGACACATGTTAATATTTAAACATAAAATTAACCAAAATAAGAAAAAAATATATAAACAACTAGGAAACATAATTAAGAAGCCTAAAGATGTGTCCTGCCATATAGACATCCAAACAAATGACATAATATTAAAACATAAAAATAAGAAAAAATATAAACAATTAGGAAACATAATTAAGAAGCCTAAAGCTGTGTACTGCCATATAGACATCCATCCCTTCATTAATGTGAAACAGGGTACCTAAAAAGCTTTAAAGCATTTTGACGTTAATATAGCTAGCGAGGGAAAAAAAAAGGTCCTAGTTTCTAGAGTACACTTGACTAAATGCAGCTTAGGGCCGATCAAAGGTTGGCCCTGGTGGGATAACCACCCATTCCCCATGGCATTTTCCATTTTTATCTATTTATATAAATGCCAACCTCATCCTTCATCCATAATGCAGCTGCAAGATCATGTCATAGAAAACTAATAAGTATGGATAAGAAGAACTTGAGATGCAGCATAGTTCTTGAGATGCAGCATAGTTTATGTCAAAGTTAACCTGACTCAATCACCTGATCATATTTTACAGAATCAGTTGAACAATTGTCAAGGCTACACTTCTTTAGAGACATTGTATGAATTTGTACCCATCAGAACTGGACAATTATGTTAACACTTTTCCATTTAGTTATTTAAATTTGATTTGGCAGTCCTATCTGATAATATGGATTAGTAGTGGAATGGGTGAGTATTATCATCGTGAGTGTTCTACGAGTTCAGTTTCTCATTGTCAATTTGGCACACCACACTATACACTTTGCTATCTAGAAATATAAGGATGTGACAAGGAAATACCATAGAGGATTTCCCGATAAAGGCAATCCAGCCACCAAAGCAGCAAGAATTCCAACACAAATAAAAAGCTGGTTGACAGATCCAAGTGCACCACGAATCTCCGTTGGTGATATCTGAATGAAAACAAGCATTTTAACCACATAAAACTTTAAAAATATATATTAAATACAATCACTAACAAATGGGTTAACTTCCAAAAGTAACTACCTCAGATATGTAAAGTGGCACAATGGCAGATGAGATACCAATTCCAATGCCAGCAAGTAAGCGTCCAATTATCATTGTTTGTACACTCTGGGCTGTAGCACTGCAACAATCTTCTTAAAACTTTAGGCACGATCCTGTACCACTAGGGAATTTTAATTTTATAGCAAAAAATTCAAAGAATACAGGACAAACCAGAGAAATGCTCCGACTGCAAGTGGGATTGCATCAAGTTGAAAAGTCCTGGTTCTACCAAATTTATCAGCCAATGCTCCACCCGTGAATGAACCAACAGTGGCACCTGCAAGGGTTGTGCTAACAACCCATCCTGTCCAAAATTTTGTGATGGGAAACTGTTAATCCAGAAAGTGAACATAATGAAAGGTTTATATTATAAATATTGTGAGTTACATTAAGTTCCAGACTATTATGACTGTAAAATGGAACCTTAGAAAAGAGATTAGTCAACTGTAGCATGTCAATTGTCAAGACTTCACACTTTTCACAAATATAAAGGAAGAATCAAGTAGGTCGCTTTAGTTTTCTTAAATAGAAATGATAAATAAAATTCGACTAGAATCATGATGGGATGATTCTCTTTCAATATCCAAACAAGCATCGATATTGCACTTGCCTTGAATCACAGCATTTTCAGCAATCCCAAGATCCTTAGAAAGGTATTCAAGCGCCCCATTCACCACACTGCAGCAAATGAGGAAGTGCATATAAAAATTCAGAAGGAACTTTGCTTATTTATGTTCAGCAATAGAATATACTAGTATACCAACAAGCATCCTGTTGCAAACATATAACTTAAACGAAAATGCAGTTGCCAAATTCCAGATTAAAGTTATGGTTGGCACATCATTGGTAGTAAACAATGATTCTAAAAGAAGACATCAATGTTCCTGATGGAATGAATACACACACGCACACTCATCAAATCCTATCATGTGTGTGTGTGTGTCTCTCTCTCTCTCTCTCTCTCTCTATATATATATATATAGAGAGAGAGAGAGAGGCAGACAGACGGATCAAGCTTTCTATCACTACATGAAAACATACCCCAAATGATATCCAAACAAAATAGCTCCCAAACAAGCAATGCCAACGAATGGCAAAACTGATCCAGAAGATTTGGTTTGAAGCTTGCCAGAGGAAGCATCCTCAAGATCTCCATCTGCAACAGATCAACTACAAAAGTCACATGCCACTAATAAACAAACATCCATAATAATCGAAAGTGTCAAATTTCATAGCCAAATGTAAAGTATGAAGACCTTGATTCCAATAAAGAAACAAAAGTTTATCTCAAAAATGTGAAATTCATTATTTTAAAAAGCAACAAGTGAAATGAAGTAGCAGAGCCAAAATAGAATGGTGTGTAAGCCATGGGTGTGAGCATGGTTTTAAATTTCGACCGGAATCCTCATTTCGGATTTCGGTGGGGACCGAAACCGAAATTTCATTTTTCACCATTTACCAAATTTTGGACCGAAAGTTCGGATTTCGGTAATTTCAGTCCAAAATTTCAGGAAATTTCGATTGAATGCCATTTTTTTTTTTTAAGTGTTACAAAATTTCGGTCCAAAATTTCGGAATTTCAGTCCAGAATTTCGAGCCAAATTACCAAATTTCGGATTTCGCCGAAATTTAGGTTTTCGGTGGGGTCCGAAACAGTTACCGAAACCGAAATTTTAAACCATGGGTGTGAGTCTGTACGCCTCACTTAAAAAAGGCATTTTAGAAAAACATTGGTATTTAGACACAAAGCAAAAAATAGGCAAAATAAAGAACAATTAGAAGAATTAATAGTATAGAGATACGTAGACATGACAAAGATTTGTTGTTCATCATTCATTGACACCACTATAAAAAAATTGATTTTAAGAATTATCATGAGTTCACAAAAATAATTATAATATTAACATTGATATAAAGCGACTAAACTAGAACCAGAGCCTACCTTGGCAGATCATAATATTAAGAATTAACAAGATAATCATTCACCATTTATCAATCATCATGGTATGTGGTCATTCACAATTCCTAATGATAAGTCGTCCATTTTATTTTATCTAGCATAACTGCTCTATTGTATATATACCAAACAAACTATAATAGTGACTAATAGATTCACTAATTACTAATACATTATACAGTTCAATAGCGTTTATAATGGAATCTCCAATTACTAAAACTATTTCTCTGGTCCTATGTCCTACCTTGGTAATTAGTGTCACTGTTGTCACTAGTCATGAATCTACCATAAACTGAAAATAGGGATGTAAGAAGCCGTAATTAACCCCAAAAAAAAAAATCATTTAGACGATACAGAATCATCTAACTGAAAGATAATCACAGAAGATAATTAACTCAAACAAATTAGTTGGTAATTGCTATTTGTGTCTGAAGTTTACAAGGTTCGTTGGGTACCGGCTTTAACAACCAACTGAAGATTTTCATTCAATTCCAAATTAGGATAAGCTATTCATCAATCTACACAATATTCACTATCACACAATGCTTACAAAAACAAAGAATCGAACCCCATAAACAAGTGTAGCTAATCTAAAAGCAAGCTAGAAACCGATGAAGTAACAAACATGCTTCAAATGGGAAAAAACAAGACTCGGAAGAAGCAAACACAAATTAAGACAGTTAGCCTGAATAAAAAGAATGCATATCCCAACAGTATTAAAGCGAGCAAAGTTTATTCATAAGTGAAGCAACCAAGCATGGAAATGACAGTAATGCACAAACCAGAAGCTTGAGCCCTGAGCACTCTAGCCTTTGCCTTGGACCGGAAAATTGTTTCTACTCTTTTTCTTGAGCTAGCAAGCCCTGCTCCCATAATGACTGAACCGAGACGTGATCCACTGGAAAAGCTTCTATCTAGCATATATAGATTATGCACACCAGAATTTCTCTTCCTAAACCCACCAAAAGAAGACAAGACCCTACGATTTTGAAACTCAGAGCCTACGCTTCCATTTGGTTTCACAGTTGAAGCTTGCATTTTCCCCTGCCAGCAATCCAAATTAGAAAGAATACTACGAAGTACCGAAGAAACACCAAAAGAAGAGGTAATGACTAACCAAAACCATAGAAGTTCAATCTTAAGATGCATTTAAGAGAATTATCATTCGAAAACCGCTAAAAACAGAAAAATGAAGTAAAATAAAGATAAAAACCATCACAATATCGAGTGAAAACAAGACAAAAGAGACATCGTCGAAACACTAATCAGAAAATAACACAGATGCTACGATAGAAACTTCAAAATCATGGATTTCAGTGAGATCTAAAACCAAACTTCATTTGCAAGAGATTTCGGAGAGATGCACCAAACGATACAACGGAAAAAACAAAGTCCAAAAATAAGTTAGAAGAGAAAAGTAAAAAAAAGAGAGAGAAAAATGAAAACCTAATACGAGCAATCTATAACCGATTTCAATAAACTTGAAGTAAAAAACAGAGATCGAACTATAAAAAACGGAAATGCAGAGAAATTGAAATGAATGCAGCGATCTTCAATCAGATACATTTAGAGAGTTGAAATCACAAAAATAGGAATAAATGAAGGACTTTTTAAGATCTTCAACAAATCTAGATAGAGAAAAAGGAATATGTAATACAAGCGATCCGGTAAATCTATAGCCGATTTCAAGAATCTTGAATAAAAAAAACAGAGATCCAACTGTAAAAAAGAGAAATGCAAAGAAACTGAATGCGAGATCTTCGATCCGCTACATTTAAGAGAATTGAAACCGTAAAATCAGAAACAAAAAGTCTACCTATAAAGGATTTGGAAGGAGAGCGATTGGAGATTTGCTTCAGTTGACACTTCTCTTCTTTCGCTTTCTTTGAGTTCTGCTTTTCCTTCGTTTCCTCTTTCTTACAAAGGGGGGAAAAAAAAAAGTTAAAACTTTGTTAGTTCCGCTGCGATTAGAGAAGGAATTTAAAAAGGGGTGTTTTGATTACCATCTAACAAGAAAGTATCGGAGAACCCAAGCTGAGAATCTTGTTGGCTTCTGAAAAAGGAAGATTTCTGTTGAAGGAGAATCAATAAAAAATTAGGTTATTATTTTTGGGTTGTGTAGAAAAGAAAAGGGACAGATTAAGATTTCCGATAACATTGAGTTGGATTTTGGGTGAAGTTGAAGTGCACGTGAGATGGTTTTTTACCCTTTTCTTACCCCCGGAAACGTTCGTAATTAGTAGGGCTGCAACTCGGGTCGGGCGGGTCGGGTTTTGGAGAACCCAACCCTACCCGAGAAATATCTCGGGTCGGGTCGGGTCGGGTTTTTTTTCGGAAAACCCACGATTCTCAAACCCGGCCCTACCCATGATAAATCTCGGGTCGGGTCGGGTTTTTTCACGTTGACGCAAATTTTTAAGGAAAATTCTTGTTTGGCAAGGCAACTCAACTCATAGAAGCAGAAATTACACTCACATTACACTTGAATCAAACAATGATGTAATTACACTCACATCACAGTTGAATCAAACAATGCTGTAATCAAACAATGTTGTAATTACAATCAAACAATGCCGAATCAAACACTTGAATCAACTCAACTCATAGAAGCAGAAATTACACTCACATAGTCACATACAGTAACAGGGGTGCGTGGGTTTTCACTTTTAACTTTGGGATAATTACATTTACACCCCCTCTAGTTTCTGACACATCCACTTCCACCCCTATAGTTTAAAACGTGACAAATACACCCCTGTAGTTTCAATTTGTTTAAGGTTTGCCCCCTCAGCTGAAGGTTCGTCCATAGATTGAAGGGTTAGGATGATCCGATGGAGCTGATTTTTTGGGCACACCATATCTATGTCAGGACCCATCAAATGAACGCTTTAGATCATCCAAATAATGTGGGCCCCTACCCGAATCCAAACACTACCAAAAAATCATCCAAATAATGTGGGCCCACATTGTTTGGATGATCCAAAGCGTTCATTTGATGGGTCCTGCATAGTTAGGGTGTGCCCAAAAAATTAGCTCCATCGGATCATCCTAACCCTTCAATCTATGGACGAACCTTCAGCTGAGGGGGCCTACCTTAAACAAATTGAAACTACAAGGGTGTATTTGTCACGTTTTAAACTATAGGGGTGGAAGTGGATGTGGCAGAAACTAGAGGGGGTGTAAATGTAATTATCCCTTTAACTTTTAACTAACAATAGAAAAAAATGTACATACTATAACTTATGTAACTCGGGTCGGGCCCCTTCAAACCCGGCTCGACCCGAGATTCATGCGGGCTTTTGAATGCTGAACCCGGCTCGACTCGAAACCCATGAAACCTAAACCCGACCCAGGCTATTTTCGGGTCGGGTCGATGCGGGTCGGGTTTTACCCGACTCGAGTTGCAGCCCTAGTAATTAGGGGTGTCAATTTTGGCTCGGGCTCGGAAGCTCGCTCGAGCTCGGCTCGAATCCTTAACGAGCCGAGCCGAGCCGGCTTGCCAGGCTCGTTAAGCTTAACGAGCCGAGCCCGAGTTAGGCCAGGCTCGGCTCGGCTCGTTAAGAAACCCACTTTACATTTTTTATAAAATAATATCCTAATCTGTTTTGTCTGTTTTGTCAACAGTGTTGTCAACATCAAATTATCACACATTCACACAAGAACGCAGTGATGCGTGTTGTCAACATCAACATCATCACACATTCACACAAAAACGCGGCGGAGAAATTAATTTTTTCTCTGTAATTGTCATAACTTGAAACTTTTAATTAGTAATTTTTTCGTAATTGTCATAACGTTTAGCTTTTTGTTCGTAATATTTCATTTAAAACATTTGGGTTGTAATGATTACGTTTTTTTTTTTCTTATTTGCTGCTTTTGCTACCAACAGAGTTGCATGTGAGAAACTTTATAAGGCAAGCTCGTTAAGGCTCGCGAGCCTGACCGAGCCGAGCCGAGCCCGAGCCTGGTTCGAGCCCGAGCCGAGTCATTGACTTAACGAGCCGAGCCGAGCCTGGCCAAGCTCGGCTCGGCTCGGCTCGTTTACACCCCTATTCGTAATGCCCACTGATTAGTGTGGAAATATTTGGTAAATAAGGGCATGTTTGGCAAGCATGAAAAAAATATTCCGTGAAATTTTAGTGGGACCAGTTGTGGCTTGTCACTTTGTGAGTGGTGTGGGGAAGGGAGGACTTGGGCCATGTTTGACAACCGTGAAAAACTAGAGAGCAGCGAAAGCATCAAAATCCGGACTGGGTCTTGCCCTGTTTGGTTGCACAATAGGTGAAAGACCGCGGAGCATGAGGGGATATAGAAAGCCAAATGTTGTTTGGTTGTAAAATTTGAGCTCGAATTCCATTTGACATTGAGAAGACATCATCATTAGCTTTTTTCTTACGTGGCGCTGATGTGTGGGGGAGTTGTCCCCTCTACTAAGATTCAAATGGTAAACCTCCTTTTTGAAGTTTTTTTGTGAGAAGAATAGTAGAATTTGATTGTCTTATATAATCATTGCATTTTTTCCTCTCTTTCTCTCTCTTTCACCACCCATTTTGATAATGACACATAAATATTTCCACACCTCTTCTAGCAACTTAACACCTGCCGCTTTTTTCTTTTTTGACTACCACTCTTCTCCCTTAGACAAGCCTACACAACTCCCATGCTTGTCACCTCCCCTTTGACTACTTCTTCCAATAAAATCCCAACAACCAAACAGGGCCAGGGTTTTTTGAAGGAAAATGCCTAGTTAAGATTGATTTTTTGTTTTCCTGACTTCGGAGCTTTTCATGCACCCCCTCACTCCCAAGGTCCCACCCCCAATTTTCTGTATCTCCCATTCATCTCTCACAACTGGCCCAACAAATATTCCATGGACTAGTTTTTCATGGTGGCCAAACATGGCCTTAGATAATAAGAGGTGGGGAGCATGAAAATACCCTAAAAAGCATGAAAAAATAATCTAATTCAAGGTAGCATATTTTTCATTGGATGTTAGGATTTCTCGTGCTCTCTCCATTTATACCTTCTCAAGTCTTCCCCATTACTTTATAGGCGCGGCCTTTTGACCCCATTTACCCTATTCTCTCTATGATGATTATTGAGTTTGGTGTCTTGAATTAAACCAAGTTGGGTCCGAAATTTGAGAAAAGTATAGAATGTGGGCTCATGTTTCAAGAAATTATGGATTTCGGGCACATTTTAAAACAAGAATGAAACACGGGCTAATCTTCAAAATCGGGTGGTGGAAAGACTATGATACTCTTATGACATCAATAGAGTCATCCTTTTTCATTACTGCCTATTAAATTGGCACACTTCACTAGGCTTCTTTTGGTTCGTTTGAATGTGTATTTGAACCGACAGAACCTTGGGTTTGTTTCTATCTTGGCCGTCGGAAATAACTAGAGACAGATGGATGGTTGACATGTGTTGGAAAACTTTTTGGAACGCTGACGTTATCTTTTCCCACTTTGGCTTAGAACGGTAATGTTATTGAATATGTCTCTTTTGGCTTATAATCTTTTCCCTTTTCTTTTGGTCCTCATTATTTACGCCGGCATACCCCATTATTTACGACGGCGTACTCCCTATTTCCGGCGGCGTATCCCTTTATTTACGTCGACGTACCCACTATTTCCGCCGGTGTACACCCTATTTTCGCTTACACCCTATTTCCGCCGGCGTACCCCTTAATATTCCGGCGGCGTTCTCAGCCAAAAGAGATGTGAGAAATAATAAAAGATTCAATAACGTCGTTCTTCTAAACCAAAAGAGACGTATTCAATAACGTTACCGTTACAAGCCAAAAGAGAAGTGAAAAGATTCTAAGCCAAATGAGACATATTCAATAACGTTACCGTTATAAGCCAAAAGAGAAGTGAGAAAAGATAATGATTGACTTTGGGTTGTCAGAGTTTCAAAACGTTTTCCAACACGTGCCAAGCATCCATCCGTCTCTAGTTATTTCTGACGGCCAAGATAGAAACGAACCCAAGGTTCTGTCGGTTCAAATACACATTCAAACGAACCAAAAGAAGCTTCGTGGAGCACGCAATTTAAGAGGCAGTAATGAAAAAGGGAGACTTTGTCGATGTCAGAAGGGTATCAGGGTCTTTTGACCACTCGATTTTGAAGATTAGCCCGTGTTTCATTCTTGTTTTAAAAGGTGCCCATAATCCGTAACCGTTTGGCCCGGTTCGTTTATGTATTTTTCGGCCCAAAAGGCAATGGTGTTCAATCGGTTATAACCGAACCGAAATACCGAAATAATTTCGGTTATCAAATTTCAGATTCTGAAATCGAACCAAATTTTAAGAAAATCGAACCGAAACCGAACCGATTAAAAATTCAGTTATTTAGTTATAACCGAATAATCGAATAGTGATAGAAAAAGACAAAAAAAAAATCTATTTGGACGGTATGATCGGAGGGCTATGATCAATCTATCAAAACAGTTTTTTAGGCACAACCTATTGAAGTTTTGATCAATCAAATGGAAGGCACCATTTTTTGAAAAAATAATGTTTCTTTTTGGTTAATTTTAATTATTCGGTTAACCGAACTTTTTTCCCGAGATAACCGAAACCGAACCGAATTAGCAGAAAACCGAACCGAACTGACTGAATCAATTCAATTCGGTTCGATTATTCAGTTAAAACAGAATAATGAACACCCATACCAAAAAGAATAAGTTAGGGCCCGCTTTACACAAGCTTTATAGAGAGGGGCTCTTAGGGCTTATTTCGAAGAGGGTTTGAGAGGTAAAAAGGGAAAAGCGTGTGCTAGTGTTTCTTATGGGTTGTTGGTGAGAGACACTGATCTTCTCTTGTAATCTTCTGTTTGTATAGTGGATTTTATGCCGTGGATGTAGGCTTTGCTGAACCACATAAATATCTGTGTCTTTGTGTGTTTGCTTGTGTTTGTTCTTTTGTTTTATTTTGACATTGAAATTGCAAATCGTGGAAACAAGAGGGGTTTGTTCATAACAATGATAATACTGATTTTATTAATTTTGGGTTGCATAGAGTTCATGCCATTTAATATCTTTAATTTTTATCGTTGGGTTGCATAGAGTTCTTCTCTACTTGAACGTTGCTGGAAATGAGGAAGCATGGGTGGCAGCTTCTTTACCATCCTCTTCAGGTATGTGTTTCTTCCTTGCCTTAATTTCTGATTTTTTCCTACAAGCTCTGTTTTTCATTTTTGTCTTTTTTCTGTTCTGGTCTCTCTATACGTGGTTTGTTGTTGTTATTTTCCTAGCATTAGACTCCCACGCCATCAGATGGATGCCTTTGGATTCGCCATTCCCCTCCCAAAGGAATCTCCTCTGGATTCTCTCGACTGGTTTGCTTTTTATGTGTTGTTGTCCCCTTCGTTGGAAGCTGTTATAGTATGTTGTGATGGGGCTCTACACACCATTGATAAGACATTTTACTAGCCTTTTAAACCCCGTTTATCCTTTTTATTTTCTTGCTTGTTTGTGTGGTTTTATTAGCTGACATTTGTCTGGTTTTGTTCTTGTTTCTTGGGTTTCTGTCTGATTTAGGTGTTGGGTCTGATTCCTCAATTTTTACTCTTAAATGCTTTCCTTTCCTTTTATTTTTCTAATTGTTCTTACTTATTTCTTTTACTGATTCTCGTAAATCCATCCAGCTGGTACTGATTGCTTATGAGTGAAAGTGTTTTTCTATTCCATAGTTGTTGCCATGTAATTTGTTACTTTGAGAATGTAAGATATTCTTCCATAGTTATTTCTATATAGTTGTTGCCATCTGATTCTCACCGGGATACAGAGAATGCAAGATATTTTTTTCAAGCAAATGGCAGAGAAGAACGTAATTTCTTGGATATCAATGATTAGAACTTTTGCCAATTCAGGCGATCTTACAACAAAAAGAAAATTGTTCTATGAAATGTCTTAGAGGGTTTGCTTCTAAGCTTTATTGGGAGAGAAAGAAATGAAATGAATGAGATTAATACAATAAAGAGCAAGTGTGAACAAGGGCTTGGGAATAAGGATTTTCTTCTAATACAATAAAGGTCTCTTTTATTTTAATAAAGAAATGAAATGGGGCCATTACTATGGTTCTTGCTGGTTATGGTTATATGACAGAAGAGAAACAAGTTATGTAGATTAAGGTGTAGTGATCTCAACAGGATGCAAAATAGAGAGGTTTATATTGGAAAATAACTACTCTACCAAGAAGAAACCCAAGAAATAACCACTTTGGTATCTCTGATTCTAACAAGGTGGAAGTCCGGGCAGTTCACCAAGGTGTCAAATTTCCAATGGAGGAAGATTTCAATTGAGTGGTGGTGGAGGGCGACTCTTTAAATGTGATTCGATGGTTATCAGGCTCCCATAGTTTTTTGGATTTTTTCAATGAGATTAGGGATATTGTGGGTTCTGCTTCCGTTTCTTTCCGTCACATTAGAAGATTGGCTAATGGGGTGGCGGATAAGATCGCTAAGAGAGGGGTCCATTTGGAGGCGTTGAGCCAATATGACTTCCTTCCTCCTTGACACTCCAGCGGTTTTTTCTCTCGTGTTGTATAGCTTTTGATTTCTATCTTGTATTTTTTTCTCTGTATTTTTTTACTACCTTGGTCCTTTTAATGAAATATTCTACTATTCAAGAAGAAGAAGAAAAGCATGTGGGTCTCTTTTTAACACTCCCTCTATTATCTCTAATGAATTATAGAACCCCAAATTATCAGATTTAAAAGGTAAAATGTAAGCAGTGAGCAAAATCACATCACACATGAGGTGATTTCCAAATATTCTAATATTCGGTGTCATATAAACGCCGGCTCTTGGGCCTTTTTCATTTGTTGCACTATTCCTTAGGTTTCTAGACATGATGTGAAAAAAGTAAGCTGAAAATTGGTAAGATTGCAAATCGCTTTTTCGTTGATCAGAGATTGATAATCCGGTGAAGTTAAGGCGAAGGGCATGACAATCGATAAGCTGAATATGCTTAGCCTTGCATGCCTGCAGAGTTTACTTTGCAGATATGTGGCGCTATTATGTTGGCCATGGTGTTGGTTCGGGGCATGACATATTGACTACTGATATATTCAATATAAATTCCTAACATAGCCGGTTAATCAATTTACAGTGACGAAACTCGTTGCTGACAATTCTTGATAAACATTTGTGTGACCTAGAAAGTCGATGTAATTAACTGTTGATCATTATATATACAGTGAAATGTAATTAACTTTTAATCATTCTCCATTAAAATGTACATTCTTTTTTGTTATCTTTAGGTAAGAAAGACGTAGCATATCTTAGTGAGGACCATTACATGAATCTCCGAGGTGGGTTTGGGCTTCTCTTCTTTGCATTTGGCATGACTTGTCTGTGTGGGCTAAATCTGTTATTTTGGTGTCCAGACAGTTGTGTTGGATTGACATAATCTCGGGTATTGGCCTTTTTAGACCTAGACCCACAATGAAAAGAAATTCCTATGTGGGTTTTTGAGATTTCCTTTTAGGGTGCATTTGGATTCCGGAATCAAGAATCGGTTTCGGTATCACATTCCATTCCAATTCCAATTCCAATTCCCCTTGTAAACGGATAACAATTCCAATTCTAGTGTTTGTGTAAGTACTGGAATTATCTAGGGAATCAATCATGATTCCAATGCTAGCGTTTGGTACCGTCCATACCAACGTTGGAATCAAATCAATTTTTCAATAAATATTTCAATTAATAACTAGCTCGCCCAAAACCATTTCTCATCCCAAAACATTTATGCTACTAATTAAAGGAGGGAAGAGCATGAGAGTTCCACTTCTCCATGACTCATCACTATAATCGTGACATCGACCTAACTATTGAGGACATTCACTGTTTCACAGGCAAATTATAAATCAAATCATATATAGTGTTCAGCTGAAACTGATTGTAGCAAAGGTCAATGGAACAAGCCTCATTGAGCTTAATCCCAATCCTAGTGAAACCAATCTTTGAAAAATTCAATCCCTACACTCATCAAACTCATGTTTGTCTTGTTTTGGCAGGCACTTTCACATTTAACACCAAAGCTAAATGGGATAGCATGAGTTTTGAATTACTAATTCTAAGCACAGGCAATGAACATAGGTGGTTGTGCTCCATAAGATATTGCTAAGTCACAACTTTCATCAAACACTAAATAAGCAGAAGTGTTGGAAACTTTAATCAGTTCAATTGATTCAATCCGACACTCGTCACAGTTCAAATAATCTATATTTCAACCATTGAAATCCTATCACAAATCCAGACACAAAATAGCAGAAAAATGGTTACAAATCAAAGATTGCCCATCAAAAAGTTCATGGTTACATAGGTCAACAAAAAAACAAAAACTGGGTATTTGTAACTATATGTTTTTGGTGATTTGTAGAGGGACAGAGGGAGGGAGAGAGAGAGAGAGAGAGAGAGAGAGAGAGAGAGAGAGAGGGGAACCAATGTGGGCAGATCGGTTTGTGCCTAGAGAGAGAGGGGTAGAGGCGAGGAGATAAGGGAGCTTGAGAGGAGATGAGTCGAAAAGAAAAACCTAATTTCGATAACTGTTCACGCCTATTTTTTCTCCACCGTTCCGGGAATCAGAATACCACCCCCTTGGGAGGGTAACAAATCACACTCAATATTCCGTCGTTCTTTCCCTCGGGAGAAAAATATCGATTCCCATTACATTTTAAAAACGAATCCAAACGCAGGAATCGTCAAAGTAGTGATCAGATACCGTTACCCCTTCTTGATTCCATCAATCCAAACTCACCCTTAGAAGTGTTTTCGAGGGTGTCGCTACCATGTCACTCACATGAGTTCCCTAACCAAGTGGTTAAGGAGTTGCATCATACACGAGATGGGTCATAAAGACTTGGGCATTCTCTGTGTAGGAAAAATGATTATTGAATGGTTTCTCATGAAAGGGACCTCCCATAATCCTTTTCTAGGATTTACAGCTATCAAAATGTCTAGATAGAATCCATTTACAAATCTTTGGAGTCTCCATCCCTGGATCCCTATGAATAGTGATAAAATTATTGATCTTTGTGGTGGTGGTGGTGGTAGTGGTGATGTTGGGGGGATCTATATCTTGATCAACATTGGTAACAATCAGCAGGTGTCTTCCAAGTTGAGGACGAATACTAGCTTCGGGTTCCTTTGGGCCCCATCTTCATATGCTTTGGACTAGAATATCAGTCCCTTGCTCATGTCAATTGTGTCTGTAACTACATATGACCTTGATTATAATTGTACTGATTATGGAGAGGTGTCGTCACAATAGACTTTCAATCCTCTTGATCTTCTCCTCCAATCAGAATGTTCCTTGGAGTCTTACACTTTGGTATATGATTGATAATGTTACTAGATAAGTATGATTAGACAAGATTACTTATTATATACTTTACTGTCTTCTTTAGAAAGATTTTGAGTCTTATTCCCTGAGAGTGGGTGTTCTAGTCCCCTATGGTGTTTGATTCGAAGAGTGAAGTGGTTATCCACCACAATTATTTAAGAGACCCACAGGATATTTGAGTGTTTAACACACTGTCTGGTGTGGCTTAAAAAGATGAATTGACCTTGCCTCCTCAATTAGTTGTGACATGATGATTGTTAATGTCAAAAGCTGTAAGAAAGAAACTTCTTTTCCAGTATACAAGTTTTGAAATGAATTATTGAGGGGGAGAAACTTGCTTTTTAGTTTCAAACATGCTCACTTTTTCTAAGAGCACCAAATCTTCTCATGAGTTGCATAGAATCCATGTAGATCAGCAAAACTGCTGGCTTTGAGTCAAAAGATTTGCACCCACTCATGTCTAAATCTGCACTCTTGACACTCATTGATTTAATACGTCACCCTAAACTAAGCTTAGGTGCTTCATTATTCCTACCTTGTTTTCGTGCTTACATGTTAGAACTATTTTACAACCACCATCACCACCATCACCACCATAGTCATCATCATCATCCCTCCTCTCTCTCTAATCTCCTAATAGAAGTATAAAACTATTGTAATTCAGTTTTTGTTCTAAATGAAGGGCAAGATTTGGGATTTGTTTGGGTCCTTGCATGGAACAATCACCCACATGACAAAATAGAAAATTTTATTTTTATGTCTTTAAAATGCATATGTTCTTATTCAAGTAAACAATAATGAAAGATAGATGGTTGGAGAGTAGTAGAAAGACTATAATTAAAATGCGCCTATAGAAGAAGCCTTACCATGTCGCATGGGTGGGAAAAATATGTTACACTGTCATATGGTTGGAAAGCACATGCAACTCCGCCCTAGTTCCATATCCTTTTTTCACTTTGTGATCTCTCTATGGGGAATGTTATGTTTAGACCCGTCTGACCCAAGATGAACATAGACCATTGCTTTTATCCCGGCCGATATATATATATATATAGAGAGAGAGAGAGAGAGAGAACGGTTCCTACACATATGTGTAGAGAGTTCTCTACACACTAGCTTAAAATACAGTGGGGGCCCACATTATTTGGGTGATCCAAGCCATCCATTTTAAAGGCCCTCACATAGATATGGTGTCTACAAAAAATCAGATCCATAGGATCACCCCAACCCTACGATGTGTGAAGGTAAAATGGATGTCTTTAAACCTTTACAAATTAGTCCATATTTTGCCTCCACACTTCGAATGGTTAGGATGATCCTATGGATCTGATTTTTTGTGGACACCCTATCTATGTGAGGGCCTTAAAAATGAATGGTTTGGATCACCCAAATAATGTGCCCCCCAATGTATTTTAAGCTAGTGTGTAGATAACTTATCTACACATATGTGTAGGAACCGTTTTCTCATATATATATATATATGAGAAAACTGTTGGCGAGCTTAAGCGCACCATTTTTTTGGTGCGCTTAAGTTGTTATAACGCCTCCCATTTATGCGCTTAAGCGGGACCCAAACATTTAAACGAATGGGAGGCGTTATAACAACTTAAGCACACCAAAAAAATAGTGAGCTTAAGCGCACCAACAGTTCTCTCTCTCTCTCTCTCTCTCTCTCTCTCTCTCTCTCTATATATATATATATATATATATATATATATATATATATATATATATATGAGGAAAAGAATTGCACGCTCAAACGTATGCAAGTTAGGTGCGGAAGAGTTTCTAAGAGGCTTGCTATTGGTTGATATTTGGGCCCACTCAACATACGTGCCTTGGAAAAACAAAAACCCAAAAGGCTTCCTCGACAGAAGCTTCTCTCTGAGACGAGAAAAAACCCAAAAGGCTTCCTCGACGAAGCTCTCTGTCCCTCTCTCTGACTGAACCGTCTCTCTCCCTCTCCATTGAAGGGCATTTCCATGAACAAATGTTTTTTTTATAGTATTTGGGAGTCATCGGAAATATTTTTGAAAAAAAAAAATTCCATAAAAAATTAATGATTTTAGAATTCATTGAAGGGCATTTCCATAAACAAAAGTTGTTTTATAGTATTTAGGGACTCTTTGGAATTTTTTTTTGAATTTTTGGCCATTTCAATTTTCAGCTACTGATTGACAAATAGTTAGCAAATTAGGGATTTATATAAAAAAACTACAAAAAAAAAAACAAAAGAATGAATGAAAGATTTCCCATCCAATAAATCTTAAGATATCGAGTTTATCAGTACCTACCATGGGACGAAATGACCAATAAATTGGCCCTTTAAAACCTTGATTTAGACTCCCTTTCATTAGTCTGATCCTAGCACTCTCTTTTCCTTTCCATTTTTTTCTTACTCTCCATCCATTTTCATGGTCCTATCGCATCACGACGCAGCTCTTGTGACTGCACCTTTTTGTTTTCCTTTTCCTTCTTCTTTTTCTTTTTATTTCTCTACAACATGCAATGTGAAGAACCCTAGTTCTTGGATACAAGATGATTGAGAGAAAGTGGAAAAGACATGGTACCTTGCAATCGATTTTATTTTATGAAAGCATTGGTTTTTTTTCAATGCTAGAGACCACATGTTTTGGTCACTGAAGTAAAATATCAGGTGCTCGTAGCTATGCTTGTCTAAACTTGATTCACCATTTACTTGCATGAAATGAAAGAAGAGAGGAACCATGGTCCACAATACCATACATTTATGGGTAATTGAATTTTTCAAATAATTCTGTTTACAAGGATTAAGATTAAAAATGGTATTTTGGTCACTTAATATAAAAGATATTTTTGATGATACTTAACAAAAATTTTGTAAATTCAAAAGAGGGTTAACAACTCCTTTGAACTTTTTAGAAATTCTAAACTCCATTTTAACACATCTTTTTGTCATGAAGGTAGTTTCTTTTGTAACATGATAATTTGCTTGGGTAGAAATCCAATCAAGTATATACAAGGAAAGGGCCCTCTAACATAATGAGGGGTGAGGTCCACATTGAGTTTGCCTCTTAAATCATACAAATCGACGCACATGAAGATCCTTGGTGAAATCATCTGCCATGTGATTAACACTAGAGAAGAAGTCAAATTAGTTCCTAGTGGGGAATCAAGCTAGTCGGCATAAAAGAAAGCCCCAAAAGAGAAGTTACGGGATATTTTTTTTTTTTGAAAAGGGCAGCAGAATATATATATATATATATATATATAAAGAAGCAGAACTGAGATGATCCTGGAGGAATTAAGATAATACAAGCATAGCATTACAATAACTCAAGGAGGGAGATAGTCAAAGCACTCGAACGCGGCCCGAAAGACTCCTTTCTTGGCAAGGGAGTCTGCTTCCGCATTGGCATTGTGAAGTCGGCATTACGGGATATATGAAATATAAGAAGTATCCTTTATACACTGCAGGATACATTCATGGGTTTTTTGTATGAATTGACAAACCTAATATGAGATATCTGGTCTATTTAATGTAGTTTCAGGATGGAGATCATCCTTTAGAGCAAGGAGTTTCGATTCGCAGATTACAGGCGTGGAGACAGGTTGGCACCAGACCACCTTTGTTTGTGTAAGATTCAAACCGGGGGCTGATTTGAGACTTACAAGCCCGAAAGGAAATGTAGAGGTCCCAAGTCACACATGTGAAACACTTCGAGATATAATGAAAAGTGTACTAATTTCATGTTAGTCCCCACTTTTGATGACTATATCATTATCATAAACCAGGAGATAGACTATGTCAAAAAAAGAATGAGGAATTATTCTTGCTACTAGATAGACTATGTTCACATTAGTGTGGAACTGAAGCAAGTTAACCAAGCTCTTGGAGCTAGCTTTTTTGGGTCCGCAGATGGCATTGTGAAGTCGGCAGGTATACGATGGCTAAGTAGGGCCTACTCAACGAACCTGGTTGTTGCATATATATAGACATCTTTATTGAAATATGCAACCAATGTATTCCGTTTGGTTGCCGGAATTTTTTTGGTTCTTGAGACTTTTGTGGAATTTCAGCAGGGAACCCACGTTTGGTTGTTGGGCCCAAAATAATCCCAGGAACCAAAATAACCCCACACGAAACCTTACCTTGGAAAAAAAATACTCACAGGAACCAAAATAATCCCAGGAACCAAAAATAAGCTTGCAAACGAATTTTTTTTCTTCCCAACAGTTCAAGCAACCAAACAATTTCCACCAATCTCCCTGGGAGTTTTTTGTTCCACAGAAATCCCAAGAACCAAAAAAATTCCGGCAACCAAACGGACTTAACCAAAAGATGGATTTAAAATTTTAAATAGTAAGAGATAAATTTAAAATGTTTTCAGAATGCTTGTGTTCTAAAATGATTTGAAAAATAATTTTCTTAAGAAATTAATCAAGACTTGTTTTAATTGGACGTTAATTTTCATGAATTTTAACATTCTAATATTGATACTTTGAATAGAAAATGGTTTACAGTGCTTAGTAGAAAATGAGTATGCAATGGTGTCTAATACCTTCCAATCTTGTAACTATATCACATGCCCATTCTGGAGGTGATCAATCAGATCGGATTCAATGATGGGTTCTTAAATTCTATTTTCTAGGTAGCAACTCTTTATCTCATGTATCATTCATTCATTCAAACAGATGCTACATATAGCTTCAACTTTTACTCTCTTCTTTCTTTTTCTTTTTTCTTTTTTCTTTTTTTTGATGAAATAAGAATTAGGGATCAGCCCCGGGGATCGAGATGATCAATGTACAACCAAAATTGAGGAGGAATAAAAACAAAAGTACAAGAAAAAGCTCATCGATGAAGGATACTCTTCTTTTCCTTATTGGAAAACAAGTCTTGAAGACTTAGCCTTTCCTTAAGTGACTTACCTTTCCACATTCAGTCATCCCTCCCATTCACATATGGGATGAGAATGACTCCACCTTCTTCTAAAACCAAATGAAAATGGTAGTGTGGACTAGTAACAATCAAAGAATTTCTTGACGCTAGCTCAGAGATCCATGGAAAGCATGCTAAGCTAGCATGACCCTGGCATTTCACATCTTTTGACATAGGTTCTTTCATTCTGTAAAGTAGAACGGTATATGGAAAAGGGAAATGATATTCCCACCAACTCTTGGAGCATTTTAACACTTTTAATTTTGTTTGTCTTTTATCTAAAAATGCAGCATTTCCACTCACTTTGTTTTTCTGTTTTCCTGATAAGGAAGTCAGTTTTAATAAAAGACAAATAAAGTGGGGTGGATATATCATTTCACATATTGAGCTTAGCAAAAGAGTCCTGAGGCTACATGTAAAAAAGCAACCAATAAGAAAAATCCTACTGATATTTGCACTACCAAACTCACCTTGTCATTTATTATTTAACCAGCTGTCAAAAGCTATTAATTACAATTCCCAAAAAGCTACAGCAGCCAATTAAAATGAAATGACAAGGTGAGTTTGCATCAAAACATGATAGTGCAAATATCAGTTGCCTAAGAAAAAAACAAGATATAAACTTTAGTGGATAATCAATCCATATATTTACAGCCTCCTCTTTTATTAGCTTCTCTAAAAAATTATTTGTTGTACAGTAAAATTGGAAGGAACGATACAAAATGGTTTAGCATGGCCTCTACGTAAGATGACGAGAATAAACCGAGAAGCAGCGTAGTAACATAATGTTAGGTACCTTATCGATACGCCAAAAGCTCCAGAGCAGATGGAACGCATTAGGCAAGGCCCTTTAAACCTGTCCCATACTAGGTTGGGTCCCACCCACTCCCATACCTAGGCGGGCCCCCACTTAGGACCGTAACATATCACCACGCTTCCACACCCGCCGTCCTCGGCGGCCTACTCTGTGACGGCTTTCACTCTAGCCTTTTTTCTAAGTATCCCTTTTCACAAGTCGCCCTTTCCGTGACTCGAACACCGAATGTAGTAGCTGCTCTGATACCAAATGTTAGGTATCTTACTGATACACCAAAAGCTCCAGAGCTAGTGAAACGCGTTAGACAAGGCCCTCTAAACCTGTCCCATACCAGGCTGGGTCCCACCCAGCCCCATACCTAGGCAGGCCCCCACTTAGGACCGTAACACATAAGCTTTGATACGTGCGCTGTAACGGAAGCTTTTAGCGTGGTTTTAATTTTCGACCGAAATCCGAAATAGAAAGAAACTGAAATTTCCTTAAATTTGATATTTCGCGAAATACCAAAATTTGGAATTTCGGTCCGAAATTTCGGAGAAAATGGCTTTTTAGGAAAAAAAAACAAAAATTGTTACAAAATTTCGGCCAAAAGTCTGAAATTTCAGTCCGAAGCTTAATACCAAATTTCAGATTTCGCCAAAATTTCGGATTTCAGTGGGTCCGAAATAGGTACCGAAACCGAAATTTAATACCTTCTTTTAGATGGTATAACAAGAAAGATTGAAAGTAAGAAAATATAAGAAAGGATGATGATTTTAAAGATGTTATCACAAGAAAGATTGAAAGTAAGAAAATAGAAGAAAGGATAATGATTGTAAATAAAAAGGGTCGTTGGATGCACCTGCATCAACAGAAGAAGAGGCCTTTATTCTCAAATTAGGTTAACTGCTCTACAATTGGCAAAGCCAGTTCAATTCTGAGAGCCTAGAATTGAACCATCCCGATAGTATTGTCGAATTAGGCCATGCTCACATTGGATTCTGAGAATTAATTTTGAACCCAAAACTAATTATTGGACTCAAGATTAAGCAATACACGTTTTGTTTTCTGAGAATTGATTTTCAGTCCAAAACTGATTATTGAACTCAAAAATTAAACTCGATATCAGAGTCCTATCATCAGTTCTGTACTAAAAATCAATTCTAAAAAACCAAAACGAATAGAGTCTCACATGTAATTTTGAGTTCAATAATCAGTTTTGGACTCCAAAATAAATTCTTAAAATCCAAAACAAACAGAACCCTAGTCTCTCTCTCTCTCTCTCTCTACCATACTACTTTTTTTTTCTGGATTGCATAATGTAAGACCTTATGTGTATATAATCTACAATCTATACTCTCAAGTCTCAACCATATATAACATATTAGAAAAAGAAGAGAGAGAGAGAGAGAGAGAGAGAGAGAGAGAGAGAGAGATGAATACATATATACCCAAGAAAACTAAGAGGAGATAACTAAAAATGCTTTCTTAAAAAAATGAAAAATGAAAAATTTACATGACCGAAACAAGCAGCATACTCTTAGCGGAGCCGAGTGAAGCCAAGCCGAACCGAACTATCATAAGCTACAGGCTTAGATGCAAATCCAAGCCTAGGGCATCGTTGTAATTTGTGCTCCTATCCAAGCCCGAGAATCTTCTCAACGGAGGAGGAACGGAGGCGTGAGGCCTAATTATGGGTGCCTCGGCCACAAAACCCATCTGCTGCGCGTAGGATGCGCTCCGCGCCGAGCCAGACGGGAACACGTGAGACACGTGGAAGGGTGGGTTGGCTCGAGAGACATAAACCAAAGAAGGAGATTGCCGAGCCGGGGCGGGGATGAATGAGCCAGGACCAAGAAGATGTGGCGGCGGCGCGAAAGCCGATATGATGGGATTTCTCAGGTAAGCCGCCGAGTTTCGAACGGCTTGCATTTGGGCGCGCTTGAGCTGTTGGCGTTCTTTTTTGTGGGCATTTTGGTGGCCACCTAATGCTTGTGAGTTGGCAAATTCACGGTAACAGTACTGACACTCGTATTTCCGGTGATCGGAGGCCGGTAAAGTGACGTGTTCCGGCGAGTTAGTTGGGTTTTTGCCGGAATTTATTTCTTGTTCTTCTTCGGACACGTGGAAACCAAAGAGCTTTAAAGGAACGTTGGTGTTAGTGTTGTTGGGTTTGGTTTGGCATTGAATTTCTGCCATTAGAGACAGAGAGAAGAGAAGATACAGAAGAGAAAAAAGAGGGTTTAAGGGAAGGGTTTAGTGAGCATGGGATTGGTGGGTTTTGGAGATCAGAAGAGAGAACAGATGAGAGAGCTCATTGCATGTTTGTGGTATTTATATAAGATAAAAGAGACTGATAATATATGAGAGAGAGAGATGAGTTGGGTGCGGACATCCCAAGGAGGAGAAAGTGGTCTTGGGAACATAACCGGTTAATACACAATGACTTGGATTGCGCTTGTTTTCAGATTTTATAATGTGTAAGCCCTTATACTCCCTTATTTTTCAAAAAGTACTCTACCGACCACACTATAGGATGATCCTAACCGTCCATATGATAGCCATAACCTATAAAATCATTTTCATAGGATGATCCTAGCCCCCCAATCATAATATGCACCATAATATGCAGTTCATCTTCGGAGGGCTAGGATCATCCAATGGAAATGATTTTTTGAGCACAACATATGGACGGTTTGGATCATCCTATAGTTTGGTCTGTATAGTACTTTTTGAAAAATAATGGACTATAAGGGCTTACACAGTATAAAATCTCGTATTGCTATTCTTTTGGTCGGGAGGTATGTGTGAAACTACACAATTCTTCCTATTTCTTTTCTTTCTTCTTTTCCTTGTTAGGAGTTGTTTAAGACAAGTGATAACTTCACCCCTTTCCTTTTGACAATAAATTTTTTTTTTTTTTTAATTTTTAAAAAGACCTTAATTTTAATACCCCATTTTCAACATTAATGGCATGTTTGTCGACCCTATGAAAAGTTATTCCATGGAATATTCGTTGGCTCAACTCTGTGAGTAGAAAAAACGTAGGCTACTTCAAATTTAGTATCTCCCCTTGTTTTATAGGGGCTTTTTACCCTCCGATCCCCTAACTCCCATCCTCTCTAACTCTCTCCCTCCACTCATCTAGCACAAAATGGGTCACTGATGTTCCATGGAAAATTTTTCCAAGGTTGCCAAACATGACCTGAATGAGTGTATGTTTGGCAATCATAAATATTTTTTGGCTGCACTACCAAGTTTTGATAATGAGGCAAGCTTATTATTATTATTTAACCAGATGTCAAAGACTATTACAGTTATAAAAAAACTCTCACCGGCCAATTTAAAAAGAAAAGAGAAGGTGAGTTAGCCCCGCGGTTATCAAAACATGGCCGGTAGTGCAAATTCCAATAGACGTTTTTTTTCCTAAATTGTTTTCCTTAAAAAATATGTTTGCAGGGTATTTTTTGGGTAAAATTATTTCAGGTGAAACTTTTTAAGGTTTTTATGGGAAAAGTTTTAAATGGAATAATTTTTCTTAGAAATATATTAACAAACATTTGAAAATTTATTATTTTTCAAATTTTCAAGGTTGAAAATATGCTCTAAAAACAAATTGATTCAAATCATCTAGTATTTTATGAATTAAATGTGAATTCGGTAAATAATTTTTCAAATTCTCATGTATTATTTGTAGAGAATTTATATGATGGGTGGCTGTGAAAACACGTGAAGTCTAAAAAAGTAGGTACGGCCCACTTTTTTTGATGATCCAAACCGTCCATCTGTTTGGGCACAACTTAAATAGGTTGTGCCCCAAAAATCAGTTTCATAGGATGATCCTAACCCTCCGATCTGAACTGATCTGAATATGGAGATTTCCAACAATCATTTATGGAATCTTCTATAGATCAGATGGTTAGGATCATCCTATGGAACTGATTTTTGGGGCACAACCTATTTACGTTGTGCCCAAACAGATGAACGGTTTGGATCATCGAAAAAAGTGGGCCGTACCTACGTTTTTTAGACTTCACGTGTTTTCACGGCCACCCATCATATAAATTCTCTTATTTGTAAATCTAATGAGAAAGTTAAAATGAAAACTAAACTCACATCTTATTCTACGCATAACCGTCTCTCCGCGCTTTTTATTGTGTCTTATTTAGAGAAAAAAAATTGTTTATGGTGGATATACATGTAGTAAATAGAAACAAAAAATATGCATTTTTCCTATTTTTTGAACTTTTCCATAATATTTTTAAAATTTTCCGAACATTCGCCTCACTAATTTTTTTTCTTGAATCCGAACTTTGCTTTACATTTTTTGAAATTTTTAAACATTTGTCTTGCCAATTTATTCTTGAATCCGAACTTTGTAACTATGCTCATTACTTTATTAAACTGTTCTTTGATTGACCCGTGCTAACTTTCTAGGAATTATAATAATCTGAGATTAAATTTAAAATGAGCTGAGATTAAATTTTAATATTAATAAATAATATTTTAAATAATTATTGAATGTCTTAAGCTTTTGATTTCTACTAATGATGGGTGTGTTGTGTCCATGAGAATGTCTCCTGGTAGTTGAACTCAGGATAAGTAAATATGCACATTATCTTGTAGAAAACTGCGGTTTTGCCATCAGTTTTTTTTGGGAAAAATAAAAATATTCCATATTTAGGGTGTACACCATTTGAACGAGTCTAACGCCCTGTTCCTTTAAGAGTATGACAACCGATTGTGAGTGTCAAACCGATTATGGACTCAAATTTAAATGTAATTTGGAGTCCAATCATCAGTTGGGCACTCACAATCGGTTGTTATGTGATGGAAGCTAGCAAATCCCTAGTTTACCTTGACTTATCAGAAACTAGGGATGCAAGTCTTGTTGAGTCATGTTAGGTGTAACTTGACCCACCTGCAATTCAATGAACCCAACCAAAATTTCAAACCCACTTCTCCAAACATGACCCGATTCTTATTTATAATTGGTCTGAATTTCATTTTCAAGTTGAAATTTTCATTAGAATTATCGATCCGTTTGAAATTCGGCCGCGTTCAATTGAAACTCAATTAAAAATATAGTTAAGCTGGTTAATATAAGCAAACATGAAAGTCTAGACATATATGAACAGAGTAATAAACCATAACTCTGGTTCAATCAATTATTATTTCATTAGTATTACACAAATAGAATTTCATACACACAAGGACACGAGTCATAACAAAGAATTTGAATGTTTCCTACACGAAAGATTCAAAGTTCTTCTTCATATTCGAGGTGGGATGGGTCAAATTTAATCTGTATTTTAATCAAGTTGGGAAATCATTTCAATTCTATCCCAACCCAACCGGATATTTGGACCCATGATGCAATTTAGTAAAGAAAAGGTAATTTAATGTTATTTTCTATTCATAAACTACCGCACCACCACCATTTTCACCCAAAATAAAAAATAAAAAAAATCCACTACCGCAATACCATGTTTTGATAATGGCACTACTTGGTTTGTTTTACCTTTTGAATTAGCTTCACTCGACTACTAGAATACCCAACCATGAAAAATTATTTCATGGAATGCTCATGGACCCAATTGTGTGAAGGGTGGAGAAGGGCGCGAGGGAAAGAATTGAAACAAAGTGAGTGGTGCCTTAATCAAAATATGGTAGTGCGGCTATCAGCACCTAAAACTTATTTTATTTTCATTTGCTTTTTGCCCACGAGGAAAGAAAGCCGAGGGTGTTTCTGTCATTTTGTCTAGTGTCCGAGTTCTAAATCCAAGCTTATTATTATAAAAGGGGTAATGTGGTACAGTGGTAGTTCAACCAAGTTTGGATTTAATGGAACGACACCCAATGTGATCTATGAAGCCCATCTCCCTCTGCCATTTTTTACAGGGGGAGGAGCCAAAGTAATGGCAGAGCTTAGCTTCACCTCACACGCTCCATTGTCCACATTCCTTCTCCACTTATACCTTTTCTTTTCTTTTCCTTTTTTACTCTCTATTGTTGTCTTTTCTTTGTTTTAAATATCATGGTTTGAAATTTCAAGGTCAGCACCGAAACCGAAATTAACATTACCCGAAAATGATACCGGATTTGGGCCGAAATTTCAGATTTTTGTAATTTCATCCCGAATTTCTGATTATTCAACCCAAAATTCTCAAAATTCAGTGATACATCGACCCCGTATGTCTTAAATCGACCCCTTCTAACCTAAAACATTAGGGCATGTGAGTTGTCCACCTGTACCGCGTTCAACACGGCAGGTGACAACTTTATTCAAACTTCCTTGTAGACCTAAAATATTTCGAAATCTATGATAAACCTAAAATGGTCCACTATCTGTGATGATGGTTATGACGATTAAGTCAAATTTAATTTTTTGGCTGACAAATTTCTTGTTGTTGCACGTTAGGGTGACATCTAACAAATCTATGTACAGACCCTGTTTGGATTTCAAGAAAAGCATTTTTTATGGAAATTTTTTTCTTAGGAAATTTAGAAGGAAATGGCATGATTATGGTTAATGTATCAGGATATTAACATAATTTGAAGATCACTCTAAGTAAAAGTTGAATAGCGTTGGTTCATGCCATCTTTTTCGTGTGTAAAAAACCATAAGAACCTTTAGAAATACTTTTCCTTTCCAAAAATTCCTGCAATCCGAGCATGCCCAAAGCGAATATATAAGGGTATATAACATATAATTAAAATTGAGAAATCAAATGAAGAATTTTTTTTACTCTTGAGACTTTTGTGGAATTTCCACAGGAAACCCACGTTTGGTTGGTGAGCCCAAAATAATCCCAGGAACCAAAATAATCCCAAGAACCAAAAATAAGCCTGCAGAAGATTTTTTTTTTTTCTTCCCAACAGTTAAAGCAACCAAATAAAGCATTTTTTTCCCACCGTAGTCCGGTCAACCAAACATGGGATTTTTATTTTACCGGGATACTTCCAAGGAGTTTTTTTTTCCCACCAATCTCCCAGGAAGTTTTTTGTTCCACAAAAATCCCTAAAACCAAAAAATTCCGGCAACCAAACGTATATCTAAAATATAAGGTTTAAAATTATTTCAAATCCCATAAATTTTAGAAAAAAAAATAAAAAATGAAAGTTTCAGATGCGTCATATGGTTGAGTGAGTCCAATGAACAAATAGTAACCTACGACGAGATCACTTATCGACATATGTCTCTAATGTGACCCCAAATACATATGAAAAAGATACATGGTATATGATTTATAATACAAACCTTCTCTATCTTTTTCGAAAAATGAATATTTTAAGGAAAAGACAAACCGAAGGAGCAGGAAAGACAGTGATTTTTAAGAAAAGACAAATAAAAAGAGATGAAATATTATCATTTCCTTGCCAAAATACATGAATTTAGAGGAAGAGGTGTAACCAAGGATTTCATAGTGGGGCCGACGTTGACGCCATGGTGGTGGGCAACGTTAGTTCGGTGTTTGCGTGATTGACGTTGGCCCCTTTGTCTTTTTATATTTAATTAATTTTCATAGAAGGGAAATCTCATCGAATCTTACTAACTACGTAGAAAAGGAGGGTTTGAAAAGAACATATCTTCATCTTCTTAATGCTACTTTAAATGAGTACATTTATCATTCCAAACTCCCTACAAAGTCTTCCCACAACTCCAAAGTGGGTCCACCTTGTCTCCCTTCACCTTTCACCCATTCAAATCCCCTTGCTTTTAAATAACCATCATTATCATATATGCTAGATCTTTCTTGGCAATTTATTGTATGATACGAGAAAAATGAAATTTTAAAAATCCTCCATGAAATATCACCTTTGATCGACCCATATCGTCCGTCGGATGCTTTCCATTCAAATGATCTTAACTTGTTTTAACGGTAGATTATGGTATGTAATCCCTTCTGATCATCGAATGAGAGGTTAGGATTGTCCGATAAGAGTGATCAATCCAAGATGCAGGCACAAATGGGATATCTGGATTGACTTTCAATATTACGGTGAGGTCACTCTTGGATTACAAGGGTGAATTATGATTGATGGAAATATTTTTTATATTTTGAGAATATCACGAGATATTATTAGTTGTAACCCACACTTTTCTTTCTTAATAACTTGTGTTAAGATCCCTGGGGCTAATGATCTTTGACTTGAGGTCTTACCTAATTCTAGGGTTAGAGAAGCTGGTTTGGGCCCACTCTCCCATCCATGGAGAGCTCTATGAATTTGTCTCCCTAAAGAAAGTAATGAGGTGACCCTACTTAGAGGCTTTGGGGAATCATGTTTTCTTATCAAGGTAGTTGGAGAGTTCAATTAAAGGTCCTAATGACTAGAGAACACAGGTTTCCTCCTTGTCAAATGAACTGGCTCTTTCTTTCTTCATAGTTCCCTTTATCATGATGGCCGGGTTTGGTTTGCCTTAGATCACTAGGAACAAAAATTGGTCCCCCAAGATCATCAATTTATAGACAAAAATGATGAAACATTTTTATTTATTTTTGAGATGAGTAAAAATGATGAAACATGTTAAGCGCGTAACAAGAGAAGATGTACTAGGTGTAAGGAATCACATGGCTTTTCCATTGATAGAGGGGAACACATGTGAAGATGCATCTACTTGGTCTCTCAGTGTTCGAGTCACTATTGACAAAGATGTGCTCTACGATTACGCAAACATTTGCAATTCTTTAATCTCTCTCTATCTTCCTTGCCCATTAATCAAAAGTATTTTCTTCTCTTGCCCATTGGGTGGCAAGCTTTTCATGCTGTAATGGTGTTCACCATCCAATATAAAATACTTCTACCGGCCCTAATCATGCTTACTTTGTTGTTGATTGAAGAGATGTTGAAGAGATGCAGATATTAGCATTTCTGATCTCCAAATCTTGGGGTGGCCCACCAAGATGTGCTACTGAAGGGAAACTTTCCATGTTGATTAGACAATATGATGCATAAAGAACAGGGTTCTGTACACTTTCCCTAATATAATACAAAGATCATTAACTTAACACCCATCTCTTTCTCTTTTTCAACCATTATTTTGGAAGCCCCCACCCCAAAAAATAATAAAAGAAGTGAGGCTTATTTATTAAGTTGATATCTCTTTTTAGATATGTTCAAAGCAAGTTAACAATCCAAGCAATGTGGGTAAGAAATAAAATAAACCTCCATGTAATCCAAGTGACATTACCTACTTCAATAAACTAATGAATAAATGCCGGGTAGATCATGTGAAGTAGTACGTTTTTTATGGAAAATAACATACATCTAAACCATAGATTACAGTCTAGAATTTTTAAGATTTCTAGAGTGTAGAATTAATTCCTTCGTGTGAATTTAAATATTCACAAGCAGTCCGTGAGCTGAGTTTGAGAATTGATGTTTCCACCCCCACCCCCCTTTTAAAGCATTTCCATGCCCCTTCTCTTTGTCTTTTCCTTAAAATTACTACAATTACACCACTTTTATGTCTCTTGAAAATGGAATCACTTTTAGGAAAAGAGAACAAAAGGGGTGGAAATACTGCAAAAGGGGATGTAAATATCATTTTTCATACATACATACATACATATAGGCTAGTGGCACTACCATGTTTTAAGAATTGCACAAACTCAGCTTGTCTTTTCTTTTTTAATTGGCTTTTGGGAGGTTCTTAATTAGGAACTGTGATAACCTTTGACAGCTCTTTAAATAATAAGAGATTAGATGAGTTAGTGCAATTATAAGAACATGGTTGTGCTTATATCATTTCCCTATATATATTGTAGTGGTATCCAAGTAATATGGAACTCCAATGTCATGTTGACGTACAGATCAATGCACATGACCAAATAGAAGTTAAAAAAAAAGGAAAAGAAGTATGTGATTAGATTTCCCACCATGATCTTGTCTTATGAAGAGGGTAAGCAATTTCTCACAACATGACGTGCATGCTTTAGAAAGAATCTTGGATAAACTATCTTTGAATTTTTGGAGCTATTTGGGATTAAATTATCTGAGTAGATGTGATGGGGTTTCCCTTAAATTTTAAAGTGGGTTCAACAAACCATAGTCAAAACGTACTCTTTCATGTAAAATGTATGTAAGCTTTGCTTTACAATTGCTTTATAATATAATGTTTCTACCTATTTTTTCTTTTAGTTGATTAAGTCATCTCTAGATTCTGGAATTGAGTGCTTTGGATATAAAGATGGGAACATGAATAGGAAAAGCAAGGAAAGGAAGGCAGTTCTGGAAGCTTTTAGAAAAATTGGAAATGACCCAGTATATGGTTTTCCCAACTTTATTATCATTAAAGTAGTGCACCAACAGATAACTGTCACTATTTCCTTTCGGTCTATTATTTAATTTTGGGATTGCAATTTGGGCTGCACACCCAATTGGACCTTTTCCAGTCTATTTGCCTGATGAACAACTAGTGAAACTCCCAAAACAAAAAAAAGAAAAAAAAAAGAGAGAAAAGATGTGAGAAGAATCCTGCAATAGGGTACTTTACTTGAATTTTGATCATGAATGAATAAGGTTTTATTTACTACTATCTCTACTACTAACTAGGTACTTTCTAGGCTATTGAAAAATAAAGAAATATGTGAATGGAATATTTAAGATAAGGGAAGTAATATATTCGCTCCCTTTTCTTCTCTGGGCCACCCCCTCTAGTGTATAATTTTGAAATGGTGGGATTTTATTAGAAAATAAAATCGAAACGACTGAGGAGTTCGAAAGGACAAAGATCACAAAAAGAGAACAAAATCATAGTGGTGTGAAATCGAAGATCCCTAATGAGGGGTGATCAACTCCTGCCTGAGCTAGACGGTTTGCCTCTACATTAGCCGGTTGACAAGTGCGATGGAACCTAACTAGGTGACCCTCCAAAGTATCCAGAATATCGTCAATCATCTCAGTGAAATGCTAGGGGTACTATCAAGCCATCTGATTACATTGAGAGAGTCTCCCACTACAATAATGTTACTCCACATCCCTCTAGCAAGCAGTCTTGTCCCCTGTAGAATAGCCTTGACTTCTGCTTCGTTGGAATCCTTAAATCCAATTAGACCTGATAAGGCCCAAATGTTTCACCAGCATCATCTATGACTAGGCCCCCGGTACCATCCAGGTCTGGGTTGCAAAGGCTGGAACCATCGAATTTTAATTTAAACCATTCAAGGTCCCGGGGATCCATCTGGGGAATACCATCACCTCATAATCCTTACTAGCACAAATCTCCTTCCATGAACGTTTGATATCCATTGCTAAATATATCTTAAAGCGGGGAAGGATCCTTGCCCAAGAAATGGTTACGGTAAGGATCCTCGAGGAGTAGGAAACACTTCCAGCATTGTTCTTGAAGGTACGAGCATTTTGCTCTTTCCAAAAAAACTCATATTGTGGCTAAAAAGATGAGCTTCCAAAAACTCAGGCCTTTCCTAGGCCACGGGGTGAAAAACCATGCTTCCATGTCGTCAGATAAGTAGATGGGAAACACCCAAGAGATGTCGAACCTGTGAAGAATTTTAGCCCACACAAATCTATAATACTTAAAATGGTTAAGAATGTGACCCACCGTTTCACTTGCTTCCATGCACAGGGCGCAGTGATATATGATGAGCATATGGAGGCAATAGAGGTTGTCAGCTATCTGAATTTTGTTCCACAACGCAATCCACCGAAGCGCACCTAATCTGTGGGGAGCTAGGACAATCCACACTCTGGCTAAGTGCGTAGAGGGGGGCAATAAGCAATTTGGAGATAGGATGTACTTATCTACATAGATCCACCTACGAGTCCAAGAGCTAGCCATACTTGCATTCAATAACCTTGTTCCAAATATGGTCTCTTTCCTCTCCAAACCTCCATAACCATTTCCCAAACCTCTAGTGTATTTATGACTACTTTTCCGGGGAAGAAAGGAGGCGCACACGTTATTTCCCTTAAGATAATTATGTATTTACAATAACGTCTCAATTATTTCATTAGAACCAAGATGTGATATAGGCTTCGAATGATGAACAGGGTCACAATATGAACAGATGAGGCCCTCCTGTTCAACCATCCAAACAATTAATCTGTTAGGCCTTGCTTTGGATAGATCATAGATCGAAATTCTCACCCTTCAGATCATTCTAAGCCTTTGATTCGTCGAGATTTTCTAGACGAATGTAGACTGTTGATTATTATTTTTAAATATTTCAACTCCCCATTTAAGGGCAAAACAATACACTTAGAACCGTCCCTTAAAGGGCCCACGAGGCAAATGGTTTGGATCGTTGAACGAGTGACATCTGATCGCTCATATTTTCCAAGAAAAATCATTTCCCAAATATGGGCATATATTATATAATAATCCCTTTTTCAAAAGATCTATTTTCCATGTGCCAATAGCTTTTGTTTGTTCGGAGTCCTTGTGTCAGAAGAAGGTATAAATGGGCTGGATAACCAGCGGGCCTGTTGGGCTAAAATTTCATCCAGGTTTCAATGGGCCAAAATTAGGTCCTACATGTCTAGACTCGGTGTTAGGGCATCTTTGGATGCCACCAAAATGGCCCTTATTATCATTTCTGTTATCACCAAAATGGCCCTACATGAGCTAACAGAAATGCTAAATTGAAGGGCGCCCTGCGCAATGGCTCTCCCATTGGATCCCTGTCATTAAAGTACATTAATTTATTCCATTACTTGTACATTTGTTTATACTATGTATTATAAATGCAATTTGATGACGTCTCTCATGGAGTTCATAATTGAAAATAATGTTTTAAACATACTAAGAGGCAATTTTGATACGCGGATTTTAGAATGTGGGATTTCGTCAAAATTGTAGCTAAAAGAGACGAGAGAAGAAAAAGCGGACCGGCCGTCGTTTTTGACTCGTTTTTTACCTCTCGCCTTTCTTTCCGTCAGCAAAAAGAGTAGCAGATCCTCCCATATTTCCAGGTTTTAGAAATCTTAGGATGTAGGAGAGATTTTTAAAACCTGAATTTCTCACTTAAAATCCAAGAAACGCTGTCTGGACAGCCTACAACAGCTTGATCATGAACCCTCTTTATACACTGTTTTCAAACTAAAAAACTGGATTCTAAAATTCGCGTATCCAAACAACCCCTAAATGTAGAGGGAGACTCCTTAAATGTCATTAGATGGATGGATGGTAGTTATCCTCACCCTTAGATATTCGCGGAGTTGACCGATGAGATTATGGTGAGGGACATTCAGTTCAGTTTCAGCACGTTCTAGACATTCGTTGCTCGACTAATAGTAAAGCGGATAAATTTCTTCCTTGTGCTCATCATACAAAATTATTCATGTTGTAGGCAACTCACTTTGGTTCTTGATTGACTTGACATTGGTTACCCCTATAGGCCTTTGTACTTCAATGATGATCAGTGTTATTTTCTAATACATAGAAGCATTTCCCGAGTGGTATTAAAACCGAACGGATTTGTTTGATATTTTTCAAAAAGAACCATTGAAGTTTATATTAACCATCATTTTAATGAGCCTTAAGTTGAATCATAATTCATACACCATTTCATAATACATTTATAAGCCCTTTTAAATGGTATAAATTCTTTTTAGAATCGGTTTCAATCACAAAGATTAGGGACTAAGCCCAGTTCAATTGACATTGATCTAGCATAAATTAGCACTCATTATTGTTGACCGACTGTCAAAGCCACTGATCGTATAATTCTACGGTTGGTTGGTTGGTTGCTGAAATTAAATTTAGAAGCTTTCCAAATCAAAGGTATAAAACCCTATTTTAAACACTGATAATAGACATTGATTTGGCCCTATAACAAGCAGGCCAAAGCCAATCAAAAGCATCAAGTGTGCAAGCCATAAAAGGCCAACCATAGTTCCTTCATTATCTGATTATCTCCCCTCTTGAAATGGTGCATCTCCAGCAGTTCATTACGATGTCATCTGTAATATTTTGGCTTCATCAACTTAACCATTGAATACAAATGTTAGTACACCATTCTACGCCATTCATCTAAGGACAGAGAACCAACACCTTCAATTCATAACCTATTCACAAATTCCCATCATTTTAACAAAATCCAGAATAGTTCATGTCCCTCTCTATGATCTCAATCCAAAATCTTCTCAGTCAAATCCCTCCACCTTATGATCTCCTCTTAAAATTCACTTGTCAGCTACTCTCTACTCATAAACAAGGGCAGTTTTCTCCATGTCCTAAAGATAGATTTACAGTAATGTCAATAATTTATTTTTATTTTTTTGAAAGGTAACGATTTTATTAATGAGCTATAATCGAATTACAGCGAGGGGACAAGATGTCCCGCTGTTGTAATAGCAATTACAGTAAACAATTCTTCCCTACCCACAATTTTCCTATGTGAAAGCCTTTCCTAACTGCGAGGGAGGTCGAGGACTAAATTCTTAACCCTTCATCTGCCTCTTCAAACCTCCTCCTTTCCATTGATGGGTCCCTCTGGATTAGGACCAACCCCTCTCATTGCGCATCTTCTTTTGCTAGTTTATCCGCTTCTTTATTAGCAGAAAGACGCATATGCTGAAATTTTGGGGAAATAGATGCTACTAGATCCCTAATTTCTGAAATGACATCCGCTAACTCGCATGGGCCTACTGATTTGTTGGAAGCCCATGAGATTGCATTTGTCGAGTCCCCTTCAATGATTAGATTTCCACTCCCATGATTTGCAAACCACTTCAAACCCCATAGTAATGCCCGGACTTCCACTTCATTTGATCCTCAATAACCCGCCTGTCCGAAGTAAGAGAGAGGAATGGAGCCTCCAGAATCCCTGCCCGCTTGACCTGGATTCCCTTTTGAGCTTCCGTCAAGGTTCATTTTTATCCATCTGCTCAAAGGGGGGACCCATTTTGGTGCTTTGACTTGCTTCATCTTCTTTCATGAATGATGGCCTTCCAATTCCTAAGAATGCCCACTAGGCTGTAAATTGGTGCACCCTTCCCCACTCTACTCCATGCTATGATGTCCGCTTTCACATTAAAAACTATTCTTTGCCAACAGTTCAGTAATGGCTATATTTTGAATCCAATCACTCTATCATACAGCCAAATCTCCTAAGTTGTTGTCTCTCCTTGTCCTCTTTGAGGCTCAAAGTGCACATGGGACTTCTCGACAGAGAGTCAGCAAGAGTTTCCAATTTCTCAAGGAGAATAGGGTTTACAAAGAAGTTTCCCATGCCATCAACACCGCATAAAGTCAGGTCCTCAAACAACAATTCAGCATTTGAAATGACTTCCCCCACACAGTTGAAACTGCTTCCCATTAAGCCAATGCCAACAGGATTGATGACAAGCATCCTGGAAACTTTGTTACATGGATCTGTGTTCTTCTCACTTCTGACAATTCCTGCATGTGTCGAGGTTGCAGAATCAGAGAAATCAAGGTCAAGATCCGGGGACTGCTGGTTCAAATTTTGTCCTGGAAAAAAAAGCTTGTGAGATAAACTGAAAGAAGGACTAGCTAGTTAAAAGCCAAACAGTGACTTGCGTGATTGTGCATGTTCAATCCGCATGCTTCCAAGTGTTTTCTTAAATAGGAAGTATACAGTTCTCTGACTGAGTAAAATAGCATTTTGTGCTTGGGCCAGCAACCCTACGGCTGGGGCCCATCTTAGAGAGGGTTAATAACTTAATATTTTCTGATGCAGGAGATTTTTCGTCGCAGACTATTGATTGTTGGCCATAGGAAATGAACGGTTTGGACCACCAAAACAGTAGACCGAGCTTGTACTTTTGCCACCAGAATGCTCTTGGACGCCATATAATTCCCATATATAGACAACACTCCACATTGTTTTGAATTGTGATAGTTGATTTGAGCAAATGACTATATATGCCGTTCTGCTCAAACCAAACATTGGGTAACGTATCTTTTGTGAGTTTCAGTTTCAATAAAATGTGTCATGTTTCAGTTTCCAGAAAACTGAATAATGGCCCCACCATTACAGTTGCTGGCCAGACCAGGTGAAATTTTGCACTAGTCAAGCATTACTATCTTTCTAGTTTTGTTATTTCTAAAGATTTAAGTTTCCGAATTTTCAACACGTGGGTTCTGTGGCCCTTTACATAAAATATGACCTGGAAAAATGACGAAGAAGATAATCAAAACAAAGTCCTTTCTAGATGGAGACCATTAGCATGGCCAGGAACATTTTCCCATTTAAACAAAACAAAATGACACTTTTGTCTATTCAATTTTCCAATTGTAACAAATTTGTCAGCTACAACCAAAACATTAACTAATCAAATTAAGTTACCAGCAAGATACGTCTGGTACTGCCAGATGATTTAGAGTGGTATTTTCACTGTGGTTCAGAGTTTGGCTATGATGTTTGCCAATGCAATTGACGGATCGACGCTTTGCCCAATTCCCGTCTCATAAAAAAGGAGATGAAATCATTTAAATGAACATAACTCATGCAATGACTTCCGTACAGTGCTAAGAGTCGTCTTACAGAATAAAATAAGCATCGAGGCTTCTTATTCACGCTTCATATACAACGAGAAGAAGCAATTACCGACTCCATCTTTTGCTGGAAAATACCACTCGTTGTTCACATAGCCAAATATTAGCTGAATCAAAAGCATTTTAACTCTTGCGTTGTTCACATAGCCAAACTCTACAGCTCCATATTGTCTAGTAATCCCTCATATTCTAGATGATTCATATTTCTCTGGAATATATATGATCAAATTCAGGCTAAAGCATTTAAGACATTATTAACTCGTATTCACATGATTCTTGGTATTGACAGCACAGCAGAAAATTGAGAAAAAATGTAAGATGTTGGAATTGAACCACCATAAATTCCATCCATGGCCCTTGGGGCAGAGTTGCAGTAAAAGGTAACCATGTTTTCTTCTAAAGAAAGGATTCTTGAGTCTCTATTCGAGATCTATTAAGCAGTCAAAGAGGAAGAAACCATAGAGAAGTTCACCCCACATCTCTACAACCACTTCTTGAACCACAAATCCATGTGTTGCAAAGTCAGTGTGCGTCAATATCATAATTGGACTCAAATTTACATCACTAGAGTCTATTGGCACGAATAACAGACTTGGAAGACTTTACCAGCAACGACTTTTCCTTTATTATTGACTATTTATGGTTGTTAGACTAGCTTGTTCGTAACTTCGTATTCCTAATTTCTTCACAGTTTTCCTGACTTTCTATTGTTTCAATATTTGCTACTAATAAATGACTCGAAATCATAATATTATGCAACAACTCAAAGCTGGTAAAAATGGTTTCATGGTGAAATGTGGTTAGTGCTTCCAAAGAACATAAACAATCATGAATCACTTCTTTTTCATGTTATAATTATGAATCACGTGCGTCGTGATATTAATGAAGACTGAGTTTGCAAGTCACGATATGAAGGACATTGATGGGATTGATAAAATCCACCAATAAGCTAACAAATTACCAAACATAAATACACTAAAAGAAAAACAAACATCCTGTTTAAGTTGATGATGTAATCCAAACACACTTTTGTATGGAGAGTGGGGAGAAAAAAGGGAGAAAGGAGGAGAAAGGGAAGCCATGGATAATGAGAACACCAACCCCACGTCTCAAGTGTTCTTTTATGATATTTTCGTAGAAATTACATAATATGGCATTAGGGCCATCCAATGATAGGATCTATCAAACTAAAGTAGACACCTAAAGAGTCACAACATAAAGAGTAGCATTGAAACATAAATTCAACGGGCCTACACTGATTTAACTCTCTAACAAAACTTCACTAACGTGCAAAGGAATCCGCACCCATCAATACCCCCAGTGGCGGAGCCAGGATTAATACATAATGGCGGCAGGCTTATACATAAGGGGGGCAGGCTTCAAATTTTAAAGGGAGCTGGGCCCATTAACGAGTTTGGCCCAACTCAACAAGGGAGCTGCCCCTCTTATGCCACATGTAGCTCCGCCCCTGAATACTCCAATCCAAGAGAAATACCAAGCAACAGCAATTTACACCAAGATGGAGGCAGATATCACCAATGCCACTTCCCAACTTCCCACATGTTCTTTTATAATATTCTCTTAATAAAAAACAAAATAATATGTCATCACGGTCCTCCATTAATGGGCCATATCAAATTAAAGCAAATAAAGTAAAAGCTTAAAGAGTCATGCCAAAACATAGTCACATTGAAACATAAATACAATGAGGCCTTCACCAGTTTAGCTCTGTAACGTATCTGGTGAAATAAATATTCAACAATAACTTTGTTTTTTTTTTTTTTGGAAAGATGACTTTTATTAAATGAACCAATTACAAAGCTGGGGACAAGTTGTCCCTTCAACAATAACATTTTGGTACATATATTTTCAGGGATTTGCTACCATCCATCGCAGAATGCATTTCACGGATGGTATGTTGCATCTGACGGCAGCCACCTCATTAATGAAGACAAAATCTGCTGAAAAGTGAGCCTCTGTAGCTGCTGTCAGATGCAACATACCATCCGCGAAATGCGTTCTACAATGGACGCTAGTAAATCCCATATTTTAATTGCTTCAGGAATTCTGTGCGACCATAAAATACCTACCAAGTTGAAGGGAGAGTTTTTTAAGACAGCTGTGAGGCCAGCCATGTTGTACGGCTCAGAATGTTGGACCACCAAGAAGCAGCATGTGCATAAGATGAGTGTAGCGGAGATACGAATGCTTAGATGGGTGTGCGGCCACACAAGGTTAGATCGAATTAAAAAATGAAGACATCCGTAAAAAGGCGGGGGTGGCACCAATTGAGGAGAAGATGAGAGAGCACCGCTTAAGATGGTTTGGGCATATCCAACGTAGGCCTTTGGATGCTCCAGTGAGAAGAAGTGAATCGTGCCAAGTTGATGGAGTAAAAAGAGGTAGGGGCAAGCCGAAAACAACTTGGGTAGAAACAGTGAGGAAAGACTTAAGGGCTAGGAACATAACAGAGAACATGACCTCGGATAGGAGAGAATAGAAGAAAATGATCCATGTAGACGAACCCAACTAGTATCAGGATTAGACTTAGTCAATTTGAGCCGGGTAGATCCTTTCACCTTCTTCATGAAAATTTTCGAAAGGATTCATTAGCCGACCCTAACTAGTTTGAGACAAAGGCTTAGTTGAGTTGAGTAGCTGAGTATACTTTACTCCTGAGACTTTTCAAATACTCATCACATACTTATACATTGATTTCTAATGAGCCACGCCCATGTTTGTGTCTAAGCAATATGGATGAAAATCATATCACCTCTGGAGATATACATGGGATACCAAGCTATGATACTAGGATACTTGTAGAGGCCCAACTAATAGTATCCTACATTTCAAAAAACTGATACTCGTATCAGATACTTCATGGAAACTTATGTTGGCCAAATAACTTTTACATTTCAATCTTGTCACTCTCTTCGAATTAACTACCATGTTTTCTGCTTGTTTGTTAAATATTTGTAATAATAATTATGAGTATTTGCATCTTATAGATCCTATTTCAAATTTCTTATTAATTCCATTGTCTAAGTTAAATCTACTTAAGCTTATGTTGTCTTATTTATAGATCTGTGTCATAGCTCATGGCATAGAATAACTGTAACTGTATCCGTATCCTACATTTTAAAATGGCAAGATTTCACATTTTGGTTTCAGTGTGCATTTTGGTCATGATAGAAGTAGAAACAAGTCGGTTTCGGATGAAAATTTCGGTGGAAATCTTGTAAAATTACAAAAAACGCATGGAAGCAAACGTAAATGATGGACGTTTAAGATTAAAACTTCAGGAACTCTTAGAATAAGCACAAATACACACTAAAAAACTATCACATAAGCAATAGAAATCACTCACAATGATTTAACAGCATCGAACACCTAGTGAAATGCACTGTCGCGAGCATGTCTAATAATTCAATACATACCACATTTCACATGTATCATATAAATATTTATACATAATACACGCACCACATTTCATATGCAATTTATATAAATATAATTATGTATTACATACTAGTATAGTATACCACTAATACACTTACATTTTTTGTTTCTCTATGTGTTTCGGTTTTGATATGTTCTTTGGTGGAGATGGAAACAAAAACATTTCAATTATTTTGTATCGGTTTCGGTGGAAATTTAAAATTATGGGGGCATGCTATATCTCTGTTCCTATGTATGTGCCGCATTTGAGTCCGTGTCTATGCATCATAAATGCCAAGTTGCCAAGTAAATATGATGCCTCACACTTCAGCCATATGATCAAACCTTTTGCCTCGAACACACAACTTTCAAACTTTCAACTCTACCAACCCATCCAAGGGCAATCCAAGTTATTAGTTGTTCCAAAATAGAAATTTCTCTGATTATGATCTTGGAATTTCTCCATTGTCCTCGGTAGGTCACATGCAAGGTCACAGAAGAGAACAATTTGCAGTATTCTCATTGGATTGTATTGAGAAAATCAAGCTCTCAGAAGTTTGAAAGCAGGACAAATTTCCTTTTGTCAAAAAAAAAAGAATCAAAATAGTTACAAATTTCACTACCTATGATAGATCCTATGATTTGGCCGACACTTCGAATTTATTGCCGACTCACGTGTCCTGCCGTGTCCGACACGACACACATGTCCACACTTGTCAACACTCCTTTGGACACTTTTATTTGTAATGCTGGATGTGTTAGACTTAATGTGGGTGTGTTGACATGTTTTTGTACCGTGTCAAGTGTGACATTCATGTTTTTTATTGAATATTGTGTTTACCTCATTTAGACAACTCGTATCAATGTCGAAACTGGACACACGAATCCATATCGACAAATCATGAGTACATATACTTTCTATTTTAGCCGTGTCCCCGTTTCTAAAGTTTGGGGGTTTGCCGTGTCCGACACTTCGTGAAAGGAAAGATAATAATAATTACTAACAAAAGCTATGTCTTGAATCATATACATCACTTAGTAATTGACTTATTGACAGCTAGATCATTTAAGTCATAGACCAGAAACTTCAGCATTGATCAATAGAGTTGCTACTGGCAACCAACATGTAAAAGAATGATTAATCTGTTTATATAAATTATAACACCAATAAGGGCCTGCTCGTTTTAAATTATGACAACTGATTGTGGAGTGAATCGATTATTGGACTCAAAAGTGCAATTTTCGGTCCAATAATCGGTTGGGGACTCCACAATTAGTTGTCATAATCTAAAACAAACAGGGCCCAACGAACAACTGACCTGAGACCTTCTCTTTGTATTGATCATCTGACCATGCAAGAGGCAGCAGTGAGACTGATCTGGGCTGCCATGACACAAGCTATTCTTCAAGCTGACACCAACTGCACAATTATCTCCATTCTCATGTTTTAAAGGACTTTCCGTAATTAGGGCATATATCAGCTCTTAGAGAATGGAACGCCAGACTTTTAAATTTTTTTTTTAAATTGACAAATATATTCATACCAGCAAAATTACAATGGGGACCAGTAGTCCCACTAGATTTACATAGTATGAATTGCCCAGAAGCATTCTCTTTGGCCCAAAAGAAAAACCCATTACCCCTTACATTACCCAATAGCCTCAATTGAATCGAATCCAGTAAAAAAGTGCCATATTTGTGGGGTCCACCAAGTCAAGATCATGATCTGCCACGTCACACTGATTTCTCCACCACATTCCAGCTGGCAAATTCGATTTTCAAAAATCCCGCTTAAAGGCCTAGCCGCCCAGAGCTATTGTGCGCCCCTAACCGTGTACGATAGCCAACCACCCAACATCATCATTCGATCTCCAGAGGCCTCCACCTCGAACCACCCCTGAACACCAGCGGCTCTCCCTTAAAAATATATCAAATCCATCCATCATCCTCACCAAAACCTACTTCTACTAACCCAAAAATCATCCCATCTGAAAGTATACTCCAAGCCCTAACCCTAAACCGTAATCCTAAAGACTATAATACTCCCCTCCTCCTTCCCCCTTCAACCCTAACCCTAACCCTAACAACCCTAATACTCCCCTCCTCCTCCTCCTTCAAACCCTAACCCTACATGGCTACTAATGTGTCTCATTGCCGCTGTCCACAACCCCCCTCACCTCCACATCCAACCTCCTCATTTTGCCCTGAATCCGGACACCCTTTTCCTTACATCAGCCCCTCCATAGCCTCCGACAACCCTAACCAGATCCGGCCCTTTCACCATTAAATCCGGCCTTCTCGAGCCCAGATCCGACCATTCCGCCCCTCCAGCCACCATCTATGCCATTCCTACGAGATCGGCCCATCTCTGGGCAACATCCGACCACCATCTTCTCTCTTGCCCATCAAGAGAAAGTGAGAGAGAGACCAAAGGGAGAGGAAGAGATCATAAAGAGAGAAGGAGAGAGATAAAAACAAGGAGATCAGAGAGAGAGGGGGCAAGAAGAGAGAGAGAGAGAGAGACGCCTCCCTTCGACCTAGGGAGCGAGGGAGAGAGCCGGATATTTTGCTCTTCGAGTGTGGAAAGACCTTCTCCTGACTTTCAATTCTTTGCACTGGATATCACCTATTCCCCGTGAGGAGTACTACACAAGAGTTCACCTCGACACTTGCTCTTCTCCAATGTTTCTATAGAGGAAACAGACCCAGTATCATGCCTTATTGGGGAACTAAAAATGAAAGAAACAATATTGGCATCCTTACTACTACTGGCAGCGTCACTCTATATCATCATCTGGTCGTTATTTTTTAAGCTGTTCTGATTCATAGAGCAAGTGTTAAGCAAAGTCCCTTTTCCATTAACTGCATCACTTCTAACACTTCTTTCATTTCCAAGGACAACACCTATATTCTAAAAATGAGGACTGGTGTTCATAGGTCTTCTTTCCCGGGCCAAGATCTTCACCCTTGATGAGGAATCCTCTTTCTTACTCCAGGCACTCCTATCCCTGCCTATTGTATTATCCAATACTTCAGTGGCTATCCTGGTTATTATAAAATTGTTAAGATTTCTATTCAAAGTAATTTAGTCTTTGGTCCAACTAAGAGCATCGGCACAAGAATCTCTTCCGATCTAGCGACTGAACAACTTGGGCCTGGGGGGCACCTTATCCTTAACTAGCAACACATAATTTTTTCTTCCGATTACTATAATTAAACACTTTTGAAGCTACATCCAGTTGGGGCTTGCAGTGTTTCAATACGTGGATGCGTGTCAAAACACGGCCAAATCAAATCCTAGTTGACTCGGCACGACCCGATGAGTACTCGGTTGACGCAGCTGAGTACTCAATTCATGCGATCATAATTCAAGAGAGTCAAAAGGGAGAGTCAAAGGAGTTTTGATTAACTTTGTAGGGCAAAATACGACTCAGACAAAGAACGTGGCCAAAGTAAAAAGTGTTGGGATCGGGCCAGTAATAAGTGTGAATCAAGGCGGAATAAAATAATATAAACTCCAGGTTTAGCGAGCCACACCAAAGAATAATAAATAAAGAGCAACAGAAAAGATGGATCAAGGACACCAAAATTTACGTGGAAACCCTCTTAGAACGGAGGGAAAAACAGCGGGACAGCTCTGAGAAAATTCCACTATCAATTAAATGATACAACTCTGTCTCAAATTTCTACCCAAATTTGAGACCCTCAATGATATAAGAAATATCACTCTCAGAGACTCTCATGTTTTCTCACCGCTCAACTCACAGTGAAAAATGAAAACCCAGTACATAGTAGTTACAATTACCCAAAGATAGATCCCACGCTATTGGCTTGAAATTTCTTTTTCTCTCTCTCATTCTCTTTCTTTCTCTCTCTCCCTTTCTCTCTTTTCTCTAGAGAAAATTTGCTCTTCTTCTTGGGATGATCAAATGAGGAGGAGAATTTCTCATTTTATAGCCTTTTAGAGGTGGGTCCCACCATAGTTGGTGGCTTATTATTGTTGACAAGGGAGAGGGGAGGTGGCCACCAAATTTGACAAAATTTGAGGCACATGGGTGGTGGGTGGTGGCTGCCCATGTGCAGCCATCACCCATGTGCATGTGGTAAGTGGTGGCTGCCCATGTGAAGCCACCATTTTAGACTAAGTTGGCAGGATGTGACTAACAATCTTAGACCAAGTTGGCAAGATATGACTAACAATCTCCCCCTCCTGTCCATTCGAGGGAGAGTTGCTCAACGACCCCTCAATTGGAGTCCATCCCTGCGAGCTTCGCACACAGCTCCAGCTTCTCTCTGGGAATGACCTTGGTCATCATATCGGCTGCATTGTTATCTGTATGAATCTTCTTCAGCTGCATTAGCGTCTTTTCTATCACCTGGCGTAGCCAATGATATCTCACATCAATATGCTTCGTGCAGGAATGATACGTGGATTTTTGCTTAAGTCAATAGCACTTTGACTATCACAAAACACCACACACTCTTTTTGCTTTAGATTGAGTTCATGGATGGACCTCTTCATCCATAACATCTCCTTTCATGCTTCTGTAGCTGCGATATATTCTGCCTCCGTCGTAGACAAGACAACACATTTCTGCAGTTTTGACTGCCAAGATACAGCTCCCCCCGCAAAAGAGAATAAATATCCTGATGTAGATTTTCTACCATCAAGATCTCCAGCCATATCAGCATCTACATAACCTTTCAAAATTGGTTCTGATCCCCCGAAGCATAAGCACAACTTAGAGCTTCCTCTCAAGCATCTGAAGATCCATTTTACAGTTTCCCAGTGGTCTTTACCAGGATTCGAAAGAAACCTGCTAACCACTCCAACAGCATAAGCTATGTTTGGTTACAGACCAACGAGTACATCAAACTCCCTCTGATACCAATTGTTAGTCACATCCTACCAACGTGGTCTAAAATGGTGACTGCACATGGGCAGCCACCCATGTGCCTCAAATTTTGTCAAATTTGGTAGCCACCTCCCCTCTCCCTTGTCAACAAAGGTAGGCCACCAACTATGACGGCACCCACCTCTAAAAGGTTATAAAATGAGGCATTCTCCTCCTCATTTGATCATCCCAATTAGAAGAGCAAATCTTCTCTAGAGAAGAGAGAGAGAAAGAGAAATTTCAAGCCAATAGTGTGGGATCTATCTCTGGGTAATTGTAAGTACTATGTACTGCGTTTTTATTTTCACTGTGAGTTGAGCGGTGGGAAAAGGTGAGAGGTGAAATTTTCTTAGAGCTGTCTTGTTGTTTTTCCCTCTGTGCTAAGAGGCTTTCCACGTAAATCTTGGTGTCCCTGATCCATCTTATCTACTATTTATTTATTATTATTTGGTGTGGCTCCCTAAACTCAGAGTTTATATTATATTATTCCGCCTTAATTCACACTTATTACTGGCCCGATCCCAACAAAAAGGAGTTGACTTGGGGGAGTCAACGATGAAGCGGGAGAGTTTTGAAACTATGGGGGTTTGCATTGCCCCTTTAAAGATTTAGCAGCAAAGTGATAAGTGGGTTCTGTAGATTGCTTCAACAATAAAACTATCATTCCCTCAAACGTGTTTTGATATTTCAGAGAAAGATGGGGAGAGGCCAAATAAGTAAATGGAAATGGAATTTTTCGCCTCGTTAGTAGCATGTAACCCCTATGGTTTTCATCTGCAATCTGAGGATTATAGAGAAAAAAATTGAAAAAAGAAATAACAAAACTAGAAATTAGAAAGCAAGAACTCAAGGAAACAATCACATACCAGAAGAAGCTTCCATTAAATTTCGTGGAAATCCGTTTGGAACGAACTAAACCAAGATCGTATTGATGGGTTCTTGACAGTAAAAATGAACAATACTCTTTCCCCTCTAGTCTCCTTTTTTACTGCCAGAGAAGGGAAAACAATAAAAACCTGAAATGTCTCCATAAACCCATACTCAAAACCCTAAAAACTTTGCCCTTGTAGACAAGAGAACGAGGGATTCTTCGGGTTGGTCAAAATTCCAGAAACTACCCAAAAAAATGAAGAGAAGTCCCAAAAAATTCCTCACATTCTCTGGAAAAGTCCCAGAAGTGGCTATATCGTTACCGTTAAACCTAGTCCCATTTTTTATATGGACGGCCGGGCATGCACATGCGGCCCAAAAAAGATAGTGGGCCAACACTGTTTGGGTGGTCCACCCAGAAAATCTTCTCCATAGGATGATCTTAACCCTCCGATCAGTGAAGGTTTCTACACTGTGCCGTCTATTTAAACCTCTATAAATCGGAGGGTTAGGATCATCCTATGGGGAAGATTTTCCGGGACCTCTATCTATGTCGGGGCCAAGCAAATGAAGGGTTTGGACCATCCAAATAATGTGGGCCCACTGGATTTTTGGCCTTCACGTGCATGCACTACCGTGACGAGTTTTATAATAGGGAGCGGTGGATCCTTTTCACTTGGGAGCCGAAAAATATCTGAATTTCTTTTCGGACAAACCTTAAATTTTCAAAAGTCGAAAATGCCCCTAAGCCCTTTTAACTTTTTTTTCACTTAATTCATCACGCATTATCACGGTCTAACCCGGGGTTATCAAGGTCTAACCGGGGGTTATCACGTCTAACCCAGGGTTATCAAGATCTAACCAGGAGGTATCAAGGTCTAAACCGGAGGTGTCAAGATCTAACTTGGGTTATCAGGTCTAACCAGGGGTTATCAAGGTCTAACTAGGGGTTATCAAGTCTAACCGGTTTTAGTTTTAAAAAGAGAATGAGGCACGTGTACTCTTCTAACATGAAAGAGGATGAGAGTGGTCATAGTTATTTTTCTCTTCTAACAAAATTACCAAAATACCCTAATTTGGGAAGTAATTTAAAAAAATAAAAATAAAAATTGCTAGCAGTCTCGAGTGGCTTGATGCGACCAACTACGGCTCCGTTCTTTGGACGGAAAAATTGTTTTATGATGTAAAAATGAGCATAAAACAAAATTTACTTCCATTTTTTCATCAAAAGAAACAAAGCCTACATGGATTTGTTCACCCATCCAATATTGCATTGGGGAAGAGTCCAACGATGCAAGTAGGCGGAAATTGGTACACCGAAGGTTAGGGGTGTCAACGGATCCACTTATGTCACAGCCACAATCCATTCAAGTTCCTTATCGGTCGGGTCAGAGTCAGATTGTTCTTCGGATCATACTTTGCACGTCATGATCACGATCCATTTTAATTCGGACCGTCCATCGGAGTGTCCTATTATGTCCCACTAAGGTAAGTAAACAATTAATTTTTTAAAAAAGAAATAGAATGTCAGTCCACTATTAGTGTGTCTTTATGCATTTTCTTCAACTAAATTAAAATTTTATCTATGTTTAATCTATGTGTATAATAATGCTTGTAAACAATAAAACTAATCAAAATTAAATACACAAATATAATGTATAACTATTATCAAAGAATATGATGCATTAAGAACAAAACCCCTCTCTCTTTTTCTTCATGAAAGTATGAAATGAAACGACTAAAATGAGTGAAATCGCATTCCCATCCAATTCATTAAGTGATAAGAGAGATTTTGACCAAAATACCCTTCATAGAACGGTTAGCATAAACAAAATTTTGAGGGTATTTTTGTAAACCATTTCGGATCGTGACTATCCAATGGGCATCTGTGGCGTGCCCATACACAATCCAGAATTTTTCGGATCCCAGATTTGATGATCCGAAATATGCCCATGGATCCTATTCATATGTTTAGATCCCGTTCATTAACGTTCGGATTCGGACGATCCATCAGACCGTCTAGATCCGTTGACACCCCTGCCAATGGTGAAGGAAAGTGTATCAGCCAAACAAATCCCAAATCTAGTTTATGGATTGGGTTCTCAATTGGCCAGGTGGAGAGAGTCCAGAGTCCATTGGCACGCATCGATCTGATCGCAGATGTTGCTGTTAGTTAAGGTGTAATTTGTTTGAAAATTCAACCCTTAAATAAGGATAATTTTGTCATTATAAGCATCTTTTGTTTACCAAAATGGAATTCCTTTTAAAAAGTGTCTTCCTCCTTTTAACATGGAAAGTGGGGATTAAGCCTCTGCCTCAATGGTAAGGCTTTGTTGTTCAACCTTGAGATAGAGGTTCAACCCCAGCTTACGTACCAAAAAAAAAGGAAGTGACGAATTAACCCCCTTTTCTTTATTGGCCCCTCTTGTTACACAGTTACACTACAAGGGGTGGCTAGGGAAGAGAACGGGACGAATATATCATTTCCCGTGTACGCGTCTGAGGTGAAGAGCTGGATATTAGGAGCCACCTGCCCTTTTCCATTAAAAGACTGACATGCCTGTAAAAGTAGTTGGCTACCTAAAAAGGTATTGCCTAGACTACTGATATGGGCACTACCATATTTTGATAACTGCAATAACTCATTTTGTCTTTTATTATTTAAAGAGCTGTCAAAGGTTACAACATTTCCCAAAAAACTCAGCATAGTTGCATAAGCCAATCAAAGAGGAAAAGACAAGCTGATTTTGTGCAATTATTTAAACATGGTAGTGCAAATATCAGTAACCTCCCCCAACTAGTTTGGGACAAAGACCTAGTTGAGCTGAGTGCAAAATTTAGTAACCTTAAAAGACCACAAGTGATATCCGCACGACCATGTTTTGATAATGTGGCGAGCACACCTTGATTTACATTGCTTGACTAGTTCGAGGTTTACTTTAATTCACAAAAACCTCTTGGCAGCATGGTTTTAAATTTCAACCGAATTTCGGTGAGGAACGAAACGAAATGGTACTGAAACCAAAATTCCCAAAGTTTATTAAATTTAAATTTCGGATTTCGATGAGGAACGAAACGAAATGGTACCAAAACCGAAATTCCCGAAATTTCGTCGAAACTAATAGTAAAATAATACTATTTTATTGCGTTAAAGAATTTCGAACGAAATTACCGAAATTTTGATCGAAATTTCGTCCTAAAAAATCAGGATTTCGTGCGGCAATACCAAATTTCGCCCGAAATTTCGGTTTTAGATAAGTCCGAAATTTAAAACTATGCTTGGCAGCCAATGAGAAAGTGTAAAACAAGATGAGTTTTACCCCATTATCAAAATATGGTTTGTGGATATCAGTAGCCTATTTGCTAATATGGGACCCAATAATTATATACTAAACATGGATAGAAAGGGGTTTAGTCACCTGGTCCATATATGAAAGAAGAGAATGGAGTGGGGCAGCTGATCTGTGATACAATGTGTGCACCACAAGCATAACATAATCTCTCTTCTTCTCCACTGCAAGGTAACTGAAACTGCGCTCATTCAAATCTTACAGAATGCTCTAATATGAAATAAAAGCCTAGAAACTTGCCACTCATTCTACAAGATTTCCTACTTTTCTCTGAGACTAACTGCTAATATCTTAAGATATATTTCCAACTTCCCTTGATTAGGGGTGTCGATGGATCCAATTCAGATCGGATCCACTATTAGTCGGATCATATTCAATGTTCTTTGTATCCTACTTTTACCAATTGGGATATGATCTAAAATTCGAATCGAAACAGAGTGTCATATGTCTTACCTACATTGTACATGGTTAGAAATTTGGGAAGAGTTCGATTTTTTTTTTCCACTATTAATGTGTGTCCATGCAGTTTATTCAGTCAAATCAATTCCTTCTCTGTAACTATTCTAAACTTCTAATAAGTAAAATAATGCTTGTAAATAAAGAAATTAATCTAAACACATATGTTAGGCTAGTGCCTACTTTGTTAGGACATAGGTTAAGGAGAATGAGTGGAGGGAAAGAAAGTAAGGGGAGAGAAACAGAGTCTCGATTAGACTCCTACTGGTGTGCCCAAGTCCTGTCCAATTAAGTTCGGACCCTTTGGATCCGTCGGATCATCTTGGTCCATTGAGACTCCTACTCTTGATTGCTTACAATTACAAATGGACAGTTCTTTTTTAGTATCATCAGTCAAGCCACATATCTTCAAATTTGACTGACATTAGCTGGATTTTTGCCCAAGAAAACCTGAAGAATGGCAGAATAGTTTCCGATATCTACATATAAACTGCTATTGGTATTCGATTTCCAGTGGATCTCTCAGGATGGAAGAAGTGCTATAGAGGAAGCAGATGTAGTTGCTTTAGTATACAGGTTCTGTTTCTTGAGTAAAATAGCTCATGCTTTCTTCATGGTTAATCATGGATTGTGAGAAAATTGAACAGAATGAACGTAAAGAAACAGTGAAAAAGATATACAGGGTGTGCAATATTTTTTGATGATAAGGGAAATGTACTGAGAAGAAAAGCAATGAAGTTTTGACTGTCATTTACTTAATCCTAGCTATTTGATTACTCTGAAAAATATAAAATCATTTGCCAACACACTTATGGCACGCATAATTAGATCTCAATGACAAGCTCTACTATTTCCTTGCCATGTATGACAAACAAAATTTAAACTGGAGTATGAAACAAAAAAGGGATCTACTCAAATTCATTGGACCCATCTCAAGCACTAGGAAAGGAACACAAGAGAAACCCACATTTCTATTGCAAATTTTTTTTCTACCTGAGGATTTGCACTAATTTTTTTTTATCCTTCAATGAATAGATCATTAGAAGGAACATAATCAACTATTTCCACTATAATCATGAGATTTTTTGTGCCTAACAAGCTGTACCCGCTTTGCTCTTGGTTTTTAGCCAATAAGAATATATCAAACAGCTATAATAATATTCAGAAATTCTTCAAGAATACGATGCAAGGGATATGATCAAATGGATTGGACCCATCTCAAGCACTTGGAAATGAACACAACAGAAACCCACATTTTATGGTAATATTTTTTTTCTGAGCATTTGATCTAATTTGTTCATCCTTCAATGAATTGATCATTAGAAGGAATATAATCAAGAGTTCTTTTGTGCCTAACAAGCTGTACGCACTTTGCTCTTGATTTTTAGACAACAAGAATATATCAAACAGCCATAAAAACAATCTTTCAAAAAAAAAAAAAAAAACAGCTATAAAAATAAGAAATTCTTCAAGAATAAGAGGCCTGCCCAGGCATTTATAAACATTAATTTCTTCAAGGCATTACATTCCATTCCCCTGCTCATGTGTAACTGTTCCTCAATACCCAACAATTTTTTAACATCAAAACTGATTCATCTCACATTATCAGAAAAAAGTAAACCCAACACAAATCTCAATCCCTTTTACTTTTGAAAGTAACAGGTTACACCCAACCATGAGAATTCTAATCACAAATCTAAAGAGGAAGCAATTGAATAAATCAGATTAGCATTTCAAGTAACAAAACTTGCACAACAAGTAAGCATGGAATCCGCCATTTTATTAAAATTTCCATTTTACAGATGGATGATGCATTATACCTGTAATTGAGGTCATAATGTCGCAATGGTCATCCTACAATAATTTCATAAAAGCATGCATCCTTGTTCCCATCATTCTACATCTGCAAAATTCACAATCAAAGATTGTTAGTTCCACAATGTGTTACAGAACAAAATTCAAATTAATGGGGAAACAGAGGAGGAAAAAATACAGGATACAAAAACAAATGGAGGGTAATTTACCTGCGCAGGCTCTTGAAAATCGTCAACTTTGTATGAATCTGGTGTGACTTCAGATAACCATAGACCAGGAAAACATGCCTGCAAAAATCATAAAAACTTTCTCAGATTTCAAAAATTCAAAAAACAAGAAATCAAATTGACATTGTACATGAGGAAAAAAAAGAGAACAGGAAAGCAGATCAGTGTAAGTCAAAATTAAAAATTTCTAACATCCAATTGCAGATTTCAAAAAGAAAAAAAAAACAAGAAATTGAATGAAATTGTACATGAGAAAAAAAAAACAGGAAATTGAATGAAAGTGTAGTCAAAATAAAAAATTTCTTACAAGCAATTGCAGATTTCAAAAACACAACAAACAAGAAATCAAATGAAATTGTACAAAAAAAAAGGACAAAAAAAAAATAAAATTGCAGATTTCAAAAGGACAAAAAAACAATAAAATTGAATGAAATTACACATGAGAAAGAAAAAAAAGAAAGTAGATCGGTTTAGTCAAAAATTCAAAATTAGAAATTTCTTACATCTAATTGCCTCTGTATCATCTTAGCCCTCTTTTTTGGCCTCCTAGCAGGTCTAGATCCCGTCATCGCAAAGAAATCTTCTTCAATCTCATCTCGTGAAAGCGAGACTGAAAATTTCCGCCGTTCTTTCTTCTCCAGCATCTTTACCGGAGCCGCGCTTCTCAATCTCACCGATTTCACCAGATTCTCCGGCATCAACAAAGGAGAAGGCTGCTTTTCATTCCTTGAACCTAATCGGATCTTATTCGGATCCTTACATGCAGATCTCCTCGTCCTAAGATTCCATGGCCTCGCCGCCGATTCCTCTTCCTCTCCATATTCAGGCACCGGAAACTTCATCTTCCTCAGCGCCGATTCCTCTTCCTCGCCGGATTCCGGCACCGGAAACTTCATCTTCCTCGCCGCCGTTCGGAGATGAACCAAAAGCTTCGCCCTAATTTCTTCAATTCCGTTTTCCAATTCCCTCTCCACCTTTGACTTGCCGGAAGCTCCGATCGCCGGCGGCCGGAATTTCAAATTTCTCGCCGGAGAAGGAGACGAAGAAAAACGCTTCCGTAAGCTCCGATTCTCAGAATCTTCTCCCTTTCCACCGTCAGATTCGACTTCAGATGAAGACGATCTGCGATCTGGACCGTTGATTTCTCCGTTCGGATTCACTTTCATGCATCGGAGGTGCTTCTGATTTCCCCATTTCAAGAACGGCATCGAGAAATTGTGAAGAGGCTGAGATTTCTCGGCCGGAGCCGTGAATTTACGCCGTTTTTCGATCTCGCCGGAAATCATCACCATAGATCGGATCGGAGGGATTTTTTGAACTTTCTGAGGGTTTTTTTCGGGTTGAGGAAAAGAAAAAAGTTGGAGGGATTTTGAAGGGTTTTGGTATAAAGAGAGAAGTAATCCTCCACGGTTTCTGAAGTGGCCGAGAAACGTAGGAGGGAGAGAGATATGAGCGGTTTTAACGTTCGCGGTGGGATTTTGGGTTTTTATATGGGTACTGATAAATTCGCACCCCCTCCAGTACGCATGCGCACTACTTAGAGAGTGATTTGACGTGAACAGTGCGAAACTTTAACGCTTTTTGACGTTAAATCAAGTTATAAGTGGTGCACATGCGTACTGCAGGGGGTGCGAATTTATTATTGCCCTTTTTATATAGGGGAATGATATATTTGACCCTTTTTGTTCCTTGGGCTACCCCATAAATAGACTAAAGGGCTATGGTCTAGGGTAGAAAGGGGGGGAATATTATATATATTGATTTCCTTTGTTATATGAGAAAAAGGGTAGGAATGGAAATTTGATGAGAGGTACGGAGGGTTTCGGATTATTTGGCGGGGAGTGTGTGTGCGTATTGCGCACCGTGAGTATTATAGAGGCTCCATAGTGAGACGAATGTTTGAGTACGCGGTAGACTAGATTTAATTGGTCGAGATTCAAAACGAGAGAAAACGGGAAAATTGGAATAATGATATGGTAACCGAATGGGAGACCGAGATTGTAACCTAACAAATAGTCTATTAACACGTTAGAAATATGTTCCTTGATTTTTGCCTTTTTGGCCATGAAAATTGCTAAAGTAACCTGTCTTGCCATGTGCCATGAGAGGATTTGTTAGTCTACGCTCTTGGTTCCACTTTTCGGTCCCCATAGCGGCACTCGGGAAAAAATGTCGCGCAAGAAATGCTCTTATTATGTTAGAATGACGAAAATACCCTTATCCAAATATTACATGGTGTAAGCGCGTACCCGTACTGTACGTAATAAGGGTATCACAAAAATGATTTCCCTGATATTTATGAGATGTAATCTGTGAGCGTGAAGTCCCGTTTATTTTTACGAAAGTATGGTGGGCCGACTTCTTAGGATGATCCAAACCGTTCATTTGATAGGCCACGAGGTAACTTGGTTGTAGCCCGAAAATCATCTCCATAAGATTTGGATTTCTTTATGGCTGGTGCTGCGGCCCGATCCGACCTAGTGCTCGGATGGATCCCTCTCGGTTTGTGACAGAAGGGTGGTAGGCTCGTCTTGGTGTCCTGCACTCAAAGAAGAGAGTCAAGAATGCCCGAAGTCGGAACTGTTAGTGTGAGACATCTCACCATTGGATTGTTAGTGTGTTAGATTTGATAGATTGAGTCACGTTGATTAGGCGAATAAGTAAATGTGGTAGTTAGGCTAGATTAGTATGTTTCCATTTTTATCTTTATCTTTCAAACTGATGCTCTTTGACGGCAACTATTTCAAGGCCGGTGTACGGAGAAAATGGTGATGAATCACTCCTAGTGCAAGACCGACTTTCAGTCACTTCAAAAATCTCCTCTCTCGAGGTTAAGCTTCGGAGTCTCCAAATCCCCGGTTTGTGTTGTGTCGGTGGCTGGGTGAAGGGCTTGAAAGCAGGTCCCAGGTTGGGCAAGTGGATGTTATTTGGGAGATGAGAGGAAGACGAGAAAGAAATAGGAGTTTAGATTTGCTGGGAGAATGTTTTTTGCAGCAGATAGTGGAGAGCTATGGTGGCCTGCGCGGACGGCCAGACATTACCAGAATTGTGGGCAGCAGCCCAAGGTCAACGTTGAAACTAACCGATGAGTAATCAAAGGAAGAAGATAGTATAGAAAAAGAAAAAGCAGATGCGAAGCTGACAGCTAGATCAGTCGTCCACCGAAAAACTATCACAGATCGGCCGCTCTAACACCATGACAATATTAGAGATTCCACTAAATCTTGATTTATTACAAAGAGCACAACGAGTATTTGTATATAACATTCAAAGGATAAACAATTAAACGTATAAAGATTAGCATCAATTGTGGAATGGGATAAAGATAGAAGCATTCTAATTTAAAACATTCTAATTTAACCTAATTACTACATCTAGCTTAGCTTCCTAATCAAGCATATTTCCCTAATCTATTACCCAAGTAATCCAACAGTGAGATATTAACCTAGTCCAATGGTGAGATCTCACATATTCTGACAGGAACTCCCGGGAAACCCTTCCATAGTCTAGTCAGACGAGGCAACATGTGAGAACTGAGCAGGAAAGAAAAAGCTCGGAGTCCCGAGAAGTAAGAGTCAGCCTCGTGCACCTGAGGTGTGGCATTACCCTCTAATTAGAGTTGGGGTTTCCCTTTTACAGGTGAAGGTTCAGGGAATGACGAGTCGACGATGTGTTGGCAGGCATGGTATCGGTATGGCCTACTCGTTCGGCCTTCCAGAAATTGCAAGTCAATGGTATGGCGGCCGACGTGTCGCCGTACGGTCTTCCGAGATAAGCAGTCAGGGAATCTTGGGTCATACTGTTGTGCCGTCCGGATTTCTACCTCATTCAAGAATTCCTGTGTGCCACGTGATGGCCTCTGGTTGTCCCAGGTATGCTCCCTCTCTCTCCCTCCCTCTCAATCTCTGTTACACCTGGCCATTTGGGTCACCAGCCATCTAGTGATGCCACACCAGCAAGAGTCTCAGCCAGGCATAGGCTTCGCCCAAGCCATCTCGCCGATTATGTGCACATGGGCTAAAGGCCCAGCTGCCCTTCACTAAAGCCCACTATCTGCATAAGGGAAGCCTAAAGTTGTTAGAAAAGAGCAAATAAAATTAGGACATATGTTAGTTGTTAGAGAGAGATTGTAAAGAGAATCAATTATATAATGACAGAACCCATCGTTGTGATGGGCAGATAGATTGATTTTCCACAATTTTCCTCTATTTCCATCTTCTTTCCCCTGTTCATCTACTCCAGGAGGCCACTCAACCTCGAATTGAGTTTTTCTTACAGATCTACACCCATCAATTGGTGCTTTCATTGCCTTCTCCCAACCCAATGGCAGAAGATTGCCTTCTCCCAACCCAATGGCAGAAGGTACCAGATTCAAGAAAATAGAAGAAGCCATTCACCAGCTCCATGATTCCACCTCTTCCCACAATACCCAAATCCATTCCCTCACAACCAAGCTCTCTTCCATCACCACTACTCTTGCAGAGCTCGTTGCCGCCGTTACAACCATCAAGGGACAGCTCGATCCGCGTCGGATTGAATCACCACGGCCATCTTCCCCATCATTCGCACTCCCAGACCCACACCTTGGCCGTTTGATAAAGCTGGATTTTCCTCGCTTCGATGGCGTCGATCCCCTTGGCTGGAACTTCAAGGCCAACCAATTTTTCTCCTATCACAATACCCCTGATGAGCAGTGACTTACCATCAGCTCCTTCTACATGGACGGCCCAGTCCTTGCTTGGTTTCAATGGATGACAAACAACAAACAATTAACATCATGGTCTGCATTCACCGACGCCGTCGCCGTGCGATTTGGCCCTTCTGAATATGTCGATCCACAGGGTGCCCTATCCAAACTCATACAGACAACGACACTTGACGACTACCAATCTGATTTCGAGGCTCTGGCCAATCAAACCGTGGGATTACCTCCATCCTTCATGCTCAGTTGTTTTATCTCCGGATTACGGCCGGAGCTGCGCCACGAAGTTCAATCGCAGAAACCTACATCCTTATCTCAGGCCATTGGCCTCGCCAAGCTCAAAGCTGATCAATACGCGGATGCTCGCCGATTTCAATCTCGTTTTTTCCAATCAAAGCCTTCGCTGCCACCATTACTCCCTCCACCCCCAATCATCACTGCCCTCCCCCCTTCTCCGCCTCCAAGTCCTCGTTTACCCATTCGTCGCCTTTCGCCAGATGAAATGCGCCATTACCTCCTCGGCCGTGAATTTATTGTTCGCACGGACCATCGCAGCCTGCAACATTTGATGGACCAGTCTATCCAAACACCTGAGCAACAATATTGGTTGCAGAAACTTCTAGGCTTTCAATACCGTATAGTCTACAAACCGGGGAAGGACAACATTGTAGCAGATGCTCTGTCCCGATGTCCCAAATTCTCAGCAATTTCTAGCCCCCAGTTCACATTAACCGCCCAGCTCAAGACCGCATTACAATCTGATGATGACTCTCAGCGACTAATCCAACTTATCATTCAGCGACCAGGGGAGTACCCAAACCATAGAGTTACCGACAACCTCCTCTTCTACAAAGATCGTCTGGTTGTCCCGTCCCAATCCTCACTACGCCTTAACATTTTCAAAGAGTTTCACACGAGCCCCATCGGAGGCCACTCTGGTTTTACCCGTACTTTGGCCCGCATCAAACAAGGTTTCTTTTGGACAAGAATGCGCTCACACATTCGACAATTGGTGGCTGAATGCCAAGTTTGCCAGCAAACTAAATATGCTATCTGCTCCCTTGCTAGCCTTCTTCAACCCCTACCTATACTAGACAAGGTTTGGGAGGATATAGCCTTGGACTTCATCACCAATTTGCCCAACTCCCATGGCAAGACAGCTATACTCGTCGTCATTGACAGACTCTCTAAGTATGCTCACTTCCTCCCATTACCCCCACACTACACCGCGCCCTTAGTTTCAGAACTCTTTGCCAATAACATCTATAAACTCCATGGCATGCCCCGGAGTATAGTCAGCGATCACGATCCTTTATTTTTCAGCAAATTCTGGCAAGAACTTTTCCGCCAACAAGGTACATCACTCAAAATGAGTACCGCCTACCACCCAAAAACTTATGGCCAAACGGAAGTACTCAACCGTTGTCTCGAATAGTACTTGCGATGCTTTGTCATGGATCAACCGCTCCATTGGTTCAAATTTCTACCTTGGGCGGAATATTGGTACAACACTACCTATCATTCAGCTGCCGGCATGACCCCATTTGAAGCACTCTATGGTCGCAAACCCCCTACAATCCCGGATTACATTCGTGGCTCTTCTAAGGTGGATCAAGTTGACAGTGCTCTGCTCCAACGTGATCAACTTCTCCAACTACTGAAGGCTAATCTCCTCCGTGCCCAACTCCGAATGAAACACCAAGCCGACAAGCATCGAGCTGATCGTGAATATAAAGTGGGTGACTGGGTGTTCCTCAAATTACAACCTTATCGACAATCCACCGCCGCCAGTCGTACCTCCCACAAGTTCTCACGCCGCTACTTCGGTCCCTTCCAAATCCTGGAGCGTATCGGTTATGTCGCCTATCGTCTAAGCCTACCCGAGGGCTCAAAGATCCATCCCACATTCCATGTTTCCCTCCTCAAACCATGTGTAGGCGACCCTCTAGTCATGCCATCCCCTTGCCCCCATTCACTATAGAGTCCCATCCATTGGTCCAACCTTCTCAAGTATTGGCAACTAGAACAATTCAACGTGGTTAGTCCCTCTGTCCCCAGGTCCTCATTCAGTGGTCTGGACTACCACCTTCAGATGCTACATGGGAGGACGCTTCGAAAATTCAGTGCTTATTCCCTGCCCTGAACCTTGAGGACAAGGTTCCTTTCGATGGGGGAAAGAATGTTACACCTGGCCATCTGGGTCACCAGCCATCTAGTGATGCCACACCAGCAAGAGTCCTAGCCAGGCACAGGCTTTGCCCAAGCCATCTCGCCGATTATGTGCACATGGGCTAAAGGCCCAGCTGCCCTTCACTAAAGCCCACCATCTGCATAAGGAAAGGCTAAAGTTGTTAGAAAAGAGCAAATAAAATTAGGACACCTGTTAGTTGTTAGAGAGAGATTGTAAAGGGAATCAATTATATAATGACAGAACCCATCGTTGTGATGGGCAGATAGATTGATTTTCCACAATTTTCCTCTATTTCCATCTTCTTTCCCCTGTTCATCTTCTCCAGAGGAGGCCACTCAACCTCTAATTGAGTTTTTCTTACAGATCCACACCCATCAAAACCCTAGAGAAATCCTCCGACTTGTTGAGACAAAAAAATATGTATTTTGTTTAGAACTTCATGGTGCAAGGGTGTTGCTATAAAAATAGGGGAAAGGGGAAGCTGGTGAATGATTTCAATGCATAAAGTTTATAATTTTTGATAAAAAACTTCAATGCATAACATTTTCCCTAACTTTTCCATGCATACACAGATAATAGCACTTGCAATTTAGTGTTATTTTCCTAACTTTTCCATGCATAAACAGATAATAGCACTTGCAATTTCGGAAAAAAAAGAAGTGATGATTTCAAAGAAATTTTCGAGGGAAAATTTGGTACCGGACCTTTTTTAATGGGGTACTCTACTTTGGTATTGTCTAAGTTGGGATTCATTAAAGTTTTTTTACTAATTTTGTTTGATTCAGTTAGATGATATGAAATTAGAGATTTAAGGGCATGTTTGGTAACCCTGAAATTAAAATTCATGGAACATTTGTTTTCGCAAGGTGACAGACGGGCAAAGAGAGGTGTGCAGAGAGACTCGAAAGCAGCCAGTGAGGAGAGCATAAGATGGGGTGGGACTCAAAGTAGATGTGATTTTGAGTCCGAATTGGATTGGCATTCATAATCAGTTCTCCAAACTTAAAATCCAAAATAAATAAGGCCTAATATTGTCTTCACAAGTGCATGAGGGAGGTTGACATCACGTGTTCTGGGAGGTTCCCACTCGGAGAGGAGTGTTGGTTGAGGACTTAGGCTAGGGACATTCGGCCTAGGGTCCTCCTCTGCGGGCTGTCTATCGAAGGGATCATCTGTCTCCTGACATGGCCCTCATGATCTTGTCCTCATGGTGGTGCTTGAGAGCAAGATCCCAAATGGTTGGGCGAGTGGATGTTACTTGGGAGATGAGAGGAAGACGAGAAAGAAATAAGGGTTTAGATTTGCAGGGGGAATGTTTTTGCAGCGGATAGTGAAGAGCTATTGTGGATCGGTGGACGGCCGGAGAACGACATTACCCAAATTGTGAGGAGCCCTAAGTCGATGTTGAAATTAACAAATGAGTCATCAAAGGAAGAAGATAGGATAGAAAAAGAAAAAGTAGATGCAAAGCCCGGCGAACATCTAGATCCGTCATCCGTGCGAAAACTATCACGGATTAACCGCTCTAATACCATGACAGAATTAGAGATTCCACTAAATCTTGATTTATTACAAAGGGCCTAATGAGTGTTTATATATAACATTCGAAGGATAAACATATAAAGAATAGCATCAATTGTGGAATGAGATAAAGACAGAAACATTCTAATTTAACCTAATTACTACATCTAGCTTAGCTGCCTAATCAAGCATATTTCCCTAATCTATCACCCAAGTAATCCAACAATGAGATATTAACCCGGTCCAATGGTTATGTGATGATCATGCGTGTACGACTTTGGGAGGTGATGTGATGGGATATGCGCTCTGTTACTAAAGGTGATGATAGCTTGGCGGCTGGCATGTGTAGAATCTTGTACGGTGGAGGCGGGAACTGATATGATTGTTGGAGGTGGCAGCGTTAGATAGTGACAAGACGCTAAGCGGTCTTTTAGGGGGGGTGACACCATGTGTTCCGGGAGGTTACCACTCGGAGAGGAGTGTTGGTTGAGTACTCAGGCTAGGGATACTTGGCCTAGGGTCCCTCAATCTAGTCATGAACGGGCTCTCTAACGAAGGGATCACCAGTCTCTTGATATGGTCCGATGATCCTATATTGATGGTGGTGGTGCCACATGCAAGCACTGTACTAGAATCCCATTTTTCCTCCAACAAGGGAAAATATAAGATCCTTTACCTAAACAAAATTAATAGTCATTGGCCCCTTATTTATTTTTTATAAATATTCCTCTCATTGTCTGGATTTGAGACCATGACCTACCCAACTTTGAGGTCGTGATTGTTAACCTGTTTGGGTCCGACCCATACCAGGCCCGTTATACCCTCTCCAATACTCTTTCCTATTTGCCCCTTCAACCCACTTCGTAATTCGGATACAACTCCCTCTCTCTCTCTCCCCACCATTGACGACCACCCTCTACCTTGAAATTAGGGTTAGGGTTAGGGTTTTCGCTTCTTCTATCGCCGGGATGCAATCCTCCTGAAGAGAAAAAAGAAAATAAAATAAAAACCCTAAAATGGGATCATTCGGCGGGATCAGTATCGCGGCGAGCGCGCAGAAACTTGATGTTGATAATCGTATTTCTCTCCGTTACTATTATCGTATCGCTGATAATCTCCTCAAGCAGGTAATTCTTCCTTTTTTATTTATTTATAATTCCATGACCTTTTTGTTTTCCATCTGTTTTGTCTCAATTCTACCCACTCTTTGTCTGATTCTTCTTGCTTCGTACCAGTGTATTTGCAATTGACATGATTTTGCTATCTGGGTTTTTGATCTTACTCCATTTTTTTTCAGAATTGATGTTGCATATGATGAATTCAGTTAGGGTTTTTGATATTGGACTGATTAGGAATGTGAATTACGTCCGAGCTACACAATTCTTGGTTTCATTATCTTTAATGTTGCGAAATCGATGAGTAATTTTGAGCAATTTCTGTCACAAAGCTGTTTCTTATTGTTTTATTTCTTATATATAGACGAGATGAGTGTAGCGGAGATGCGAATGCTTAGATGGATGTGCGGCCACAAAAGGTTAGATAGAATTAAAAATGAAGACATTCGTAAAAAGGTTGGGGGTGGCACCAATTGAGGAGAAGATGAGAGAGCACCGCTTAAGATGGTCTGGACATATCCAACGTAGGCCTTTGGATGCTCCATTGAGAAGAGGCGACTCGTGCCAATTTGATGGAGGAAACCCAACTAGATCCAGGATTAGAGCCGGATAGATTCCTTTCACCTTTTTCATGAAATTTTTCTAAAGGATTCATTTAGCCGACCCCAACTAGTTTGGGACAAAGGCTTTGTTGAGTTGAGCTGAGTTGAGTATAGACGAGATTTAGGCCTCGTTCGGATTGCAGGAATTTAATGGAAAAGTTTGGAAAGGAAAACTATTTCCAAAATTTCCTACTTTATTTACGTATGAAAAATGATAGCTTGAACCAATCCTATTCAATTTTTACTGCTTCAATTTATGTTGATATCGACCTTCATACCACACATTTGTAGTTCGCGGATGATACCTTATTTTTTTCTTGTGACGCGTCACTGCGTCAGTGTATAACCCTATTCCGTAGTTTTTTTTTTTTTTTGGGTGTTTATAAATGAGAATTTGGAAGGGAAATTGCCTCCCTGTTCCGGTGTCTTTTGAGGGCCTTTTCCTTTTCCTACTTGGTTCTCCAACTTTGCATTGGTAAAACGAGGGAGGTGCTTTGGGATACTGTGTTTGGATAGAGTAGAAAGGAAACTATCAAATTGGAATAAAGTTCGCTTATCTTGGGGGTTCGAATTATATTAATTTAGCCAACATTGTCGAATGTCCTAATTTATTATATCTTGGGCTAGTGTGATTTGTTGGACTAGAAGGCTTCAACAAGAGTTCTTGTAGAATGATACTGAAGGGGAAAGAGGAAATATCATGTGTTGAGTTGTATGTATGTTTGCATGCGTTAAAGAGTGGGAGTGTCTTGGTATTGGGATTTGGGAAGATGATAGAAATGATTGTTTTAAAACTTTCTAGTTCTCTTGAATGATAGAAAAGTGTCATGGGAGTGTCTTCGATGCTATGAAATGATGGAATGAATAAAGATTTGAAGTGTTGTCTCACCTGTGTATATGTGATGCCTCTTCTGAAGTGCGATGCTTCATGTCATGTCAGTTTCTACCCCTGAACTCTTATGTTTCTTTCCTTCTTTTATCTTTTCCTTATCCTCTCATCTCCCTCTTATTCACTCTCGGTTGGGATTAAAAGCCAACACTTCTTTATCTTACTTCTTATATCTTTTTCTCCACCCCCCCTCCTTCTTCTCACATCTCTTCCTTTCTAATCCCATTTCTTTTTTCCCTTCTTTTCCCATTTTTTTATTCACCCTTCCCAGTTGGGTTCATAAATCACTCCTCATTTTCTACTCCTATCACCCCTTTTTTTAATCTTGATCTTTCTTGATCTTGATCTTAATCTTTCCTGCTCTTGATCTTTCTTGATCTTCATCTTTCCCGCTCTTGATCTTGATTATTAGATTATCAATTCTCTCTCTCTCTCTCTCTCTCTAAATGACTCTCTCTCTCTCTCTAAATGACTCTCTCTCTCTCTTCTCTTCGCTACCATGGATTCACATAAATCTGGCATAAGAGTTGGATTCACATTAGTAATTCACCCAAGTTTTAACTATTCATCCTATTAGTTGGGTAATTGACAAAATACTAGTCCCTGTACCATTTCCATCCAAGAACAAAATACTATTTTTTTTCTCTCAACATTACAATATATATATATATATATATATATATATATAGAGAGAGAGAGAGAGAGAGAGAGAGAGAGAGAGAGGGAGAGCGCAGATAAGCTCTGCGCTCGAGCACAGAAACAGGGTGGGGGGCCCATTTGGGGGGTGATCGTGGGGCCGATTGGGGGGTGATCGTAAGCATTCATTTGGAAGGCTCCATCATGGATGGGGTGCCTACCAAAAATCAGCTCCATTGGATCACCATAGGGTGTCCATTTGTGGGGCCAAAAATGGACAGATACTGTTTGTCCACAATCTGCCCATTTTTTGGGCCCACAAATGGACACCCTAAGGTGATCCAATGGAGCTGATTTTTGGTGGACACCCTATCCATGAAAGGGCCCATCAAATGAATGCTTTGGATCCCACCAAAAAATGTGGCCCCACCCTGTTTCTGTGCTCGAGTGCAGAAACCATTTCTCTCTCTCTCTCTCTCTCTCTCTCTCTCTCTATATATATATATATATATATATATATATATATATATATATATATATATATATATGAGAAAACGGTTTCTACACACAAGTGTAGATAAGTTATCTACACGCTAGCTTAAAATACAGTGGGGGCCCACATTGGTTGGGTGATCCAAAGCATTCATTTGATGGGCCCTCACATAGATAGGGTGTGCCCAAAAAATCAGCTTCATAGGATCATCCTAACCCTTCGAACCGTGGAGGCAAAAAATGGACAGATTTGTGAAGGTTTATACACGTCCATTTTACCTCCACAAATCATAGGGTTGGGATGATCCTATGCAGCTGATTTTTTGTGGACACCCTATCTATGTGAGGGCCAATCAAATGAATGGTTTGGATCACCCAAACAATATGCCATCCACTGTATTTTAAGCTAGTGTCTAGATAACTTATCTACACTTATCTAACTTATAATATTACTGGAATACAATAAATGAAGGCTCTTTTATTGTTCCTCTCAAGTTGATACTTGACAGGTTGCTGTTTGAAGATTTTGTTGTATGTAATGTACTGAATTTATCATTCTAGGAAGCTTCGACATAGTTTCTTGTAACTTGGTTTTGTGCATGTTTAAATTTTGTTTTCTTCCCTTGCTCTCAACTCTTTTCCTTTATAGACATGGTTTACTTAATGTGCTTTTGTCCTGAACGAATCATGAGATTTGGTGCAATTTTGAGTGCTCTCTGGATCTATAATTACCACTAATCTTGCGATAATGTGTTTCAGTTTCCTTCATGTGAGATATTCTGTAGTCCTGTTGTGGGCTTAACATCCTACACACTTGCAATGTGCGCAAAACCATCTTCCAATCACTTCCTGTAATAATTGCTGATTATCACATTAATTTTATCATATCATCCAAAAAAAAAATCACATTAATTTTATGAAGAATTCTTTTTGCTTCTCTAACATGAGGATTCCTGAGGTTTTGCACAATTAATAATCGGCACATTTATGGAATTGATAAAATCCGACTTGGTGGCTGTTGGTCATTGTTAAGGATCTCACTGGAACATCTGCATCTTCCACAGATGGGGATGTGTTTGGAGCTCTTGTACCTATTTCTGAATTGGCATCTCAAAATTTCACATCGTTCTCTTATTCTGATTGTCCTCTAGGCTCCTAGCCTGTCAGCTGTTATTTTCACATATTCTTTTTTTAAAGTGATTTTCACATATTCTTGCGTTTTTCTTTTGCCTTTTTTTCAATTGTTTTTTGCTTTTTGTGCTGATGCTCGTGATTATGGTATTAGTGTGACTTTTCAACCTTCAAGTGTCATTAATATTGATTTTTGCAGGCTAACATCTATCGAGAGGAGAAGAATGTTATAGACCTGTATATTATGCTTCTGAGGTTTTCAAGGTCAGAAAAGAGGCCATCTATATTATTTTCCATTTTATATGGGTTTTCCTTTTTTTTTCCTTGAAATGAGCTTGCGAAGTTGTTATTAATTTTTCATCAAGGTTTTCATTCTTATTTTCCTCAAATACATATTTCAATATTTTCAGACTAATGGACTTTTATTTGCTACAGTTTGATCAACGAAACTATACCACGTCATCATGACTACCTAGTATCTTTACAAAGAGAAAAGAATTACTTCAAAAAGGTAGCCTCAGCGAGCTTTTTGTCTACTTTTCTCCAAGACTTATTGCAAGTCCTTTTGGTGCAAATTGACTAATGAAATTCTATTTTATATAGAAATTATTGAATGCCATTAGTGAGCTGGAGGTTCTGAAACCAGTTGTTCAAAGCCGGCTTGAGGAATTGAAAAGAAAGCATACGAATGAAGTAGTTCGGCGGCATCAGGTTCACCCCACCTTTTCTGGAACTTCTTCATTGGAGTGGCCTCCTGTCAAAAAGCATACTCCAGCCCATTATGATATTCGACAGGTAAAAAAATGAGGTCTCATTGTACCATTGGAGATTTACTATTGGCTTCAAAGAAGACACACAAATGCTAACTAAAGAATACACGCCATACTGAAGTATTCATCACAATGCTAGTTGCATTTTGTAGTTTTTATTTTTTGTGAATAGTATGGATTTATTAATTCAAGAATTGATGATTCTTTCCCATATTTTGGTGATTCACTCATTGGTTATTCTTCTACCCTTTTACAAATTATACTATTTCCCATATACTTCTTACAGGCACAACGATCTGTTGGACAAAATGACACAGCTCAAGGATCATGGATTCGTCAAGATAAGTCCTTACGTCCTATGGCGATGGAGGAGCAATTTCGCAAATTGTAAGCAATATAGTAATGTGTAATACAAAATCTATTGAATAGTAGGAAGTCAATACTCAACACTGGCTGTTGAGTTATGGACATTTATTAAAGAAAAAATACATTTTTAGTGGCGTGAATAATGGTTTCATAACTGCATAGAAGTTGAAATTATTTAATCCAAAATTTTGTGTGCAGGCATTGTCTGAGCCCAGTTACCTAATTTATATTTTATTTCAATGAAATCTTCTGGTTAATTCTTTTGCTAATATTATCAAGTACGTGCACACTCATTTGATGCCTTTCATTTTTAAGATGATAAAATTGTTTCATTTCAAGATCAACTTGTATAGAAATTCCCCCTTTGATCACCAAAATGAAAAGACTTCTTTTGCAAATGGCAAATAATTTAATAGCATGACATATGGCTGGCCATAAGGAGCTTGAAACTACCCAGAAGTCTATAAATATTGGTGCAACGAAGGAGGAATTGGATGGTTGATATGTCGTCAAACCCTTATCTTGACAAGCAATCTATTCACGGAAGCATCTTTCGTTTTAGTTAGATGCTTCTTACTTTTGTTTCATTCTTCTTCTTGGACAAGGTTTTTAAGAGGGTCTTTTATTAGGCTATAAGAAATATTTGAAGGTTTTTAGTTACGTCTATTAATTAGTTGATGTGGGTGATATTAAATTACAAAAAGTGAAGTTCAAAAGGACATTCTATTATTTCTTTTGAATTTTTGTAGAGAAAATGATAACTGTGGGAGCTTATGAATGAATATAGTCCATCCCTTTGAAAAAACTTTAGAGATACATTCTATTCTTTCTTTTGAAAATTTGTAGAAAAAATGATAATTGTTGGAGCTTATGAATGAATATAGTCTATCCATACCGGGGAACTATGTCACAAATATCTCCAATATTTTCAAAATATAGCGTTTTTATCGTGAGATTTTGATAAACAACAAAATCCCCAACTAATAACGAAAATTTAAAAATATAGCGATATTTTCGTTTTTATCATAAAATATCCCGATAATATCGCGATATTATCCCGATAATTTTATTTTATATTTTTTCTTAAATTTAATATTTTTATATATTTTTTAAATAATTTTAATTTCACTGTTTATTTCCCGATATAAACCTGAAAAAATTAGTAAAAATTAATATATCCCGAGATTTTCCCTTGCCGAGAAATTCCCGAGAACGACATTTGTGACATAGCCGGGGAAAGGTAAGGTAAGCAGTTAATTTTTTTTTTGAAAATTAGGTAAGCAGTTAATTTGGGAACCCCGGGATATTGATTTGGATCTAGATTCGAATTATCTCCTGGGGGATGCTCTTAGGCCTTGTGCTTGCTCCTTTTGGGCACCCCAACTCTGCATTTATAACCATTCGGATTTGACCAGCAAGTCTATTAATGCCGAGGTGGTCAAGAATGGGCTTTTAAAATGAGAATAGTGGTCCCTAAAAATAATCTAGTGAAAAATCTATTGCTGGCTTGGTTGACAAGTCAACTAAGACTTTAAAAAAGAGTCACAAATAAGAGATATGAGTTGGTGTTTTCAAGTGGAAGTGGAAGGAGAAATATAACTTTGATTGAAGAGCTTACCTTGCAAACGAAGAGGAATGCAATCCCGTGGAGATGCACCCTTGCTCTGATACCATGTAAAGAAGTTGAAGTCGATGATGATGGATATATGGAGATGCATCCTTGCTCTGTTACCAATCTAAAAGAGTCGAAGTTGATGATGATGCATCCAGGTAAGTAGAAGAGAGAGAGAGAGAGAGAGAGAGAGAGAGAGAGAGAGAGAGAGAGAGAGAGAGAGAGAGAGAGAGAGAGAGAGAGAGAGAGAGAGAGAGAGCGTGGGCGTGCGGGCATTGTTTTCTAATTGATAACATATGCACATTACACCACATATATTTAATTGATATGTAAAAACACTTAAATTTCATTTTTCATCTGCTACATTAAGCATTACCATTCAATTTGCTCGATTTTGCTAACTTCAGTGTAAACTGATATAATGGCTATTTTCACAAACTTCTTTTTTTCAACGACAGCTATTTTTACCTAAACTAACTACAGTAGTAATTAGGTGGGTTTAGATGATCGGCCAGAGGTTCAGTTTTATGAATTTTCTCATCAACTTGTTTGTGGAAGACCCTCTCTTTGAAATGGATTTGATCATGCTCTCCAACATGCTTTTTTCTTCGTGATGATTTGATCTCCACGTGCAGTTCCAATCCACAAGCAACATTTCAAGCAATGCCCAATTATTGAGACTTTCTTGATGTAGTGAGAAGGCCCACAGAATTCGTAGCTCAGATTTGGGGGCGGAGGACCAAGATATGCACACTGAACCATGAAAGAATGGGTAGTGTTCTGTGAGACGACGTGGCGAAAGAGCCATCACCTTATTTGTGATCTCTCTCAAAACTTAGTGAACTGGAATTGATTTTAGTTTCTTTACCAGAAGTGTGTATATGTCATACTCATAGAGAAGGCAGCAGATAAGAGAGACAGCTTATCACATGTAGATGTTAATCTGCCTGAGATTTTGCATTAGCAAGGAATGCCAGAAGTGAAGCTTGTTAGCTCCCTTCGGTGCTTTCGATTTGTTTTACTTTTTGATTTTTAATAATATCTCCTCTAAAATTCAAAATAAAGGAAGGTCATTTGTTTAACATGGAACCCTATTTGTCTTGGTGGTGCACCAAATCAGCGGTCCTTATCACCAGCAGATATGCCATGTGTAAGTTGCAATCTGCGTTCAAGAGACTCTGAAAGTTATGGGACGGGCAAGGATTAGTGATCAAGACTAAACTTCATATTTCTTTTTAGCTTGGTATAAGAAGCTTTTTGAGGCTTGTTTCAAGCAAGGTGTAGGCCATATACTATATAGCCTCAGAGATTCTATTGAGGCTACATTTTAGTGAAGCTTAACTTTTGTATTGTGAAGTGTAAACCTCCAGAAGAAATGATGCTCTGTGACCTTCTTTTGTGTATTCTCTTGTTTAAAGTCCAAACACTACCCCACCCATCACCAGGTATATCATCTTTTTTGGGGCTGGAAAGCCTTAGTCCAAATGCCATGGCTATTGTGAAATGTATGGATATTATGGATGATCCATGAGTGATGAATTGATTTTTGTCAACATTTAATATTATAATCTATTACTATGCGATAATGAGTTATGTTTCTTTCTTCATATCGATGTTTGATAATTTGATTTACCACCTGTACAAAGGTATAAAGACGTAAGGGCAACTAATGCTACCTCTGGTTTGGGGTCCATGGACTGCCCTAAACCACCTGATCCTGAGAAGAGCATTTTCAAGAACATCAATGCTCTCCTGGCCGGACGCGAGACTGTAGAGGAGCCAAGGAAATGTCCATCGCAGAATGGCTTGAATAGTCAACAAAAGCAACAAAGCCCTGGTGGGTCCAGCAAATCTAAAAAGAAAAACAAGAAGAAGGTAACGCCACCCAGACCCCTGGTAGAAGAGAAAAGAGCACCACCGCCTCCCACATTTGTTGAATATTTCATTGAGTCTGAGTCGGGTATCGCCAACCCAGTTGCAGCAAGAATCCAGAGGTTGAAGGCGGGGGCAATTCTGGAAACTGTTGCCCCAATGCCTGCAGATGACAGGTCAGAGCAGTTTTCTCTGAACGAAATATTTGAAGATAACATAGAAAATCCTAAAAAAGGCGTGGATGACAGTGATAGCATTAGCCCCCTCGAAATTGATGTGTTGAATGATGAGAGAAATGGAAGAGAAGACTGCCTAACTCTGGGGAATGTCAGAGGCGAGGTGGCTTTGACTGACTCCAACAAGCAAAAGAAAGAGCGGAAAATTTCTAATTAAAATTTTGAACTGGGAACTGTGTCCCTAATTAGGGAGGGAAATGAAAAAAATCTCAAAAACTGGCCCTAATGGGAAACAAGGTCTAGATGGTGAAACAGGGAAGGAATATGGCATGCCTTATCGAGTCCATTGGTAGAGAAGAAACGGAGTTCGCAGCAAAATCTTTGGAGTGCTGTGGTTACCCAACCTCAACCAAACCACTCCTCGAATCTGGACTTCCATGACAGCCCAAGGACGGATGAGCTTGAGGTAGTTTTCAACGAAGACAGTATGAAGAAGGCGGAAAAAAGGTGGGACAACGCCCTGGTTGGGTATTTCCTAGGGAAACGCCCGTATTACGTGGCCCTAAGGGATCACCTGAGAAGAGTTTGGAAGATCAAAGGGGAGTTTCAGCTGATAGGAATTCATTTGGGGTTCTTCCTATTTAAGTTCAACAATGCTGAGGACTGTGAGAAAATCCTTCAAAGTAACACTTCATATGGTGGCCGCCCCCTGATCCTCAGGAAATGGACCCCAGATATATCTCTTGAGAGGCTCTCTCTATCCTCTGTCCCTGTTTGGGTTTGTCTCCCGGAGCTCTGTCTGAAGTTCTGGACTCAAGAAGGGCTGAGTAAGATTGCAAGCAAAATTGGAAAACCATTGTACATGGACACTGAAACCACGGAAGGTTCCTGCCTCAGCTATGCCCGCTTCTGCGTGGAAATTGAAGCAGGTGCGAGGCTCCCTGATCACCTGGTGCTGAGAACCCACATGGAGTAACAGACCAAAAAGTCGAGCATGAATGGAGTCCTCCTTCATGTCAGGAATGCAAAACTTTTAACCATACCAGCTCATCCTGCCCTAAGAAGATAACTAAATGTGAGAACAATACCGAGTGGAGACCTGTCCCCAGAAATCCCAGAAGGAAGCTCCAAACGATAGCCTAGTCGTCTCCAAAGTTCAAGAAATTGAGGCAGCCATTGTTGAATCGGTGTTGCAAAAAGAACAACATGTTCCTCAGGCCACTCACACTGAAATCACTGTGGCCAGCACTTTCAGCATCCTTGATTCCGCAGAAGCAGAAGAGGTAAACCCCGGCATCACCTATCCTCACAATGTAAATCAGGATTCAGATGCCAAGACGGATGATGAAGAGAGTGAAGAAGACACTGGATCAGAGGACTACTCTGACCCTGACGTGGTTTCCTCATTTGAATCCTCCTCGGAATAGGAAGACAACCAAAAAAGAATGTATCATGGGCGGAGGAGCATAATCAAGTCCACCTGATTCCAGTTGAGTATGAGAATAATGGTACTCCAGAACTTGAAGAATCAAAGGAATCATGGCAGGAATTTCCTAAGAAAATCTAGCCAAAACGCTCACAAAGAGCCCAACATACTCCTTCAAAATTAGCCGATTATGTAATTCACAAGTAGTGGCCATTTTGTTAGGCTTAGTAGTTGTCTCTCATTTGTGAGGAGCCTTTGTTCTCCCTCCCTCGCATGTTCCAAGAGTTAGGGATGGTTTTGTGCTTTTATTGTATCATCTTCTTCTTTATCTAATAAATCGGTAGGGGTCCCCGCTAAACCCCAGCTTACCCATAAAAAAAAAAAAATGTTTGATAATTTGATATATCGATTATGTGATCATTCATGAACTCATGCAGAGCATTAAATTTATTTTTTTGAGAGTTGTAGAGTTTGTGTAAAAATGATGAATTGCGAGTCGTCCACATTCTATTATCTGTGTTCTTATTTTTAGGTTCCTTAATTATTTGCTATTCTTTTCCTATTTTTCATAATTTTCCCTATTCTGTATTTTTTAAGAAAAATTACTTTTTCCAATTGAGGATTATGCTTTATGCTTGGAAGATTATTCTTTACTTTCCTTTTGACTTGGCTGCTTTGCTCGCAACTCTCCTTTTAAAACTATGTATTTAGTCATTTGTCTGGTTTTTATACTCAACTCAACTCAACTAAGCCTTTGTCCCAAACTAGTTGGGGTCGGCCATTTAGCTGGTTTTTATAATAATGCATTATTTTTTCCCCTGGTTCTCACTTTGTTATATGCTGCTTGACAATCTTGTATAGATCTTTGAGTATCCCACGTCCAAAGGAGGAGACACTATCGAGACATTCTATCTTAGGTCCAAATGGGCTTCATGGGCAGTGGCAGGCACCCATTATTGACAGAGGGGTATAATCTAATCCATTTTATATTTTTAGTTCATATGTGTGCAGAAACCATTTTTACTTTTCTTTTGTGGAGGCAGGTCCAATATCCTAGGAATATTGACATAACTCCAATTGAGATCCCAAGGTTAGTTTTCCCAGTGAATTCATTTAGTATTTCACATTCTCTCTATTGTTTCATTTAGGGATGTAGGTAAACAAGGGACAAAACAGTCGATATAACTTTTAAGAGTATCATGTTTCCATTTATTTCCAACTTTGTTTGACTCTAGTTTCGATGGGGTGCTTCCTGGTTTTCATTTTGTCATTGTTATGCATATCTTCGTTTAATTGATGGTGATGAATCCATCCTGCGTTTTTTTTAATACCAAACAGCTTGCATCCGTCTGTTGTAACTGGAGATACAACTCAAAAAGATAATGGCAATTCGGTACTTGAGTCGGTCCTTTCTCTGGATGATGGTAGATGGTCACTCCGTGCTGAGGAGCCTAATTTATCGACTATCTCAGATACAATAGTAGCTCCTAATCAGATGGATATTATCAGACAACCTTCTCCTCCACCTGTTCTTGCTGATGTACAAGATTTGTTTCCTATTTCTCCATCGCAAGTTACTGATTCAAGATATGGAGCTGCAAAGTCCTTACAGGACGAGCTAGTCCACTCTGAATCTCCTTTACAGTTGCATATTGTGAGATCCTATAGACTTTCAATTCTTCGAGTGTTGCTTTTGTTTTCTTAGTACATGTTACTTAGGGGTGCCACTTGGGTCGGGTTGGATGGGTTGAGGCCAACCCTAACCGAACCCGAGATAGCATTCCCTCAACCCTAACCCAACCCAACCCGAGCCTCGGGTTGAGGATGGTCAACCCTAACCCAATCCACATCTAAATCTCTCAACCCTAACCCAACCCACGTCTAAATCTCTCAATCCTAACCAACCCATCTAACCCGAAATCGGGTCGGATTGGGTTCCGGTTCACAAAGGGCCAAACAGAAAAATACAATAACCCAAAGAAAATCAAGATAAAATTAGATGACGGAAGTTGGGTTTGGGTCGGATTGGGTTGCCATGGCTTCAACCCTAACCATTACCCGAAATTAAATCGGGTTGGCTTTTCCCAACCCAAACCCAACCCAACCCAACCTGAGGAAATGCCAACCCAACCCAAGCCAAAATCAGGTTGAACCCGACCCAAGTTGCACCCCTAATGTTACTCCAAGATGTTCTAGTTTCAGAAATGACGCTATTTTTATTTAGTGAGGAGTTTCTTATACGCTTCTTTCTATCGTTATCCTACAACTGTTCTCACATTTTGTTTGCAGTCAACTGAAATGATGGACTGCTTTATGAGGCTAGCGATGTCAAATACCGAAAAGAATTTAGAAACTTGTGGTGTTCTTGCTGGTTCACTTGTAAGGGCAAACAATTTTTTGCATTGTTCAACCACATTAACTCCTGTAATATCAATGATTCTCAGTTTATTATTTTATTATTTTTTAATTTACAGAAAAACAGAAAATTTTATATGACAGCTCTCATCATCCCCAAGCAGGAATCAACGTCTGATTCGGTAAGACATTGCTATGATGTTCCAAGGCACTTTGTCTCTGTTTCATTGAAATACAACCTTTTACTTCTCATAGTAATGATATTGCTCCCTGATCAGTGTCAAACTATGAATGAAGAGGAAATATTTGACATCCAGGATAAGCAATCACTTTTCCCCCTTGGTTGGATTCATGTGAGTATTTAATGGTTTTCAGCATGATTTTACATTTTGCTTTTAATTGTCTTTATTTTATGGAGAGTCTATATGAGCTTATCTTCTTAATAATTGAAACTGATACAACACCAGACTCTAAACCTCTAATGCTATATGTTGTCATGCTCGACTATTCACTTTCTCAATGTATAGTAACATCGACTCGATGTACGGGTTATTAATACCACTATATGAATTATCACTCTGAGAAAAAGTTTATGATTGGTTTGGATTGGATGCAATTTTCTCTTTATATTGGATTTTTAATAATACAGAATTCCATAGAACCTGGAGCCATTTAAAGTTCAACAAGTTTGTTTATGGGTGTGTATTATCTCCTCCTATTGATAAGAAAGGCTGCCACATCTTTGTGCTGAAGTGGATCATGGACAGAAACTCCTTTTGTCTTCCATTCTTGCTCTGGTCTCCTTTCATTGCTCTCTTTTATCTAGTCAATTCCAGCTCATTCAGATCTCATGCAGTGTTGGTCTTCTCTATCCTTGCATTGAATCCTAATCAAGTATCTCTCGCTCTGTGTTTCTTAGAGTTATTTTCAAACTTCTGTTAAAATTGCCTGGATTCTGTCCACTTTTTGTTGTGGGCACATCCTTTCAGTTCCCCTTAATGAAACTTAATGCGGTTTATGCTATGGAAAGTAGCTTCTATATGGGTGGTAAGTCGTGGGTTAGGGATTAAATATACATATCTGCGAGTGTTTATAAGATCATAGGTTAGAACTACCTTCATGCCTTTGTGTCTTGTGTACAGCCAAAGGGCAATTGAAGTAATTTGCCATTTCTTAAGTATGTAAGGGGGAGGAGAGAAGTAGTGACTTTGAACTTGGACTCCATCCACAACAGTTCGTGTTGATTGGTACTTTGGTTTTCTCTCCTCTCTTTTCTCCTCCTCCTCCTACATTTCTCCTCAATTTCAATCTAGTTTAGCATGGTCTCAGGGCCATTAAAGACCCAAGCTGCTGGTTCATGAAAAGGAGAAAAATATTCAAGAACTTTTTTGTGAGGAAGAAGGGATACACCCATCCACCCTTAGGTTTTATTGATCAGATCTGGTATATTTGATCTAGGTCTGAGATTAGAGAACTCGTTTCATTTATTTTTTTTAATTGAAAGCTATTAGAGAATTGGCATGTTGTGACACCGCGTTCTTTTCCTTTGGCATTTTCGTGGTTGGTGTGTGGCATTTTCGTGGTTGGTGTGGTACAACCCAGTGGAAAACTTTAGATTATCTGGTGAAAAAAGAAGAAGATCTCACTCAAATGGATTGGATCCATCGGTTATTTCACTTTGCTGGGCGGATTTTGTTGAGAGCGAAGCCATATAATCTCTCTTGCCTTGAAACATTTGACAGATAGGCAGTGGACCACATACTAATCGTTTCCTCAAAATTCGTAAAGGGGGGAACAACAACAATGGCTTTTAGAATTGAATCCTGAAAATTCAACTTAAAATCAATTTATTTAGGGTCCAGATAGGGTGGAAGAGGAAAAAATGGGATTTGAGTATTGTTCGAGTCAACTCTGACCAAACCATACCCTTGGAGCCTAAAAAAAGAAATCAAGCAAAACTGAAACAAGTAACCTTCTGGCTCTGCTCAGTTATTCTTTTTATAAATGTGGAGTTAGTCATGGTGTGAAGACTAAATCAAGACAGCAGCAGCTCAAGTTTTTGACAACTTGATTGAATTTTTGTTGCAATCTAGAAAAAACCAGGTACACTTATAACTTGACCCTAGATGGTTCAATTAAGGTCAACTCCCTGATATTTTTTGTGTACTCAATTGGGGTTATTCACCTTAGAATCAGCAATAATAAACACTGATGGCATAGTTCTGTTAAATGTGATTATATTTGTGACTAAAGCCTGAAACAACCTAATTTCCAGTTTTGGTGATAAAAATATGAACAATCTCAGGCAATGCATTCTTGTGGGTTTTTTTGACCCTGAATGCCTTAATTCTGTCAATTGTGGTTATATTCATAATAAGCATGACTAAGGGTCTGTTCAGTTGCGCTCAGGAAACGTAAAGGAAATGACGTGGCAGAAAAAAACGGAAAGGAAAAGAAACTGCTAAGAAAGCAGTAGGAGTGCACATTCAGTTGCTAGAAACTGAAAAGAAACAGTAAAGAAACAACAGAAATGTGCGTTCAGTTGCCAGGGAAACGGAAAAGAAACAGCACAGAATATGTTTTTCACCACATGTAAAGCAAGTTATGCCCCCTAAGCCCTACCAAATAGTCCACTAACACAATTAAATACTCAAAAAAACTTAAGCAGCAGATTTTAAAAGCAATAAAATGGAACCAACAAGAAAGAGGGAAACCCATGGTAACACCCTCTGTGGCACTGCCTCTGCCCTTTCATTTTGCATCTCCTCTACCCTTTGCACATCCTCAACCCTTTCGCTGCTCCGATACCTGACTCTCTCCAAATATGCGTCTAGCTGTGACCGAGCCTCCGCTAACGTCCCAAATGAGCGGTAGCATGCTCCGCTAAATTTGTCAACTTACTCATGGCACTCTGGCCAAGTATAGTAAATCCCAGGCCGCCTGCTATTAAAGATAGCATAGTACTTCTGCTTCCCCATACTCACCTAACAAAAAGACAACATATCACATCCAAATATATAAGATAATAATATGACAATAATTAACATCATTACAGATAAGTTAATTACCACCATCACTTACCTTAATACTATCATAATAAGATAACTACCACCATCACATAGTTAACTACCATCCAAATGTCAAAGCATCATTACAGATAAAAATAATTACCACCATAACTATCAACATCCAAAATAAAAACTACCACCATAACTACCAACATCCAAAATAAATAACCACCATCCAAAATAAAACAAAGACTTTAAGTTCATATAACAGTAACTACCACTATAACAACCAATATAAAGTTTATATCACCATAACTACCACCCAAAAAGTGCCATAAAAGTATTCTTCTATGAAATGAAAAGATAGAAGATACGTTGCTCATCGCCATCTCCTCCCTCAATCATCCATCTGCTGCCTGATGAAATGAGCCATCTTCCTTCGGATGTACGACCTCCTCTCCTCCTCGTACATGATGAAAAGATGCACTTGAGATGGATTTACTATGAGATACTCTGTGGTCCTCAACAAGATATCCTGCGAAAAACCACCAACCCCTCTAACAGCTTTGCGAAGCTGTGCAAGGTAAGCAGGGGCACTCGAACCTGTGAGGGCATCGACAACCTTGTCCATGCTTGATGAGAGACGCGACATACTGTCTAAACATGCCCCACCCTGGCGAGTCCTCTGTTGTCTGGTACCAGCCCGTCTTAGGGGAGATGTCTCACTACCACCATTAATGGGACATGCTTCTGGAGATGGTGGGTGTTGAGACATGGGGGTATGGTCATCTGTGAAGTTCTCCCCAGTGTCATCAAGACTGACTGGCTGCGAACTAGCTATGCTTGGAGTCTCATGCGTCCTAGACTTGCCCTCGCGAATTCATCTCCAAAGATTTTGCACATATTGTCATGTAAAACATGATGTGTAGTGAAGTGTTTCTTATGTTTTGGATGAGCATGTGACAAGGAGCATAAAAAATAAGAAGATATTGGATATGGTATTACTATAAGAAGATTGTATTTTGAGAGGAAGTGTTTCTTACAGCGATGTAGTCATCGTACACCTCTTTCTCGCAGGTGACTATTTTGGTGTCATCGTCCTAACCAAAACCGCTTCTGCTGAGGATGATGCAAACACTCTTGTATGTTTCTTTCATAGTCTTTATGCGGTTCTTTATGTGCTCATTGTTGAGATTGATGTTGAAAAATGTATTCACTGCAGTGGCCGCAGCTACGTAAGCGGGTTCCTTAAAACCATTTGGAATTTTGTACCCCTTTGCGATTTGAACTATGAGTGTATCTACTAGCACCTTATCCATTTGGTCATTCCAAATAACATTCTTCCCCTTCTTCTGCGATGTTTGTGGAGCAGTTGTCATTCTGATTCAATATGCACACATGTGTTTGTTAGGAGTCATACATCCATATAACAACCAACATAACCAATGATCAAAACATAACAAAGTTACTCCAACCATATATGGAGTGAAACAGTAAAAGAGTCATACAACCATCAAAACATAACAAAGTTACTCCAACCATATATGAAGTGAAACAGTAAAAGAGTCATACAACCATCAAAACGTTACAAAGTTACTCCAACCATATATAGATTGACGTCTACTGAAATCATTCCACATCTGTGCTGTAAGCGTGTTTCTAATTTCCTCACCTGCTCTTTTGTCATGATCCCTTGATGGAGGAAGATCTCGTGGTATGTCCTCATCTTCCACAGTTCGTAGCAAGAGTTGTCTAGCTAGAAAGTTGTCAACATCTTCTAGTATTGAATCATTGGGCATGAAACGCCGAATATGAGTATGGATGCAACAACATGCCAAGAAGATGTCAATCTGTTTATCGAAATTGTACATCGGTTCTTCATTAAGAATATTGAAACGCTTCTTCAAGACGCCAAATGTGCGCTCAATGACATTTCGACACAGCGAGTGTCTATGATTGAACAACTCATTAGCAGTACGTGGACGCCGCCCTCTCCACTCATTTAGGTGGTATGCTGTCTTACGATGCGGGTAATGAAATGTCTCAAGAGAGGGTAGCCGCCATCGGCGAGGTAAAACTTTCCTACAAATAAAAATAGATTCTATATCAGTAACTAGTAATAAGTGGAAACTTGTTTACTACAATGGAATTACGTCATATACAATGTACCTGGAATAAGTGGAATCTTGTCAGCCCTTGTTAATGCATCCGCTAATACTCTCGAGTCCGAAGCTGAACCCTCCCATCCGGTTAGGACATACGTGAATTTTAGGTCAAAGTCACAGGCCACCAAAACATTTTGAGCTATAAAATGCTTACGACAAAAGTAGCTAGGTTTTTCTTCAATTCGGACTTTAGCACGTATGTATGTCCCGTCTATTGCACCGATGCAATCCTTGAAATATGGCATCCACCTTGGATTCCCCTCAATCTGAGATGGTGTCTCACCTGCCGGCGGTTTGATGAAGAAATCTTGCATACCCAAAATTACCTTTAGTACTTTGTTGAAATACGTCGAAACAGTTGCCTCCGAACGCCTAGCACATGCTTTAATAGTTCGAAGACTCCGAACCCTCTGATTTTGTGCTACAATATGCAAGAAGATTGCAACTTGCTCCTCCACTTTACAATGGATTGTATCTTTCAGGGTTCCTGCTCGTTTAAAGATTTCGACAAATTGATGAAAGCAGCTGACGTTCATCTGTAGCAAGTTATGACAATATTCATCTGATTGGATGACAAAAGGAATGAACGTACGACGCGTGAAGTAATGGCTTTCGTAGAGAGCTCTAACAAGATATTGTTCGTAGTATTCTTTACAGAGTACTAACATAGCAGCTGCACCAGCCATTAATAGTGCGACTGCTCACCCAACTAGCTCATTCCTGCGCTTCAATTCAGCTCTTCGCATCAACTTTTTCTTCCTCCTTGTAGGACGACGAGGCATCTTACTCTAAATAAGTAGTCAATAACTCAATGGAAAAGACAACATAATAAAAAACAAGGCATCTTAAACACAATCACAAACAAGACAATCACAAACAATCCATCCATCCATAAACCCTCCCTCCATAAACAATCCATCCCTCCAAAACCATCCATCCATAACCATCCATAACACAATCACAAACAAGACACACACAAACAATCCATCCATCCATAAACCCTACACCCATAAACATTCCATCCATCCACAACCCATCCCTCCAAAACCATCCATAACCATCCATAACACAATTACAAACAAGACAAACACAAACAATCCATACATCCATAAATCCTCCCTCCATAAACAAACGATCCATCCACAACCGATCCATCCATAACACAATCACAAACAAGACAAACACAAACAATCCATCCATCCATATCCATAAACAATCCATCCATCCATAACCATCCTGCAAACACATACAAGCACATTTACCTAAATATATTTATTAACAGAAATGGAAGGGAAAAAAATTAAGTGTGAGTATTGATTACCTTGCAAAAAATGAAAAAGTTCTTGAAAATGAAGCTCAGATGAGGACACCAACAACCTGCAAGACAAATAAGAGCAAAAATAAATGAAAGGATTAACATGAAAAAAGGGTGGTTTATGGATCCACCCCCACAAAATATAAATAGATCCAAGCCATTTCAGTGAAACCCTAAAATAGTTTCAATGAAACCCTAAAATATAAACCCTAAAAAACGAAAATCAGAGTTGAATGGCACTTTAAAGTTTAATCTAACAAAGAAATGGAAAAAATGGCAGAGAAAGAGAGAGGTAGAGAGAGATGGACAGAGAGAGAGAGATAAAAAAAATCAGAGTTCGATCTTTGCATTGTAGGAGAAGATAGAAATGCAAAATATAAACAAAAAAAAAAAAACAGTGCTACTATTGAAACCCACATCTGAAAGAGAGAAACAACCCTGTTCAAGATGAAACAAAGAACTCCAAGATCTCCAATGCAAACTAGTCATTAAAAAAAATAACAGGAAAGGAAACACCTCCAAAAACAAGGAGGAGAAGGAGACGAGGCATAGGAGACGGGTGGAGAAGGAATCGCGGAAAAAAAAAAACAAAATGAGGAGAAGGAGACGAGGCATACCTTGTTGGGGAAAGGGATGAGTGGAGGAGCTCTTAGCTGAGGTGCTCTTAGCCAAACGGAGGAGTGGAGATCGCACCTTGATCTCCTTTTTGCAGATGAACAGAAAATGGGTTTACGGCTGCTGAGTTGAAGACGAAAGTCGCATGTGGGTTTAGGGCGATAGAAATGACTTTAACGCTATTCTCGTGCCGGAAGTCTCGGAAAATAACCAAAATCCGACTATATCTCACGGATTCGAAATGGGGGAAATGGCCTTGACAGGTGGGATAAGTGGGATTCCACGTCGGACTTGTGCTTTCCTTATCCCGCCAACAAAATGGCCATTTTAGCTCATTTCCACGGAAAATACCCTCCTTTTCCGTCTCCTTTCCATTTCCAAGGCGCAACACTAGACACGTGTTGACGCTCTTTTCAACACTTGTAAACGTATTGCTAGAACTGTCAGACTTAGTGTGGGTGCATCGAGAGGTTATTAATTATCTAATATGGTGTTTACCTCCTCTTTTATCATTAGCTCTTCTTTAACTAATATTTGTTGTTTTCCCCCTCCACTAAACAAAAACTTCTAATATTATACTCATTATATCCTATTGATCACTTTTTTAGATGCATTTTGGAGACCGACAATTACAAGATTAGATTGATGAATGCACTCTTATTTGATTATCTCATTCTTCTTTGAGACTTATAGTTGCTTTTATTAGTTTATTAAACGAAAATTATATGTATTTTGTTGCAAATTATGATAAGTAACCATTAATTTTATTTGTAAGTATGTGTATGAGCGTGTCCTCATTTCTAGATTTTAGGGGTTGTCATGTCGGACACCCCATATCTGTGTCGACACTCGACACACGAATCCATGTCCACAGATCGTAGCAAATGGAGAATCTCAGGAGGTCCATTCATGTAGTATGACATGCTTTTTTTTGAAAGATATGTATTATGACATGCTTTTTTTATTTGAAAGATATGTAGTATGGCATGCTTCTACTATATAATATACTTGTGGAGTTGTTTGACCGAGTTATTTACACTTTTGCCTTCCAAGCAGCACCTAAGGGTGCGTTCTTTAGCCATTCTCGAGATTTTAGTCCTAAAAATTAGAATTAATTTTTATCCTTTAGAGTCCTTCGGAATTGAAATTGTGTTTTTTAACCATCTCTAAAAATTCTCGATTTTGTGGGCAGTTGATGTGGAACATGTGGTTTCATGCTAAAAAGTTGGAGAGTGGAGAGAGGGGAAGATCGTGAGACAGAGCCTGATTCCTTGGAGGGAGAAACTCTCACTCCATAAAAAATGCCTAAAAATTAGGATGAATTCTTAGACGAGTTGTTAAAATCGCTAGAGAACGCCAATTCTCATTTTTTAGACTAAAAAACGGAAAATCACTCTAAAAGAAGGTTAAAGAACACACCCTAAGGTACTTCCTTTTCTTAAATGGCTGCACTTGCTTAGCATGACTCCGCCTTTCTATTACACAGTGAGAAATTTATGCAGTCAGCATTCTGTGTTTAGAGGAAAATCAGACAGTTTTTTTTCTTCTCTTTCTGGATTATAGCTTGGATGAAGTTGATATAAACAAGGTTCTGTTGCTCCCCCATTCATGGGTTGGCATGCTATATGAATTTTACTACACCTGCTTTGAGTATTTTACCTTGTTTTCTGTCAAACCTGTTTTCTTTTCTTTTATTTTTTCTCCTCTAACCATATCTTTGTGTTCAATGTTCAGACACATCCTTCCCAGACTTGTTTTATGTCATCAATTGATCTGCACACCCATTATTCATACCAGGTGCGCCCTTTACAATATCGTTCATTTATGTTTCCCCTGTTCTTTACAGTTCACTCTTGGAACTTACAATTAACGCTACCCCTCCATTTGCTAATTTGTGTAATTTAATTGCTGGTGCTGAAATATCATTAGATTATGTTGCCAGAAGCAATTGCAATTGTAATGGCACCAAAAGACAGTTCAAGGTAGGAATCTTCCCCTTTTAACTGTAGAAATATATTCTCATGTACTTAAACTTTTGTGATTTGATTGCTCGTTTTCCACACACGCAGAACCCATGGAATTTTCCGACTGACAACTCCAGGTGGCATGTCAGTTATAAGAGAATGCCAACAACGTGGCTTCCATCCTCACGATGACCCACCAGATGGTAGTCCCATCTACGACCACTGTACAGATGTCTATATGAATCCCAACCTAAAATTTGAGATTATCGATCTTCGATAAGCTTGATTAGTTTAGAGGTTGTGATCTCTCAGTTTATTCAGTAATCATGTATCATGATAAAGTTTTAAATATAGTAATCAGTGCTTGATACGTCTGGTTTTGTAAAAAGAAAATCAGGAATTGCTTTCTTGAGTGTAAATCTTTACGGACTAGATGACACCCTTTCGTCAGGTTTGACAGAATTTGTCACAAATCAATAAAAAGGATTGCATATTGACCTCTCTTTTTTCCTCAATTTTGCTCTCATGTTATTTGTTCATGGAGTCAAGGCCACCTCGATTACCTGTTGCATAAGAAATCAAATGATTTTCTGAGAATTATCTACTGAATCGGAGGGAGACACAGAATGAAAAACTCACAGTTACATGTTAGAGGAACAATTTTTGAACACTGAAAGATGCAGAGCGATTACTGGATCGAATTTAGTTTAAGCAAGGCACAAAACAAGGGGTACACTTGGCGATCCATATGGTGGAGGGATTCATGGCAAGACATTGCACTACATTAAATAAAGAGATGGACTAAACTGAAATATGCTTGCTAGATCAATGTTAATGTCTGGTGATATGAGCTTTTCTTAGAAATTTTTTTATAAATTAGATCATGTACTCTATTATAAATTTATAACTTGGGAGTACAAATGAGTGTGGGTTTCTTTTGCTTCCATTTAAATGAGCCTTTTGATGTTAATAGGTTGAGGTATGCTAGATCCAAATACAGCTGGTCGACCATCCTTTTCATGGGTATGTGTGCTTGTTCTTTTACACTTTGTTTTGATGTAGATAAGATGAAAGCAACATGAAAGGAGAAAAAGGGTGAAATCAAAGTCACTCCAATCCCTTGAGTAAAGTGCAAGGCCTTCATCTTTTAGGACGAATATATGAGGAGATAACAAAGTTCGGGATATGCTTTAAACATTGGCCTTCTTTTCTGTCTCCAAATTGCCACTTTTGAGATCCCTAAGGGCTACCATGGTTGAGAGAGAGAGAGAGAGAGAGAGAGTTTGGTAGTGTTTGGATTCGGGTAGGGGCCCACATTATTTGGATGATCCAAAGCGTTCATTTGATGGGTCCTGACATAGATAGGGTGTGCCCAAAAAATCAGCTCTATCGGATCATCCTAACCCTTCAATCTATGGACGAACCTTCAGCTGAGGGGGCCTACCTTAAACAAATTGAAACTACAAGGGTGTATTTGTCACGTTTTAAACAATAGGGGTGGAAGTGGATGTGTCAGAAACTAGAGGGGGTGTAAATGTAATTATCCCAAATATAAAATTAAATGTAGCATTTTAGTGAGATGGTCCAATGGGGACCCCTTAAGGGCCTTCAAGTTAGCATTCCTCTCGCATTATATATATATATATATATATATATATATATATATATATATATATATATATATATGTGTGTGTGTGTGTGTATTATACTTATATATACATTTATGTGTATATTATACTTCTGTCCCTTTCACTTTCCATCCATCTGGCTTTCTCCCTCTCATCTCCTCTTTTAAGAAAGCTACCTTACTAGCATGATTGCTATGCATAAGGAACAAAGAGTCCCCACCACTCCCTCCATTCTAAGAATTTTACAAGAAAATCACCGGAGCGATTCTACCATCTCTTTGCTATAGAATCCTACATTGTAAATTCTACAAGAGGGTCTTCAAAGGACTGATGTAAAAGGTCGTACATTGCCAGAGAATCATACAATACATTGGGGACTTGGATAATGTGAGTATGTGACACATGCCTTTGTGACTGATATATGTCAGTTACAAGTCCACGTGGGTGGAGTGTCTTAGATCCAAAGGGTGTTGATTGGGGATGTCAGAGCCTTGTCACATGCCAAGGTGTGATCATGTCTAAATACCCCCCCTTCAAAATTTTGAAATTATTGGCACTCTTCTCTTTATTTTCCATTTGCCCTGAGCCAATTTGAGAAGTTGCAATTTTAAAATAAAGAGAGGAGTGCCAATATCAAAACAAGGCATTGCTGTATTGTTCCCAGTTACATTTAAAGATTTGGAAGCAAACCGAAATTATGTTTGAGGATTTGATAGTTTCATTAGGGCAATGAAATTTTCACTCGCCCCTGCCAGTACACATCCGCTCCCCTTTTTACGTGATTTGACGTTAAAGTTGCCCACTGTTCACGGTATAAGGGGAGCGAATGCGTACTTCAGGGGGAGTGAAAATATCATCGCCCTTTCATTATTGTCCATAAGGGTGTAATTTGGGTCAGGCTTGACCTGGGTTTAACCCGATTTTCGCTCATGTTGGGTTGGCATTTTCCTTAGGTTGGGATTGGAATAGGGTAAGAAAAGGCCAACCCGATTTGTTCAAAGTATAAATGATTAAATAACACCAACTCTAGTAGCTTAAGTTTTTAGAGTAACTGGTTGTTTTAAGTGGTATCAGAGTGATTGCCCCGGGTTCAAAACCCAACAATTCATTGATATTAAAAATCCACATGTATGGCCAACCAAAAATAAGGGGCCGCAAGTGAGGACAACCCAACCTGGCTCAATCCCTAATCTAAAATCCATTTTTGTGTGTTATTCTGTTTTTACCCCAAGCCCACTCAAACCCAACCCCGGCCGATCTGTAATCAAGTTAGACAGGCTGAGAGATTTAGAAGTGGGTTAGTTAGGGTCGACCCTCCTCAACCAGAGGTTTGAGTTGAGTTGGGTTAGGGTTAAGGTAATGCTACCTTGGGTTGGGTTAGGGTCGGCCTCATCCTGATCTCCCGGCCCAAGTTGCACCCCTAATAGTTTATGGTATCATTAATTAGAGCACGTAAGCATCGCGAAAAGATGCATCATCTTTCCATTTTGCTTCAAAGTTTTAGAAAAAAATGTACAGGGTATCTGCCCTAGATGATCTTCATATAAAGATGGCTTTAAGTAGGTATCTGAAAGCAGCTAAAAGCCTGTAGTCTCTTACTATCTTAGCCATTTCAATCTTCTTATATGTCACAGAAGCATGGGCATTGCTTTCCCAAATCAACCAGACAAAACAGACACCTACTCTAAAGCCTTGGACCAGTGTACTTTCCTATCACAATATTATCAACTGACGTATCAGCGGGGGGGATCCACACTGTTGAACTGTTAGGCCTTGCTATGGGTGGGTCATGAACCAAAATTGACCCCCGTTGGATGATTCTAATCCTCAAAATTGTGGCCGTTAGATGAGAGGTGAGAAAATAGATGAACGGTCTACATTCATCAAGAAAGCCTCCACAAATTGGAGGCTTAGAATCATATTATGGGATTAGATTTTGGTGCATAGCCCATCCATTTGCAAGGCCTAATAGATAAATGATGAGATTTTATATAGTGTGGGGGTCGTAAATTATGGGCGATGATATTTTCACTCCCCCTGCAATATACGCACGCTCCCATTATAATGAGTTGATGTAAAAAAGCGTTAAAGTTGCCCATTTTTCACGTCAAATCTCGTTATTAGGGGAGCATGCGCGTAATGTAGGGGAGTGAAAAATATCATCTCCCTAAATGTTATCATTTTTCATATAGTACAATGGGGCCCACTTCATAGTATGATCCAAACCGCTCATCTGTTGGCCATAGAGCGAGAAATGATCGGTTTGGATCATCCTATGAAGTGGGCTCCATTGTACTTTTTGAAAATACTGGACTTTATGCCCACACACCATATAAAAAAGGTTTAGATTATTGAATAAGTGGGTCCTACTTAGACTTTTGTCCTCTCATGCTTTCCCAAGCAAAAGGCTCTATAATAAATAAATGAGATTATACAGTAATTAAAAAATCGGTCAGCTATATTCACACCACCATATTTTCATAATAGCACTACTAACTTTGTTTTCCACCATGAATTAGCCTATTGGGGCTGTTACAATACTTAGGTGCTAGAAACATCCAACTATTTAGAAAGGTGTAAAACAGAGTAGTGCCACTATCAAAATATTTAATTGCCGATAGTTTTGTAATTTAATCCGGAAGACGTGACATGGAATATCCAAGTCTGATAACCATTTTTTATTGATTATGCATCTTTAAATAAATAAAAAAGGCTACCGATATCGGCACTACTATGTTTTAATAATTGAAGAGGCTCAACTTGTTTCTTCTTCTTTAATCAGCTTCGGAGAGGTTTTTGGTAATAACCTTTTCTTGTCATTTTTTAATCGTAAGCTGGGATTGAAAATAAAAAATAAAAGCCTTTGACAGGTATTTAAACAATAAAAGACAGCAGGATTTACTGCAATTATCAAAACACGGTACTGCCGTCTGCCAACATCAGCAGCGTAAAAAAAGAAAGGCCATGATTTTTTCGCCCTCCCTGTAGGATAATGCGCCCCATTTTAACATGAATTGTAAGCAAACTATTCATGTTACAAGCGGGGCGTATTATCCTACCGGGGTGGGGGGGAAATCATCTCCAAAAATAAGAAGACTAAAAGGAACGGAGAAAATTTGAAATGAAAGCAAATGGCAACGACGTCGTGGTCGTCTATTATTTGCTCCTCGTCGCCTCGTAACTCCCGCCAAGACTTTTTCCGTAACGTCCGTTAAATCCCTCTCTCTCTTTCTCTGAAATAAGAGATTCTGAGCGTGGTGTTGAAAGATCACTCCAGGTTCTTCTTTTGTCTTTGTTTTATTTCACAGATTTTTATTTAACTCTCTCTCTCTCTCTCTCTCTCTCGTTTTCAGTTTCTTTTGACTTGCACGAGAGATTCTCTGCCTCAAACAGGTTTGATTTTTCTACTGCTTTAAATGCCTGCTCCTGACCCTCTTTGAAAAAAACAACCCGGTTTTCATTTTCTTTCTGGGTTAACCAATTTCAGCCTACAAAAATCTCCTTTCACCCTCGAATTCTTTGTCTGCAATTTCAGGTGTCAGAGGAAGAAAAAGGAGAACCGCTCTCTCCCTCATCCAAGAAATTTCTCAATACTTTCATGAATGGAGTTGAATGGAAAAGAAGATTAGAGAAAGAGAAGTATTCTCACTTTTTAATGGCTTATTTTCTCTAATATCCGATTGGATTTTGTTATCATCCTCAATAGGGGCCTGGCCTAGTGTCATCGGACTCAGTTGGTATTATGATCCTGATTTCGCCTGTTGAATAGCTTGGAGATTGTTAGCAAAGTAAAAGCATCAAGAGGTGTTGGGCATGTTGTGCCTTCAGAGCCTTGCACAGTATGTTGGGGGTGCCGCATGAGTTTGATTTGACAGAAGGAAAAGGCATATGTGACACTAGGTATTGGACTATATGAGACCCTGGTATGTGACAAGTTTAAAGGGCCTAGCCTAACGTTCTATCATCTCTGGAGCTTTTGGCATATTGGTAAGCACTCGACCAAAGTATCAACAATGGCTATAGAAATCTGCTTGGAGACTTCTTCTTCGTCTCCGAGTTGGTCACTGAGTCCTAGAATCTCTTTCTCTCATGATTTATCTCAAACCGAAAACATTCCCATCGACCGCCACCGATTAGATTCTTCTCTTTTAGACTCATCTTCTCCCGATTTCGATTTCTGCATTACTGACCCATGTGAGGAGGTTTCTTCTTCTGCGGATGAGCTCTTCTCGAATGGCAAAATCCTTCCTCTCCCCATTCAAATCCAATCCAAAACAACCCAAGTTTTTACCCTCCCCAATGCAGAAATTCCTCAACCAAAATCAAATCCACCGCAATCTCTTCTTCCTCCTCGCCCGCCACCACCGCAAAATCAAAAGAAAGAGAGTTTAAAAGAGATCATGGAGGTCTCCAAACCAGAGGAAAAACCCAACTCCAAATCATTTTGGGGGTTCACGCGAAGTAGCAGTCTCAATTGTGCAAGCAGTTATAAGAGAAGCTTGATTTGTTCTTTGCCACCACTTTTATCTAGAAGTAATTCCACGGGTTCGACAAATCCAAATCCAAATCCAAGAGGCTCCCAATTGAAAGATAGTTGGAAATCCTCACAAAAGCCTCCATTGAAGAAGAACAATTCTAGTGGAAGAAACCTTTATGGGTCTCAGAGCAATGGAGGTGTCCGTATCAATCCTATATTGAATGTCCAAATTCCTTGTATTTCCAAAGGAACAACTAGTCTCTTCAGTTTCTTCATCACAGGAAAATCTACCAAGAACAAGAAAAAATCATCCTCAGTTCCTCATCCTTCTCACTGGGAGAGAATCTAATTGGGTATTTCAATTTTCTCTCAATAGATCTACCATAAAATTCTGCATTATAATGTACTGTTACACCTGAATTTGGATGATGTCTTAGTATTTTGTTAGCTGGGAACAGGAAATTACAGTGTGTGTGAGATTGTTCATATGTTTTTGCTTATTGAAATGTTGAAGATTTGGGAGACAGAGGAACAGGTACCTTCTTTCATGGCTGTCTAATTCCTTTGATGTTGTTGGATTTTACTTTATTTCTTTAGCATATTCTAAGGCTTTTACATTTTCCTTTTTCTTTTCTGTAAAAGCAGTGGCTTATGTAGAAGAAAGAAATCCATTATTAATATTGGGTTTTTCATATTTTCTACTTGTCTAATCATTAGGTTGGTGATTACATTTTGTTTTTTTAATATCTGTTTCCTTTGATTGATAATCGATTATTAATATTTTGGTTTTTTTTTACCACTTACCACTTTGTTCCTACTCTGTTTTTTAATGGTTTGATGCAGATGAAGATTTCATGGCCATATTATATGCTTAATCAAATCATGGGTAGTTAGGTATTCCGGCCTTTTGTTTACTCTTTTGGAAAATGATTGGAACTGGTCTTTTTTCTTTCTTTTTTTCCCCTAAAAATAATCTTAATAAATTTGTAGATTAATATCATGTGATGTCTATTTACAAAGTAGTTTGGTCATTTCAATTCTTTTAGGAGAGTTGGTTTAATGGTTTGAGATAAGCTCCCATTGGAGCTTAGGATCAAGCCTAACGACAATGTATTGTGTCCCACACGGCACAACCATGAAGGTTAATCCTTGTACAAGCCGAAAGGACATCTCGTTTGAAGATTAAGTCCCATGGCTTCTCTTGTTGAAACCTCAAATGGGGCCTACTAGATCGAGGGCCTAGATCATTCGATCAAGGCGGGTTTGAACGATGGCCTTGTGTTTGTATATTAGTTTGACCTTTCTACCAATTTGGGTCTCTCTCGACCTTTCTACAAACAAATCCTTGGTGCCAACAATTGAATGATTATAAAATGTAGTTTTGAAGTGACACATTATATAAACCTCTATATATCCAAGAATTAGGACCATCTTATGGAGAATATTTTTAAAAAATACTGGACTAACGTGCACCCACCATATAAAATCTCCTAGTATAATTTACTAACTATCCTTTATAAAATAAAGATGGGTTACAACAGGTCGGATTAGGATGAGTTCCACGCATATCTAGGTCACAATCTACTAGGAATTGTTGCTGTTTAAATTCAACTACATTCAGATTCGGACTGTTCGGTATAAGATCCAACAAGACTTTTACTATCATTATGAAAATTATGCAATGTAGTTGTTACTACCTAGTGCACTGAGTGAATATTTACATATTTGTTATGTGGGATTTGCGATGCAATTTTGCAGATAGCGATTTCGCAGCTGGCTTTTGCGTGTGAGAACAGCCACGCAGCTTGACTTTTTGACAGATCTTGTCTTATTCAGTAAATTCATCATAGGTGGGTGTTCTATCATGCAAGAGCCGGCTGGAGGGAGCTCCCTGCGCTTTAATGGCTTATAAAGCCTCCCATTCGTCACTTTTTGTTGACCTGCAAAGGTGGACCGCTATACGAACCAATGGGAGGGTTTAAAGTTAAAATTGAAGTATATAAAACATGTTGAGTATTTTTGTAATACTCAATCAAATTTCCAATTTTTTAAAATCTCAAATATGGATCAATTAATTTTCAGACCCTAATCACTAATCAGATATTGAAGTATGAATTTATAAAGGAGGAGATGATCCTCTAGCTCAATTGGTAAAGACTATGTTCTTTAACCCTGAGGTTGGAGGTTCAATCTCAGCTTACATACCAAAACAAATTGAATGCATAAAGGATCTACCAGACAAAAATTAGTACCCATGTCGATTTTAATCAAATTAGATCCTAAAGGTTCATCAAACTTTTTGTAAACTATAATGAGGACGACATCTTAATGTTCACTAATCTTTTATTTTTAACCGCATTACTCTTTGTAAACTATGTTACAAAATTTCAAAGTATATGTCTAAAGAGAACTTTGAATTGGCGACCTCCTGACAATTCAAACCTCAAAGTATTCGAGACATGCATGTGTGGTTGCGACCATTGATCACATACCATCATGAGGCACCTATTGTCCTGACCCGATGCTGATAGGACATTCCATCCACGAGATAAAGCCCTATAAAAATTAGTGATTCAGCTCAAATTTACGTTTATTTTGAGTTCAATAATCAGTTTTAGACTACAATCAATTCTCAAAATAAAAAACAAACAGGGCCCTAATAGTCTAGATGGATCGAGGAGCTAGGATGATCGTTGGATCAAGGTGCGATGGGGCCAACGGCATGAGTCAGACTTATAGTCTCAATTCAACTTCACTAAAAAAAAATGTCGAAACACATCAAGATTTATGTGGTTAGATAATGAGTTCTGCTTCGGAGCGCCATGGACATGGGAGCACTGCTCACCTGTGACCTCACGAGTAAGGGCATTACCTTTAGCCCCACTAGTTAGGGTTAAATGTACAGAATTACCATAGTGATTAGTTATTAATATGATACAATTTATCGATCCCAACAATCTCTATCTTGACCGACATTATGATATGCAAACTTGAATATGAACTTACAACCTTCATCCATGCAGCTCCTAAGTTAGAGTTGGTTTTATTTAATCATTTGTGCTGTGAGGAAATAGCTCTGGTTTTTTTTTTTTGAATGGTCTGGTACCATGTGAAACAACAAATTACTCCAAAATCTTAAGCCGTTAGAGTTGGTGTTATTTGATCATTTATACTTCAACAGTGAATTTGAAGCGGCTCTCCTTGGCAACAATGAATTTGAAGCAGCTCTCCTTTATACTTCAACCAATTACTCCAAAAGCTTAAGCAGTAGACTTTGGGAATGCAAGTCCCAATATAAGAATTCCAATGTTGGTCACAATGACGAAGGTGGCATCTCAACCCGCTCCCCTTCTTGAAAAGTGTTCTTTACTAGAGGGGGATTGGTTCCGTTGTATTGAGGTTCCACTCAAAAGCAAGATTCCACATTGGAAAAGTGATGAGATGTGGTTGGGCTTAAAAGGGCTTGGGCACCCTCCCCTTAACGGCTAGCTTTTAAGGGTGAGTTCTACCTGGGTTCCAACACATTGAACTTTAAGTTGATCCCACTTTCGGTTGTGGCCATGGATTTCTTCTAACATAGCATATTGTTTTCGACCACTTTCCACAAGTTGAGCAAACAATTCTTGACATGTGAGGTTCACCACATCAAAGTCATGCAATAGCATCCAATCATGAACAATAGGGCCAATCAACATAATATTTCTCTCGGCCAATCAACATAATATTTCTCTCGTCACAAGCAATAGCACCAAACAGGAATAACCAAGCCGAAGCCACTACCCAAAACAAGCTATACCAGCCACAACATAAACTACATGGATAAAATGAGCCACACAAGCTGTCAGTGCAAATATACCTATCATGACACCCCTGCCAACCATGTCCAGGATAAGCAAGATTGAGGAATCATGCTGGCCTGCTTTGATACCAATTTGATGCAGGTTAAGTGTGGGAGCACTGCTTGGGCTTAACAAAGCTGATTGGCCGTCACTCCAAAATTAGAATAGTGTTTTGAACTCTCTCAAGGAAAAGTGGATATCACTGGAACCAGGTAGCTGATGCTCAAGACATCATACAAAATTTAGGATCAATAGACTTTCTTTGCAAACAAGAATTCCTTCGGCAAGTACTGAGGTTCAATTGCTGTCCAAATGGAAATTCAAGACTCACTACAATTCAGGTTAATGTGCTATATATTTTGGTGAGTTCAAAGTTCAGAGTTCACTTGGTGATCATAAAACATAATTAACCAGTCAACTTACACTTGTGGATCGAACTTAAAATCAGGCATAAAGGTCAATTCCACTATTATAGGCATTCTTCTTGAAGATTCTGCTTCCTAGAGAACAAGGTTCAAGACCACCATCTAGAATTCAAGAACATGAGCATTTCTAACTTTTCAAAACATTAAGGGGCCGTTTGGATACGCGGATTTTGGAATCCAGGCTTTTAATTTGAAAACAGTGTAAAAGATGCTTTATGATCAAGCTGCTGCCGCTGTCCTGGCAGCGTTTCTTGGATTTTAAGTGAGAAAATCAAGTTTTAAAATCTCTCCTGCATCCTGGGATTTCTAAAACCTGGAAATATGGGAGGATCTGCTACTCTCTTGCTGACGGAAAGAAGGGGGAGAAGTAAAAAAACGATGGCTGGTCCGCTTCTTCTCTTGTCTCTTAGCTACAATTTTGAAGAAATCCCGGATTCTAAAATCCGCGTATCGAAACGGCCCTTAAGTGTGTTGAAATCCTACAGTCCATGTAACAACAGATTCATCTGGAGAATTTTGTTGCTTTAACACTCCAAGCTTCCACCAATTGAATTCACAATAATGGACAGTTAATGCAATAGCCATTGGTGTCATTTCCTTTCATTTGCAAACACAACCGACGCAGATTCAAATCTAAATACAACTAGGGATACGAGAGGGTACAAGAACATCCGCCAATTCATTAGCATTCCTCATGCTAATGCTCAGAGCAGATAACACTCTCGGTTTGTGCAGATTTGTAAGAATCCGAATTGTAGTCTGGGCATTAGTTTCATGGCAACATTGAGAGGAGACGGTCAATAGTAGCTCAACGCAGTCATGGACTAAGCATTGTTTTCATCCAATTTGGTGTCAAATTCCACTGAGTATAGGAAGTGGTTTTATAGGGGAAATCTATTATTGAAATTCACTAGGACAGGATCGAATGATTGTTATAAAATCTGTTTCCCGAGCAGATTTTGGACAGTTGGAACACAGAAATTGTGTCTTTAGTGCATAGGCATTCCAATGGTTTAAATCAAAACACCAAACTGAATTTGTAAGACAACTTGGATCCAAATCCGTCTAGGTGGAAAAAGATTTCCAAAAAGGCTAAAGGAGCAGAAGCATTATCAATACATAAGTGGGAGGTTACGGAGTCGGTATCTTTCCTTTGACCTCTTTGCAAATTGGTCAGATCTAAGAGTTTCCCATTTCTTGATGCTAAAGAACCATTTTCAATCCAAAATTGAGAGGGTCTTCATTAGCCATTAATTCTCAATACATAAGTGGCAACATAGGATACCAAAAAAATCATTAAATTTTGCATAGTTCGTGAAACTGTCACATACCTCTTTTGACCACATTGAAGAGAATCCAAGGAAATAGAATATAACTAACAGAAATGAAGGATCACTTACAAAAACCTCTTGCTTCTTTGAGGATTTTCAAACAAAGTGGCTGAATCGAGCTTGGCGATGCCCAATTTCTTCTGCAATTGGAAGGAATCCTTGTAATCTACATGGAAAAAAACAAATGAAGATTGCTGAAAGAAGCTTGGAATACAAGCTTGCCTTTTCCTCTCTCCTTGTAGAACAGGTTCTCTCCCCAAACCCCTAAAGTTTCAAATAATATTCATCAAAAGCTCCCACAAAAATGAAAATGAGCCTTTATATAGCCCATTACAAGGTTTAAATCTCTAAACTGCCCTTAATGAAATGGTTAAAATGCACATAGAAGGACTAAAAATGGCTAAACTATCCCCGAAGTAATAAAACAACTAAAAAAAATTACTCTAATGAGCTTTACAGGAATATGATGGCCTCTAGCTTAGACCAACAAGGATTTATCTTGCCAACATCAAACCATGTTAGTGTATGATAAGGAGATGGTGATTATTATTCATGCGACAACAAAATGGAGGCCATATCTACTGGGTCAACATTTTCATATCAGAACTAATCATAAGAGCATCAAGTATATTTTGGATCAACGAATTTCATCCATGGAACAACAAAAGTGGGTTTCTAAATTATTGGGGTATGATTTTGAAATCATTTACAATAAAGGGAAGGAGAATGTAGCCGGAGATGCACTTTCAAGAATGTATGAGAATGCGGAGATTGCAACCATGTCAATTCTAATATTTAGTGGCCTTACATATGGAGGGAATTGGCACAAGACAATGATATACAAGTACTAATTCAACGGTTACAACAAGATCCAAGTTCCGCCCCACACTACACAAGGGATGCATTAGACCTTCGTCATAACGGTCAAACTGTTTTAGCAACCCACTCTACCCAGAAGGCCTTGATCATTAATGAACTTTATTCATCTCCTAGTGCTGATCACTCAAGATTTCTACACACATACAAATGTATTGCTCAGGCTTTTTATTGGCGTGGCTTGAAGAAGGATATCAAATAGTTTGTGAAAGGATGTGATGTTTGCTAGAAAAATAAGGGTGAAACTGTTGTCAATCCAGGATTACTACAGCCATTGCCCATCCCCACCCAAATTTGGGCAGATATTTCTGTGGACTTCATAGATGGGTTGCCTCTCTCACAAAGAGAGAGTGTCATACTTGTGGTGGTGGGCCGACTTACAAAGTATGCTCATTTTTGCCTGTTATCCCATCCATATACTACAGCGACTATTGCCCAGTTATTCATTGAGAATATTTTTAAATTAAATGGGATGCCACAATCCAAAGTTAGTGATCGCGACCCAACATTCATCAGTCACTTTTGGCAAGAACTCTTTAAGCTGCAAGGAACCGAGCTAAAAATGGGTATTTCATACCACCCCCAAACAAATGGTCAGACAAACAGAGATGGTCAACAGATGCTTAGAAAACTACTCGAGGTGTTTTTCAAGAGATGAATCAAAGCTATAGCTGCCTTGAGATGAGTGGTGGTACAACACAATGTATCCCTCTTCAACAAAGAAAACACCTTTTGAAATTGTTTATGGTTGTTCCGCACCACTCATCACATCCTACACTCATGGATCTACCAAGGTGCATCAAGTGGATGGTGAGTTAAAGGATTGAGATCGTATGCTAAAAACTCTTCGAAATAATCTCCACCAAGCGCAGGCAAGAATGAAGCACCAGACAGGTAAGCATTGATCAGAATGAGAATTCCAAGTTGGAGGTTGGGCGCATCTATATTTGTAGCATATCGTCAAGCATAAATGACGGTTCGGGAATCTATGAAACTCTCTCCTTGATTTTATGGACCATATTAGGTACTTTGACACATTGGGATAATTGCTTACAAGTTGGAACTTCTTCCTGGTTCCAAAATACATCTAATTTTTTATGTGTTATATCTAAAGAAAAAGGTGGGGATCATGTCAAATCTCAAAGCCAATTGCCTGCTACCAATGAAAATGGAGAAATTCAATTCCAACCACACACTATATTAGATCATAGAATGATCAAGCGGGGTAATCGAGCAATCACAAAAGTATTGTTCAATGGGCCAACTTGCTAGTGGAGAATGCTACATAGGAGAATTTTCAGATCTTTGGTGAATGTTTTCTTGATTTTGCACTCAATCAACCTTGAGGACAAGGTTGAAAATAAGGGAGGAGGCAGGAACCTTCCCAAATTACTTATATTTCATTTTTTATGAGTTTCTAAATAAAAGAGTACCATTGTAATTGCTTGATTTTGGAAGTAATTATCTGATTTGTTGAGGGTAAGATCAAGCAACCGGCCAGATGATAACACGCGGCAGTGAACCCATAGAAAGTGAACCCATGGAAGCCCAAAACTCCCTAAGACGCCGCGCTGTAGTGGGGGGTGGGGGAGTGAGAACCGTGGTTGGGATTTGCTACGCGGCACCGCTAACACCTTAGCCAAGAGGAGAACACTCAGCCGACCGGCACTCCATTACTCTCGATCAGGTATGGGGCCCTCGGCAGAGGCCGAAATCCGTCACCATCACCCTCCAAACTACTGATGCATTGCCTCCCAAGAGCACACTGGGTCCCCATCAACTGCCAACTCACTGACATACAATTCCTCCTGGGGCCATACAAGGCCCCCACTGCTCATCAACTCGCTGTTGTGCGCCGCTTCCTGGGGAACACGCCACATCATGTACCTGCCCAAAGAAAGGACACTGCTAAAACCTTCCAATCACCTCCATTCCTTGTACCTTGTACCTTCCACTCCATGCGGCCGTACCACACCGCAAGAGCTTCCAATCACCTTCCTCCTTCAGCGGCCGTACAATGCCAGATGTCGGTGTCCTATTTCAGCGATTGACACGGTGAAACATCGCACCCTGGAGCACAGAATCTCTGTCTATAAAAGTAAACCCTCCACTCCAAACCAAAGGTAATGTACAAACTCTAATGCTAAGTTCTCATTCTGTTGTTTGCCTCTATCTGACTTGAATGTTGAAGGGTTCCCCCAGAGATTCAAACTCTGGGTGTCTGTTACGAGCCAAAGGACTACTGAGTTAGGCAAGAGGGCTAGTAGTAGTAGAAAGAGGGAACTACCAGCAAGGCTGAGGGCTTAGCTGTCATTAACAGAATTCAGTTAAGAAGTAGTTGAGACAGTTGAGGGTATTACTATGGCTATAAATGTAGAAAAAGGAGAAAAGCAGAGTATGTGATATTTTTCTGTTGAAATTACTTTTCTTGTATTTTGGAGGTTCTGGTTCCTCGAAGCCACTCAATGTAGTTTCTTTCCTTTCAAGAAATACAGATTTTTCTTCTTCTTATCTTCTTCTTCTTCCTCAGAAACCTCTGTTCTTGCTCTGAATTTTTACATCGTATCTAAGCTCGTAACATTGGTGCTTTCATTGACTTCTCACCTCATTGCTGAGAACACCAGGTTGAAGAGCTTAGATGATGCGATCAAGAAACTAATCGACACTACAACATCTCAGGAAACTCGATTACAGAATCAGCAAGAACTCGCCATCGAACAACGAGATGTGTTGCTGGCCATTTCTAACAAACTTACAGCTCTGGATGGCAGAGTTAATCAATTATCAAGGAGAATTGAACCAGGCGATCTTCTTCCAGGAGGGCGAGATGGAATTCAAGGAGGAATGCGAGACGGCATTCAAGAAGGAATGCGAGATGGCAATAATTTTGGGAGTTTTTCTGCAAGACAACTTCGATTGGAATTTCCAAGATTTGAGGGCACTGATCCAACAGCGTGGATCTCTAAGGCTAACAAATTCTTTCGATTTCATCATACTTCTGATGAATTGAAACTGGAGATTGCCTCATTCCATTTGGATGGAAAAGCATATGATTGGTTTCAAGCCATGGAAAGGGAACAACCTTTTGGTTCTTGGACACATCTTGCTAGGGCTTTACAAACCAGATTTGGTCCTTCCATTTATGATAATCCTCAAGGAAAATTGGCTAAATTGATGCAAACTTCAACTGTCGGGAATTACCAGGCTGAATTTGATGCTTTGGCAAATCGCACACTTCATTTGCCTTCACAATTTCTAGTCGATTGCTTTGTGTCTGGACTAAAACCAGAGATAAAAAATAAGGTACAAATTCACTTACCTACTTCTTTATCTCAAGCTGTAGGGTTAGCAACAATGGTAGAAGCCAAGATTAATGATGCCAAAAGGATTAATTAATTACAAAACCAGTTTCAAAGCTCCATTTTCCCCTGTAAATGGCTCTGCAAATGACAATTCTGCTGGGAGTTCTACGTTAAACACCAAATTACCTCCCCAAAGTGGTCCAATTAAAAGATCGACTACTGCAGAATTACAAGATAAACGAGATAAAGGATTATGCTATACATGCGATGAAAAGTATAACCCAGGTCATAAATGCAAAAATAAACAATTTTTTTTACTTTCAATGAGGATGAGTATCTAGAGTCAGAGGCGTTGATTACGGATGGAAGTACATCGCTCTTGGATACCTCTGTAGCGAATCCAGAAATTTCTTATTATGCTTTAACAGGTCAAGCTAATCCAAAGACCTTGAGGGTTACAGCAAACATTAATGGGAAAATTATCAGGGTTCTGATTGATGGAGGCAGCTCCAATAATTTTGTACAGGAGAGACTGGTACAATATTTACAATTACCAATGTTTCCTGAAATGAAGTTTCATGTAATGGTAGGCAATGGCGAACGATTGGAATGTTCAGGTCTTTGCAAAAATGTCACTCTTGCTATGCAAAATCATAAATTTCAAGTCGATCTTTTTGTACTTCCACTCATGGGGGCAGACATAGTGCTGGGTGTTCAGTGGTTGGAGTTATTGGGACCAATTATATTTGATTATAAACGGCTCACTATGGATTTCCAATGGAAAAATCAGGCTATTCATTTACAAGGGGAGAATCGGATAGTTGAAGAACCTCTACAGTTCCATACCTTCAAACGTTTAGCTCTAACTTCAGGGGTTCAGATGTATTTCCAACTACAACTTATTGAACTAGAAAATTCTGCAATTGAGGCTAATCCAAACAACGAGTTGAAGTCCTTGCTTGACCATTTTGCTTATGTGTTTGAAGAACCTAAGTCTCTTCCTCCGGCTCGATCACATGACCATGCTATCCCTCTGAAATTTGGTACTGCTCCTATAAAAGCAGACACTACTCACTATACTTGGCGTCATGGATTGCTACTTTATAAAGGGAAGATCATCATACCTACCGATTCGGGGTTGAAGACAACATTATTACAAGAATTTCATTCTTCACCAGTAGGTGGTCATGCTGGAATTTCTCGTACTATGGCTCGGATTGGCCTAAATTTTCATTGGGCAGGGTTAAAGAAGGATGTTAGAGACTTTGTCTCTACCTGTGTCATTTGTCAGCAAACGAAATCTCAACATACAACACCTTCTGGACTTTTACAACCATTACCAATTCCGGAACAAATATTGAAGGATTGGGCAATGGATTTTATTACCAGCCTTCCAAATTCGCAAGATATCTGCAAGCTCCATGGCATTCCTAAATCTATAGTCAGTGATAGAGATGCAGTTTTTCTCAGTCGATTTTGGCGAGAGTTGTTTAAGTTGCAGAGAACTACTCTTGCTATGAGTAGTGCATACCACCCCCAATCTGATGGGCAATCTGAAGCTCTAAACCGTTGTCTTGAAATGTATCTGCGAAGCTATGTGTGCGACTGTCCTGCACAATGGTCCAAATTCTTACCATGGGCTGAGTTCTGGTATAACACATCATTCCATTCTGCTGCTCGAAAATGACTCCCTTTGAAGCTGTGTTTAACCGCAAACCACCCACTGTTTTGCGCTATGAACAGGGTACTTCTCATTTAGAGGCTTTGGACCAAGAATTATTACAACGAGATAATATTTTACAAAAGCTGAAAACTAATCTTCAGCAAGCTCAGCTGAGAATGCAACTTCAAGCAAATAAACATCGGCAAGAGAAACACTTTGAAGTAGGAGACTATGTCCTTGTAAAGCTTCAACCATATCGACAGACTTCAGTGGCACAACGGAGTTCAAATAAATTTGCTCGCAGATTTTATGGCCCATATATGGTGTTGGAACGAATTGGCAGAGTAGCTTACAAATTGCAATTACCTGAAGGAGCAAAAATCCATCCAGTTTTTCATGTTTCTTTGTTTAAGAAATTTACTGGAGATCCATCAATAACAGTGGTAGCTTTACCACAAATGTCAACTGGCACTCAGCCACTTTGTCAGCCTCTAGCTGTATTGGATCATAGAGTAATTCAGCGCAACGACGAAAACAATCCCCAATTGCTGATACAATGGGATGGGCTACCTCTTGAAGCTAGCTCATGGGAGGATATTTCAATTCTGAAACATGATTACCCTACCTTGAAACTTGAGGACAAGGTTCCTTTTCAAGGGGAGGCAATTGTTACGAGCCAAAGGACTACTGAGTTAGGCAAGAGGGCTAGTAGTAGTAGAAAGAGGGAACTACCAGCAAGGCTGAGGGCTTAGCTGTCATTCACAGAACGAAGTAGTTGAGACAGTTGAGGGTATTACTATGGCTATAAATGTAGAAAAAGGGGAAAAGCAGAGTATGTGATATTTTTCTGTTGAAATTACTTTTCTTGTATTTTGGAGGTTCTGGTGCCTCGAAGCCAGTCAATGCAGTTTCTTTCCTTTCAAGAAATACAGATTTTTCTTCTTCTTATCTTCTTCTTCTTCCTCAGAAACCTCTGCTCTTGCTCTGAATTTTTACATCATATCTAAGCTCGTAACAGTGTCCCTAACCGTTTGTCTCTCAGTGCAAGCCACAAGTCAAGACAACCCTTTTGCCATCAGGACCAAACAGAAGGCAGGAGCAGCGCATTCGAGCCGTTGGTTAGAAGAGAACTAGTATAAAGAAAGGTTGAACCGTAAAGCGAAAGGATAAAAGAACCTACAGTATTTGGAGGTCTGGCTTTCCTCAATTAACCTATCTTCTTTTTCTACGTAAAGCGAAAGGATAAGCTTATCTACTCAACCCGAGTACGCACACATTTCCCTTTCCCTTCTCTTTAACCCATACCCCGTAGTCTCATACCTGGGGTGGGCCCACTCACCCATTTAATCGACCGATTCGTATCTACTGGTGAAAAGTAAGGAAAAACGCGGCATTGACTCCAAGAGCTGACCCTTTATTAGAGAGTAAAACGATAGACAAATCCCCCTCCTATTTTCATCACGGGGAAAATCGCCAACGGGAAATCCTACGGTTGACGATCGCCAATGATAGGGCTCTACCGCCGTTGTTGTTGTTTGGAGCTGAGGAAGAAGGGGAAGAAATCTAAGAAAGGAGAAAATGATGAAGACAAGGGTTATTGGGATTTGCTTTTTGATCTTCAGACTCTTCAAACCGCCACAAATAATTTCTCTGACGAAAATCGCCTTGGGAGCGGAGGTTTTGGCCCTGTTTTCAAGGTAATTTCATCTCTTGTTTCCTTTCCTTTCTTTTTTTTTTTCCTTAAATTCGAACAAGAAACCAGAAATCTCTCTTCTCCTTTGATTGTTTTTGTAAATGATATATTCGCCCCTTTTTTACTTGGGACAGCCCCCTCTAAAGCAGAGTCATAAACTCATAAATACACTAGTTGGGGCTGTCCCACGTAACAAAGTTCAGCGAATATGTCACTTCCCTTTATTTCTTTCCATCGGTTTCCGGTGGAGGTTAACTAAAATATCCCCCGCCACCCTCCCGCCCCCCTTGTGTAACAGAAATCGTTAACTTTTATGCTTTTGGAGTTAACGGTTGCTTCTCCACCCCTTCGTAAAAGTTAACGAAAACTGTTAAAGGGGAAAATAGCCATCAGAGGGGCGGAGCACTGCCCCTAAAATATCTCTGATTATCAAATTGGCTAACGTGCGCCTGGGTATATGATTATCTAAAGGTACGCCGACCGGCGACCCCAATACTCACGCATGGTTTTGCTCTCTTTAATTGAACCCGGTCCCACCAAAGAAATTAGGCAGGAAGCGTGGGTCCCATAATTATCAAGTGTGAAATCCGTCTTTCGTTTTAGGAAAATAGTGTCATGTATGATTGATCCTGACAGTCCATCTATATGGGGCCCCCCACCCTACGTCCGTACCGGTCGCATCCAACCGACGCTTTGACCCGCGGATGGGACAGGTCCCATTACCGCTGGCAGCCTGGCAGGCCGGAAAGTAATGACGGGACCATTGTGTGGGTGGGCCCAACTCTAAACAAGACAGACTAAACAGTATAGTTGGGCCCATATGAATGGATTGAAAAAGTATAGTTGTGTCCACATGAATGGTTTATTTTTTGGCCTCTACCTTGGATTGGCAAGTAATGAAAACTCCACAAATCAAATGGTTTAGGATATCTTATGGTGGGCTCCACTGTAAAAATGAATGGTTTAGATCATCCTTTTAGGTGGGCTCCACTGTATGTTTTGTACGGCCATGGTCCACCACATAAAAACCCAATTTCTCTAAAGTGCCCTGCTTCCACAAGGGCCCTCTAAAACGAGATCCCGTTTTAGAAACTAAACAAGTCTTGAAAATAGGCTAATGATACTGGCACTACTATGTTTTGATATTGCACAAATTCATCTTGTCTTTTATAATTTAAATAGGGTGATGATAAATTCGCTCCTATAGGATGGTTGGCACCCATTTCACGTCGAATGGGTGCGAAACATCCTACACGGTTGCGAATTTATCATCTCCCTTTAGAAGGCTATCAGAAGCCCATTAGAAAGGAAAAGACAAGTTGAGTTTGTTCATTTTATTAAAATTATAGGCTAAGGTATTTAATAGCTATTTAGAAATTTACTTCTATAATAGGTACAAGTAGGGTGTCAATTAACGGGACTATCCGAATCTGAATCTTAATCTTAAACAGAAAGTATCTAGACACATTTCGAGATCCTTGGGCCCATTTTGGGACCGTATCATAGAATCCGAAATTATTACCGATCAGAACAAAAGCCCTAGGGACAGTCCTAAATCCGATTTTATAATTATGCATGGGAGAACAGCTGAACAGCCGCATAGGCTCACTTTTCAACAGATTTTGTCTTATTCATTTAAGTCATCTGAGGTGGCTGTTCTCTCGTACAAAAGGCAGCCACAAAACCCTTTCCGCGAAATTCCCTACCCTTTTCTCTTCGGTGTCGGATTTAGACTTTCCATATTACTTCCGTGGATGAATAGGAAAAATGGGGTTTGAATATGTTTGGATGACTTCTTAACAGGGGAGGCTACCAGACGGACAGGAAATAGCAGTGAAGAAACTATCGTTGAATTCTCGACAGGGTTTGAGAGAATTCACAAACGAGGTGAGATTACTCTTGAAAGTTCAACACAAAAACTTAGTTACCCTTTTGGGATGTTGCGGGGAAGGAGGCGAGACTGCATTAGTTTACGAGTACTTGCCTAATCGGAGCTTAGACCATTTCCTTTTTGGTACTTTCCTCTTACTCCTTCACTTTTTCAATCTCTCTATGTCATACCTGTTGAAAATTTATAATATTTTAAAGCTTTGTTGTTTACTTTATACTATTCTTATGAATCAAATTCAACTATATAACGTTTACAGCGTTGGACCCATTCATTATTTCATGTTGTTGCATCTGTTACTTTCCATGCTTCCATTATTTTAATGCACTTGCAATAGTAATTTTCATTATTTTATTGCTTTTCAATGCATATTATATTGACCTTTGTACAATAGTACCAATGTTTAGACTTTGATTCTAGTTACTTTAACAAAAAACTTTGTTTGACTCGTCTTAAAGAGTAAATCAACTTGAAGAAGATAATCTCCATGCTTCTTTTCTTTGCAAAGATTCCAAATTTCACCCAAGTCTTCATCATTACCATACATGTGTCTAATGGCATCAAACTCTTCGAGTTACACACTCACAGAAAAAGTGGAGCCGCTCTTCTACTAAGAGCATCCTCTACTTCGTTGCACTTTCCACTCTTGCGCTTTAAGGCAAATGTATATTCTTGTAAGAAAGAAACTCACTTTGCATGTTGTCAATTTAGGCTTCCTTGATTGTTGATGTGCTTGAGGGCTTCATGATTGGAATTCAAAAATAAACTCCACAAAGATAGGATCGCCAATGACAAAGCGCTTCATCAATGGAATAAAATTTCCACATCATAAGTAGCGTACTTTATCTTTGCTTTATTGAGTTTTTCCCTAAAGAAGACAATGCAATGACTTTCTTGGCTAAGTACTCCGCCAATGCCCACATGTGAGGCTTCACAATCAACCTCAAACACCTTTTCAAAGTTTGGTAAAGCAAGCACAGGAGCACTAGACAACTTGTCCTTTACATGTTGAAAGCTCTTTTTGGCCTCCTTTATCCACCTTTCTTCATGCAATCCGTCAAGGGGGCTGATATAGTGCTAAAATTTCTTATGAATCGGCGATCAAATGAGGTCAATCTATAGAAACTGCTAACTTCTTGCAAGCTCTTTGGTATAGCACATTCTTGGACAACTTTGATCTTCTCATCATCCACTTTAATCCTTGTTTAAGTCAATACAAAGCCTACGAAAGCTACGCTAGTTTTCATGAAAGAACACTCTTGTGGTATACATAAAGTTTTTCACCTGTCAAAGTGGTTAGACCAACCCTCAAATGCTCTACGTGCTCACTTTTATCATGAATAGAAATAAGAATGTCATCAAAATAAACAACAAACTTTTCAATGAAAGGGCGAAAGAATTGATTCATTACCCGCATGAAGGTACTTGGAGCATGGGAGAGGCCAAATAGCATAACAATCCACTCATACAAGCCTTCACATGTCTTGAAAACGGTTTTGATTTGAATTTGATGGTAGCCACTCCTAAGATCAATCTTGTAAAATATCTTTGCACCAGCAAGCATGTCAAACATATCATCAATTCTTAGAATGAGAAACTGGTATTTGATAGTGATCTGCTTTATGACACAGTTATCCCCACACATAAGCCATGTTCCATCTTTCTTTGGAGTTAATAAGGCCGGAACCGCACAAGGGCTCGTGCTTTCTTTGATGTAACCTTTCTTCAACAACTCCACGACTTCCCTATTTAACTCTTCATGTTCTTTAGGACTCATACGGTAGTGAGCCTTGTTAAGGAAACTAGAACTGAGAATCAAGTCAATTTGATGTTGAATGTCTCTTAGAGGAGAAAGTTCATTGGGTAACTCAATACCGCTACTCTCACTTTCTTTTGCAAACTTTGATGAAATGAGAAAATTGTTACCCTCCTCTTGTAAAGATTTAGATGCATTTTTCTCTTTACTGGGCAAAAGAACATTCTCTACTTTTTCCATCCGAAAGATGTATGTATTTTTACGGTCATCATGGTTGAGATGTCTATCATATTACCAATTCCTTCCTAAGAATATATGACAAACATCCATAGGAATTACATCACACCAAACTTGATCATGGTAATTCTTGCCCATAGAAAATGAAACCAAACATCACGTAGTAACTTTTACCTCATTACCCTTCTTGAACCATGCAATATCAGCCCCCTTGATGGATTCATAAGAAGGGTAATGAGGTCACAAGTCCAAAGTAATTTATGATATATATGTCCATAAGCTAGAGAGTGGAGGAGCTTGGACGAATTTCCTCTTGGAATCTTTCATTTAAAGGGATTGAAATCATCTTTAGAGGGGGATTTTGGATTTTGATAAACTTATGTGATTGATAATATATCAATTGGGTTGAGCATTCCTCCCATTTTCTTCTTCTTCTCTTAGTTATGTTCTTGAGTTCTAATTTCTTCTTCTTCCCTCTTAAGCACACGCATTATCTGGCATCAGAGCTAACGGTACTCTCTCGGGCTAGCTTTGATTTGCTTTCTTTCATGGGGCACGAAGAGGTAGGGGAAGGCATGGTAACTAAATGATGGAAGATTTGAGAGATGAAAGAGATGATGAACTTCAAGTGCTTCGAAGATAAGTTGAGCAACTTACCATGCGACTTGAACGCCAAAAGGCTCTTAGGGAGCGGGGTGGATCAAGCTGTGGAGATTCTAGTGACGAGTCCGGTGTGAACCCCTTCGCCAATACTAGTGAGAAGGCTAGGTTGGGAATGTTCTATCGTGATTTCGACACCATCAAGATTGATTTGTCGAAGTTCCATGGTCGTTTACAACCTGAAGAGTTTCTTGAATGGATTAGTGCTATTAAGAAATTCTTTGACTACAAGGAGATACTTGAAAGCCGACGTGTAAAGATTATGGCTACAAGGCTTTGTGGCTACAGCCTTGAATAGCCCAGAGAGTCAATAGGTAGAATCCCTTTTAATCATTCTCGTCTTGGCATGAGAGAGAGAGAGAGAGAGAGAGAGAGAGAGAGAGAGAGACCACTTAGGGAGGGTGTGCCTATTTTTCTTTTTTTTTCTTTTTTTTCTGACACTACTCTAGCATATTTAGTGATGTGTATGTAGAGAGTTCTTTTGTCTCAGTTCTATAAACTGTTAACACTCTTTTATGTATTCAGACAGTAGCAAGAGTGCATCTCTGGATTGGGCAAAGCGTTTCGAGATAATTAAAGGTATAGCAAAAGGTCTCCTTTATTTGCACGAAGAATCCCCAGTTAGAATTATTCACAGAGACATCAAAGCAAGCAATGTACTGCTAGATGACAAGCTGAATCCAAAGATCTCAGACTTTGGCATGGCAAGGCTCTTCCCTGGGGATGACACCCATGTCAATACAATCAGGATATCTGGTACCCAGTGAGTTGTTTTTTCACTCTATCTACCTACTGTTTCTTCATTAGATAGGTTTATGGCTTCTTCTTTAGATAGGCTTCTCCTTGTTAAGTTTTTTTTCCCCCATTTCTTGTTCCTATCTTTTCTCATCTCTTGTGGGAAACCAAGATCAGTTTTTCATGTATGCTAAAATCATTGCAGTTTCAATGAATTTGTTCTAATCATTTTTCAATATCATTTACAAGATATTCATTGTCAAGTGCAATTGAATCTTTCAAAAAATTGGTGTCCTAATTTTCTACCGATAAATTTCCAAAATTACGCTCATTTTGATTTGGTTTTCTAAAGAGTTACTAAGTGTATATTGGTATATATATTGGCATTTCATCCTTGCACATTAGAGGGTCCAACTATCTTCTACAGGTGGTATTTACAGATTAATTGATTGACAGTCAAATTTAATTGTGAGATTCCTAACTATAAAATTCAGGGACCAAAATCCGGGTATTCAAGGAAAGGCGCTTAAAGGACTGTAAATGCTTGCTCTTCATATCCCACGATTTGAGATAATTGACTGAATCCTGTGAAACCATTTTGATCATTGATATCTTCTTTTTATAAGGCAAATCGACTTCAAATTTGAGCTCCAGCAAATTAAGTAGGTCAATCAAAAAAGATCACAGGGTTTTCAACATTCTCCAATTGATTTTGTCCCTTAGCATAAGATACTAAACTTATGACTGTTATGGTTTTTGGTATTGCACTTGAAACTTTCACAAATTTCAAGAATTGATGCCTTAACACTGTTCAATGTATTTGGGTATTGCAGTGGTTATATGGCCCCTGAATACGCCATGCATGGCTACTTATCTGTGAAGTCAGATGTCTTTAGCTTTGGCATATTGGTATTAGAGATAGTGAGTGGGAGAAAGAACCATGATCGGCAGTTGGATGTTGAAAGTGGAGACCTCTTGATCCGTGTAAGTTCAATGAATTTTCTACAAAGTTTTACTTTAACCCAAGTACCATTGTGTTATTGGCGGTGTATCTCAATTCAACTAGTTAAAATTACATACAAACATTGTTGTTTTCGACCCTTCTTCAGACATGGAGCCTCTTTGAAGAGGGGAAGATACTAGAGCTAGTGGACCGTAGTCTCACTACATATGATCAAGATGAGGCGGCGATTTGCATTCAAATGGGGTTGCTATGCTGTCAAGCTAGTGTGTCAGAACGGCCCGATATGTACTCAGTTCATCTCATGCTCTTGAGCGATTCGTTTAAACTACCAAAACCTGGGAAACCTGGACTTCAGGGCCGACGAGGACGTTGGAGTTCTACGGCTTCTCTTACTCCCTCTGGTAGAAACATTAGTGGTGCTACTAAATTTTCTACTGGTAGCAGTTTTATAGAAGATACTTCAAGAAATTCTATCTCTGTTTCCTTTACAGAGGAAGGCAGGTGAACAATTATTTATGGGGAGTGATAAATCGACTCCCATGTGTCTTTCTCTCTCCTCTGGTTAGAGAGAGAAAGAGGAGAGAGATAGACACATGGGGAGTTGATTTGTCACTTCCCTTATTTATTTATTTTTTTTCGTATAAGCTTGTTATACCCTTACATTCTTCTTACCATTGTAATTATATGGAATCTACAACTTTCAGTGGTTTTTTTTTCAGTTTCAAGGAATGGAATAGTCACACATTTTGTAAGTTACCCTAAAATCTAAACCTCAAGGTCCCCTCTAATAATATTTTGATTTGTAAGACCTAATTCTGTCATCACATCACTAGTATAATAGTTATAAAAAAATATGCATTATCAAATTGGTACCAAAATAATTACATGCACATCTCCCCCAACGGTTTTTCAATTAAATCATATTTATTAAAGGAAAAATTGTTAGAGAAGGATGAAATGGGGGTTATCAAGTCTCTAAAAGGCAGTTATCAACCCTCTTTAACAATTTTTCAAAATTGTGTCCCCCGTTCACAATTCTTGTATTTTGGTGTCACCCATTGGCAATTTTTCCTTTATTAAAATTCGATTTTGAAATGGATTTGACAGTGAGATTTCTCTATTTTCTAATTATTTGTTTTTTTTTTTTAATTTCCTCATTCGAGATATTTTTTGTTTTATAAATCCTTCCACATAATTATTTGATGAAAATAAATATGGGGAAGTGATATATCCGCCCCTTTCGATTACTTGGGACACCAAGCAGCAGGGTATCAAATGACTGCAGCAGCCCAACTTCCCGTCAGAAGGATTCAATGGGGCTGATTGCCACTTACACTGCTGCTGGGTGTTCCAAGTAATCAAAAGGGGTGGATATATCAGTAATTCAAAACAGTACCTTCTTGACAGAAATCTGTAAAAGATTAAGTGAACCTCCAAATCGATGCAGAAAAACAACAAATAAAGAAACTAGATATATTTGTAGTCGTCATACTTGTATCAGTTTCAACCTGAGTTAGATATTTTCCTTTTTTATGTACTAGTAAAAATGCACGTGCTATCCATTTAAAATTGTACAAACCACATCAATAGGTTGTGCCCGTAAAATCATTTCCATAGGCTGATCCTAGCCCTCCAATCTATAGAGGTTTCCATGATTGTTGTCCTACATTCATAATATCAACATTCCTGAAATCGCGGGTGCAACTTGGGTGTCAACCCGACCCAATTCGGGTTGGGTTGGGTCGGGCTGACCCGATTTGATACGGTACCAATTGTTGACCACCTCAACTCAAGCCGGGTTGTTTTGGATTTTGAGAACCAATAGTGAGTGACCAATAATCAGTTTTTAACTCACAATCGGTTCTCAAAATCCAAACTAAACAGGGACTAATAATTAACAAAGGGAAATATTATCCGCACTATTATATTTTGATGATGACTTTCCTCAATTTATTCAAGTATGGTATGGCCCGCACCATAGGATTATCCAAACCGTCCATTGTGGACTGTGGAGACTATTGCAATGCTGAAAAAGAAAAACACACATATACAGAACTTCTTCAGATGGAACCCAAATTCGGATTTTGGGTCGGGTCGGGTTGCCCGACAGTCCAACTCGGCCCAACCCGATTTGCGAAAAAGCTTAACCCGACCCAACCCAAATTCGGGTTGAACCTGTCCTGCGTGGGAACATCCAAGTAACAACGACGTTTTGAAATTATATATAGTGCTAATGTTCTCAATACCATATTTTATAATGGCACTACTCACCGTATTTTGATGATCACACTCCTCACTCTATTAAAATGTACGGTATAGCCCGTATCCTGTGTCGGTACTTTTCGTATGTAGATTACGATTTGACCCTGGAATAATTTCTCATAGAGATAGATGTTAGATATCAGCAAAGGGGTTAATGGTAAAAGAGTAATGCTGTCATGTAAATCCTAGACAAAAAGAAAAGAAATTTCTTTTGGATTGGCCACTTCCTACATAGGTTGTGCCCCAAACATAATTTTCATAGGTTGATCCGAAACCTCCGATCTATAGAGGGTTATAGGTTGATCGAAACTGTCCATGTGATGGAACACAACATCAATCGGTTGTGCCCGTAAAACCATTTCCATAGGTTGATCCTAGCCCTCCATCGATATAGGCTGATCATATCCCTCCAATCGATAGGGGTTTCCATAATTGTTGTTCCTCTTCAGGTGCCCGGAATCCATCAGTATTTTGTAAGTGTCCTGCATGAGTAATATAAAATAGTTCTTTCGTCATTGTCATATGTCTTTACCTCTTCTTAGTAGTTTTTTGTTGTAATTGTCATAGGCAGGCACACTATGTCGGTATTTTTCGTATGTAGAGTACGATTTTACCCTCAAATAATTTCTCATATAATTTCTCATAGATATCAGCAAAGGGGATAATGGTAAAAGAGTAATGCTGACGTGTGGATCAAAAGGTGGGACACAGGTGGAAATAACAGCAAATGACACAAATGCCTTTACATAACCCATCATCTTGCCTTTATATATAGTAGTCAGATTAGATTAGATTAGATTTTCTTTCTTGAGGATAGAGCTTGTTAAGTGATCATAGAAAACCCGGGTATAAACCCGTACCGGTGTGGCTCTTTGGCTTAAAGTCATGGGAATGCTCCCCATGGACGTGAGTTCAAATCCCCCGGCATACCCGATACATGTGGTTTATTGGTGATTGCGTAAGGGGCCCCGCCCTAAAAAATTGGGGTGGGGATACGCTATGTCATAAAAAATAAAAAAAAAGGAAAGAAAAACTTGAAAATTTGAACTAGAGAAAAGAAAGGTCAACATAGATGGCACTTTTGCTGTAGTCCCAATAATGGAAATCATAGTAAAGATGAATCCAAGCTGATTTCAAAATCCAAAATAAGGAGTTTGTTGCATGCTCAGTAACAGAAAAAGAACTCAGTTTCTCTGAGGAGTCTCAGAATCAAAAAAATTCAAATCATAAATAAGCAACTTCATAAGTTAATACCATCATATTTCATGCATCCGTAATCGGATACTCGAACACCACATCTTTTCCTGAAAGCTTCCTGTAAACTCCAGAGACGGTCTCCAGCTTGTACTCTGCTGTTTCGCTCCTTCGGGTCTAAATATATCTGAGACATTATAGAAAACGATATTTTGTATGGTGTAAGCCCTTATAGTCCCTTATTTTTTTCAAAAGTACTGTACGGACCATATCATGAGATAATCCAAACCGTCCATAAGATGGAACACAACGTAAATAGGTTGTTCCCCAAAAATAATTTCCGTAGGATGATCCCAGCCCTCCGATCTATAGAAGAACTGCTTATTATGGAAACTTTTATAGATCGGAGGGCTAGGATTATCCTATGGAAATGATTTTTGGGGAACTGCCTACTTAGGTTGTGTTCCATCTTATGGACGGTTTGGATCATCCCATGATGTGGTCCGTACAGTACTTTTTGCAAAATAAGGGACTATAAGGGCTTACCTCACATAAAAACTCATAGAAAACATAGCGAAAAGGGATAAGACTGCTTCACGGACATTTTGAGGCTTGCGTGACATACTGGGGTGCAACTTGGATCAGATTGGTTTGCGATTTTGGTAAAAGAATGAATTGGAATCAACTCAAACCCAACCCGATTTTATGGTAAAAGCTCAACCCAAATTCCAGAAAATGAACCCTAGTTTGCACCCCCCCTATGAAATAATCCCAGAAGGGGGGGAGAGGAGCAAGTAAATCAAGGTCAACAAAGAAAAAGAATGCCAATCACTGCAATTTAATTACCTTGATGATCTTGGATCCGTCAATACGGTATCTAATTCGCTTCCCGACAATTTCTGCAGGATATACAACATCCTCCAACATGGCATCATGCACAGCAGTAAGCGTGCGGCTGCGAGGGCGAATGGCTGCAGAACCTTTCTTTGGGGGCCTCACTATTCTTCGGGTGGCAATGAAGATCACATCCTACAGATGAAAAAAATTAATGATGGAATATACTAGGTTGAGAAAAATCTAAAGTTCATTTCTAGAGAATAATGATATGAATTGCCCGCGGAAGAAATTTGGATAGAGCCCCTGTAAAAGTTGGCCGGTTGGCCAAGTTGATGGAAAATATTAAGGCCCTGTATGGGCAACCATAATAAATTTCTTTTTCATGATAAATTAGTTTCTCCATGTGGTGAGAGAGGGGAAGAGCGGGTGGAGTTCTTGGCTAAGAGTTTTTTGTTTCTCTGTTTTCCAGGCTTTTTTTACCCACTATTCAGTCTAACTCACCTTTCCGCTGAATTTCTTCTCTAGCTCTCTCACAAGCCTGACATGAATTTTCCGATAAAGCTTTCCGGAGCCTGTAGGGAACATGAATGACAATAGCCTTCCGATTTCCAGAGACATCCATTTGACTGCATAAATATTCAAAGGGAAAGAAAAAAAAGCTTACTAACATTCCCCGCAAGTGCAAGTAAAATTCTGAGGAAAGCGATAGACTGCCCTTACAGTGCTGAATTTATGAAAAGATCCTTTAAGTCACTTTTAAGCTCTTGGTTGTGGTTCTCCAAATCAAATAAAGACTGCAAGATAGCAAATATCAGAGGTTGGCCGTGGGGTGGAGAAGCTAAATCATGTAAAAGACACGGTTTGAAGGTTTAACCTGCGCAATTGACTCTTCAAAGTCAGTAGGTTCAGCATCCTTGTCTTTCTGAATTTTCCTCCTGGCTGTAAACATTTTGACTGGAATAACTTGCAAAGAACATAATATTATTAGAACCACAGATAAGAGGATCACAGCCGAGGGTAGTGTGAGTTTATCTTTTATTTGAAGAAAAAAGGTGGAGTGAGTTTATCAAAAGAGCAAAAGGGAATTGGCCATTTAAGATCTACAATCAACAATAGAAAGATATAAAACAATGAAATCCTCGATATGAAGCAAAGATATCAACAGTGGAAATCATGGATTCACCAGTGAAGCCAACTTTTGAAAAAATTTATTTATAAATCATCCATTTGTAACTAAATGTCTTAATAGTCCAGCTGACATGATTTTTGTGAGCATGTATGGATGTGTGCAGTGTGTATATATTTTAATTATTTGACCCTTCAGACTCGGATCCACTAAAATCCCCCAGGAATCACCTTAGGCCTTGCAAACTTGAATCAACGAGATTTTTCTTTGATAGGAACCTCCGACCTCGGGGTCAAAAAACAAAGCCATGATTTGGGCCAGGAGATAAAACACCACCACATTGGGCTGCTATGATCAAGTGGATTTATTTGTTAAATTCCATCCGAAATCAATTTCGGATTTTGGTGGGGACCGAAACTGGAATTTACCAAAATCCGAAATTTCGAACTAACCAAATTTAGGACCAAATTTCTGCTACTTCGGAAATTTCACTAAATTCAATTTTTTTTAATAATATAGTATTTTTCCGAAATTTGGTGATGATATAGTATTTTTCTATATTACCAAATTTGGTAATTGAATTTCACTGAATTCAATTTTTTTTAATAATATAGTATTTTTCTGAAATTTTGGTAATTTCGGCCAAAATTTGGTAATGAATAAAATATTGTTTTTTGGTGTACCGGATTTTGGCCAAAATTTCAGTTTCGCTGAAGGCCAAAATACATACCAAACCCGAAATTTAAAACCATGGTCATAAGTAAACAATCCTATGGGTACGTTCAGTTGGTTCTCATAGAAAGGAAATGGAAATTATGTGACAAATGGAAAGGAAATGGAAAAGAAACATAATGAAAAACATGTGAGATGGGCGTTAAGTAGCCAGAAAAAATATAAATGAAGCATTCAATTGCATGGAAAATCAACAGAAACTTCACTGACTTGATCTCAACCATCATTTGGAACCCATATGTGGCAGTCTAGGCATGAAATATGGGGCTCAAATGTAATATTTACAAATAAGTATCAAATATATGATATAGATATGCATTCAGTTTCCATCTTGATTGAAGGCATGATTCATAATATTTACATCAAACATATATATTCCAAAATAAGTATCACAAATAACCAAAAGTCCAAAACCATTTCAATGTGCCGAATAGTAATAGTTGAGTCATTCAACAGCATCATGATATCTCATCCAAACAACAGAATCATGATTATACCATTCAAATATATACATCATGAGTTACCATCCAAACACACGGAACTAAGATAATATAATAAAAGTTCGGAGTAGTTAAACATAACATAATCATTCGACATTATCCTAACGATGGCATGTCCTTGGAAGTCATCCCACATAGCCATCGTGATTGAAGTTCTAATTCTATTCCCTTCTCTTTCATCTTCAGCACTACTACCAGCTGAGATAGGGTCATCGCATTGCGACAATTCTGTTAATAACTCCCGATCAACATCATCTATGAGTGAATCAGTTGGCATCACATTTCTAATATGATTGTGGACGCAACAACAAGCAAGCACAATATCGATCAGCTTTTCAAATGAATACATAGGTTCTTCATTGATAATATTGAACCGCTTCTTTAGGACATCGAAAGCACGCTCGATTACATTATGAAGCGATGAATGCCTATGATTAAATAGCTCCCTCGCAGTTTGTGGAGTTTGATCTCTGATTTCATTAAGATGGTATGCTGTGCCTCGGTATGGGGTGACAAAATGCCGACGTAAAGGGTATCCAGCATCAGCGAGATAATACTTCCCTATAATCAAAGAAATCAATATATGAGTACCCTCATCAGCCAGGCCTACCACTCATTTGAAATTAATAATATCTATAATACCTGGAAGGCAAGGAATCCCATTCGGCTTCGCTATTGCACTTCCGAATACCCTTGCGTCATATGCTGTCCCCTCCCATCCAGCCAAGATGTAAGTAAACTTTAAATCAAAGTCACATGCAGCCAATACGTTTTGGGATGGCCGTTGCTTACGACGACGAAACCTGTATTCAGATATGGGGGGGACTTTAACAGGAAAATGAGTTCCATCTATTGCACCAATGCAATCCTAAAATAAAAGTAAAGTGTTAATTGTCAACTTAAAATTAATAGTTAGTGCGCTTGGAACGTGTCGTTTATAAGCAATGTGAGGCTACCTTGAAGTACGGCATCCATATCGGATTATTCAGAATGACTCCTGGTGTATCACTTGATGGAGGTTTTATAAACAAATCTTGCATGCTAACAAGAGCTTTCAACACCTTGTTGAAATAATAAGAAATTGTGACCCCTGATCGTCTAGTTTATGCTCTTATACTACGATTCCTTCGATTGTGTGCTATTATATATAAGAAAATTGCCACCTGCTCTTCCACATTGCAATCAATAGTATCTTGAAGCCGGCCCATGCTCCTGAATAATTGAACAAAGCGTCGAAAGCAGTAGACATTCATCCTAAGCAAGTGAAGACAGTTTTCATCCGACTGCACAAGATGACTGACAAACGTCTGAGGCCTAAAGTAGTGGCTTTCATAAAGAGCTCTAGCAAGGTATTGTTCATAGTGTTGTTGAAATAACACTAGTGCAGCTGTGGCCGCAGTCATTACTGAAGCAGCATCTTGTACCATCAACTTTGTCCTCTTTGTAGGGTGACGAGCCATAAGAAATGTAGCGAAGGATTCTTGTTTCTTCTATCAATGAATGGAGAACATATCAGAACACATTAACAAAAAATAGCCCTAACCTATGCAGAGCTGCTCCACCTATGCTTCAAGCACAGATAACATATGAAAATACATGTGCCTTTCTCAAAATTTGTGAGATGGACAGTTTTAAATGAACGAGGACTCAAATTGATATGGAGCTGCTGGATCAAATATCAAGGGTTGTACTTCAGTCGTACTACCAAGACCGATCTACATGCGCATTCACCATATAATTTCTCCTAAAATTTAAATAACATGTTATAACTTTTCTTTCGCTGGTGGAGTCATTACTGGCAGTCCCATGCTAATAGGAAGAGATACATGAGAATATAACATAGAAGATGGTTTCTCAGTCTGTCACTATCAAGGTGGCAGGAGCTTAACACTCACCTTTGTGAAAATATATGATAACATATAAGATGGTTTCTCACCTTTGTGAAAATATATGATAACATAACATTAACTTGCAGATAATTAGGTTTGTCAAATCATACATGAAAAGATATAACTTGTTATTTGTCAAATAATACATGAACTTCGATCACCACAGAGCAAAAAACACATCCAGAGAACTAGTCCAAATGTAATAAACCTCAACCAGCTAAAGCAAACAACAAAAAACTGATTACTAAAGAACCCAAACTCAAGAAAGCATAAACACAACAGCATAAAAATGGATCTATCCAGACCGAATAGAAACTACTAAGTGCCTTCTAACAGAACAGACATAGGGTTAGTTTCCCAACATAGTCTAGTTTATGTTGATTAATCGTAGGACTTTCAGATTGAAATCTTCTAATGTACTTTTGATTAATCTTTTTGAAATCTTTCAAATACTATGAAAGGACTATTCATGTAACAACACAAATAGCAAAGAACATAAAATCCGAACAGGAGGAAAACAAATAAGAACTTGGAAAGTGAGAAAACAAAGCTGGAAAACCCTAATCAAAGGATGGGGGAAATGACTGAGAACTTGGAAAACGAAAATACAAGAACAACTCAGAAAACAACAGAAAATCCCAAGAAAAAAAACAAAAAATCCGCAAAACCTTAATCCAAGGATTAGGGTTTTTCCTTTCTCAAGTAAAGGTTTCCAAGTTTCAAAAGGGGTGAGTTTATGTTAAAAATGAAAAGATGTGAATCAAACAAAGCTGCAAGATCTTCCAAGAGATGGGAATGAAGAAAGTTGTGAGATCTTCTGAGAGAGAGAGAGAGAGAGAGAGAGAGAGAGAGAGAGAGAGAGAGAGAGAGAAACCTTGTGTGAGGAAATGTCGAGGATGAGAGGAGATGCACCAGATTCAACCCTGCGCGAAGAAGAAAGGAGATGCACCGGATGCAAACTCGAGTAGAAAGAAGGTTTTGATGAGAGCGAAATGTCGAGGAAATTTCCTTTTCTACGGCTGAGCGAGGGAAACGGTTTCGATGGAAAGCCCCTTTACACATTAATATTTCAGGTTTCCTAGTCAGATTTTAAAAAAAAAATGGTTCCCAACAAAACCAAGAAAATGGACGGTCAATGAGTTTTGACCCAAACTATAGGGGGTTTTCCTTAATCTATAGAGAATAGTGGGAAAGAATACTTATATTTCAAGGGAGAAATGAGAAATATTAATTGTTAAATAAAACTCACTCAAACATACAAACATACATTTAATACATAAACGTATATGTGCCTGTTTCTACCTTGAGAAATATTAATTGTTAAATTAAACTCACTCAAACATGCAAACATACATTTAATACATAAACAAATATGCGCAAGTCTAAAAGCATGCAAAACATCGAGTGTGCATGAATGCACGTTTGAATGTGCAATGCATGCAATACAAAAATACAGTCATGTATTTATATGTCCTATATGCCAATCTAAATGTAGTGGTCCAGCAAACTTCTTCTTTTTTATTTTACTTTTTAAGTTTATTTTTTGAATTGCCTGTAACAATACTCGAAAGGAGAGAATTGGTAAGCCCATCACAAAGGATGCCTTAATTACATGCTTTTTTTGTTTCTAGTTTCTATATCGGAACTCCAACCCATCCTATTTATCAGCATAAAATGAATGTCAAATGCAAATTGTGCCAAGCCCACAATAGCATGCCTTACCAATGAACGTATCTTTCAACATGTACCAAGAGATCATTTTGAATATCAACACAAACATATAATAATTGCATAACCAATTCCCTGAATATCTAAGAAGACACCATAAAAGAATTCAAGAGAGATGAACAAAAGAATATAAACACAATCATGCATATATGTATGCATGCGTATATGGGTCTATATGCATGTAAAGGTTAAAGTATTCATGTCTGTATGTTGAATGTACAATGGTTAAATGAATGCACGCAAATATATGTATGCAAAATCCTATTTAAATGTAACAACGCATAGGCCCTGTTTGGTTGCAAAAGACGTGGAAGATGGCTCGACATTTCCCAGAATATGAAATGCGAGATGTTGCTTGGGGGCACCATTATTAGCTTTTTTCCTACGTGACTCCTACGTGACCCATAGGGAGAAGAGTAGAATATGTCTTGTCTTGTGTAATCATTACATTTCTCTCTCTCTCTCTCTCTCTTCCCTTTCTCTCTCTTCTACTATGTATTTTGGTAATGACACCCCTACATTTTCCACATGGTTTGAGGCCCAACCAAACACACAACCACTTTTCCCCTATTCTTCTCTAGACAACTCTACACATCTCCAATCCTTGTCACCTCCTTGTTGACTACTACTTCCACTACTCTCCCAGCAAACCGAACAGAGCCATAAGCAAACTTAATTTAATTTTTTATTTTTAATTTTAATTAATGAATAGATGTAATGTAGTACACCTATTTACAAGGATGCAGTACAGTTGGACATTTTCTTCGTTTATACATGGATAGCGCGAGAAATCAGAACTCCAATCACTTATAATTTTTCAGCAAAATATTGAATAGTTTCGGTACAAATGCACATAATTTCATCTTCTGTTTAGTTAAAAAGGACCTAAAACAGTCATATTTATAGGAACTGGCAGAATTTCTTACAGGCTCAATGTTCTCTGAAGATATACAAAGGAACCAAACTATTCTAAATGGCATTTAATAATATGGAGAGATATTAATCTTCATTGATTCGATATGATCTCCCAATCATTTGATATCCTGGATTTTTTTAACACAAAGTTACTAAATAATATGAGATTATCAAGCAAAAAAATTAGGCCCAACACCTAATATCAATATTCCTATTGTATGAATTGAAGTTGGAGAGAAAAAACACACAATAAAATGTGACCCTCTACAAAACATTCAGTCACAAATTCCAACAATTATAAACAGTTGTCCTGGCTGATAAATGAATGAGAATGATCAAACAATATTAAAAAAAATGACATCCTCAGCATACAACTTAGCTAAACCCCATGAATTATCATCTCATAAGGGGAACTATAAGAAAAACCAGAGCTTCAAAACCCTAGAAAAACCATAACGCCTTTCTTCAGTACCACAAAAATCAAAGTCTACCACAAACTCCTTTTCAAAAAAAAAGTCTACCACAAACTAAAGCTAAGTAAACTCGCTTTCTACCTTCGATCTCAAAACGAGAACACGCAAATAACACAAACTCAAAACCCTAGAGAAGTAAAATCAGAAACCTAAAACCCTATTCCATTAATTTAAGAACAGAATCTGAAGCATTAACTAAGAACCCATTTCGAAGAAAAAAACAAAGAATTTTACAGGCATACCTAAATCTGATCCTGAGAGGACGGAACAGGAGCCTGAGATCTGAAACAAAAAAGGGTGAAAATCAGTAAGAATGAAGAATAGGAAGAGAAGGTTAGAGAATGGTGAAGAAAATTTTAGAACCTGGAAATGAAAAACCCTGGTTTTGGGGCTTTGAAAGTGAAGAGAGAACTTAGTCAGCGGAGGGAAGGGTTTATAAATAGGACAAAAGAACGGCGGAGATGATTTGATGTTTTTGAACGGCTCTGATTAAGAGATGGAATATGGGTTTTATTAGAACTGGGCCGTGAGGAAGGCCCACAAAAATACTAGTTATGTAGAGGGAAATGTGATCAGCACAACAATATTTTGATATTTGCACAAACCCACCTGTCTTTTCTTCTTTAATTGGCTAGGAGAGCTTTTTGGGAAATGAAATAACCATTTTAACAGAATTTTTGTTTTTGAATGGTACCTTTTTACAGATATTTGTATACTTAAAGACAAGATGGTTTGTGAAAATATCAAAATGTGGTTGTGTTGATATCATTTCCCGTTCTTTGTGGAGAAATAGTGAATAGTTGGGTTGGGCTAGGGTCCTTTTATTTTAGCTGGACTACCTGTTTGGATTGTAGGGATTTTCTAGGAAAGGTTGGAAAGGAAAAATATGTCTAAAAATATGAGAAAAGATGACTTGTGCCACCCTTTTCAATTTTTATTTAGAGAGTCCTTCTAAATTAACCATCCGGGATTTGCTAGCGTCCATCGCAAAACGCATTTCACGGATGGTCTGTTGCATGGCAGCCACCTCGTGAATGAATGAAGACAAAATCTTTTGAAAAGTGACATGCAACTGACCATCCGCAAAATGCCTTTCGCCATGGACACTAGCAAATCCCTAACCACAATTATATCATTTCCCTCTCTAATTCGTGGGAAGAAAAGAAATTCCTATAGCGGAATTTTTCTGTCATAAATGTTTTTCTTGCAATCTAAAGAGGGACTTAGGGTGTGTTTGGCGTACCGTTTGAAATAGCGTTTAAAACGCCGTTTTGCAAAACGGTGTTTTGGTTCAAAACGGCATTTTGCCAAACAGCATTTTCATGTTTGGTTCGCCGGATCAAAACGGCAAACGGAGATATTGTGTGTTTGGTTGCAAATGCCCCAAAACGGAGTTTTAGTGGTAAAATGACCAAAAAGGGCATTGTTTGGTTGGCCTCAATGTAAATCAACTACTCTTTTCATTAGGCCCAATATTAAAAGGTCATTAGGATCTCATTCAAACACTATTAAAATTAAACATCATTGCAAAAAAAAATGGCTATACCTTTGGAGTTCTTCTCCTTCTTCTTCGTAATGGCCGGATTTGATGGATGAGTGGCGGCGCTGAGGCAGTGAGGCAGACGAGTGGTTTGCAACTTTGCAAAGTAGATGAAGAAAGTAAGAAACTGGGGTTTCTTTTAATTCTTTTGTCTTTAAAAAATCAAAATTAAGAGATCATATAATGATATCAGCAGCCCCATTGTTTTGAATTAAATATTAACAATTTAACAAATTTGTGTCCTCAAGAATGATATTAATACCCCCACTTTTTTTGTATTTGACGTAACGCATAAAGTCGCATGCATATATGTAAAAATGGGTTTTGGTGAGGGCAAACACGTAAAAAGCCACAGCCCAAAAACTCCGTTCAAAATGGCGTTTTGCAAACGGACCTCCCCGCCTCCGTTTGCAAAACGCCGTTTTGAGGGTTCAAAACGGTGTTTCAAACGGCGTTTCAAACGGTGGCTGCGAACACAAACACTCCCAAACAGTCGTTTGGCCGCAAAACGGTGTTTCAAATGCCAAACACGCACTTAGTGATGGCCCAACTGTAGACACCCCACATTTTGCCATACAGTTGATACTTGGAAAATGATATGCGAGCCCCGTCCATAATCTACTCCATACAGTATTTTGCCCCTAAAAATACTAAAACTGCCCTTTTGATATTCAAAGTAAATGAAGCACCCTTGCTCTCTAGGCCATGTGGCGAATAGAGATTTGATTGGTTCTCCGCTCGGTCATACTATTGGTACCCGTGGTATCACCCTAGATATTTAGGCCCTGTTCTTCTACAAGCGGGGCGTTAGTTTTTCAGGAGATGGAGAGATATTTAGGGATAGGTGGTCTCAAAAAGAGCAAAGGTTAAGTGGCAAACACACTTTAGAGCTGAGAAACAAAAGCAAAGATGGAGAATTCAAGCCTGGAGTGCACTTCAATTAGGGCTTGCAAATACGGCATAGGTGTTTTAAGGATCAGAAAAACAATTCCCATTAAATTATATCAAATTGATACCTACTATATAATGAGCTTCATCACGCCTATGATGCATCAAATGCCCCTCGAATCAAGTCAATTCGGTGTCCCGTGATGGTTTGATCAAGCATTTGAAACATATGATGCTCCAAAATAAATGGAAACTCAAGCAACCACGAGGATTCAAGGACTAATTGCGCCGACTTAGGCATCAAATCAATAATTTAGGCCCTATTCGTTTGAGATTATGACAACCTACTGCGAGTCCCAAACCAATTATTGGACTCCTCCCAATTGGCCTGTTTGTTTTAAGATTACGACAACTGATTGAGAGGAGTCCAAAACCAATTATTGGACTTAATTGGTTTTGGACTCCTCCCAATTGGCCTGTTCGTTTAAGATTATGACAACTGATTGATGGTGCGAGAGCAAGAGAAGACTTATCTCCCAATCTATGCACCTAGTTAATGTTGTGGTTGTTGAAGCATAAATGATTAAATAACATTGACAGTAACATCTTAGGCCCCGTTTGTTTTAGATTATGACAACCGATTGTAGAGTCCCCAACGGATTATTGAACTAAAATTCAGTGCAATTTTAGGTCCAATAATCGGTTGGGGAGTCCACAATCGGTTGTCATAATCTAAAACAAATAGGCCCTTAAGCTTTTGGAGTAATTGGTTGTTTCAAACAGGGCCTTAGGGTTTTTCGTCAAGCATATGGCAGTACCAGACTCAATTGGTGAGATTGACCACGGAAACAATTGTCCTGAATATTGTTATTTGCTAAGCTCAATTGCCCTTGCAGGTTAGCTACGGCAGGTTAGACAAGGCCAAATGTTACGTGCTTATTTGGGTCCCACCTTGGCTGAAATAAATCGGTTGAGATATTTGTTATTGTGAGATTTGCTTTGTAGTTATTTAGTTAGTTAGGAGTCTTAGAGATAAGGCTTATCTAGGTTAGGGATTTTTAATAAATAACTTGTACGTAGCCTTTCTTTGTTCAATGAGAATTCTATCCCCAAAATAGTGTGTTTGGTGCACAGAGGAGGACGACCCTTCCCTCGAAGTGGGTCAAGAGACTGATCTTCCCTGTAAGAAGATCAAATCAGTTACAAACCGATTTAGGTTCGTAACACCAGCCTAGAGATCTTTGATTTTCTCCCCCTTAGTCCCCTGTTTGGATACATGGATTTCAGAATCCAAGTTATAGTTTCAAAGTAGTGTAAAATTCTGGATTTTAAAAGTAGGTTGCAGATGTGGGGGAAGTAGAATGCAGAAGAAGGGTTTAAGTGAGCAGGTTTTAGAAATCCCTCCTCAATCCTGGGATATCTAAAACCTGGAAACAGGGGGCGATCTCATACTCTTTCGCTCGACGGAAACAAGGTCGATAAATCGTAAAACGACGGACAATCTCCTTCTCTTGTCTCCCATCCACGATTTTGAGGAAATCTAAGATTCTAAAATCCGCTTATCCAAACAACAGAGTTGTTCATTGATGCAGTCATAAAGGGAATCAGATACCGGTAGAGCCTATGACTGATGAGGTTGAGTTGTTCATTGATGCAGTCATAAAGGGAATCAGATACCGGTAGAGCCTATGACTGATGAGGTTGGTAGAGCCTATGACTGATGAGGTTATAACTCGGGTGAGTCAGAAGGAGTGCAACATGATCCCCTGATCATAATTAAGAATAAAAGAATGTAAAATAAATGCATGTATATCTTAATAAGTGTGAAATAGTAAACAGAGTCTCTGGAGCAATATAATGATTTTGGGAAGCTTATTCCAGCATTTTCAGCACTGTAGAAATATACTACCATTCGTATGTTTCAATGTTTCATTTTATGCATCATTTATATTTAAAATTTACTTTCTTTATCAACTTGTACATTTTGCTCTTAAGAGATTTAGTGAAGACCAGGCCATACTAGTTATAAAGCCAACAAGCATTACAGTACAGCATTACAGGCCATAATTAGATCATGTAGGTAGAGGTTTATAATGAAGTAGCAGATAAGCTAGCTAAAGATGGGGCTGTGACGCAGGCTTTGGAGCTCTTCGACTTTCTTCCTACTTAATTTCTTTTTTTTTTGTATTTTTCTCTGTCTGGGCATGCTTGTAATGTTGTGTGTGTTGGGTGGGTGGGGGGGGAATTGGGAAAATCTTTTTTTATTTATAGAAATTTTTTTATTACACCATTACAGTTCATTTTTTTTTAAACATTTATAGACCTTCAATTTATAATGATATTCCACTAAATATGCCATAACCATATCATTTCCCTCTAAATCCGAAACCAAAAAAAAAAAAAAAAAAACTGGAGATAAAATTTTCTGCAATAAATGTTTTTCCTGAAATCCAAGCCGGTCCTCGCCCAAATTCCAAAAATCTGTCTCAGACTCTCAATCACAATTTATGGCACATGGTGTAAATGGAATTGAATTTTCATAAATATAAAATCCATACTATACAAATATTTTAAAACAATATAAAACTGGAATTCATAAATTTCCTATAATTATTATTTTTGAATGGTGATAAAAAAAAGTTAGGATATAGTACCTAAATAAATTAGAAATAGTCAGCAAAGGTGGAATCATCACATAATTTATCAAGCCTAAAGAAATGTTTGAACCATCCCCAGTTTGATATCTTAGACCTTCTTTAAAATCTTACATTCTTGTTTCCAAGAATCTAGATAGATGAACCCTTTGAGATCCACTTCCCAGTGAAGATCCTTAGCATTCTTTTGGAACTTGGCACTAGATTTTGGCTGAGAGAGTTTCACGGATTGGAGACCAGTCTCCACCACTCAAAGAAATCTTTTCCAGAAAGAACTCAAAAGAAATCTTACTGCTTCCCCTGTGAATTTCTTATATGAATTTACGACCCGTTTGCATCTAACTTTATGTATAGTGTGAGAATTTTTTCGCCATCTAACATTCTTTTAAAGTCTTCAGTGTGTTTTTGACAGGTTTGGTCCCAAAAGCTAGAAATGCAACAGAGTTGAAATTTTAGATTCATTAGTTTCCGTAGGTTCCCACAAGAAAATTGACTTGGATTTGATCAATTCAATTGGTATTGCAGTACAGTTAGAACTTAGAACTGAGAAAGGTCGGTTGCATTGTTAAGTCGCATTTGTTCTTGGTAGTTCTTGAACAGAATTGGTTCTATGGATATGAGTACATGCCAAAATGAAGTCTTACAAAAATGAACATAACTATGGGAAGGGCTGGACACCTAGTACATGCCACTACTTACTGTGATTGACTCTAATCACAAAAACACAAGAAATTGAGAGTAAATTAGTAGAAGAGACAGATTAAAGAAGATGACCAGGATCCCTCTAATCTGTATTAGGGTTTCAAAGCTACAAAACCATAAAAATTCCAGGAAAAAAATCAAAATCCTACACAGAGATAGGAGATGATAAATGTGCTCACTGTTTTACCACAAAATCCCATTTCATACAGCTAATGAATCTTGTCTTTCTAAAACGTCGAAAGCCACTAGAAGGGGGATATGGTAAAGTAGGGAGCACATTTACGTGGTCTGTACACTGCGTGCGCACGCGCGCACACACATATTGGTTTCATATATGTGGAAGAGAATAGGACCATAAAACCCATCTTCAGTAGGAAATATTGGTTTCATGAATTGTTTGGTATGGTATGTTGATTTGGATTTCCTAAAAGGGTGTTGGGTAGTATTGGATATGGATAAAAGACACACACACACACACACACACACACACATATAAGCAGGCTGTATTTATATATACACGTGCGTGCATGGATGAGTGTGCGCGCGTGCGTCTGTGTGTATACAGGTATGCACACTAAAATTGTAACACCAATCATTTTCCTACGCTCCTACTTAAATGCTTCGAACAAACCTATAGCAACAAGTCCAAGCAAGTGTGGACTTACCAAATGTAAAAACATGGTTTGTCTCCCATACGAGTCATAAGAACATAACAGCAGAATGGATCCACAAAGCTAGAGTTTAAAAACTCAAAAGTGGACAAGAAAATGCCAAAGGTAAAAACAAATTGACTCGGGAAGTTTTTAAGATAGTGCATAAAACTTCTGTTACATATCCTCCAAAAATAATAAAAATAGAGATAAATATTACGACCAAAATCCCTATAACTCCTAGTGTTCACACATGGTAGGACTTAAAGAGTCATCAAACAAGGAACTTTTAGGGCATGTTTGGAAACTATGAAAAAAAATCATGGAATATCAATGTTTCCCCGCATGAGAGAGGGGTAGAGAGGGCGGGAGAGAGTGAGACTTGAAAGGGCGAGAGGGGGGCTGGAAAAAAGGGTGAAACCCCCCTACTCAAACCAGTTTTTACCCCTATTTTTTCAGCCCCTCAACTTCTCCTCACTCTCTGCCGCCCTCTCATGTTGGGTAAACATGAGATTCCATGGATTTTTTTCCATGGCTATCAAGCATGCCCTTAAGGACAGCGGGAACTCAATGTCAAGAACCCTTTCAGGACCTGTTTTGATGATGATTGTCGAGCATCTGTACAATGGATCAACTCAACTCAACTAAGCCTTTGTCCCAAACTAGTTGGGGTCGGATCTGTACAATGGATTAAAATCAAATTGTTCCCAGATTTCTAGAGGTTACTAATGAAGTATATAATCTGTGACATTAGTAGGGCTATAAAACTAGGAAAATCATCATGAGAGAAGCCAAACCAACCCATCCAAGATCTTGGTATAAAGCATGAATTAGGCCAGGATCTAGGTAAAGTTGTATGAGTCAAACACAGGATTTGTGAAGCGGCATAAGAAACATTTACTAAACCTAAAGTGTGATATAAATAACCGACAAGAAATAACTCATTTCTGCAAAAGAGCTTTTACTATCTTCAATAACACCTAATTCAACAGCTCCAACAACATGATGGTATGCCTAATGAGGAAAAGTTCTCCTAAACAAAAAATGAAACGAAAATAAAAATAAAAAATAGCAGTAACCTCAGTAAGGTCAGTTGGTCATAAATTAGAATAGAAGGATGCAAAATGAAGCACATAGATATCATATACACATTTTTACAAGAAGAGCAACCAGATCTTATATGCAATATAATGGTAAGTTTTAATAAACAAGAGCAGTTGTAATAATAAATATAATGTTAACCATATATCCTTTTTTTTTTTTTTTGAAAATTGACAATGCTAACCATATATCTTACATGCGATATAATGTTCACAGAAAAATATTTTTCAAAGAAAAAAAAATAGTAACAAATTTCCATGGTTTCAAAACATGCCCTAAATATCATCTTTATGTAATGAAAGTAGACTTTTGTAGACATGTTTGATGGCCTCATCTTTTCCCATAACAGATTTTCATCTTGTGCCGTTTATTTAGTATCCAAATTGTTGTATAACACATAGTGTAGATGGAATTGAATACTTACATTTTTCAATAGCCAATAATTTGATGGCCATCCATATTGATATGCTACAACTATCCTTTCTATTTTCTTATCCATAACAGTTTCTTAACCAGTCTAATATGAGCAGGATACAATTTAGTGTTGCCGACTGACAATAGAAAAACATAAAAGCAATTATTTTCTAATAATTTAAAAGATGCAAACTACAGGAAAGAACCACAAAACATGAAAAAATATGAGTACCATGATATCTGTAAATCTTAAACCTAGCAAATGAATTCTACGAACATTAAAGTCAGGCTTCCTTCCTCAAGACACATACCTCTTACAGGCCTCCTGTTAATGAGAACTAATAAAAAGGAAAAATAAGCCTTCATATCAACTCAATGCTCCACTTTGATCCCTCAGAAACCATAATCAGATAGAAAGATCATAAAACTGTGTGATAAAATACATAAGTTATCAATGTAAGTGCTTAAATAGAGAATACCCAGAAAACACAAGTCGCCTCTCCAATTCAAAGAAGTGACTCTGCTTTCATCATCGATCCAGGGCTTTATCCAGAACATAAGCATACTAAGGCACGCATTAGCAACCCATTACTGCACAATTGTACACAAAAACTCCAGCTCGCTCCTTAATGGAAAGCACATCCCAGTCAGCAGGTTCTCCTCTGTTACCATCTTCAGGACGCCAAGAGTGCAACACAATGACTTCACCCTCGGGCCCTCGATGCCCACCAATCACCAGTAACTTGTCACCACATGCCTTGAATGCTAGACCCCAACCATTATACGAGTCAGCCCTAACTGGCAATGTCCTCACAACACTCCATGTATTATTTGACTTATCGTATTTCTTAACTTCATTGGTGGACTGATCAGCAGCATAGAGCTGATTATTTACAACAGCAACCAGAGGGGGAGGTTGGGTAGCCCTATTGCCACGGGGGTACATGTTTCTTATTCTCTTCCATGTCCGCGTCTCAATGTTATATTCCTCGCCACAAGTCAAGGAATCTGTGTGGCTCAAGATGCCTCCTATGACATAGAATTTCCCATCCATGAAAAAGCCAGAACACAGTTTGCGTGGCAAGTTCATGTCCGGCAAGGTTTCCCAATGACCCATCTCAGAATTGTACAACTCAGCGGATTTTAAAACTTGACCATTCCTATCAATCCCTCCGGCAACAATAGCAATTTCTCCACAGCTGCTAGAACCAAACAGACAACGAGGTAAGTTCATCAGCGGGCATCTAGACCAAACACGTGTTACCAAGCTATACATCCAAATAGCAAATCCAGACAATTCCCGGCCAAAGACAAGCAACTCAGTCCCTACCGCAAGAGACTCCTTGTCAGCAGATGAGAAGCATTCATCACAAGGCATTCTAGGTAATCTCATCCATCTCTGTCTTACAGGATCAAAAGCTTCCCAAGGCATCAAACTGCAGGCTAAATAGACCCAGTGTTCGACTATTCCCAGCTTCCTTCTTAATTTGTACAGATAACCACCACCAATTAACAATTTAAACCTTTTGTTCACACCGGCAAGTGAAGTGTAATCCGACCGACAGGTCCAGGCCAGACAATCTAATGCCATGTCATCATGAAGACCGGGAAGGTAACAATCATTTGATGCTTGCCCATCGTAATCCCCTCCAGGTTGTGTCTTAACACTAAGTCTTTCCTTCTTTAACCCAATAAATTCCAAACTAGGTATAAACAGATTTTTGTCAAATATGTTTTTCCTAACATCTTTTAACAAGTCCCCATTTTTTGCTAGTAACACGTAAGCTAATAAATACCAATTCTTCTGAAAAGATCCACGGTCCCGGTCAAAGGAATTGGGATGTTGTGAAAGCACACATCCATGAGCCCCAACCATGGCTTCTGATTTACTATCCGGCGCTTCCTTTTTCCTATCTGGCTTCTTAAAGGAGTAGCTCAAAAACATCAAGGACTCTGCAATTGAACATGCCACCTTCGGTCAGACAGATGAAGAAGAAAAACCAATAAACAACATGGAATGGAAACCACAATATCAAATCCTTCCCGTGAAGGAAACCTCACCCATCAATCAACTAAAATTTATGGATTGCTAAGCCAAACAGTTTTCTCCTTCAACATAAATTTAAGATTAAATCATCCAGCAGTACAAAATAAAAGCAGAATAAAAAAAAACCAAACAAATATCAAACCTTCATTAGAGAAAAGCTGTGGCAATACAACTTAAATTCCATCCTCAATTCGTCATCTACCAAATAAAGTGATCATGAAGAGCCCAACTACCTGAGTTAAAAATGATTTTTTTCAGATGGAAGAAACTAAAATTTCACATGTAACATCCAGCAAGAATAACACAGCCAAAATTTAGAAAAAAAAAAAGTGGCCATTTTCATGATGACCATCCCTTTCTCTTCTCTTTCATTACCTCTGCTAAAAAACACCAGCTTCAGAGGAAATTAAAGCACTAAAGAACAATAATTTATATTTATAACAACACAGCCACGATTGTAAAAGAAGTTACCCATTTTTGTGTAAAATTACTACTTTACAGTTTCCAAAGCAAAAATGTTCAGCATCCAATCCCAGAAAGGCCAAAGCAAATCACTTCTTTGAATAAGAGAACATTCAACATATATCGCAAACGGTTTTTTGAAAGATCTCTCTAATTTAATTGAAGCGTTTTATACAGATCAAAATCAATAATTCAATTATCCTTCAGCTGGAACATCAGGCAGTGGTAAAAAGAAAAACCTACATGGTATTTAAAGTCCAGGATTTTAAAATCCTGGATTTTACAAGCCAACACCTGAATTTTATAAGCCAACACCTGAATTTTATAAGCCAAAACCTGGATTGTACATTTTCAGGATTGTAAAATCTAGGTTTTAGCATATAAAATCCAGGTTTTGGCTTATAAAATCCAGGTTTTAGCTTGTAAAATCCAGAATTATACAATCTTGGATTGTATCTTGGATTATATAATCCATGCATGCAAACCGCCTGTAATGTTCGAGAATTCTAATAAAAAGAAAAAGTGATCCACACCCTGTCAACATAACTTCCATGGATAAAAAAAATGATCGAACCTATCAACAGGAAAATCTTACCTCAGAAGAACATTTTCATTGCTTATCTATTGGAATCCCAGCTTTTAGGGGGGAGAAATTGCATCAGCTTTGGCAGGAAAAGTTTCCCCATCAATTGATCCGCGTTTTAGCCTTTTGCATGGAGAAAGAGCAGATTCAAACAAGAACCTCCAACAATCTCACATCAAAACAAACAATCGTCCATTCCTCGGCCAGTAATACAGCCTCTCTCGTCAAGAAATCTCATAAATTAACCTAATCAAGGGAAACAAAACACAGATCTTCAGATCCGAGAAGCATGCATTGAAAGAAGACACACAACACAAGATCCTCAACCTAAATTACTAAACCTAAACCTCAGATTCAGATCGGCAGAGAAAAAAACGAGGAAAAGTAACTCCTTTTATCGGATCAAGCTTCTTCACATCAAAATCTGAAATCAGAAAGCCAAATCACAAAATCCTCAACCCTAAAAACCATCAGGAACTAGAAAGATCGGAATTTCAGAAAAAAAAAAAAAAAAAAAAACAGGAGTCTCGACAAAATTACAACAGAAACAGATGAAATCTCACCAGATTTCAAAACGGAAAACTGATCCAGAAAATCGCTAGGAAATTGAAATATCGCCGCTGCCAGAGAACGGAATCTCTTTCATTTGATGGCCGGAATCTCGCCGGAGATGCCCCCAGGAAGATCGCCGGAAAAATCAACGATTCAAGTGAAAATCCCCATCGGAGAGAAAAAACAGAGAGAGAGAGAGAGAGAGAGAGAGAGAGAGATTTCCCTTCTCTTCCAGAGTCTGAGATTTGTTTCAACGTTTTAAAGCGGTTTTCAACCCCGTTTTTACTTCGTAGTAAAGAAAACAAAGGAAGAAAAAAAACGGTAATTCGCATACCGTTCTCCGTCTGTCATACTGGATAAGGAACGCGTCGATGGAGATAACGAAATTACTAAAATACCCTCCGAGAATATGACATCCCCTTTTTTCTAAATTACGAAACTAACACTGTTTACTGCTTCGGAATGTGAATGTGTCATATTTGGTTTGGCAGATATGTTTTCGCCCCTCCCTGCAGGATAATGCGCCCTCATTTAAACGTCAAATCACGTTACCAGTGGGGCGCATTATCCTACATTGGGGCGAAGCCCTTTTGGTTTTGCCTTTTTACCGAGTTGGGTTTTTCGTGTTATGACGAGTTTACCCTCCATAAATATTCTACCTGAATCCGTACTCTCCATACAAGCATGACGTCATTAAACGGACAAATCTCCTCGCCGTATAATGGCCGTTACTTAGGAATCTAGCTCAAGTTCTAATAATCGAGGTGGACAAATTTTCCACATTCCTGCCACTAGGCCCACTACTATATTTTTTATAATGGCACCACTCATTTTGTTTTACACTTCAGGGCCGTTACAAAGCTATCAACATCCAGTTAAAAAAGTGTAGAAGAGAGAGTGAGTAGTGTTGGATAATTTAATATTTTTAGCCTTAAAGGCTTTTGACTGTTTGACTCAATATTTATATGTTTTTACTTTGTAACTGTTTGTGTTTACAATCTTTTATGATTTGTTTAGCGTTTTATCCATTTTATTCCTCGTTCAATGTTTTAACAGTATTTGCATTTTATTTTAGGAAAATGATAAGGAGACCGAGAGTAGCACCGAGCATGGGACCTGCAATGAGAATATGACATGTGTACACACACAAAAAATCTGCTTTTGGCTATTTTATTCTCTGCACACGTTTCTTGCTTTTGGAAGAGACGTTGTGGAATGGGTAGATATACACATTGCTAGTGTGTACTAGGGCTCCATTCACTTTGCTCTTGGCTGGACAAACACAGAAGATAGAAAATCTCTACTCTTCTATTCTCTTGTTCTCTCCATAAGACTTGTATATTTTGCAAGTTCTAAAGGTTTGCTCTTTTTCCATTCTTCAAAGTCTCTGCAATCTTTCTTTTTACTTGGGCAAATTTGTTCAGCATAGAACGAGTATGCTAGGTCTGAGCCTGTGCGTGCACACCGTCGAAGACAATGTATAATGGTATTGTATGATGCAGACGTTGTTTTAAAATTTGACCGAAATCCGAAATTTCGAATTTCGGTCAAGACCGACACCGAAACCGAAACGGCTGAAACTTACCAAATTTCAGCCGAAATTTCGGAAATTTTGACAATTTCGGTGAAATTCGGAAAAAAGTATTAATTTTTTATTCCTTTACCAGACCAAATTTCGGCCGCATTTCATACATCTTTACCGAATTTCGACCGAAATTTTGGTTTCAGCTAGGTCTGAAATTTATGCCGGAACCGAAATTTCAAACCATGGCTGCAGATAGGTCGCAAAAGAAGCCTGATTGCATACCAACTGTGGTGGGGGCGATAATCTATCTTAAGGTTGGTGTTAAACCAGTAACGTGCCTCTACCACTCAAATCTCTTTTAGTTTCTAACATATTTGATTTAGGTCTTGCATATGGCTTTGTGGCTTGCATATACTTCTCAAAGGTAATCTTGTATTCTTTATTCTTAGATATTTGATTTTTTTCAAATTAGATTGTTAAACTAATTTACTTGACCCCGACTTTTTCAACAATCTTAAGAGATTATCGGATTAGTTCAATATGAATTGTGAAGATTACACTTGGCATGAGAAGTTTGACGGATTGAACTTCAAGCGTTGGCAATAATGCTTATTCTTTGGGTTATCAGCGCTGAGAGAGAGAGAGAGAGAGAGAGAGAGAGAGAGAGAGAGAGAGAGAGAGAGAGAGAGATTTCTCGGGTTGTCTCTGGCGGGTTTTTTTTCTCTTAGGTTACTCTCATATACGGTCCTAGTTGAGAGAGTAAGAGAAATGGCTGCGGTTTGCAGGTTTGTAGATTTGCAGGCTAATCTCGTTGTAATCTTTTTTAATTTTGCTTTCTCATAGTAAAACCTCAATGTTGATTTTCTGATTTGCTTTTCTTTTTATTTTTCGTCTTCTTGTGCACGATCATATCTGTTTTTGCCCATAATTTTGAGTCTAATAATCAATTTTGGATCTGTAATAGGTCCTTAAAATCCAAAATAAATAGGGCCTAAATGCAATTTTGAGTATAATAATCAGATTTGGACTCAGATTCAATTGTTGAAATGCAAAACAAACAAGGCTAAGTCATTTTGGGATATATTACCCCCTCTTTTTACTAGGGACAACTATCAACGACAGCGGAGGGGATGATATACTCCACGTGGGAAGGAACCAAGGGGCCTGATTGCCACGTACACTAGAGCTGGCGGTCCCTAATAAAGAAAAGGGGCGCACCTATCATTTCCCGTTACTTTAATGAAAAATTATATTAACACTCCCTTGTTTTGATAACAACATTCTTTAAATTTATCAATTTATGATCGCATGCTAAATCAGAGATTTTATATGGCGTAAGCCCTTGTAGTTCCTTATTTTTCAAAAAGTACTATACGGACCACACTATAGGATGATCCAAACCCTCCACGACATAATAGGGTGTGCCCCGAAAATCATTTCTATACAATGATCCAACCCTTCGATCTATAGAGGAACTACATATTATGGAAACCTCTATAGATCATAAGGCTAGGATCATCCTATGGAAATGATTTTTGGGGCACAACCTATTTACGTTGTAATAGTGCGAGCCTTGGCGCAATAGTAAGGTTGCTCCATTGTGACCTAGTGGTCACGGGTTCGAGTCACAGAAACAGCCTCTCTGCAATGTAGAGGTAAGGCTGCGTACATATAGCCCTCCCTAACCCTCCGCAATGGCGGGAGCTTCGTGTACTCGGCCACCCTTCTAACCTATTTACATTGTGGTCCCTCACATGGACGGTTTGGATCATCCTATGATGTGGTCGGTACAGTTGTTTCTTAAAAATACAGTGCTATAAGGGCTCACAACATATAATACTCATTAAATCATTGGTTGTAGGCAAGGTTTTAAATTTCGGTTTTGGAGGTAATTTCGTTCCTATCCGAAATCAAAATTTTAGCCAAAATCCCCAAATTTCGGCATTAACCGGCTCTCGAAATGTCCTTTTTTTTGGGCTGAAATTCTGTGAAGGAATAAAAAATTAATATTTTTCTAAAATTTGGTTCGGTTTCGAACGTTTCGATTGTGTCGAAATTTAAAACCTTGGTTAAAGGATCTTGCAATTCCCCAAAACTATCAACGTCGGATGAAAAAGCGTGTAACAAAGTGAGCACTATCATTATCAAAAGGAAAAATTGCCAGTGGAGGACATTAAAATACGAGAGTTGCTAACGGGGGACACACTTTTGAAAAATGGTTAAAGAGGGTTCATAACCCCCTTTCGAGAGTTTGATTACCCCATTAGAGGGTTGATGAAAACCCCATTTCGGCCCCCTTCTAACAATTTTTCAAAAGTGTGTCCCGTATTGGCAATTCTCGTATTTTGATATCTCGCACTGGCAATTTTTCCTTATCAAAACGAAAGGTGTGGGGATATCAAATGGAAGCTACAAACAGATCTTAGCCCGTGCCGTTACTGGTCCCATTAACGGAGACTTTCCGTCAGCTCTATTACCTTTTGAAACTCGGTTCCCACTGAAGCAAGCAAAGTCCCAAAAGCGTAAATAAATGGACAAATGGAGATAAAAGACAATCCTTCTCGGTCTCTGTTACTTCTTTCTTTTAACGGAAAAAGTACCACCGCCAGATTCTTCCCATTGTGGCGAATCGATGCGCATTCTTCGCTGTGGGCCCCACACTCCCTCCTTTGGCTTTTTCTTCTGCGAATAATTCACGTACAAGGGGTGCGAATTATTCTAAAAGGGGTGCGAATTTATCAGTCCTCTATTGTAAATTATTCCTATCTTTGATCTTTATTACAATAAAATACCACCTCGCTAATGGAGATTCTCGGATAATGATCGAGTGGATGAAATGACGATAATACCCTTATTCAGCTTTGTTTGTCGTGTTGCGGACGTGTCTAGTGCTGATTCATCGCTTAATTGGCGAATGTTATTTGCCCAAATTTGCCCCTACCATTTAAAGAGATTCCAAACCAGTTGTAGGGGTAAATTTGGTTATTTTGGTGAGCAGTTGATTATAACACGTGTACGGTGTAATTTAAGAAACGGTCCAACCATATTAAAGGATATGGTGGGATTTGCTAGGCAATTTCGCCAAAAGCCATTTCGCATGTCACTTTTTAAGGAGAGAACAGCTACATTGGCTCACTTTTTAACAGATTTTGTCTTATTAATTTAAGTCATTTGTGGTGGATGCTCTCTCTTGCAAAAGTGAGCTGCAAAAAGACTTTATGTGAAATTGTTTAGCAAATCCCATTGTTATCATAATAGTTTTGAAAATTATTTGCAAATAATGGTTATGATAATAGTTTTGAAAATGATACACTTGATGCCCTACATGCAAATAAGGGCAAATTAAAATAATCTCATATGAAAAAAGGACTAATTTTGGTGGCATCTAAAGTGGGCCTCAAGAATAGGACAATTGTGACTCCTCTACTCACTCTCATTATTGGGATTCATAGTCATTGGAATATATTATATAGTTATGAATTTATTTATTGCTTGGTATTTTGTAGGTCACATTAGTCAATAACTACTAAAAAAATAGATAATTATACTAGCATAATAATATTAAAAATTAGAGAAAACTGTTGGTGCGCTTAAGTTGTTATAAAGCCTCCCATTCGTTTAAATATTTGGGTCCCGCTTAAGCGCACCAATGAGAGGCGTTATAACAACTTAAGCACACCGAAAAAATGGTACGTTTAATTTTTCATGGGGGAGAAGGGGGGACGGATTTTTGGACTTCTCACTCTTAGAATTCGTCCAAACCTTTCTCCCATTTATTTACAACGAGTTTGGTCTGTCCATCTCGACTTTTGCTCATCCAATTCTATCCAAATAAGAAGACAAGTTACAATGGAACTCCTCAAACAAATGGTGTTAGAGTTGGTGCCCTAAAACCCAATATATTTCGCATAAAACATCCTTGTAAAGATTGAGAAAACCTTGCAGAAGCTCACCAACAGTTTTCTCTAAAAATTAATAAAAAATATTAGTACGATGAACGTTTTCTTAAATTTAATAATATTTCTAAGTAAAATCATACAAAAACATCATTAATCATGATTTATAATAAATAAACTTAAAAAATAACAATGTCATCGGAGTATAAAGACATCCGAAACTCATGGCTACATATCAAGATATATCCACACCTTTGTTGGTATGGTGGAATCCGATATGAGCTACGACGACAATTTGGTAACTAAGTGGGCCATCATATGTCATGTTAGGAGGGTCTAACCACTTCCACTTGTCCAAAAGCAAGGCAGATGTGACAATCTTTAATTTTACTTCTCTTGCCACTATTGAGGATTTAATCCTCTTCAAGGAAACTGATCTTTCTACTTGTGGTAGCCCTAAGCAACATGCAAAGAAACCCATATCCATGGACCGTTGATCTAGCAGATGATCCAAGACACTAAATTAGTGGACTTTATTTGGTTGGGTGAAGAATTTCAGCCGTATCCTTATCGTAGGACCCATCAAATGAACAGCTAGGATCACACAATCCGGTCCCACCTCAATATTTGCTATGTTTTACTTTAAAGCTCTAAAGAAGGGATATATTTTGAGACATTTTTTGGCATGAATATAAAAATAGTAAAGATAATAAGGCAATTAAAAAACGAGATGGGAGTTTGGTGATTTTAAATGGGGATCCGTGTACCAGGTCCATGTGCACCCCATGTGGGGGTCTAATCGCACTTAATTATTTTTGAATTGTGGCTTCTAGTGGGGCCCCACCGATTCCTCTTTTCTCATCTTATCTTCTCTCCCGCTTTAGGCCAACCCTTACATTTGAGTTTCGGAGTTCCATCGTTTGAAATGTCTGGAACGGTATGGAGGACTTTCCATATCAATATTGAAAGCAAAAACATGGTTTTACAATAAGGGTGTGTTCGGCAACTATTCTTTTACGGAATTTCCCCCTTTTAGGAGTGGAGAATGCGAGAGCAAAAAAAAATCTCAAAAATCATGTTCGGCTGCGTGACCCACTAAGGTCCGTTTCCAAAATTTATGCTACTTTGTCGACTAAAAAATAGGATTCCTCGAAGCGATAAATATCAGTTTCTAAAATTTCTCATCACTCCGTTTCCGCTCGATTCTTTAAGCGAGAATGAGAAGTGGAATGAGAAGTGTTAATTTGTCAAAAAAGAAGAACTAGAAGTTTAACATTATAAAACAAGTAGCATTTAAGGATTTGTTGATATTTTTTTATTTAAAAAGTATTTAACATTTGGCTAAGTCCGTTATCATCCTTAGTGGGAGTCTAGCTAGGTATGGGACTAGGAGGGCACCAGCCTAGTAAGGGACAGATTTAAAGGGCATAGCGTAACACGTTCCATCAATTATGAGGCTTTTGGCATATTAATTAGGTACCTAACATTTAGTATCAGAGTAGTCACAACGTCACGTGTTTTTGTTACGAGAAGGTAGGGGTGAAACTCAGCCCCAAGGTTAGGTCAGGTTGAGGCCAACCTGAACCCAACCTAGAAGCGCATTTTCCCAACATAACTCGATCGACCCAAACCGAGCCCCGAACCGAGGAGGGTCAACCCAAACCCTAACCAAACCCGACTTTTTCCCCAACCCGAGACGGTCGTAACCTTCAGAGATTTACACCAATCGGTGTCGACTAGCTTCAGTTCTCCTCCAAGCATGAATGCGCAATGGCAAAATTCCAAAGATCTAAAGATAACGTGGTGTGAACGGAAAGTGGTAGTGGCAGCACCAGATCGAACCGCTTTCCAGAAGCTTCAACGTCTTCGTTCTTGATCTCAGAGTGGATACTTTTCTTCATAAGCTCCTTCTTTGTGGCGGTACTAGTGGGTAGAGAGAGAACATAGTTCAAGAGGGTTTCTTCTCCTTCTGGTGAAAACATGTGAGTTTCTCATGCAAGTTCAAGAGGGTTCTAGAGGGGAGGCAGAGAAGAAGGTTTAAGAAGGAAAACCCAACGACGAACTTCCCGACATGAGATGCAACAATACTTTTAGGGGCCGTTTGGATACGCGGATTTTAGAATCCAAGATTTTAGTTTGAAAACAATGTAAAAGAGGGTTCATGATCAAGCAACTGTATGCTGTCCTGACAGCGTTTCTTGGATTTTAAGTGAAAAATCCAGGTTTTAAAAATCTCTCTTGCATCTTGAGATTTCTGAAACCTAGAAGTATGGGAGGATCTGCTACTCTCTTGCTGTCAGAAAGAAGGGCGAGAAGTAAAAAACGACGGCTGGTCCACTTCTTCTCTTATATCTTAACTACAATTTTGAAGAAATCATGGATTCTAAAATCCGCGTATCCAAACGGCTCCTTTGGGTTTCAAGTTAAAATAGCTTTTATACTAGACTATTAAAATTAATAAAAAGTGACAAAAAAACAAAGTAACAAAGATCGGTTTTTGTCTCAGGTTAGGTTGCCCGCCGCCTCAGCCCTAACCCAACCAGAAAAATATTTGGGTTCCTTTTTCCAACCCGAACCGACCTAAACAATCGCCAACCCAACACGAGGAAAACAGGGTTGAACCCGATCCAAGTTACACCCATACAAAAAGAGGTGACCTATAGAGATGACTAACTAGTAAAAAGTGAAACTACCACTAGGACAACCTGAGGAAAGGATTACCTGGGAAAAAAGCAGAGTTAAAGCCGCCACAAAGTGGGCCACCGAGGACAACAAATGCAGAAGCATGATGGAATGTTACGGTCATAAGTGGGGGCTTACCGAAATATAGAACTGTGTGGAACCCAACCTCGCATGTGACAAGTTTAAGAGGCTTAGCCTAACGTGTTCCATCAGTCCCGAGGATTTTCGCGTATTAGTTAGGTACACAATTCTGGTTGACTAATTATTATCTATTATAGGTAAAAAAAAAAACCTCTTAAACCGCTTGCGAAGACGAGCAGGGGACACTCCAGTCCTCCTTGGAGGGTCTTAGATCATGTTTTTCTTCTGCAATGACAAAATCAAGGTGGAATACGGAATGCTGCTTAATCGTAAGACGAAGAGAAGAAGAAAGGGAGCAAGAAGGAAAGAAGAAGAAGAAGAGAATAAAGAAGAATTTCAGGAAGATCTGCATAAGAAGATTTAATTTTTCACGCATTGGCTTAATCTCCAACCTTGAGGACAAGATTGATTTCAAGGCGGGTGGAATGTTACGTGCCTAGATGAGTTGGTCCCACTTGGGTGGAATGAATTAGATTAGATTTTGTAAGTTGTGAGATTTGTTTTATTAGTTATTTGATCTGAGTAGCATTCTCAGATATAAGAGTTAGGGTTTCTAGATTAGCTAGGGTAGGAGTTTTAGAGGAAGTGGTAAGTGAGTTTTTTTATTAATAAATTGTTGGGGGGTTCTACGTGAAAGCAAAATAGTCCCACATCGGAAAAGTGTAACGATGTGGATGGGCTTATAAGGGAATGGGTTCCCTCCCCTTAACAGCTAGCTTTTAAGGGTGAGTTCTACCGGGTGTCCCAACATAAATAACATGTAAACAAGTCTTTAGAAATTAATGAAGAAATTTATTTTGGAAAGTGTCTTTTAGCACAAAGGAGGACCGACCCTTCCCTCGAAGTGGGTCAAGAGGCTGATATTCCCTCAAGGAAAATCAATTCCGCTACGAACCACATTGGGTTATGGTTGATAACACAAACACTACTTATCACTATTCTCCGAGGTAAGTTCCAGGCAAATCCAACGCATGTCTCCTCTCATGATCATGGGTGAGTAAATATGGCATTGGGAGTATTGGAGAAGAAACTATAGGCAAGTTTGGGATGTGTGGATGGAGGGAAGGTTGCTTCTAAGCAAATCCTCTTGTTTAATAGATTTTCTTGACAGTGATAGAAGCTACTGATCAGACTCAAGTATTTTCCCAGATGGGTGCATCCAATGCCTGTCTCACAGTAATAACTCACAGAATCGATTCCATGGACCCAAGGTGGCTGGCATGTTCCCAATGGGGGGGAAGCAACGGGACTCATGATATCATGAGTGGTCCCATGGCAAGTGTGCAGAGATAATTTTAGTGTTTGTGGACTATATGCACTTTTTCTGTAAACTTTTAAGCTGCAACACATTGTTCATCTAAAGAAGCAGTTAATCCCCAAAAACTTCAAAGAGGGTGGGAAAGTACACTTTTTATCAGTCTTCTGCTACTAGAGTTGTTCGGGAAGAGTTCAGTAAATGCTTGGAAAGATTTCGGAAGAAAGGACATAGCAAAAAAAAAATGATGGGTAGGTGCATGTGTTTCCTAGGACGTAGGATCAGTTTTTCACTGCACTGTCCTTTTAAATGATTTTGGATTTCTCATCAGATTTACAAGGGATTTGCTAGGGAATTTCGGGGATAGCCATTTCTCGGCTGACTTTTGCAACAGCTACACACGCTCATTTTTCAGCAGATTTTGTCTTATTCATTTAATTCATCTGTGGTGGCTGTTCTCTCGTGCAAAAGTCAGCCGTGACCGTGAAATGGCTTTCCGTGTAATTGGCTAGCAATTACCAATTTATGATGATGTATAATTTTTTGAAGAATTATGCAAGAAGACAAAATTTAATTCTTAAAATTTGGATTTTAAAAAGGAGTTTTTATATGATGCCCGACCGTCAAAATCTCAAGGGCTAGGTGGTTTGGCAAACCACCCACTAGATTTTGATCTGGTCAAAACACTTGGATCAAAATCCAAGGGCAGGTGGTTTCACACCTAGCCCTTGAGATTTTGACGGTCGGGCATCATATAAATTCTCTTTAAGAAGATGCGAGAATTACTGAATTATTCGGAATATTTAGAGAGGAATCCTAAATTGTAGGGCTGCAACTCGAGCCGGGTTTTACCCGACCCGCATCGACCCGACCCGAAAATAGCCTGGTTTGGGTTCAGGTTTCATGGGTTTCGGGTCGAACCGGGTTGAGCATTCAAAAGCCCGCATGAATCTAGGGTCGAGCCGGGTTTGAAGAGGCCCGACCCGACCCGATCCGACCTGAGTTACATAAGTTATAGTATGTACATTTTTTTTTATTTTTGGTTAAAAGTTAAAAGTGAAAACTCATGCACCCACTGTTATTGTATGTGAGTGTAATTTCTGCTTCTATGAGTTGAGTTGATTCAAGTGTTTGATTCAGCATTGTTTGATTGTAATTACAACATTGTTTGATTACAGCATTGTTTGATTCAAGTGTAATGTGAGTGTAATTACATCATTGTTTGATTCAAAGTGTAAAGTGAGTGTAATTTCTGCTTCTATGAGTTGAGTTGCCTTGCCAAACAAGAATTTTCGTTAAAAAATTGCGTCAACATGAAAAAACCCGACCCGACCCGAACCGACCCGAGATTTATCATGGGTAGGGCCGGGTTTGGGAATCGTGGGTTTTCCGAAAAAACACCCGACCCGACCCGACCCGAGATATTTATCGGGTAGGGTTGGATTCTCCAAAACCCGACCCGCCCGACCCGAGTTGCAGCCCTACGAAATTGACGGGTGCCCTTGCCAAAAAAACTGCCACAAGTATGCCCCATTGCAACATTTATCATACCTTTTACTTTTGTATTTTTCAGTGATGTAATAAATGCATTTGGGGTGACGTGGATGCAACTAGACGCCCTTGCGTTGTGTTTTTGCAATGGTACCCTTCAGTTTAATTAACATTCCTTTTTAAAAAAAGAAAGAAAAGAGAAGTGATATAGGCACTGCCACATTTTGATAATCACACTATCACTTCGTTTTCCACTTTCTGATTGGATCTTGATATTCTCTTGGGTGTTGTAATAGCCGTGAAAAGTTAATTAATAAAAGCTAAAAAAAGCTACTACCATGTTTTGATAATGAGCCGAACTCACCTTATCTTTTATGACTTAACCACCTGTCAAAAGCTATTACAATTCCTATAAAAGTTCTCAGCAGCCCTTCAACCAATTAAAAAAGAAACGACAAGGTGAGTTCAGCCCATAATCAAAACATGGTAGTGCCAATAACAGAAGCCTAAATAATAAACAAAGTTGCCCCAGTGAAGTAAGGAAATGATATTAGCACAACCGTGTTTTAATAATTGCATTAACCATCTTGTCTTTTATTATTTAAAGCTCTCAAAAACATGCTGATTTTGTGCAATTATTAAAACATGGTTGTGCCGACTGTCAATTTTTTCGATGGGAGTGACATTGTGACAAAAAGGCGATGCTGAGACGCAAGTCAAACAACACGGTATCCGTCCTACTTGGGCAATTAGGGTTTCGATGGACCCAGATGGGCCATCCAAATCTTAACTTAAAGGTCTTAAACGAACGAGATCTAGACACAATTCAAGACCCTGGATCTGAAATTATTACCTATCGGATTAAGACAACTAACAAAAGTCCTAGGACAGTCCTATATCCGATTTTATTACACTATTTTACTAAAGAGAAATGCTAAACTCAGGAGCACCCTTCCATAAATAAGATGAAAAGACGACCCCATTGGTTGAAAGTTACATTGTGGATTTAATGTCTCTGACTTTAACATTTTTTGGGGCCATTATAAATGCAAGGTGGTGACTTTCAACCAATGGAGGCACCCTTTCATCTTACTTACGCAGTTACGCAAAGGCATCCTTGAGTTTAGCATCCCTCTTTACGAAAATACTTCCTATTTTTTTTATTTTTTTTTAAACTTTAAATATCATTTCAAGGGTATTTTAGTAAAAATAAGACATGCATCTTTTCGAATGACTTTTTTTTAGTATTTTTTTCATTCATCTCTCTCAAGTCTGAAGTCATTCTCCTCTAACCATTGACCCTAAGTCCCTAGCCCACTGCCCTCACTGTGTTGCCGGCCGGTGATGTGGCTCAACGTCACAGCCAACTGTAAGGCCCACACTTACTCTCTCCCTTGCCCTCTTCTGAGAATTTTATGAGTAAAATGTAAGTAGGACCTACTAGGACACTCTGATGGACAGTTCAATTTGAAATGGATCATGACCAAGACACAAGTAGGATCCGAAGAACACTATGAATCCGATCCAAGGAACACTATGACTCCAATCCGACCGATACGAGATTTGAATGGACCGTAACTAAGACAGGTGGAAGTGGAACTGATCCGAAGTAGATCTGTTGACACCCGTAGCGGCAATGTCAAACTCACCCTCAAAACAGTGGGACCCTTTTCGTGACGGGGTCCATCTTTTCCAATGAAAACCCTGTAGAGTAAATTAATTTGATGCCCCTCATTTTCAATTTGTATGTGCTGGCCACTATTGTATGGCCCCAAAAGGCATAAAAAACAGGAAAGTGGTTAGGACATAGCTCACAAATTGAATCAAACAGAGTAATCTCAAGAAAATGATCTATTCCAATTTGACAATGTGGTTTTGGCTCTGTCGTTAATGAGTACCAGCCTTTTGGATATTTCCTTTCAGATCAATTTTTTTCTTGTAACTGTCCCTTTCAATGTTCTAAGTGCAGATTTGTGCTCCTGTACTTGCTCAGCAATTGTCAATTGAAAGATTTACCAATGCCCAAGTTCTCCAGAACACCAAAATGTAGATGAGATAATAATCTAAGATACCATAATTAATCATGAATAGTTGCAGATTTACATCATTCAAGATATATTTACAGCCTACAATAGAGATCTTTTTCTTCAACTTTTAATGGGTGGCTGTAGGAAAGATCAAAACATAGTACAAGCAATGAGAAACTCAAGCTAGAACCATGGCATCAACTATAAGAATAGTTCTCAGCATTGGGCTGTCAAGTATACAGACAAGATGATGATATAATCTGCTAAGAATTACGTATATGTTTTTTTTTTCTTTTTCTTTTTTTTTCCGAAAGAAGAATTATGTGTGTATTATGTTGAGAGAGTCGAGCCTCTAACTCAATTGGTTAAGGCTTTGTTCTGCAACCTTGAGGTCAGAGGTTCAATCCCAACTTAACTACGAAAAAGGCTCATGTACCTTTGCTAGGTGGCAAGAATCGAGTTCTGAATACTCCTAAACATTGCAAAGCTGACCTAGCATGCTGTGTCGCACTCTTCTTCAGCTCAGTTAAGTTAACCACTTGATCCAAGGAGTGATCAACCTTAAGGCTAATGAGCCTCCTATGGGCTTCTTTCTTGAAACCGGATATGCGTGGGACAACATGGTTCCAACCATCCCCTGCCACATTTTTCACAATAGGAAGAGCACTGGATCTGCCAAAGTCCAAAGCACCGCTTGTTGCTCCCACCAAAGCTGAAAGGAAAAACAAATCATTTAGTTTAGAATTAAACACATGGCAGCATGGAGAAAATCTGTGGGACATGTCCAAGTAGTTGCATGTACATTGTGAAGATGTGCCGGCGCATAGAAATAGTTCTGTGATCAGTGATTGTTTTGTTTTTGATAGTTTAAAAGAAAAAGAAGCCAGAATTTTGAGAGAAAAATAGTAAAAACTAGGGTCTCCCACTCAGAGAAAAAACTGGGGAAACTAGGGTTTCGAGATGTAGGAGTTTTAACTCTGTTGGACTAAATGGAGATAACCTTTCAGTCAATATCAGATGATTGACACCATGTTAAAACTGGTATTTAAAAACTCGGAACTTGGATGAGAACTCAGTCAAGCTAAAAAGCAGTCGACTTGGGTGAGTCACTCATGAACATGGTTTTAAATTTCGACCAAAATCCGAAATTTTGAATTTCGGCCTTTTCAAAATTTCGAGAAAATGCAATTAAAAAAAAAAAAAAAACGAAAGAAATGTTAATTGGCCGAAATTTCGGAATTTCGGTCGAATTTTCAAAATTTCAGGGTTTCGAAACCGGTACCGAAACCGAAATTTTAAACCATGGTCATGATTGATGCGGTCAACTTTTCAATTACTCTGCTGTCAAAGGAGTTTTTGATTGACTTGGTAGGGCAATACTCGGATTCGGATGAGAAGTCAATGATCGACTAGTGGAGCTTGATTGTCTCATCATTTAATGTAAAGCCCTAATACAATGCCTCGCATATGGAAGTCACTAAAAATGGCTTATATATGCAAGTCATTAATAAAATGACTTAAATATGGATGAAAGTAAGCAATTGCCAAACTACTATTAATTACCTACATCATAACTCTACACGTAAACCATGTGTTATTTCTAACAATTAGGTGGTGGAAATTTTGAATATTTCATAAAGTGAGGGACTGTTATATGTATGTTTAGATATCTTATCCACTGACTTCCAAAAATAGATGCAAAACATTGCTGAGTTGCTTTGGAAAAGGTTTAGGCTATTTTGTATGAGTATTTGGTTAGTCTATTTTTAAGAAAATTGGTAGAAGGAGGTTCTATGTAAGAAAGAGTAATGAATACAACCAGTAGAATATCAAAGCCACCCTCAATCCATCACATCTAATATTAACAAATATGTTGTGCCAACATATAGTATAAGGTTATTTATGAGATATGATTCAGATTTGACGTGGTAAAACCTCATGATGAAGTGGATCAGTAAGTGCGATGGAGAATCTAAAGGTTGTTAAAACCGATGCAAGGAAAGCCAAGATTGGAGCAACAACACAAGCGAAGAAGACAAGTTTTGATGTGAATGAGGCCCATCCTTGGTGTTTTTTTCTTTTTTTTAAAGTTATAGCTATCTATATTAGTATTTTCTATGGTTTTAAGTCAGAGATATAATAGGTATTTTCTTGTGTGAGCATCCTCCTCTGCAGATAAATCCAGTACTGGAGATGACACCAGTCTCGACCCCAAACTCTCCAGTCTCTGCAACTTACGATTGGCCAACACCGATCATGCAAGAAGTACTCAGGGTTCTTGGATCAACAACTCCATCAAGAAGACCCTTCTCAATCCTGCCAAATAAAATTAGGGTTTCCTAACCCAATCTCATCAGGAGAGGGAGGAACTGCCCTATGGATATTCGAGGGAATTTAGATGGTCTAGATCAAAGTCACACATATCAAAACAGATGAGTAAACCTCCACGACAAGATATGAGGGAGCTTCCTCACGAATTTTTTTTGAAGGTCCTCTTCACAGAGTGCTTCAATAGATCTTCACTAGCTCAGATACATATCATACTCAATTAAATTTAAGAAAGAAGAGGAGAAGAGAGAAAAGGAAATATGAAAGAGAAACGCCACGAAGGAATTCAAGGATTACAAGTTAGGTCTCACAACTTGTATCCTCTCCTTTATACATCCAAGGTTTTAAATTTCGGTTTCGGCTATAATTTCGGGATTCACCGAAACCGAAATCCTGAAATTTCGGTCAAAATTCGGTAGAAGTTAACGAAACAACGGATTTTCTCCCGAAATTTTGACTGAAATTTGGTACGTTTTGGGAATTTCAGTTTTGGAACGTTTCAGTTTCGGTGTGGACCGAAATCCGAAATTTAAAACCTTGCATATATCTAAAATAAACCAAATTACATAAATTGTCCACGGGTTGTATACAAAACTGCTAAGCATAACGGTAGTCTATCCTAAGTGACTTGCATGTGTATATAAGTCGTATACAAGGTGGTGTATCCCCACGACTCATATACACATAGAATGGTGTTTTAAGTCACATATAAAAGCTACTCTCCACAATACACACTAGAATTGCTGCGTGGAATAGGTAAACTTAGAGTGAGACCTATTCATAGCCAATGCAACAAAACCGTCGACTTGATAACCAACAAGGAATATTACTAGAAGATGTGGCAATGTATCATAGAATTGTCATCTAGCTTAAGTTTGTAACTATGGTTCGTCAATTTATGCATGCTCCATGGGATTTCCATCTAGACGTTGTCTATACAATTTTAAGATACTTAATGCCCTCTCCTATGAAAAGTATTTTGTGTTTTAAAAATGGTCATTTGGAACTTAAAAAAAACAAATAGATAGTAAATCTACATTTGGATATTGCATTGTGGTCGAAGAAATCTCGACCCTTCAAAAACCAAGAAACAAATAGCTGTTACAAGGCTAAATGCAAGCAGTGTATATGGCCATGCTCACACAACATTTGAAATGACTTGGATGAATATTCGATAGTGGAACATCCAATGAAGTTATAATCAAGCATACATAGGCATTGCCTTAAATCTAGTGGGTTTACAAGATGAAAAATCATATTGAAGTTGATTGCCACTTTGTTAGGGAGAATGCGGCTCAAAGGAAGTAATAGGTAAAACTGGCTCAAACATTTCCAAGATAGTTGGAAAAGAAAAGTTTTATGTATCCACCCTATGTTACATGGATTATTCTGAATAGGCAAAGTACCTATGTCGGACACGTGTCGGATTCCAATACTTCAGGATTCAATGCGACACTTCTAGATCTCTTTTATCTAATTTTTTTTAATGGACTACCACAACTACAATTACCACATGTTTTGAGTTTTATCCATCCTAATGGTAAGTTTTTACACGGGAATAAAAATTTCATAATTGATTAAAATATTTCAGCGAATCCATTATTCTTTCTTTTTTAGGCTTGCTGAATCCAGCACTCATAACCCTGTCGGATTCCGAAACTCGTACCTGTACGATGCAACATAGGATCTACCTCAAAGCTTGAGCTCAATTGATAACAATGCACCAGCCTGAGGAGGAGATTGGAGAAGGATTTTATTTTTTTTGTACGAGAGCATTACTTTCATTTTCCATTTTTAACGTCATTTAGTTATGTACTTCACTCATGCAAATACGGACAAAGAATTAATAAAATGGTCAGATAGGAGTAAAATGAATAACCACCCCCCCTCCCCTAGTCCTGTAAACACTATTTCCTCCTCTCCATTTCATCCCCAACCAACCCTCCAACATCATGATTAGCCTTTTTAGGGAAACCCCCCCATATCCACCCCTTTGAAGCCCAATCAAAAAACAATTTCTCCAAGTTCAAGCATTTCCTCCACACACACTTTTGTGCATCCCTGATTCCTCGGAATAACTAACTCCTCCAAGTAAGTTCTCCAGTTAAATCCCCATCAGGTTCCATTTTTCTCCCATTTAGCTCCCTCGAACCCTCACATGAATTATCACATGAAAATTCAGCCCAAAACTCACATGAAACTCACAAAAGAAACAACAAATAATATAACTTGAAGACCACTATTGGTGCAAGAAAAATTTTCCAGCAACTAAAACAATAATCAAGAAACTATAACTATTGCAGAAATTCAAAGAGTATTTCTTCAATCCGAACGCAAACTCTGATCTTATTCTGAAAGTATCACACTCAAGAACAAGAGAACTTACTATCTGCTAACATCACACTACTGATCATTTAGCATCACAGCATTAATTGTGCAGTATCACATGACATGAGCCTTGTAGAAGCACTCCCCAAGAAGAATCTCAGGAACCTTTCCAGAAGCACTCCACAAGAAGAATCTCAGGTACCGTACCGACGAATCCTAGCCCTTGATCTTTGAAACCTAAGAGACCTAACTTGACCCTAAAAGAAAACTGTAATGGTGGCTTAAATCAAAGTTTTAGCCCCCAAAAGCAAATATTAATGCGCTACATTGATAAGGTCTACATAAAACAACTCTAGCGAACTTTTACAATATCTAAATGACCTTTAGCCATATAGAAACCACAAAATCCAGTTTCTGTCCACAATTCTGGTCCATATGACTACTAAACATCCTAGGAAGACCAAAAAGAAAATGATGGAAACATATGGAACTCATAAAAACTACTTGAATTATCCTTTTTTTTTAAAGATAGAGAAATTTCATTAAAGCAAGAAAAGCGAGACCGAGATAGTCAAGGCAAGAAATACAATGTTCTTCTTTCTTATTTTTTATTTTCTTTTTTGGTAGGTCTTCTTATTTTAAATCTTGAGGATGAATGATGATGTTCCTACATCACAGGTCAAAAATTTATCCAATGTATTTTAAGTCGCAAGGTTGACACATGAACAGAACCCTCTCTTTGTTTAGTGAAATCGGTCCTAAATTTGATCAGAATGAGCACTCTTGAGGCCACGCTTCTATCAGCACAACCTATTGAGAGACCGACTCTGCCTATTTCTATTGGAGAGGCATTCACCATTTTGGCTAAAAAGAGGGTTCTCCTTAAAATCCAACACTAAAACCACTTTCTAGAACAAACAAGCGAGGTACTAGTAGCGGCAAAGCTAAGAAAAATGGAGAAAGAAAACTGGATTTTCAGCAAAGCTCATCATGCAAGGGAGGTACAATCTAGAGAGAATGGGAAGAAGGTCAGGTGCTTTCTTGAGACCAAGCCAGGCGATGTAGATAACCAAGATTTATGGGCTTGGGCGCCCAAGATCCTGCCAAAATTTCCAAAGATTCTTCTCATTAGTGATTCTTGCTAAAAGAAAAGTGAGAACCTGAGGAATTCAGGGCCCACGAAGGTCCTCATCAAGGAATTTTAGCAAGTTAGAGTGAACACGAAACAGTCAAACTCATGGTTGGAGAGGCAAGATTTGACTAGCATGCCAGATTACCCTATTTATGGGATGATGTTGGTGCGGGCAACAAAGGAAGAGGAAGAAGCAAGGATGGCATCAAAGAGGGACTTCTGGCTCACGGGGAACCATTTGGGGGGTGCAATGTGTGCATGAGAGACTATTATCATGATTTCGATTCCAATTTCTTTATAGCAATCAGGTCTGAGTGATAGATTGTGGTGGGAAGTTAGAACCACATCGTTTTCCCCCCTAAAACCATCACAATGAAGGGCAACCAGAAAAAAGAAATGATATAATCCATTACCTTCTGATAGCAGCGAATGGACTCGAAAAAACAAAATCACTGACAGACACTAGTTCCAAGGTCCTTGAAAAAGTAAAATAATGACGGGGGCAGATTAAAGTTGAGAACTCATGGGTTTTTGGAAGAGTGAGTGCATACAAAAGGGATTTTGCAAATTTTTCCTGTGCCATACATAGCAGCACATAGTTGCAGTTTTGTAATATACAATGTGTAGCATACAATGTAAGAAATTCGGTCAGGATGTGTTGCGGTCAGTGTTATTTTTTTTTATCTTTTTTTAGTTAATATGTAGCTTACTAGTATCATAGAAGATCAATCGCAACACATAGGCATTTAAATTTTATAATACTCATGATACAGCGCCAGGGGAAAGTTTGAAATCAACCATTGAAAACAAAAGCAAACATCCAAGTAACAAAAAAGCGCACCATTGTAAGGAGTTTCAAGGAGGAAGTTGGTAGGAAGACCAATACCCACACCAGCCAGAGTTATGCCAACACTAAATCCAACTCCACATCCTGCTCCAACATAACCAATGACCTCAGGGCCAAAACCTGGACCCCATCCAACACCGCATCCAATGCCTATTCCCATGCCCCAAAAGGCTCCAGAAGTTGGATGCACAGGGTTCCATCTTTCATACCTCCTAAACAAACCTTTAATAATCATAAGGACCTGCAATCAGAGATGCTAAGATAAGCAATTAGAATTCTTAAAAGCCAGTAAACGAAACTCCAAATTGTGGTCAAACTTGAACAAAAAGCGCATGTATGATGGATCCAATAATGAAATAGTTATATGAGACAGAACAGGAAAAGAGAATGATCGAGAATAGGTTATAGTTACAGACGAGCTTATACCTTACGACATTTGGAATGTTAAAACCACTCGAGCTGAAAGTAAAGACCAAATATCCTACTATTCCATGAAGGCCAAATTACTATTGACATGTGCTAACTAAAATAGAAGTTCAATAATGCGTATAATTTTATATATGGTGGGTTATTTTAGAAATCCATAGTGTTAATTGGGAAGAATACAAGGATGGACCAAATATCCTACTATTCCATAAAGGCCAAATTACTATTGACATTTGCTAACTGAAATAGAAGTTCAATAGTGTGTATAATTTTATATATGGTGGGTTATTGTAGAAATCCATAGTGTTAATTGGGAAGAATAGAATGATGGGATTCAGGAAGTTTGAAAATTAAATGTATGCATATAAACCACCACCACTCTCATTTTCTGCTTCTACGCACATAAAAGCTCTCTTTTTCTAATTTCTAGGTCTCCTCAACCCTCCTCTTCTGAATGCTGGAAAGAGAAAATCAGCTTTGCGATTCCTCTTCATCTTGACCTCACTCTTGGAACAAATCCCCTGGGACAGTATTTGTGTCTACAGAACCTACCAGCTTCCCATATATGTTTTTAACTCATGAACTTGATCAAGCATTTTACCACATTCCAAATTGACTCAGACTCGACCCCATCGAGTCCAAAGCCAAGTTTCAAGTTTTTAAACGTTAATGAAACTATTCTAGAACCTACATATGCCAAGGTACTGGGAATGAACATTCTATTTCAAGGTCTCTTGTAACATAAGAAATCAAAACGTTACAAGTGCAAAAGCAAAACCCAAGAAGTACAGTGTCATAAATTAAGAAAATAGAGGGAACCACAAATTGCAATTGAATCATCCTCTGTTTTACCATATCTATTTGAACACTCAAAAGTATCAATGAAAGCATTAACCATTAAATATACTCTATTCAGCATCATTATCTCCATTTGCTTAACATACCAAAAAACCAGAGAATTGTTCAAAACCCATTGCATTCTCAAGCAAACCAAAAATAAAAATAGCAATTCTTCATCCACAACATCTAAACTTACAATTAAACAAAGAGAATAGTCTAAAATTTTCATCTACAAAATTTCCATAAGAAAATGATCATTCTCGTTCAAAATTTCAATTCATCCAAGAACCTATCAAGAAAAGTAAAATAAAACAAATTCATGTAATGAATCTAAACTCATAAATCAGATGGACAATTAAAAGATAATAATTTCTCGCTAACCCTAAAAAATCAAAACTTTAAAAGGAAACTCAAAACCTCAGTACATCACATCCAAAAAAATTCTTCCTTAAACCCTAGAAGAGAACTAAGATCATCTTCAACCATTAAAAAACATTGAAACATTTAAAACCACAATATGAAAGATAAAAAACAACACAAAACAAAACAAAAGAAAATAAATTACCGGGTTTCCATTACCATTCACGCTCCTTTTTTCTGGAACAAAATTTCTCCCGCGCATGGAGCCAATTGACATTGGATAAATCTGAGTTTTTTTATTTTTATTTTTTATATATGGGAAAGAGGGTGGAAATATCATTTCTCCCATTGGATAATCTGAGTTTTTATTTGGTGGAGGGTCGTGTAGGCACGTGCAGCAAAAAATAGATTGGGGCCTATACGTCATTGGGTGATCTAAACCGTTCATTTGTTGGGCCCAACATAGATAGGCTGTATCCGACTTATCTTTTTCCATTGGATGTTCTAATCATCCGATCTTTGGAGATCGGAGAAGATTTTTGGGGCACGGCCGATCTACTTTGGGGTCCGTCAAATGAACGGTTTAGATCAACTAATTATGTACAATGAGGCCCACACCACTTTTTGGCATATTTTGTCTTATTTATTTAATTCATCTAAGGTGTCTATTCTCACATGCAAAACCCAGCTGCAAATTGCTTGCCACAAAATTGGCTAGCAAATCCCCACTATTCCTTATAATAACCTTTAACAGGTGGTTAAACTTTAACAGACAAGGTAATTTTGTGCAATTATTAAGACATGTCAGTGCCAATATCAGTAATATAGTGATCCGTCTTTACAGCTATTTTTAAGCCTTAGCCTTAATTTTGGGGGAACACTTTTGTTCACTTGTTTTTCCGGAAAAGGAAAAGAAAATGTTTCCTCGGAATCTGATGTGGCATTAGGATTAGGAAAAGAAATCCAGGGAATCTGTGCAGGAAAAGATTTCCCTGGACTGTTCACTTGCGCAGGAAAAGGTTTTCAGGGAAAACGCTTGCCCTTCTTTTTGCACTAGTTTTTTGTCGGAACTGAAAGGGTGGAAAATAGGCTTTTCCATGTCATTTTTTGACTTATTGCAGAAATTTCACATGTGTAATTCTATTTTCCCTGGAAAGCAAGTGAACACCAGAATTCTGTCTTGTCAAGGAAAAAAGAGGCTGTTTTCCGGAGATTTTGCTTTCCAGGGAACGCAAGTGAACAGAGCAACGAATTTTCACGTCAAATCATGTTAAAAGGGGGCGCATTATCCTAGGGGGGTTGAAAAATTCATCGCCCTATTTTTTACTCGTAAAAGCTATTTTTTCCTTACGATTGGTCTGGTCGTAATTCGTAATAGACTAATAGCTGATTAGAAAAGCATAAAATATAGATAAGAGTCAAGAGTGCCGTTACTAATACGGATACCATTTCTATCATTCCTCGTGACTCGTGAGTTTTCTTATAACCAAGGCCAGTTTTCAATTCCTGAAGCATTCTCATCTCGTTGAAGATTTCAGATCAAACCACTTGCAAACTTTCAAACTCGTTTTCTAGGGTCTGGAAATAAGGGAGAGGGTTTTATTAAATCCAAATAAAAATTCCGGATTTCGACAAGGAGAAGCCTCAGATCCGAAGGTTTTGTATTGAAATTGGCGGATTCTTTCGACATTTACAAGTATTCTCCTCGTCTCTACAATTTCTATTTTTTTTTTCTCGATTTTTTGAGGTAATTTTCTATTTTAGTTGTGGAATCGGTTTTAAATGTCTATGAAATCATACTTATTTAATTCGTTCATCTGTAGGATTTTTTTTTGTTCTGAACTCTATAGATCTCTGTTCATTTTACTTTCAATTTAAGGGATTTTTTCAGTTTTAACTGAATTTTGTTTGTCTATGTAATTACTTGTCTTTTCACTCAGTTGAAATTCTAAATTGATGAATTGAATAACCATTGATCTGCTTCCAGATTGGATTTGTGTTCCTGGTAATGTATGAGGATTTTCTTCAAGCTTATGTTTCTTGAATTTCTATAAGTACTTGAATATAGAGAGTCTTGCATTCAAGGTTAATATGCTATGTTCAAGTATTCACTTGATGTATTCTATGTCTTAGATTAAAACCTTGAAGAAGGGTTTAGTGGGCTGGGAAATCTTAAAAAAATATACTATGTTCAGGTATTCACTTAATTTAGTCTATAATTCTCAGGGCTAAGTTTAGGAACTTGATGAACAAACTATGATTGATTTTGAATTATCTATTGCTTTCTCTCATTCCAAATATTCTGGCATATGATAGCAAATCCAATGAATTTTCTGTTGCTTGATTTAATGAAGGAAGCGGTATTTCGATATATTAAAAAACCAATTGATGCAGGATAGGTCAGGTTTGACTAATCCTACAGGTTTGACTAATCCTACAGGTTTGGGCAGCAAGCAACAACTAAGAAAACTCTTAGCTAAAACTAAAGTGCAGTCCTTTGTGAAGATTCTAGGAACTTAAGATTGGCAATAGAAGTGTTTCCTGTCTTTTACCTATGGGATTTTATGATAGCAATACATATCACACAATTAAGCATGCTTAAATGGTAAAGAAAAGTAAACTAACACAAGCGAATGATCCCACAAAACAGATGCAAATTTTGGCATACTTTAGCAAGCAAAGAGCACCAAAGAAGGTTCAAAATTAAATGGAAACTTGAGCCTTCTCTGCTGTTCCAACAGTGCAATTCCAATAAAGGAAAAAAGAAACATTGTAAATAATCCTAAATCCTTAATCCAAGATTCCAGCAACTGCTTCAAAGAAAGAAACTAGGATTCCCTTCAATGTGGTTGTAGAAAATAGGTATTTAACCAATTAAACTTTCAAGAGGAATGTAGGGGGTCACCAATTAATACAGAATATCAAATTACAGCATGATTCAAACGATTTAAAGGCCATAAATCGATCTGGTCATATCAAACATGCAATTTCCAGATGGTATTTAGGTAATTTCTAGGGCCAACAGTTAGCAGGGGTTGGCGGGTCAACCAGCCACCAGTACAACCTCACGTGGGAAGTTTGGAGGGCATCACACAAGAGCACAGGTCCAAAAGAGGGTCCGTACCAGCTGCACGCCACCCTAGGTGACGTGTCCAGTGCCTAGGAAAGTGTGCCTAGGCTTGGTAAACCCAAAAGCAAAAATCGTTGTGGCTGGTTGGGGTTTAGGCCAAGATTCACCCGCAAACTGCTGCATGCTAATCGAACCGAGAGGGAGTCACACTCTTTCCATTTTGTTTTTATTATACCTTCAATTGATCGTAAATTGCTGTATGCTACTTGAATTGGAAAGGATCAGTGCACACAAACCACAGAAGATATCAAAGGGATTTAAAAGAAAAGCACTACTTAAAAACTAACGCTTCTATCCTACAAGTGATGAATTAATGAAATCATTCAAAAAAGTGATGAATTAATGAATGCTCAGAGCTTTGCATATTTAGCCAAGTATATTGTCAGATAGGATGGTATATATTTTGAGTAGGGTGCATTCTAGGATTCAGTGAGGACTGAGGAGTCTGTTCGGCCTCTTATTTTGTTGTCATGGATGCTGTTCTGTAGCTGAAAGCTAATTCTTGCCAGTAATAGTGTGTTATCTAGTTAGTTTCCACAGAGAGTTTGTTTTACCTTTTTCACCTTCAATTATTTTTATTGATTAATTAATGGTCAATTGATTGGCCAGTTGAAATTGCAGGTATGCAGAGCCAGCTCGTGTGTGGTGGGTGTAGAAATATTCTTCTCTACCCCAGAGGAGCCACAAATGTTCGCTGTGCAATATGCAGTACAATAACCCCAGTCCCATCTGGTCTTTTTCTCCCCTTTCTATCTCCCTCCCTCTCTTTCTCTCTCTCATTTTCTGGTTCAAAAATGTCCATTCATGTCTATCTTGATACACGGCATATGCATGCAAGTATGCACATTTGACAAAAGATCTGACATCTATTTTGCCACTTGGATTCCATGTGTTTTGGTTATAACTCTATGCATGCATATGGCTTACTGCAACATGCTCGAAGACTACTTTTATATGGACACACGCGCATACATGTCACACACAGACACACACACACACACACACACACACACACACACACACACACGTGCATGCAAGTATGCACATTTCGCTAAAAAGATCTGTCATATATTGTACCACTTGGATTTCATGTTTTTTTTTTCATTGTATCCATGCATATGGTATAATGCAGCATGCTCAAAAAATAGTTTTATCATGATAGAATATATATATATATATATATATATATATATATATATATATATATATATATATAATGCAGCATACTCAAAAAGTATGTATATATCTACGTGTGTATGTAAATATTGTGCTACGAACGCAGTGGATAGTGGCTATGTACAACTGAGATACAATAAAAATCCTAGATTGAACAGGTCAACCATATATTTTTATAAATATTGGACTGTGGATCCTATTTAATAGTCTAGCTTCCATTTCTTTGCTCGCTATAGAGGAAGGAATTGGACTTGAACTACAACACATGCATTGTTAGGTGCTCCATTTTCCCATTGAGGCCAAACCTAAGCTTGTGCTTGAGAGATAGCTGTCCATACTCCATACTCTCCATGCACTGATGAGGAATGTATGGATTCTTGAGAAGAGAGGAGCAATAGTGGTCCCCAGATGCTCGCCAAATCTAAAAAAACCAGAGGTTATTTATATTTCTTGGATTCCACGCCCGCATCACCATCCAATATTTCTTGACTCACTATTGGCCATCCAAACCACCTGGGCATTGGGTCCTGCTCTCTTCCCAAGATAGTGATATAAGTTCAAAATGTTTGTAATAAAGCTAAGAAATAAAAAAAGAATGGGATCTTTTGAATTTCTAGTCCAACAAATCACATGGGCACCCTACGAACTTTAATGTGTTGACTTGCTGATGTCATTAGTATGCCACATCTAAAAGAAGTTAAATGTGCACCTAAAGAAAATGGACTCAAAATTTCTCCATAAGGTATTTTGTTTCACTAATATCAAGTGATGTGGGGTAAAACTCTCTAGTACTATCAGTTGTTGATTGCATTTTCTTGAAAAATAAAAAAAAGCCTCTGAATATCAATCACCAATTCCTATCTAAATTCTCCATCAAGAAAAGTTCCAATGTCATGAGTGTAACTCCATCCTTAAGCGCATGGAGCTTGCTTATATCAACGAGAGATCCTAGGACCATGGTTTTAAATTTTCACCGAAACCTACACGAAATGACCGAAATGTTTTCGTTTTCATCATCACCGAAACACGTATAGAAATTGAAATGCCTACCTAAACTAAAACCGAAATTATATTACTGGTATATTACATAATTATATTTATATGAATTGCACGTGAAATGTACTATGTGTATTCTATAAATATTTGACGAATGAGAGACAGAAGGGTGCCCTTGCAAAAATCAGTTACAAGGGCACCCCCATTGGTCCATCTCAAAAAAGTGCATTTGAAATGGCACAGAAAAGTATGAAAATGGTGTTGAAAAATATAAATTTAAAGGGCCAATAAATGCACTTTTATGAGCCGGATCAATGAGGGCACCCTTGTAACTGGTTTTTTGCAAGGGCACCCTTCAGTCTCTCATTCGTCAAATATTTATAGAATACACATAGTACATTTCACGTGCAATTCATATAAATATAATTATGTAATATACCAGTAATATAATTTCGGTTTTATATGAATTACTTGTGACATGTGATATATACTGAATTATCATTCATGCGCGATAATGCATGTGAAATGTCGTATTGCAGTGCATTTATTGTTTTTTCCTGCTTATGATGGTTTAACAACTTGCAACACATGCAATTCATAAATATAATGATGTAATATGTGCTATTATAGGGTATTCTTAAATGTCCATCATTTGCATTTGAGAAGTGATAGAGCGTGAAAGAATCATAATACTTCATGCATTAGATGTGTAGATCAAGTGCCAAATCTCCTTACCAAGTTAATAAACAGTGATAGATTCATTTTCGTTGGAAGTTGGGAATGATAGATCCTCTTTCTCCAAATTGAGGTGAAGTCTGATAGTGAGAATAAATGTGTAATGTTTGTGATGGTGTCTTCCTTCTTATAAATATAAACATTTAGATTTGTCCTTTTAGAGTTAGAAGTATCGGTCATTAGAAGTTAATGGAGGTATTTAGTTTTAAGCAGCTTTGTATTAAAAGAAATCCAAAATTAACTCAATGGAATTTTACATATTTTGTCTCATTCATGATTTTTTAGGTTAAGGTATCTTGCGCTTTTATATCTAGTTTTGTACACTCATATATAGGCCCTTAACTAATTCAGTCATGGTAATAGAAGACATAAATTTCTGGCCTGCCCCAAGGGCGGTCTTAGAGGAAATCACTGTCCTTTGATGTGTTGGAGATGAGAAATAATGGACCCCCACAGGCTGCCTCAGTACTTCAAAACTAATTGCTTAGTGGTTATACATGTTTGCAAGCTGGAGACCTTAGCAACTTCATTGAGATCTTTATAATTTCATATTCCTGATTAAATTTCTGCGTTTATTGCTAAACTGAAGTTCAGGCTGTTTCCCTGGATTATTTATTATAAAAATAACCTTCCGAGTCAACACAAATTATGAAGTCAATGAAGGCTTACTTATGCACACCTGAAAATGGAAAAGCATCATTTGAGCTGTTAATTACTCAATGAGGTAGAATTTGACTCTTAATTATTCCAGATAGTTATATAATCAACTTCAATAGAGCTAATTCGGCTTATTCTCTGACATTCTGCCTTAATAATTAAGGCAACTAATTTTGTTGTTCTTTACTGACACACAATATACATGTATTGTTTACTGTTTTGCTCTTCATATTATTTTCTTGAAAATAATAGGATGCATGATCCATCTTGGCCTTCTTATCGGCCAATATTTCATAAATTTGAATGAAAAACCTGATTTAGTCTCTGAAATTGTGTCAATTCATGTATGGGATCCAGAGGTTTCATCTGGGACAGCTGAGCTTATATGTGGAGGTTGCCGGACATTGCTGATGTATACGCGTGGTGCAACTACTGTCAGGTGTTCCTGCTGCAACACAATTAATCTTGCATGTGCAGGTATATTTTCTGCTTCTTTTGTAAAGTATCTGTATGAATTTCTATGCGAGTCCTTATTTTAAGGATTTGTTATGGTTGTGTCAAGCTACTCGTGTTTTGCTTCTGGATCTCTTGCAATTATCTGAATTATACAAATGTGTTATAATTTGTTTGTTTGAAATCTCTGACAAGCTTCTTCAGGTGTTGACTGCTTTCTATTTTGTTGGTGGCCGAAGGATTTGTTCTTAATGTTGGTTTATGGTGGAGGAAGTTTTTTGAATGGCAGAAGATTTTATTAATTAAAGAAAAAAGGGGAAAATCCTGCGACCAAGGTGGTCAATACAAGAGTAGACAAAGATAGAAATAATATAAGAACAATGTAGATCCAAAATCGTCATGTAGGAAGAAAATTAAAGATCTCCAATCTATCTCTATCAACATAGGAGCCAGTTTTTGTTCACTGAATGTAGGTTATTGGACATTTTTGGTTTTAACCATCATTTGTATACCACCAATTTGATGGCTAGGAGGATCATCTGACCAGTGAGAATTTCCGATCGTGGCAATTCACAAATTGCCAACAGTTGAGCAATCTTCATCATTGGATCATTGGGCCCATGAATCTTGTACGCAGCGAAGAGATCTGGACCCATCTCAGTTCGGCTGGCCAGATCAGGAATGAGAGTTCTTGTCCTGTCCTGTTGCCTCTTGAAAGCTCATCCTGTTCTTGATTTTCAACTTCTTGCACATTCAACTATGGTAAAACACTGAGTATCCATTTAAGCAACTAGAATAGTTATACTTCTATTGGATCCTTCAAAACTATGTATGGTACTATCAAGTAAGAGCAGTGTTTAAAAACGTGGATGCGGCGCGGAACTTTGCCGAAGAAAATCCTACTCGACTAGGCAGGACACGGTTGAGTTCTAGGTTAACGTGCTCATAATTCGGGAGAGTCAAAGGAGTTTTTATTGACTTTGTAGGGCAAAACACGAAACACGGCCATGGTAGAGGGAGTTGACTTGGGGGAGTCCACAATGACACATGGGAGTTTTAAAACTTTGAGTAAGATGATCTTGTACCTGATTCTTGCTATCTAGGATACCTGAATCTGTATCTGGGTTGAAGTCCACCTGTGCATGGTTCCACAGACACGTATCTACAACTAGATAAATTAATAAACTTAAATACAAACTGAACATTACTCATCACATGCACGAGTTGTCCAAGCTCATTACTAATTATGTGAAGCTTTAGTATTTTCCATACGAAATAAGCTGTCATAAGGAACTCATAGCCATGGTGTTTCCGGATGAACACTCATTTTTCATTTTCAAGTTTCTATCTGTTGCTTGGATTGAAATACCTATCTGGCATTTTTTATTCACTTTTCTTTCTATTTTTAATTTCTGTTTACCCCTGTTGGTACTTCTCTGTTGAATTTGGATGCGTAGGATGATACAATATCTAAGCATTGTCGATTGTGCACTCTAGCCTAGTGTCAGGTTTCATCAATTGCATGTTCTTTCAAAATGTGTATACTTACTCTGAGCCATCACTTGTCACACTAGCTGAATTTATCTACTCACAAAGCTAAAGCATGTGCAACCATTGGTTCTTTCCTATTTCCTTTGGAGGTTGTATATCCACGAGTATATCTTGAAACCCTGTTGTAGCTATATTGTTGTTCTGTACTCTATGCTTTTTAAGTAAATGAACTGAGCCTATATGTGGCTGACTTGTTCAATGATCTGAGGATGGGATTTTGTTTGTGCACCAAAAGCAGCTCATGTGAACTGCAGTCAGTGCCAGACAACTCTCATGTATCCATATGGAGCACAATCAGTCAAATGTGCAGTATGTCATTACGTTACAAATGTTGGGGTGAGTAGAGTTCACCACATGGATTCAATTTTGGATTTTGTTTTTTAGCTTTTTATTCCCTCATGTTTAGTCATTCTGGATCATTGAATTGTTTGATTGATGCATCACTCCTTTTCCACAGATGAGTAACATGAGAGTGCCAATTTCTGTACATAGACCCAATGGCGCCTCTCCGACACCCATGCCCTCTACTTCAGCGGTATGTTATAAACTTACTCATATTCAGAAAACAAGCCGTTTGTTGCTTATTTGGAGATTTATAACTTTTATCTCTTTGAGCTTTTTGAAAAGTTTATGCCGTGTTCTTTGCAGTCACTTCCACATGCATCTAGCCAAACTGTTGTTGTAGAGAATCCAATGACAGTCGACGAAAGTGGAAAGCTGGTAATTCTTCACACCTTTTTCTTGCAATTTTAATTTATATCTCTCCATTGAATGAAAACTTCTAATCACTAAACAAATGCCACTTGGGTATAGGTGAGCAATGTCGTAGTTGGAGTTACCACGGAGAAGAAATGACATACCGACTTCTTACCCGGATGCGCCATGAAATACTATTTCTGTATAACTATTGTAAATTTTCAAGAAGTTGATTTTACTGTTGTATATTTATTGTTGTAAGTTATAAAAGGAGTTAGGCATGGCTTTTGCCATCTCTTTGAGAGAACTGTTGTCAATGTGATAGAACTGTTAAAACATGAAAGGCAAGGAGTGGTAATTGTGTGGAGATCTAAACATTGATTGGAGATGGGACTTTCATAGTTCTTATTGATATTAAAGAATTTGGTGAGGTTGCTGTATTTGTCTTATGTTTGAATTGTTCAGAAAGATTTCTAGTCAGTTTGAGGTATTTTTACTGCTTTTTTGTTGTTGTCAAAAAATCAATTTTATTACAAAAGCAAAACTTTCAATCAGTTGCTAGAGAAGTAACCTGAATAAAAAGACTGGTAAGTCCGTTCAAACTCTTAAAAGTTAACCAACGTATTTTCTTCACCATAGATATGGGAACTGGTAAATTTAAATTTCAAGCACTCAGATAACCGATTCTTTAGATCACTAAGGCCCTGTTCTTTTCATATTGTTGCAGCCGATTGTGGACCCCAAGCCAATTATTGGACTCCAAACTAAACCTAATTTGGAGTCAAATAATCAGTTTGGGGCCCACAATCGGTTGTAACAATCTGAAACGCAACAATCTAAAACAAACAGGGGCCATGTTCGTTTAAGATTATGAAAAGTCCAATAATAGGTTTGGCACTCACAATCGGGTCCAATAATCAGTTTTGGACTCACAATCGGTTGGTTGACGTGGAGCCAATGAAGTGCTCTTGTGGCTGGATTTTTGCAAGGGCGCTCTTCAATTTGTAACTCTGAATGATTTTTCCTTAATTAACTCTGAATGATTTGTTCTCTATCAGTCTCTACTGAAGGATAATAAATTGATACTCACCCCATTATATTAGCCTTCATTTCTTTCTTCATGCACTGCACATTGGCTGTTAATACATTACAACGTCCAACATGCAATCAATAGCCATGGAGAAGAATTTTAAGATACAGTGGTGCCAATATCAAAAGAAAGGAATGTAAACATCACCCCTAAAGCAAAATATAATCACATAAAATCTCTAGTGTTTTCCTAACTCTAATTAATAACTTGCATTAGTCTAAGTTGGTTTGAATTTTTCTCAATTATCATTACAAATTACAAGAAAACTGATTGCTTGTTGTCTTCATTGATTTTTGAATTCTAATCTATCACGATTGCAGTTTATCTACCATTGATTTCATTTAACTTGCAAAAGAAGGGACACCAACCAGAAGCTCTTTTATGGAGGATTTCCCGCCTTGTTAGAAATAGCAAACGAATACGTAGTTGAACAAATGACATACAAAAAACCCCATTTGCGTTAAAAAAAACAAGAAACACTAAGAAATGAATTAACAAACTAAATGCCAAGTTTAGCTTGTAAGAACTAACAATTGAATTGGTGAGCCATATCACCACCTTCATTTAAACCAAAAGTATCAATCTCTCTAAACCATCTCCTTTAAAGCCACCTTTCTTTCCTCCCTCCTAGACCCATCTCTCTCTCTTTCTCTCTCTCTCTCTCTCTCACACACACACATCTATCTAAGTATCTATGGCTGTTGAAGATTGTGAGAAAGCAGAAGTTGGGTCTTGTCCAATGCCAAAAGCTAAGATAGAAGCACCCAGCTGGGTGTTAGTTTTATTAAGGTTACTAGCACTATTTGCCACGGTTTCAGCTACGCTTGTAATGGCACTAAACAAGCAAACAAGAACTACGGTTGTGGCACTGATTGGAAGTACCCCTATTACTGGAAGTGTCACAGCTAAGTTCCAACATACCCCAGCTTTTGTGTAAGCTCTCTCTCTCTCTCTCTCTCTCTCTCTCTCTCTCTCTCTCTCTCACACACACACACACACACACACACACACGTGTTATCAGAGGTGGGGCATGATAACCCTAACGGAAGATCTCATAGTTCCATGTTGCTTCCACATAGTTCTTATAAGAACTTGATACACTCCCCTTTACGGCTTGCTCTTTAGGGGCGATTCAAAAAAAAAAAAAAAAAAAAAGAAAAAGAAAAAAGAAAAAAAGAGAGCGGTTTCTGACTTTTGTAGTTATGAATCTCACAATTGAATTTGACTATTGATTTGATTCTATTGATAAATCAAATCAATGACCTTAACCTATCACTAATTAGTAATAAGCGAGGGTTTCTTTATTGTATTATCTTTGTTCCTTCAGGACCACCTCGGTTCTGTTTTTACATATATATATATATATATATATATATATATATATATATATATATATATTCTGTTGCCCTTTTCAAAAAAAAAATATTGGCACTGGTTTGGACCCCACCCGATTTTTTTAAGAACGAATCAAAAGTTTTTTATAGAACCCTGCATTTAAGGGTGAGTTCTATCCAGTTCCCAACAAATTTTCCTTCCCTGAATTTAGTTAGATGGGGATTCCGAGTATAAGTGATCCCCAAAGATGGGTTTTGTGTAATCTCTCCCCCTTCTCTCTCTCTACACAAAGATGGGTTTTGTAGTTTAAACTTTAAAGGCATAAGGTGGATTTCCTTCGTTTTTGAAAACTCATTGCTACTGCCTCCTCATGACCGATGCATAAAGAGGAGTCCACAATTTACACCTCGTATTTCTAGTGGGGCCCACTATTTACACCTCATGTTCTGATGGGTGGGGCCCACTATTTGACACCCATGCTGTTAGTGATTTTATAAATTCCTAGTGCCCCCAAAGGGAACACGTTTTACATTGAAAATTCCAATAATTCTCAAGATTTTATATGTTTGTGCATGTAGTCTTGTATTTTAAAAAAACTAAAATGGGCCCACTTCATAAGATGATCCAAACCGTTCATTTGTTGGGCACCCTAAATAGGCTGCCCCTGCTTAAATCATCTCCAAATGATGATCCTAACCCTTATAGATCGGAGGGTTAGGATCATCCTGTGGAGACGGTTTACAGGGTGCACATATTGGCCCAACAAATGAACAGTTACGATCATCCTATGAAGTGGCTGCTATGGATACTGAGTGGAACCAAGAGTGGGATCAACAAATCCCCACACGCCGCATGGCTAGGAGGACGTAGTTTTGCTATTTCCATGTAGAAAACAACCAAAAATCAAGGGAAAGATTTCTAATGTGTTGGTTGGGGGGGGGGGGGGGGGGGGGGGGGGGCGCATTTGTTCTGTTCCACTCTCCTTCCACAGCTCGGTTACCATGCGTGAGAGAGATTGGAAACGATCAAACGATCATTAGAGATAGAGTAAACTTGAGGATACCGAATTTTAAGAGAGAGAGAGAGGGGGAGATTGATTTAGGAAGAAATCCTGCTTATGAGAGAGAGAGAGGCCCTTGGCTCCCCCACTGGCTACACGAAAGAAGATAAACTCAGATACACAGAAACACTAATGTTTATGTAAACTTGCTTGTGTGACAATCAATGGTTTAACATAAGGTCATGTAAACAACCTATGCTTTCGTATTTTTTACAATCATCAGCAGCATGGCTAACAAGTCTGCAAATAACCATAGTAAACGAAGAACATATTATACTAAAAGCCTAATAAAACTAATTTTTTTTTAAAAATCTTGTCTACAGATTATACTAAAAAACTACCCAAGTACCTAAATCAGTTATAATATCTTCTATTGGGGTGTTGAGTTGATCAGGCGAATGGACCGGTGAACGCCCACTTGTTCCTCTTGCGATATTCTGCCTCTATCTCCGGATCAAAATCGTTCTTGATATTGAATATCTCTCGGATTTCTTCAGGTTGTTTTCCCTTGATCATATCAGCAACTGTTTGGGCAATCAGACCTAGAAGGTTCTTGATGTTGAGATAATTTGCAGCCAAGAAAAGTTGCAAAAGGGTGGCATGATCCACCTTCACGAACTCGACATCAAAAGCCTTGAGTAACTCGTTGGGGAATTCATCTTCGATGGATTTCTTTTCTAATTTAGCATGAGTCTCACAGTTGTCAATGATCTTAGACAATATTTTGCCTGTAACTTTTGGGAGAGGGATCCCATTATCAGCAGAACCATCTTCGATTATGTGTTAGAGAGTCTGAGATTCAAGCACAGAAGCCTCATCCACCTCAAATTCCTCTCCATCAGAGCTCCTCAGAGTCACCCTCTTCGACATTCTTCAATTACAAAATTAGTAAAGAAGAGCAGAAAAGGAGAGAGAGAGAGAGAGAGAGGGATTTAATTTTGATGGCCTTAGTTTACTACTTGTCCAAGAGTCCTTGGACGAGACAAAGTGAAAGACCATATGGCCCCTTTTTAACTCCCCTGGTTCTTCGACTTCGTCTTGGTCTTCCCAGTTTCTATTTTTATGATTTGATACCTTCTCTCTTTCCAAAAGCTTAATTTCAGCCCACTAACTAAATCGAGGATTTCTTTCTATTTCGAAAGTAGTTGTAGTAGTACTGTAGTAGTAGTGAAAATCGTCTACAGAGGAGGAGTAGGTTTTATTTTGGGAAATGATATTCCCACCTTTAACGTTATCCCCCTAGTTTTACAGGCATAGAAAAACGTTAAAGTGGGTGAATTTATCCTCGACAAGTGAACCATTCTCACAGAAACCGTTAAAGGAGGGGATTGACAGAGGGGACTCTTGGTCTGATTTTTCAGACTATTTATGATGGGCCCACCAAATCTACACTAGGATTGGAGGGTTAGGATCATCCTATTTAGAAAATTTATGGGCAAAACCTAGCTACATCTGATTGCCCAAAAAATGAATGGTTTAGATCACCCACTAATGTGAGCCGCCAAACGTTTACATAGTAATTAATGGAAACTTTTAAGGTGTGCACTAACTTTACTTTAGCAATAGAGGATAATAAAACTACACGCCCTCTACATTTGACAAAATGGTCCAAGAATTATATATTGAAATGCATCACTAACATTATTAAAAGGGCAGTGATAAATCGACCCCCATCTCTCTCTCTCTCTCTCTCCTATTGGATGTTCCAAACCATTTCATTTGATAGGCCCCGATCTGCCCCAAAAATTTTCTCCGTAAGATGATCCTAACCCCCTAATTTGTAAATGTTTAATGTAAACAGCACATTATAGGAAACTCTATAGATTGGAATCGATCATATGTTTGGTTCGATCACTATGGTATAATTTTTTAATAAAAAGTCGAAGAACCGTATACTTTTCTTAAGAAAGGATCTGATTAATTGAAGTCCTAAGTAGGATCTCTATAAATCTACATGATCTTAAATACAAGTCTCTAATATCTTACATGATTACTACAATGTTACATTACTCAGTCATACAAAGGATCTTTTAGCCTCTGTAGTTTTTAAATTTACAAACTTTCAATATTTCTACAATATTTTACATCATAGCTTTTAAAATTCTAGCAACCCCGGAAGCGCCTACAACGGACGTCTTCCTTTTGAAGATTTACTAAGGAGGAAAACCTCATTAATTCTCTTTGCTGCTAATCTCCACCATGATTTTCTTAACAATGATCTTATGGTGCAGGTTCTTTGTGATAGCTAATGCCATAGCCAGTTTCCACAACTCTGTCTTTCTGTTGCTTGGTTTATTTGGTAAGAAATTTGATTTCAAAAGGCTGGATCTTTTGACGACCCTCACAGACATGGTAATCAGCATTTTATTTCGATAGTTTAGATACTTAGTTAGGAGATATTTCATAATAAAAAAAAAAAAAATACAAAGCCATAGCAAAATACAAAGCCATAACTCTTAGCATAACTCTGTCCTCTGTCCCAGCTGTGTTAATGGGTGCCAATGCTGTGCATGCCTGTATTGTGTAAACGCGCCCTCCAAAATCCAGACCATCCGCATTCATAGGATGATTCTAACCATCTGAATTATGTACTTAGAGCCATGCAATGTTGACCATTACTGCACTTTCTTTGGGTATCCATTCGCTGGCTCATTATTGGACGGTTAGGATCATCTAATCAGAGATACTGGGTCATGGCAATGTTAATTGGAGTGCTTGGTGTGGTCCAGCGATCGAGTGGGGCCCATATGTGCAATAGAGGTCCTGAGCAAAAGACCCTAAATACCTCTTATGTTAATATAGTTTATTCTTCAAACTTTTCTTTTGAGAGGGCATGAGTGAGTAGAGGATCAGAAGTGGCAGGAAAACAGAGAAACGAAAGACCACACAAAATAGAGTTCTTGTTTTTTCCCGTTTTTAACCACTTTGCAGTTTGCACCATTTCCACTTGTGCCCTCTCAATTCTCTCCCTCTCCCACACCCTAGTCATCTCTCACCAGTTAATCTAATATTCCATAATAAAAAAATTCATGGTTGCCAAACATGGCCTTATTTTGCATGAAATGCCATGTCCCATAACACCAAACATGAATCTTGAATAGTTTTTTCTATTTATCTTTCTATCACTTCCAAGAAAACCTCTATGTGATTTCTCTGTGGGACCCATTAATGACTCTGGACGTGGGTTTGGAGTAGGTGATGGTGGCTCTAGTCTCAGCGGGGGGTGCGGCCGCCGCTGCCATGGCGGAGCTAGGGAAGAATGGGAATTCACATGCAAGGTGGAACAACATATGCGACAAATTCGGTAGCTATTGCGACCACAGCGCCGGTGCCCTCATTGCGTCCTTCATCGGGGTCGGGTTCTTAATGGCCCTCAGTGCCCTCTCTGTCACCACCCTTTACAAGAACCAAGCAACCCATTATTAGACCTTCATGGAAGTTCAGTTCTGTTCTTTTCTTGCAATCATCTATCATTTGTTTTGTTTGCTGTGTTTGTTATGTTGTTGGTTTGAGTCTCAGTTGGGTGAAGGAAAAGATGTAAACCAGATTTGTGCTTGTGGAGTGTGACATTTCTTGTGAGAAAAAAAAATGTGCCACGAAATGCTTTTACACAGATTTTCGAACTCACGCTTCAAAAATTAACCATGTAAATGTGAATTTAAGTTGATTTGGGAGAGTCAATAATTGACAATGTGAGTCAAAGGAGTTTTTAATTGACTTGATAGGGCAAAGTTCACACTCAGATAAGAACTCAACCAAGATAAAATGGAGTTAAACGAGTTGATGATTGACTTAAATATCGTGCATTTTGACACCCCATTGAGAGTCAAGCTTGTTGGCCCTGTGAGCCATTAATCAACAGTAAAAACCTGATCTTAGAAATATCAAAAACACAAATAAGGAACCTAGAGGGGTATAAATAGGGCCTTGATGTGAGACATTCATCATGTCACTTCCTCCCAAAACCTATCCCTTCTCTGTCACGGTTCTCACATGATTTCTCTTTCAGATTAGAGTCGTTGTTTGGCATGAACACTGACATAATCGGTGCAATCACAGCAAGTCAATGGATCTGGTCCTCAAGCTCATCCAGCATCTAAGGCCTTTGCAGAGCTACCTTAATGGAAAAACAAAACTAACACTATCTAACTTGGCCTGCATTGCTCTTGAGCCTTGACATAAAATGATTATCATTTAATAATGTGGCTAATAATGTCTAATTACTTTAACAAAACATTCGATTTAGTAAAATTTATTAATCACAAATCACGTAATCATTGGACTATTTATTCAATCCAATAATCTTTAGTCTTTACATGGTCACAAAGTCAGCAACATTCATTAAGATGAACATGAAAGGTAATGGTTCACATAATGTCAATCACAGGCTCTCTGCTTCCTAAAAAATTCATTGATACACACAATAAGAGTCATGTTTTGCGATTATCCTCTCATTAAAATGTCCCTTTCTATGGTGTCGAGCACTTTTGAGACTAGTTTGAATCTCAATCTTCCTGTTCTTGATAGAGCCAAAGGAATTTGTCTTCTATTCTTTAATTTTAATTTCGAGGAATTGAAGTTTCTTGACTATTTTGTGCTCTCTCTCTCTCTCTCTCTCTCACACACACACACACACACACACACACACACAATTGTTTCATAAAAGTAAAACTCCTTGTTCCATGGGATCGTCTAGGACTAACTTGACTTGTTTGGCCCTCGAAAAATATGATCTTTCGATCTCGATCGTCGATACGTGGCGTAGATGCCCCTTCATCAGCACCCTCCCCTTAACTCTCTATTTGAATGGGTTTTGTTCAATCTCTCTGTCATGATGGGTTTTGGAGTTTGTAGGCGTAAAGAGTGTGTTTCCTTTGTTTTTGAAAACTAATTGTTATAAGAAAGAATATAAACTCAGATACTTTATTTAAACTTGCCCGTGACTATCAATTGTTTAACAGAAGGTCATGTAAACAAACAACCTATTCATGGCAACACCATGACTAAGAAGTCTGCAAATAACAGTAGTAAACGAAACGAAGCACAGATTATACTAAAAACCCAAACTCCTATATAAACTACTTAAATAAACAACCCATACTAAAAAGTAAAAACCAACCTATACTAAAACTAAACACCTGATACTAGAAGTCTTTTTTTTAGATCATGTCTTGAGACTAATATCTTCTGTTGGGGGATCACTGGAAAGCCCACTGGTTCTCCCTTCGAATTTCTTCCTCTTCCTCCTTAGTGAAATCATTCTTGATATTGAACATCTTACGCATTTCTTCCGGTGTTTTTCCCTTGATCATATCGGCCACTCTTTGGCAAGTCAGATTTAGCAGGCTATTGATATTCAAGTAGTTTGCAGCCATGATAAGATCATAAAGGGTGTTCTTATCGACATCGATGAAGTTCGCGTCCCAATCCTTGAGATCCTTATCAGAGGATTAATCCTTGCCGTTTTTATTTTTAAATTCAATATGTTTCTTGCAGTAGTCAATGATCTTAGACAATATTTTTCCCATCACGGTTGGGATAGGGATCCCATTATCAGCACAATCATCTTCGATTAGGTGTTTGATAGTCTGGGATTCGAGCGCAACAGCCACGTCCACCTCAAATACCTGGCCATCAGAGCTCTTCAGAGTCACCTTCTTAGACACCTCCTTAGACATTGTTCAATAACAAAATCAATAAAGAAGAAGACTAAAGTAGATGAGAAACGAGAGACAGAGAGACAGAGAGAGTGATTGTTAGGTTTTGAGGACCTTCCTTTCCTAGTTCTCTCTATTTATAAAAGTAGAAACCAAATCATAATGGAAATGGGAATTCTTGCCTAACTAGGACACTGCCTTTCTCCCAAATCTCACGTTGCCTCTCTCTCTCTTCTAATATAGGAATTCATTCATAATTAGGACACTTTGCCTTAAACTATCTTCCTGCTAATTCTTTTTTTTTTGAAATAGCAATTTGCATTAATAAGAAAAAATGACAAGGGAGCACCCGAGAAGGGGCAACCCAGAGAACAAAAACAAGAAAGAAGAAACAGAGAAGAAGAAGAAAAGATACAATAAAAATAACAAAATTATATTACGGGGGAAGATGATCGAACCAGAGAATACTCTCCCTCCCAACTCCCTGCTTGGCTAACCCATCTTCCTGCTAATTCTGTTTGTGGTTTATGATAATTTTAGAATCAAATTGCATTGCAAGCAAGAACCCACCCGGAAATTGCAAAAAAACGATACTAAGTAGTAATAGAATGGTTATGAAAGTTTGATTGGTGTGATTTTTAGACTATTTACGATGGGCCCCTCAAATCTCCACTCGGATTGGACGGTTAGGAAAATTTATGGGTTCCGGTATTATTTCTTTCCAAAATTTTTTGGTTGACCAATTTTTTTTAATTACTGAATTTCGGCCGAATTTTCGGTATTTCTGTTTCGGCAGCGGCCAAACCGACGCGAAACTGAAAATCACTACCATCACTTTCTAAACACTGACCTTATGGTGCCAGCTTCTTTGTGATAGCTAATGCCATAGCCAGTTTCCACAACTTTGTCTCTGTTGCTTGGTTTGTTTGGTAGGAAGTTTGATTTCAAAGGGCTGGATCTTTTGACGACTCTCATAGATATGGCAATAGCATTTTATTTCAATAATTTAGCTAAATAGGAGACATTTTGATAATTAATTAAGAATAAAAGTTACAATGTCATAACTTTTAGCAATTACATATTATGGATGATCGCAATGTGGTATGTGGGCACCAAACCATGCTTTGCATGCCTGTAATCCTGTATTGAGTAAGCGGGCCCCACCCTCGAATAATCTAGACCATCCACATATTGGGTCCCACTTGGTTTGTCCATCCATCCAAGATCATAGGATGATTCTAACCATCTGAAATTCTGAATCATGTACTTTGGGAATCCATTTGCTGGCTTTTTATTGGACGGTTAGGATCATCTAATCAGACTGGGAAGATGGTGATGATACTTGGAGCGATCGTTTTTGTCCATCTAATGAAGGTGAGCCCCATCTCTATAATCAATGGGCCAATCTATGCAATATAGACACTCTGCATCATAACATGGTGCAGACTGATCCCATTGGATCATATTCCTGTTTAAATGCTTGACTTTTTACTTATAAATCCCTAATCAGTAAAATATTTTCCAATTATAGCTCTGTTTGGATTGCAAGAATTTTCAAAAGTTTGAAAACTATTTTTTTTTCCTAGAATTTCCTGTTTTCCATTGTGTGAATAATGTGAAAAAATAACTTGAACAACAGTTTTATTTACAATGACCTTTGATTATAATGATATCTTACCTAATAAGTCATTTCCCTTCAAATTGTGGAATTACATAAATAGAGTCTTGATGTGAGACACATCATTCATCATGTCTCTTCATCCCAAAACCTATCCCTCTTATATCACCGCTCCCACATGATTTCACATTCAGATTAGAGTTGTTGATTGGCATGAGCACTGACATAATCAGCGCAAACGCAACCGGTCAATGGATCTGGCCCACAAGCTCATCCAACATCTAAGGCCTTCGTAGAGCCACCTTAAGAAAAAAAAAAAAAAACTCTCTCACTTGGCCTGCATTACTCTTCAGCCTTGACATAAACTGATTGGCATTTAATAATGAGGCTAATAATTTCCATTTAACCTTTCTATGGTCATAAAGTCCGAAATATTCATTAAACGTAACGGTTCACATAATGTCAATCACCTGCATTAAGGACTTAATAATTGATGAATTGCAAGACCTTTATGGATAATTGTGTGTTTGTCATCACCTGAGGTGAGAGATCAGAGAGAGTTTGATTATTTGAAAAATTGAAACACAAGTTATCAACCTGTTGATTTAACAATCATAATACTATCCATGATGCCTTTGCTCCACCAATACAATCTGAATGTGAGGTGCTAATTTTGACATTATTTTTTTGCTTCTCATAGAAGATTTTGGATAACGCCTTATAGACTCCATAACATTCGAAAAAAAAAAAAATCTTATAGACTCCATTGACCGAACTAATTGGCTAAAACTCCTTTATATCTCTAGCATTCTTAAATTTTGGGATAAGGGAAGTGAAAGAAGCAGTAAAATCTCTGCATGATTTACAATAATAATAAAAATTAATAAAATTCTTCCAATGCCTGCATCATATCAGATTCAATCACTTCCCAAATTCTTGAAAGAAACATAATGAGAATCTGTCTTGGACAGGGGCTTTGTTCTTATCCGTTATGAAAACTACCTTATGAATCTCCTCACATATGAATCTCATTTCCAATAAATTAGCCTTCTTAGCTAAGAGAGATGACATATTGCCATAAATCCATGTCTGAGAACAAGGAAGCAGGATTCTTCCCTAGGAGTGGGGAACCACGATTCCCCGATTTGCGAATCCGAAACGGAAACCTTCTCGAATCCCCAAAAACTGGGAATCCCGGTTCGAATTCGCCGGAAACCTGATTCCTACTTTTGGGAATCGCAATTTATGATTCCCCAGAAACGCGATTCCCACTTTTGGGAAACGCGGTTTAATGTTATGTGAAACGCAACTCCCCGGCGTTTCCCCGGATATTCCTTGGTGATTCCCAACTCCATAACGATTCCCGGCGAATCTCCGACGACTTCACGATTCCCGCTTCCGACCATTCTGGGAGCCTTTGATTCCCGCTTTCGATTCCTGCTATGGCAACCTTGGCTGAGAATCCCACTCAGATTCATAGATAATAAAAAATGATGAATAATAGAATCATCTAAACCAAATCTTGTCCTGAATTGATCGTTAATTTTTTGCTTATACCATGTTGATTAGATAGTGATAGCCTTCCTGTGGAAAGATTCAGAGTTCTTATCACCCTCCTTCAACCACAAAGCCTTGGATCTTTGACACCGAATTGTCTTCTCTTGTTTGATAATCTTTATACATTTATTCTTTAGATTATTACTCAAGGAACTTTCGCTGGAATTTTCTCATAAATAAGTTACTAAAGTGGATTTTGTTCTACTTTCTAAGGGCTATCTTTAGAGCTTTGATCTTGCAAAATACCTTAGTCCCATGAATTTCCATCAAATTGGTTGGAGTTCCACCAAAGTAACAATACAAGAAATACACTAATTGGCGAAGGAAAAAATCAGTTACCAATATGTAAAACATAGTCGATAAAAAGAAAATATATCAATTATCCATTTTATTTCATCCCAAGCAATTAAACTCTCCACAAAGGTATATTGAACCTATCTATTAACAAACTTCAAGCACAACTCAATCACACATAACAAACTGTCTCTTCCTCCATACAAACATCTCATAACAATAATAAAATCTAACAATCATTAACAAGAATCAAATGGGGTTGAGCCTCTAGCTCAATTGGATAAGGCTTTGTTCTTCAACCTAGAGGTTGGAGGTTCAATCCTAGCTTACCTACCCAAAAAAAAAGAAGCAAGAATCAACTATTACAATACTTATGAAACTATCACTTCTCATATTATTTACCTACACTATCTCATTGGCCTAATCTTTCGTTTACATTATCTCATATCTCCCTACTTTTTCTTTCCACCCACCACCACATACAAATCTACAAAATCATATGAGCTATCCCTATGTCCAAGCATTACATACATAACATTATTTATCATATTATTCCTCTGTCGACAATTCATATTATCTAAGTTAGGTGCACAATCCATATCACATTGCTCTAATATGCTTTAAAAGCATACTATCTAGATTCTTCGAACATCAAACAACCACATAACATTATAATAAAACCAACAACACCAAAACAATAAAGAAAACAACCCACAATGCCATGTTTTAATTCTTTTTTTCCTAAAAATAAAAGTCATAAAGTAAGAAAAAGAAACAAAAAATCCATACTAAAAAACCAACCCAAATATACACGACTAAAATAAAACTGTAAAACAAGATAATCTTTTTCCCAAGTAGCTAAAAATCAATTATAAAGTTCCTCTAATCAGGCGAATGGACCAGTAAACGCCCACTTATTCTTCTTGCGATATTCAGCCTCAATCTCGGGATCAAAATCGTTCTTGATATTGAATATATTTCGGATTTCTTCAGGTTGTTTTCCCTTAATCATATCAGCAACTGTTTGGGCAATCAGACCCAGAAGGCTTTTGATGTTGAGATAATTTGCAGCCAAGAAAAGTTGTAAAAGGGTGGCCTGATCAACCTTCACGAACTCAACATCAAAAGCCTTTAGTAACTCGTTGTTGAATTCATCTTTGATGGATTTCTTTTCTAATTTAGCATGAGTGTCACAGTAGTCAATGATCATAGATAATATCTTGCTTGTAACTTTAGGGAGAGGGATCACATTACCACCAGAAGCATCTTCGATTATGTGTTTGATCGTCTGAGATTCGAGCATTGCAACCTCCTCCGCCTCAAATTCCTCTCCATCAGAGCTCCTCAGAATCACCTTCTTCGACATTGTGAAGAAGCAAAGAGTAGAAGATGAGAAGCGAGAGATAGAGAGGAGAGAGATTTTTAGGGTTTTAGGGGTTCCTTTGCTTTATATTGGCAAAACCAAACCCTAAAGCTAAAACCCGATTTGGATTCCAAGAAAAATATTTCTGAACGAAAATTTTTTCTTGGAAAGTTTTTTCTCTCCAAGATGTATTTCTGGTAATTTAGTGGGATATATTATCATAAACCGAAGGTCCCTCTATGTAAAAAAGTTATAGGGTTGGTTGTAATTATCTTCTTCTTTTTTTTTTTTTGGGGGGGGGGGGGGGGGAAATACACTTGGACCCCTGTGGTTTCTGACACATTCAACTTAACCACTAATGTTTATAAAGTTACAAGTAGACCCTTGTGGTTTCAATTTGTGTAAAGTAGACCCCTCAGTTGATGGTTCGTCCACAGATTGAAGGGTTAGGATGATCCTATGAAGCTGATTTTTCAAGGCACACCCTATCTATGTCAGGGCCCATTAAATGAACGCTTTGGATCATCCAAACAATGTGAGCCCACTGTGTTTTCAGAAACCACAGGGTCTACGTGTATTTTTCCCCCTTTTTTGTTTGTTTGTGGAAAAAGTAGTAAATTTTAGAAATATTTTTCTTTTCCAACTTTTCCACAAAATTCCGGTTATCCAAACAGGGCCGACTAAAGACTTCTTCCTTTTGGGACTTACCGTTAATTTTCTCTTGGCTGCTAATCTCAGCCATGAGTTTTTCTTAACACTGATCTTACGGTGCAGGTTCTTTGTGATAGGGTAATCAACATTTTATTACAATAATTTAGCTAATTAATTAGCACATATTTTGATAACTAAGAATAAAAGATACAATGCCCCCGCACCATCAAAACATGAGGTGTAAAATGGTGGGTCCCACCCTTATACTATGCATAGGTTTGGGGAAAGATGGCGGGCCCCACCCACCAAAGATTAAAATAATAAATATACAAAGCCATAATATTAGCATTTAAATATTACTGATGACCAAATGTGGTATGTGGGCACCATATCATGCCGTGCACGTCAGTACTGCGCAAGCGGCCCCACCCTCGAAAAAATCTAGACCATCCACATACTGGGTCCTATTTAGATTGTCCATCCATCGCAGATCAAAGGATGATTCTACTTTCTAGCCAGCTGAACCCATTAGCTGGCGCTTCATCGGACCGGACGACGGTTAGATCATCTAATCAGAAACACTGGGATGATGGTAATGCCACATGAAGCGAAGGTGGGCCCCATCTGTTTAATTGGAGGGCAAATTTATATGCACTCTTCATCAATGGATCGTAATCCTGTTTAATCCTTTGGGTTTTTTACTTACAAGTCCCTAATCAATCAAATATTTCCCAATTATAAGCTCTGTTTGGATTGCAAGAATTTTCTGAAAAAGTTTGAAAAAGAAACTTTTTTTTCCTAGAATTTCTTGTTTCCCATTATTTGAATACATATGAAAAAATGTAACTTGAACCACAACAATTTTATTTATAATTATATCGTTCTAAATAAGGGTCGGGTTCTTACTGGCCCCAGCGCACTCTCCGTCACCACGCTTTGTTACTAACCGGAATTGGTTCGCAACGGATTTGATCTTCTTAGAGGGAAGATCAGCTCTTGATCCACTTCGAGGGAAGGATTGGTCCTCCTTTGTGCACAAAACACAGTTTCTAGGATACATTTTCTTCATTGATTTCCAAGAGACTAACTACATGTTATTTAAAGAAAAACCCTAACCTAGATAACCCTTATCTCTAAGAGGCCTATGCAAACCAAACAACTAAGAAAGCAATCTCTAAAAGCTACAAAATTAGAACTAATTTATTCCAATCCAAGTAGGACCCATCTATGCACCTAACAGAGAATGTCAAGTTCTTCCTAGTTGATGCAGGGGAGTTGCGCAGGCATTACTGTCGTAAATGGTTGCCCAAGCTTTAAGCCAAAAAGGATGTCAATTAGATATTCAGTTCAGGAAGAACCTCTGAATTTTGGAGTTACACTCACTAAAGACTAGGCTTGAAAGCTTTCAGTTATTGAATGGAACCGAGCACAACTCATAAACCAGGCTAACAGCTCTCGATTCTAAGTGAGATTTAGCTAATACTTTGCAAACCAAGCAACACTAGAACTCTCCACAAATGACAGATTCTTATCCCATGCAATATCATATGAAGCTTTCAGCCAACATAACTATAAAAATTTAATCAAATGTCACCAAGGAATTTCACATTCTTAGGCATATATGCATGTCATAATATCACCGAGAGCAATTTGTTCCAATCATCACTAGCAGATAACTTAGTCAATGGGCATTAAGACAAACATGTCATAAGCACCACAACATGCAGGATCATATTAGTGTATGGGTCTTGGTTTCAAGGAGCAAGCCCTCAATTCAAAGTGCTAATAAGACTAGCTTCAGAATTTGATCATACAATGGAACCAACTAACTGATAATTCCTCTCAATCAAACATCAGAGACATGCAAAAATGGAGAGCATTTGATTTTAAAAGCAATTAGACATCAAAATACATAGCTCAAAGAAAGTGCTGTAACTGCATATTGTTTATTTGAACATAGAACCATAAACACAATAATTAATGTTCATCATAAAATGAATCTCCCATGCTCTGTTCTTCTATATATGAGAAACAAATGTGCCATGTTGTGTTAGTTCGTTAGTGCATTTGGATTCTCAAAATAGGTGAGATAAGACGATTACATGTATACTTAGAGCTAAAGGTGGTGAACATGCTTTTAGAAATTACCAGCTAAAACCACAAAAGCTACCTCCCTTAAATTTTTTTGCTGAAACCATAATTCATGAATGTAAACAAAATCATATCAAAGCATATTTGTTAATATGAAACGGATAAGAAGCCTTTCCATTCGCCAAGTCCTTGAATTGACAAATGAAAACAGCATTAATCAAGAGCAAAATATATTATAATTTTTTAAATCTCTGAGTTCCATAATTTGCAAGTGTAAACAATCCTTCTAAAAGCCATTGCATGGAATTAATGTCAGAGCAATTTGCATTTGAAAGAGTTTGATCCCAACTGGACAGTGTTCTGTGTCAATTGGACAGTGCTCTGTGTCACAAGACTCACAACAACCTTGAGGCCATGAATTTGATCCCATTTTACACCAGGAGTGGGATACACTGTCCTTGAAACCATTAGGGTTCCTTACTAATGGACAAATTTGGCTTTAAAAAACCAGATAGCGCACTGACAAACTCAACAAAAATCAAATATGCACGTAAATTCTGATTGCAGATAGAATACGATTAACCACGGCACTCACATGCATCAACTCATACTTAAAATTTGATATACTATTCAATAACAAAAAAGTAATTTTAGCTAGTTAATAACTGAATAGAAATGTAATTTGCAAATCAAATCCTAACCATTGTTAATGCTTGACAATGAATGCACCCACCAAATATAAAAAAAGAAAAAGAAAAAAAGAGCAAAATAGATAGCAATGTTAACTTCATATCTGATCATGAAATTATCTTCTATCATTTTAGATTTATCATCTAAGGTTTAGGTAGACATAAACTGGATTCAACTTCCCAGCTTGGATCAACATCTTGGTGCATATGCCCATTTATAGCAAACCCTAAAATTGGTCCACTTCCCAGCTTTGTTTGGGCGCGACCCTAGCTGAGACCATGCTATCATCTCTAATAGTTCTTCCATGTTTCCATAATCACCTAGAGGTTTGAAATTTGGAAACATGAGGAAGAGTTCTAATGGAAATGAAACTAGATAGAGGAAATTTTAAAGGTGGGTAGTATTTGAGTTCACCAGGAAGGGCAATGAAAGCCTCTGTGATTCTGTGTGTTTGGCCGTCACTGATTTCCTTTCATGCATGTTCACAACTATTTTCACTTCTCCAAAAGTAGTAATATAAATAAATGGGAAGACAAGAAAACTTGTTTATAAAAACTAAAAATTCACTCCAAAAGTAGTAATATAAATAAATGATACTTTAATTAGGGGAAGAAAAAGAAAAACCAATAAAAATGCAATGAAAAGTATACACATACCCAAGAACATGACAGGCACCATTAAAAACAGTCCGAGAAATCAAACCCATCAGACCTACACTTCCACCACCATAGACCAAATTGATTTTTCTCTCGACCTGAAAAGTAGAAGAAAGAAAGAAACTAGATAAAGTGCTGCAGGATAGGGAGAGAAGAATAAGAGAAGGGAAGAAGAATAGAAGAAGACCGGTCCTGCATCATAAAGTCTATTAAACGGCACAGAAAAAACCCAATAAAGAAAAAGAGAATTCAAAAAGTATTGCTGCTCTTCATTTTAGTGTTTCCATCACTCTTAAGTGGACAGATACATTACCTTATTACCAGTTGTTTTCCAAGCTCAAGAGCTGCATCACTACTGAAATTAGGCTTGTTTCCTGATCTACTCCCACAGAAAACACAAATTCTTTTGAACCTACCTTTCTTCTCACTTACTACAGATTCCTCAGATTTCTCTTCATCTCCTTACAACCACTATATCCCTACAAGTAGGGATATGCGGCATATGGTATTTCCCTACGGATTTAAAATACATAGGGAAAAATTAAACTTTTCCCTACGGACATAACTAAAGTCTGTAGGGAAAGCCCGGTTTTGTTGTAGTGATTGCTGGGCCAACCTATGGCCAATCCAAGGGCTAAAAAGAAACTGTCTTTGAAAAGAGACAAGTTCACCTGCTAAGGGTCCATTAGGACACTAATAAGTGCATCTTTCATTTGCACATTTAGGGTAATTAGCATTTCATTTGGTTTAGCAATTTCATTAGCATTTCATTTGTAAAAGGGAGCCTATAAAAGGATTCCCTCATTAGCATTTCATTTGTGATCGATTGCAGAAATTGTGGTGTTGAAAGTCAAAATTTTTCTTATAGTGTGTTGATTCCTAGATGTGCAATTTTTAGACTAGACCAGCATGTGCATGGTGCTAGGCATTTTCCATTTTCTGCACTTGTCTTCATGATCCAGTTTCAGAATCGAAATTTGAAGGATATGTTTGGTCACCTAAGCATAGAAACGAGAGTTTCTATACTGATTTGATCCTTGAATAATCCAACTAGAGGAATGCATGTGATGGTGTTACATCATTTGGGCGTTGAATGTGGTCTATGCAATCTGAGTTTTTCCCTGAAGAATTAAACCTGAAAGTGCAGGCTGCTCTCTTCATATGCCTATACTATCATAGATGACATACCCTAATTTTCCTACAGCTCTTAAAAGGATCGAATGAAGATAGGACTGTGTTTCAGTACTGGTCTAGTGCTTGACTCGGTTACTAAATGCAGGCTTTCTGTTGAGAATGCCACCAGAGACTGAGTGTAACCATGGTTTTAAATTTCGACCGAAATTTGAAATTTCGGATTTCGGTGGAGAACGACACCGAAATCAACAAAAACTGAAATGGTCATTTATTTCGGCCGAAATTTTGGAATTTCGGTCGAAATTTCGATTTTGCCCGAAATTTAAACCAAAAAAACCTTTTTTTTTTTTTATTTTAATATTTTACCGAAATTTCGGTAATTTCGGCCGAAATTTAATATTGAATAAAATACCATTTTGTTTGTGGTACCGGATTTCAGTCGAAATTTCAAAATTTCAGGGTCCGAAATCGGTACCGAAACTGAAATTTTAAACCATGAGTGTAACTACTACCCTCCTCACTATTAAGGAGCTGGTTCTGTTCAATAACTTATAAAGATTGCTTAGGATTTTTTTCAATCTGAGCCTAACCTGCTGTCATTAGTATCTGCACATTGTTTTGGGCCACTTGAGAAAACCACCTCCAAGTTATTAACTTGAATTGGAATTCAGTTCTACCGAGGCCTTCACATAGTCAGATGTGAGAATTGGTTCCTTGGACAGTTCAGCTACTTTTGAGGATAGAACATACATTACATCATTGGTCCACAGCATATGAGACCTTTTGGCATTTTACTTACTCAGTGGCCTTCTTACTTGCCCCTCACAACTGAATACCTAGTTTCCCCTGCGCTTCACCTACATCAATATATCACCCCCAAAGCAAATATAATCAGGAAAATTGCTAGTGTTTTCCTAATTCTAATCAATACTCCCATTAGTCTCACTTGGTTTGATTTTTTTTCCTTAGTTTATATTCATCTGGCAACAAATCACATGAAAATTGATTGCTTGTTGTCTTGATTGAATTTTTTGAATGTTAATCTGTCGTGATTGCAGTTTATCTAACATTGATATCTTTTAACTCGCAAAAGAAGGGACGCCAACCAGACCAGAAGCTCTTTTATGAAGGATTTCCTACCTGGTTAGAAATAGCAAACGAGTAGTTGAACAAATGAAACACAAAACCCCATTTGAGTGAAAAAATAAGAAACACTAAGAAATGTGTCAAACAAACTAAATGCTAAGCTTAGCTTGTAAGAACCAACAAATTGAATCGGTGATCCGCACCACCACCTTCATCCAAACTGTATTAAGTATCCATCTCTCTAGCATCTCCTTTACAACCACCATTTTTTCCTTCCTCCTAGACCTATCTTCTCTTTCTCACACTCACTCCTTCACTCACTCTCTTATCTATCTATCTGTGGCTCTTGAAGATTGTGAGAAAGCAGAAGTTGGGTCTTGTCCAACGCCAAAATCTAAGATATGAGAACCTAGCTGGGTGTTAGTATTATTAAGATTACTAGCACTATTTGCTACGGTTTCAGCTACACTTGTGATGGGACTAAACAAGCAAACCAGAACCATGGTTGTGGCACTGGTTGGAAGTACCCCTATTACTGGAAGTATCAGAACTAAGTTCCAACATACCCCATCTTTTGTGTAAGTCTCTGTCTCTCTCTCAACTTTCATTTAATTAATTTTTCCCCCCCTAAGTTTAGGTCACTTGGGGATATACAGTATAACTGATCTCCAAAGATGGGTTATGTGTAATCTCTCTCTTTCTCTACAAAGATGGGTTTTGTAGTTTGAAGGCGTAAGGAGTGATTTTACTTTGTTTTTTAAACTCATTGTTACAAGAAGGAAGAGAGTTAAATACAGACACTGTTGTAAAAGTCCATGTGTGTTGATAGTATTTGAAATACAATGCAAAAAGTTTAGTCCTACATTAGAAAGTGGAAGAAACGTTTGCCTCCTTCTAAGATGTATTGCACGGGTCGAGCCGTGGCCTGGGCCTAATTCCAACGGTTTTTTTATTTTGTCTTAAATAAAGTGCAATATCTTACCATTTTAATGTCGAGCGGACACCATTTAAGCGTCTTTTCTTCTAGTTACGGTTTAAGCGTCTTTTCTTTTGGTTACTGTTTATATGACCATTTTCTAAACTTTACGTTTCTGTTGGTCTTATCCGAAGAGACACAGAAAGTGACTGTTGCAGAGAAATTAAGAAGGCGCCTCTTCACCAAGGGTTTTTTTCTTTCCCTATAAAAAGAGGTCTTCAATGCTAAAGAGAGATATACACCGACGATTTATTTAACCTTTTCCATCTCTAAGCATTCTGTTGAAAAAATCCATTGGGCAAATCCTTCGATCGTGCACAAATAAAAGGAAAATCACAAATAAAAACAAGCCACAAGATGAATACTGATATTTTACCAGGTTCGGCCAATTGCCTTCGTCCACGGGCTAGAAAACGATCTTCACTATGAGAAAAAACAATATACAAAGCTTACAATGGATTAAATTCAAACCCATAACCTGAGAAACACCCCAAGAGGAAACAAGAGAAAAAACCCGAGAAGAAAACCCACTGGAAGAACTGAAGAAGAAACTCTCTCTCTCTTTTTCTCTCTTCTCCTTTTCTCTATATTTATCTCAATCTATCTTTCTTACTTGGTTTTTCAAAAACCTAAAACTTCTTTCCTATTTTGTTTGATTCCAAATGTAAAGTAAATGACTTATACAATTCCAAAACTAAAACTAAGTCCCAAGAACATTATCTCCCAAAAGAGTAGATTTCCAATGTAGTATAGACCCAATGTTGTAGGTTCTCATGTAGCCAAGTAAATGTAGCAAGCTCCAAATGTAGTAGTCAAAGTAACAAAGTTCGAAAGTTGGAACATTCAATGGTTGCAAGCTCCATACATGTAGCAAGTTCCAAGATAGTCAAGTGGTCAATGGGTCAACTTCTCAAGCTTAGATTTCCAGCAAGAGTCAGAATCGGGCAAAGTTGACGATGACACGGGGGTGTTAAAACAATGTTTTGAACTTTTTTCTTTGCAAATTGTCCAAGAATAAAGATTAGGAGGAATTGCTAGGCACCAAAAAGTGGGGCACCTTTGGATCGATCTCATTATCTTGAAACAAACCAAGTGCTGAAAGCTATTATTTTACTTATATCACATGCTACAATGTACTTTTACAAGGACAAAAAGATAACAACTCAACTCAACTCAACTAAGCTAGTGTGCCTCTGTCGCAAACTAGTTGGGGTTTGCTAATGAATCCTTTAGGAAGAAGGTGAAAGGATCTACCCAGCTCAAATTGACTAAGCCTAATCCTGACACTAGTTGGATTCGTCTACATGGATCATTTTCTTCTATTCTCTCATATCCAAAGTCATGTTCTCTATTATGTTCTTAGCCCTCAAGTCTTTCCTTACCGCTTCTACCCAAGTTGTTTTCGGTCTGCCGCTACCTCTTTTTACTCCATCAACTTGGCACGAGTCACTTCTTCTCACTGGAGCATCTAAAGGCCTATGTTAGATATGTCCAAACCATCTTAAGCGTACTCTCTCATCTTCTCCTCAATTGTAACAAGCGGAAAAAAAAAACACTCATTCCATTGAAGACTTCACAACACATAAAAGAAATGATACTAAAGGTAGCATTACTAAGTACTGTCATGGCAATTTCAGTTCAAACTACTAATATGGTTTTACATGTCTGAAAATCTCATCAGAATCTGTAATTATTCCAAAGAGAGGGTAAACCCATTTCAGATAAATAGCTCTCTGAGCTACATTCGGCTGAATTTGGTGCCACCTCCATTACCATTTGGTTGGTTTCCAGCTTAGAGATGATCTAAAACGTCCTTAACCTTTTTTTCATAGGAGAAAGGGTTTAAGGAGTCCAGATCAGAAAAGCCACCCAATTGATCTAAGCTATTGGTGGGCACGTTCGTTTCCACTTGATATAGGTTAGAGAAGGTTGGGTTTTTGTCTTGGGATGTCTGGTTTGTGTTTACATGGGAGAAGGAGGGCACCTGCTCAAACTCATCTAGATTTAGTGGAGTTTGGTCAGAGGTATGGAATGTATCCCATAAAGGTGGGAGACAAGAGCATGTGTCTTCATAAGAGTTTTCTTGGCAATGCTTGACAGAAGTTCCTTTCTTTTTGTAGAACACTCTACATAAAACCCAATCTTCCTGCACAAAAATAAGAAGGCTGAAGGGATAAAAACCATAGCAAAATAATGTACAATGGGCCACTATCCACACTTTTATTTTGATATTGTTAGCCTTTCTTTGTTTTGCACTTCTGTAATTAGCTGTTCTAAAACTTTTCTCCAGAACGGTTTGGAGGAAATACATTCCTCCAGAACGGTCTGGATACCCCTTACTAATAGTGTAATAGCAGGGGGTGTGGCAATATTAATTTCTTTAGAAAATAAAAAGTAGCCATGGATTTTATATTTCCACACCCCCTGCTATTATTAGAGGGGCTGGAGGAAGTTCCTCCATACTGGTCTGGAGCCAAGTTTTGTTCAGCCATTAAGAGCCATCTTGAAAAGTTCAAATGTTCAAATACAAAGAGAAGGCTGTCAACACCAAAGCGCATGAGTGCTGCAAAGTAGCTTCTTGTATTTGTCTACATCTTCAATTAATTGGCATAACTCTTCTGATATTGGCACGAACATGTTTTGATAACAGGCAAACTCACCTTGTTTTACATTATTTAACCGGCTGTCTTAAGCCATTATAATTCACAAAAACCTCTCATCAGCCGATCAGAAAATGTAAAATAAAATCGGTTTGCCCTATTATCAAAACATAGTCGAGCAGATTTCAGTAGCCAACTTTTATTCTAAAATATTTTTGGAAATATTTAAAGTACCATAGTGTTCAAGCAACATGATTATATACTATGGGTGAAATTCGCGTCGGGTCGGATTGAACTTTTACTAAAAAAAATTGAATTAAAATCAACCCAATCCTGATGGAGGTGATTCAGGTGAAGCTACTTAAAACGTGCATAATTCTTTATTTTCAACTTCTATTTTCATCATCTTATTTGTAGCCTATTTTTTAGGTATCAAATGTTGTTAGGTTTTGCCAACTATAAAAGCTAAACCAAAATTCCCAAAAATTGACCCCTAATGTTTATCTTATATAGCTTTGAAAGCCATACCGCATAAAATAATCGTAGATGCGAATGATTTCCCAAGAAATTATAATAATTATTCAAGCATTTTTAATGTCATAATTTAAGTGGGATTTGCTAGAGACCATCGCAGAAGGCATTTCGCGGGCCGGCTGTTGCATGAGAGACCAGCCACATAGGCTCATATTTTGTCTTATTAATTCAATTCATCTGAGGTGGCTGCTCTCACATGTAACAGCCGGCCCGCGAAATGCCATCTGCGATGGTCCCTCGCAAATCAATTTAAGTATTTGTCCCCGGAATTTCCTGTGAAGGGCATATCTGAGGACATTTTAATTTTGGGTTTTCATTATTTTTGGGTTTATATTGTGAAAAAATTGAAAACATAAAATTTATAAAATAATAAATTTAAAAACAATTGACCATCTCGGTCCTCTTCTATTGAAATAAAATTTGCTACCATTCAAAATAAAAAATTAAAAATTAAAAACAAAATAAGGACAACAAATAATATCATGAATTCATCGGGATGTTTTCATGATAATTTCACAATAAATAATAAAATATGAAGATATCTCGGTAATTTTTCAGAAACTCAACTAAATTTTGGAGATTTTTTTTATTTTATCAAAAATTATAAAATATTATGATATTTTTTTGGGAAATGTTATCAGCACTACTGTATTTTGATGAGGGCACTCCTCACTTTATTAAAAGTACGGTATGGCCCCCACCATAGAATGATGCAAACCGTCCATTAGATGGGCCACAGCCTAAATAGGTTGTGCCCCAAAAATTATTTCCATAGGTTGATCCTATAGAGGGTTAGGATCAACCCTCTAAAAAAAAATTAAAAACAAAATAAAGACAACAAATAATATCATGAATTCAACGGGATATTTTCGTGATTATTTCACAATAAATAATAAAATTCAAAGATATCTCGGTAATTTCTCGGAATCTCAACTAAATTTCGGAGAATTTCTTATTTATCAAAAATTGTAAAATATTAAGATATTTTTTAAAATATCTGATATATTTGTCTATGTTCCTAATCAGTTGTGACAGCAAATGAGAAAAGTTTTAAATAAAGAGATGGGTTGTTTGTATCCATAAAAAAGAGGGTGTGCGCTATAAAAGTCTTAACATAATGTGTTGATACCTTGATGGGAACTTTTGACGGATGGGAGGGTCCTTCAAGACGGAATTCATGCATGACCCAATCAGTTTTCTTTCCCTTTGGAGCTCTCCCTTGGTAGAACACCAAGGTCTTTCTCATTCCCACAAGGGCTCCTTTCCGAATGTCTATAACTTGCCTATCCTTTCCAGTGGCCTTCCAGTACCCCGACATTGTCGCCCTGTTTGTTCGTAATCCGGTTGCATACTTCCGGTCATGGAGACTGAAAAAATACCATTCCTTGTCTCCCACACAGGCAATTTCTGACACAGAAGAATCTCATTTGGATGCACATTGAGTAGAAGTAGAAGAAAAGTAAAATGGTTATCATTTTCTAAGTAAAAATTATGTTTACTTTCCGGGGAGGAAATTCAAAAAGTTATTATTTGAAAAATTCCTCGCAAACACGTAAATTGGACAAATAGTGCATGACAACCAAACGTCTCTGAGAAAAAGAAAATGATGATTCTTTTTCTCTCCTTTGTCAGGGAAATACAATTGGAGCGACCAAACAGACCTAAGTGACCAGTGCTTAGGGTTCGAAGCTTGTAATATTAATAATAGGGGTGCAAGTTTGGCCCTGCCAGCCATGACCCGCCCTGAGCCCGAATAGGGTCAGGGTTGGATTTTCCAACCCTGAGGGCGGGTCAGGGTTCATTTTTTTAGACCCTGACTCAGGTCGGGTCGGGTTCTGGGTTAATGCCTCGGGTACCCTGACCCGGCCCGACCCTAAGTTTTCTATTATAGAATTGAACCATCTGTGCATGCTTCTTTTGCTAATGTTTTCTATTATCTTGGATTGATGTTTCTTTAGATTATTATTATTAATTGTCTCTGTTGCCCGTCATGTTGTTGAATTCATATTGTCTTATTTTGTTCCATTTCTTTGTTTATTGATCATTTTGTTCTATATGATAAGTGGTTTCTTTATTTTTGGCACTCTTAACAGGTATTTGCACTAGGGTCAATTAGGGCCGGCCCGGCCCGGCCTAGTCCTGCCCAATCAGGGCGGGCCAGGGCTAGCACTAAGCCCTGTAGGTAGACCTGGCAAAAGTGACCCGTGCCCGCGGGTTGACCCGGCCCACCCGCAAATTTGCGGGCACGGGTCTAAGTTTTCGTGACCCGTGAAAAATCAACCCGCGGGTGACCCAACCCGCAAAAACACGGGTCGGGTCGGGTCAACTCGCGGGCACCCGCGGGCACCCGCATGTTTACAGTATGTTTAAATTTTTGTGAGAATGTTATCGTCACTCACGCTGTTTGTTTTTTTATGTGGGAACTCCTCACTTTATAAAAAGTACGTTATGTCCGGCACCCTAGGATTATCCAAACCGTCCATTAGATGGGCCGTACCCTAAATAGCTTATGCTCCAAAATTATTTCCATCGGTTGATTCTAACCCTCCGATCTATAGAGGGTTAGGATCAACCCTCTAACATCAAGATTGGAGGGATAGGATCATCCTATGGAAATGATTTTTGGAGCATAACCTATTTAGGCTATGGCCCATCTAATGGACGGTTTGGATCATCCTATGGTGTGGGCCATACCATACTTTTAATAAAGTGAGAGTGCCCAGTAGTGTTGTTAACATTTCAATGTGATTTTTATTTTATTATAATTTGCTATCAAGCTTCTCTTTTGGTAATTTCTCGGCAAGTGGGCATTGTGAGTGCACATATACGCTCATCGAAAATGTTGGTAGCAAATGTAAAAAGGTAAAAAAAAGTAATCATAACACCAGAAAAAAGTAAAATAGCGAAACTATATAAAGTGTTAAATGAAAAATTACGTAGAAATGGTGATAGATTGTAAAATTACCAAAAAAATACAAATAACCTGTAGAATGTTATGACAATTACAGGAAAATTATATGCTGTTAAATCAAAAGAGTGATTACAATCCCATATTTGCGGGTGCCCGCGGGTCACCCGCGGGGCCGCGCGGGTCACAAGAATTTTGACCCGCAAAAATGCGGGTCATTTGATAACCCGACCCGTATGACCCACACCCGCATCACCCGCGGGTTGACCCGGCCCGGCCCACCCGTTTGCCAGGTCTACCTGTAGGGCGGGCAATGGGTTGAGGTTTTTTCGGCCCTACCTCAGGGTCAGGGCGGGTCAGGGCCGAGATAATGGGTTCCAGGGTTGGGCTAAGGTTTTGAAAAACCCGACCCTGTTGCAGCCCTAGTTAATATGGGAAATTAAAATAAGGGTAATGTAGGGTTTGTAGGTTCAAGGTTAATCCATTGTAATCATGTTTTATTGTTTTCTCACAGTGGAAGTGTTGTTGCTCATGGACATAGGCATCTTGGCCGAACCATGTAAAATCTCGATGTGTGCATCTTGTGCTTTGTTCATTTATGTTACATCTCACCCGTCGGATTTCTTATGAGGTAACATGGTAACTTACCTTCTTGAACCTTTTTTCATTCGATATGCTGTTTGTGGTAAATATCAGTATGACCACCTTAATATGTGACTAAATCGAATTTTTCATCTCATTGGTAAAAATGTTGGAAATTGTAAATTAAAATCAATGTTTATTATTCTGTGAAAAGACTCTGTGAAAAGGCTAGTGAGCCATGCTGCAACAGTCTAGAAGGATAACCAGAATCTGACCAAAGAAGGATGAGATGTAGAAAACCGAGAGATCTCTAATCTCTCAAAATAGGATCAAATATGATCTACAGCCAACAACAAGATGAGATGCGAGAAACACAAACATGCAAAGTAAGAACACAGGATTTACATGGTTTGGTTGTGTGCCTATGACAAGCCCCTTGATCCCAATTGCTTATAGAGCATGTCGTGTTCATCCGAACCTTATGATCTTCGTAATTTTTTACTCATTTATCACACTCAAGCAAACCACAGAGAGAGAGAGAGAGAGAGAGAGAGAGAGAGAGAGAGAGAGAGAGAGATGATGGTATTGTTACCTGGAAGGTCCCACGGCTCGATCTTGTTCAAGTCGATTTCAATAAGCATCGGAGACTCATATGAATTTTGACAATTGTTGCCTGCAATTTTTTTCGCCAAGTAGTCGGAGACGAGTTCTTCATCTCTTGGATGGAACCTAAAGCCTGGGGGTAGTTTGGATTCCACCAAGCTCAGTAAGCTCATCTTGTCCTTGTCACTATAGAGAGAGAGAGAGAGAGAGAGAGAGAGAGAGAGAGAGAGAGAGAGATTCAAATGGGTTATAAATAAAATACAGACCAAGAGAGGAGATGGGTCACGTTTTCTCAACCATGGTTAGCCTAATGTTTTGACCTCACCCTTTGATAGACCCACAACAAGCTAATGCCAACAGACTCTCCTTTTTGTTCTTCACCTCCTTTATAGCTTTCTCAGGCTGTTTGCATAATTGCATGGATACGGTTCTATCAGACAGCGGGGATTTCATTTCTTTTAATAGGCCTACTGCTCCTCTGCCCCGCCACTGTCCTTTCAAATTCTGTTCTTTCTAAGCACTTGACATTATTACTTGGTACGATGTTTGTACATCCATTTTACCTGCCCCACACCTGTTTCTAGTCGTTAGTGTAAATTATAAGTGTTATTCTAAAATGACTAAAATACCCTTCTCGTTTTGGCATTCATGCCAAGGAAGGAGGGGGAGAAAGGGAAAATACGAGGTCGATAATGACCAGAGAGGAGCAGAAAAGAAAGAGATAAAACAACAGATGAACTAAACCATTCCTCCCTCCAAGTTGTACTATTTTTCTAGTAATCATCATGTTTTGCTCCTGTTGATTTAAGGATCATCAACAGTGGATATATGAGAACACTTTCTTGGGCAGGATCAATTTTGACTGATGGGGTGCAAAAACGTAGCAGCCTGTTAGCTTCCAGCACGTGGCTAGAGGAGGGCCCACTGCAGAACCCACGTCAGCAGGGGTAATTTGGTAATTCCCTCGGAGTAGGTGAACCTGAGCCTATAGTTGGTCGACACCTGCTTTGGGGCATTAACTCCCCACCTACCCTAAACTTTCCCTATAAAAAGGCTTCCAAAGCTCATAAATCAGGGTATTGAATTCTCACCCACCACTCTAAACACTCCCTCTTCACTCCGGCTCTTACTGACTTGAGTGTCGAAGGGCCTGTCCGGAGTATACTCCGGGTCGGTCGTTCTGACCTCGTTTGCTTCTGTGCAGAACACAGTTCATCCGGACTCTATTTCCTTCTCTTCAGCTCATCGGGCCCTCCAGCTCGGCTCTTACGCCACTGTCATATCTGTTAACCGATTTCGGGCCTAACAGATTGGCGCCATCCGTGGGACCCCGAACTAAAGGCTGTTCCAATCACTTTACAAAAATGGCAGGGCGCAAGAGTGCGCGGGTGCCAACCGCACGGACTACCCGAGCCGTGCTACCCGGCAGGACTCGGAGTAAGCGACTCGCTTCGCTGGTGGTGGTAGCTTCTGCTACGGCCGAACAGAGCTAGCCTCGTTCGGAGCACCTCAACCCCATGCCCACTCCAGAGCAAGTTCAAGCCCTCTTTCGGCAAATGACAGCTCTCGTTGGACAGTACTAGCAGTTACTCCAGGCGCCCCCCCAACCTCCTCCGGAAGCTCCACGACCTGTCCCCGAGAGGCCAGATATCCGCAGGGGAGAGTCGTCGCCCCATGGTGAGGACCGAACTCACCACTCCACCAGACAAGTCCGTCACTCCACGGCCAGGCATGCACAGACAGAGCCGCACCACCGTCGAAGGTCGCGGTCTCGCTCTCCGCAAAGGCACCGAGCTCATGAAGAGCGCGTGCCACAGGCAAAATCCCGGTCCTGTCGTAGAAGTCCGGAAAGCCACTCCGGCTCCGCGGCGAGCCCATTTGCGGAGAGGAACAGGTCCCCAGACCGTAGAGTTGACCCGGTGCTGCGGAAAATAGAAGAGATGGACCACAGAATTGAAGAGCTGGCTAAAGATCGAAGCCGGCCTGTTTCTAGGGCGTTCACGAGCAGAACGCCATTCACCGACGACGTCATGGCCGCCCCAGCACCCAGGGGATTTCAAATGCCAACTATCCCGCAGTATGATGGGACCACTTGGAGACGTTCCGAACAATGATGCTCCTCCACGGTGCGTCAGATGGCTTCCTTTGCAGAGCATTCCCGAATACCCTAACAGGTGCAGCAAGGGACTGGTACTCAAGGATCAGACCGAACTCCATCAGCAGCTTCGATGACTTCGGGGAAGACTTGGTCCGCCACTTCATGAGCAGCCGCAGGCCAAGGAAAACAACAGCATCCTTAATGGCCTTACGACAGGAGGATAATGAACCTCTCAAAGCCTTCGTCGGCCGATTCAACAGGGAGGCGCTTCAAGTGCCAAATCTAGACCCATCGGCCGCTACAAACGCACTTCTCGCAGGTGCTAGATCTAATGATTTCCGCCGAGCAGTGGCCCGTAGGAATTCACTCTCCCTAGCGGACCTAATGGCTGGGGCGGAGGAATATATTTCAGTAGAAGAGACTCTGGCTGCTCTGGACTTGAATCGGAGGAGGGCCTCTGATGATATGAACCGAGACAAGCACCCTGCTAAGCCGCGTAGGGATGACAAGGTTGTTAGAAGAGACAAGTCCCCCCAAAGAAGGGAGGAAAACTTCACCCCTCTCAACACATCCCGAAAGCACATACTAGCTGGGACTCTAGTAATAAAAGAATCAGTACCAGAGGAACTCTAGTAACCTAGATCGATTCCCAATCTGAACATTGGAAGGCCTCCTTTGGCCGAATAGATCCAAAAATCAGAACCCAATGTCAAAAGAATACTGTTTTGCAAACCCTTCGAGCCTAAATAAAATTTTCTTGAAAACCCATCAAACTAGGGGCATTCACCCCGAACTACGCGAGACCTGATCCCTACACTGGGGTACGTAGGCAGCTCGGTTAAACCGAGTTCGGTCAATTAAAAAACAAGAAAAGAAATTCAATCATTTCAAAAAAAAAGAGGGACAAGTTCCAAAAGAAGAGAAATCAATTATTCCAGAAAGAAAAGAAAAAATAAAAACCAATTAACCTTCAAACAATTTATCTTCAACCTAGAGGCATTCGCCCTGAACTACACACGACCTGATTCCTACCTTGGGATATTTAGGCAACCTGTTCACAGGTTTGGTCGAAATCTTTGTTGAGCCTTAAGCCATTCTTTGAAAAGCCCTATCCTACCTATAAAGTCCTTCCGATGTTCAGAACTAATGATACAGGTCTCGAAACACAAAAAGTGAAAAAAAGAAAAGAAAAAAAAAGAATGGAGTTTGAAGATCTGCTAGACTGAAAACCTGAAAAGGCGGTCTAGGCAAAATTTAAGATCATTCCCCTGCTAAGTTGAAAACCCGAAAGGGCGGCTTAGGCAAAAGCTAAGGGGATAGCCTCCTGAATCGAAAACCTAGAAAGGCGGTTCAGGCAAAAGTTAAGGCTAGCACGGTCCGCCAAGTTAAAAACCCCGAAGAGGTGACTTGGTCACGGTAAGAGAACCATTATAAGAAGGCTACAGTCGGTATCAAGACTGAAGATCAATTGAAGTTCAAGCAAATTCAAGTGACATCCTCAAAACTGGGGGCATTGAAGCTAAGCAATCTTAGGGGTCGTAATTAAATCCTTGAGGCATTACTGTTTTAAGGAAAAAGTCCAGTGTTTACCAATTGAAAAAAAAAATTCCTCGAAATGATAGACTTACCAAATAAAACGTTAACTAAGTCAGAAGCATTACTGTGTCTGTCAGTGTAGTTAGTCAATCTTTGTCATTCTATGTTTACTCCTTCAGAGCTACTCAATCCTTTGAGTAGTGCCTTTTATCTAAGTTTTCTCTTTAGAAAGAGTTAATCGTCGTTCTTATGCCCAAATGATGCAACTGTCTTGGTGAAGGAGGCCCGGCCTCGGCAACTCCCTGCGATCGTATGAAAGAGCTCGGTAATCTAGTCAAGCAGCTTCATTTCAAAGAAGATCAACTCAGAAAAATTCAGAAGTAGAAACATCAGAAAGCCCAGCTTCCGTAAAAAGATCATACCCCAGGAAGGCACCTTAAGCTTGGAAGAGCCTCAGATGCAATGGTGGTTGAGCCAATTTCTCAAAGAGATGAACCATTAAAATTCAGAATCTCCTTCCAGTTAGTTAAATACTATCCTGGTCAAAAAATGCTTATCTAAACACCTGTCAAGAGGCAAATCCCACTTGTCCATGATTATATCCAAGAGAGCCGTTGTTCTAGATTACCAATTTCATGTATCTTGTTCAAGGTTTCAGTTATCAAAATCCCCAGAAGACAAGACCAGCAGTCTCTTTGAGAAAGATCTTGTTGAAGTTTCATAAAAGTGTCCCTAATCCATTCTTGTTAGTAATGGTTCTTCGTTCCTAAGGTTTGCCATTTCATCATTCGTCAAAATCGTGGTTTCCAACATCTTTGTCGTGCACGATTCATAATATCCCCGATTTCATTGAGTTAAAAAAAAATCAAAAATTCATCAAATCCAATCTTACGTCAAATTCAAATTCATGAAAAATCTCTAAATTCTTCGTTGTTGAATTCATCAATTGAAGCTATCTCGTTTCTTTGAACCCGTTTGTGAACGGTGTCTCATCTTCCGGGTTTATTTGGGAATGGCCTGTTATCTTCTTCTAACCCGTTTAGGAGCGGTGCATCATTTTTTTAAATCCATTTGGGAATAATTTCTTATATTCTTCGACCCGTTTGTTAACGGTGTCTCATTTTCTGAGTCCATTTGTGAATGGTCTCGTGGTCTCTTTGAACCCGTTTGTGAACGGTGTCTCATTTTCTGAGTCCATTCGTGAATGGTCTCATGTCCTCCTTGAGCCCGTTTGTGAACGGTGCCTCATTTCTCAAAAATCAAAAATTCATCAAATCCAATCTCCGATTCAAAAAAAAATCCAATCCTACGTCAAATTCAAGTTCATAAAAAATCACTAAATTCTTCGTTGTTGAATTCATCAATCAAAGCTATTTTGTTTCTCCTTGAGCCTGTTTGTGAACGGTGCCTCATTTCTCGAGTCCATTTGTGAATGGTCTCATCTACTCCTTGAGCCCGTTCGTGAATGGTGCCTCATTTCTCGAGTCCATTTGTGAATGGTCTTGTCTTCTCCTTGAGCCCGTTTGTGAACGGTGCCTCATTTCTCGAATCCATTTGTGAATGGTCTTGTCTTCTCCTTGAGCCCGTTTGTGAACGGTGCCTCATTTCTCGAATCCATTTGTGAATGGTCTCGTTTTCTCCTTGAGCCCGTTTGTGAACGGTGCCTCATTTCTCGAGTCCATTTGTGAATGGTCTTGTCTTCTCCTTGAGCCCGTTTGTGAACGGCGCCTCATTTCTCGAATCCATTTGTGAATGGTCTCGTCTTCTCCTTGAGCCCGTTTGTGAACGATGCCTCATTTCTCGAGTCCATTTGTGAATGGTCTCGTCTTCTCCTTGAGCCCGTTTGTGAACGGTGCCTCTTTTCTCGAATCCATTTGTGAATGGTATCGTCCTCCTTGAGCCCGTTTGTGAACGGTGCCTCATTTCTCGAGTCCATTTGTGAATGGTCTTCTCCTTGAGCCCGTTTGTGAACGGTGCCTCATTTCTCGAGTCCATTTGTGAATGGTCTTGTCTTCTCCTTGAGCCCGTTTGTGAACGGTGCCTCATTTCTCGAATCCATTTATGAATGGTCTCGTCTTCTCCTTGAGCCCGTTTGTGAACGGTGCCTCATTTCTCGAGTCCATTAGTGAATGGTCTCGTCTTCTCCTTGAGCCCGTTTGTGAACGGTGCCTCATTTCTCGAGTTCATTTGTGAATGGTCTCGTCTTCTCCTTGAGCCTGTTTGTGAACGGTGCCTCATTTCTCGAGTCCATTTGTGAATGGTCTCGTCTTCTCCTTGAGCCCGTTTGTGAACGGTGCCTCATTTCTCGAGTCTATTTATGAATGGTCTTGTCTTCTCCTTGAACCCTTTTGTGAACGGTGCCTCATTTCTCGAATCCATTTGTGAATGGTCTCGTCTTCTCCTTGAGCCCGTTTGTGAACGGTGCCTCATTTCTCGAGTCCATTTGTGAATGGTCTCGTCTTCTCCTTGAGCCCGTTTGTGAACGGTGCCTCATTTCTCGAGTCCATTTGTGATTGATCTTGTCTTCTCCTTGAGCCCGTTTGTGAACGGTGCCTCATTTCTCGAATCCATTTGTGAATGGTCTCGTTTTCTCCTTGAGCCCGTTTGTGAACGGTGCCTCATTTCTCGAGTCCATTTGTGAATGGTCTTGTCTTCTCCTTGAGCCCATTTGTGAACGGTGCCTCATTTCTCGAATCCATCTGTGAATGGTCTCGTCTTCTCCTTGAGCCCGTTTGTGAACGGTGCCTCATTTCTCGAGTCCATTTGTGAATGGTCTCGTCTTCTCCTTGAGCCCGTTTGTGAACGGTGCCTCATTTCTCGAGTCCATTTGTGAATGGTCTTGTCTTCTCCTTGAGCCCGTTTGTGAACGGTGCCTCTTTTCTCGAATCCATTTGTGAATGGTATCGTCCTCCTTGAGCCCGTTTGTGAACGGTGCCTCTTTTCTCGAGTCCATTTGTGAATGGTTTTCTATCCTCCTTGAGGCCGTTTGTGAACGGTGCCTCATTGTCCAAGTCCATTTGGGAATGCTTCTTATCCTCGTTGAACCCGCTTGTGAGCGGCGTCTCATCTCCTTCTAAAAACCTTTTGGGAACGATCTTTGTCCTTTCCCTTCAAAATCCATTCGAAAATGATATCTCATTCTCTAATTGCCCGTTTGTGAACGGCGCCGCATCGAGTTTATTATTATTATTATTCCAATTCTAGGATTTCATCTAGGGTCTTGCATTATAGTAGGTTGCATTGTGTCTAGGGAGTCCTTTGTCGATTAAAGGTACGCAAAATGGCTCTGTCACTTTTACTTTGGTATTCGATGACTACGTCATCTCTACCAAAGAGGGGCATCTGTAGACACTCTCATTTTGCTACACTTTAAGCAACAATAACCTAATATATTGATCCGTGGAATTTCATTGGTAAAGTATGCATCCTCAAATTTTCTAAAAACCGAAATGATAAAGAGATGTACCTGGTGAGATGATTAGATCCGAAAAATTGAAAAATACCCTGATTGGTGAATTTAGTGTGTTAAATCCATGTGAGAGCCCCTCTATCATGAATTTATATGTTTTAGGTCATTAATATCTCGATCTGACTTTACGGATCATCAATCGGGACAAAATAAGCTAGGGTCACTTCACAGCCCGGGACCTGATTCCATTCCGAGACCCGATTTTTGTAAATCGTTAGATCAAGGGCAGATCTTAACCTGGGTGTCTTTCCTTACTAAGAATTTGTGATCATTTAGTCAAAATAGGATCGATCAAGGTTAATCTCAAATTCAGATTAAACATTGTGTCACTTAATTGAGCAAAAACCCAGTGAAAAATCACGGATCAATGTGGGTGAACGAGAGCCGTCGAAATAATTTAACCAAATTATCAACAACAGTGCTTTCAGTACTTTAATTGTTGTCAAAATTCATATTTCAAAGGTTAGGATCATTCATCAAAAATCGATTAAGTTGGTTGGATCAATCGAATCGTCAATTTGATCAACGGTTGGAAAAACGATTCGCTGTTAAAAATCGACGGCTCGCATTGGTCAAAAATTCTAAAAATAATATTTTTATGGCAACATTGGGCTTAAATGAAAGAGGAAAAATCAACGATTTTAATGGCGAAAGAATTATCGAAATCGGACTTCAAAATCTCTTGAAAATCGCGTTTTTCGATTTTTACATTCAAAATATTTGAAAAATCTTTTACAAGATTCTAGGAGATTTGGAGGCATCATCTCGTCCATTCTTTCGATCGAAATTGATCTCAACCACCCAATCTTATTCCATATCATTGCAAAGATTTCAGGATATTTGGAGACCCGATCTCGCTCGTTCTTTCGATCAGATGGAGATTGCAGTTAATCGCAACCATCCAAATCATTGCCATTCTCTACAAAGGCAACCAAATTGGACATTTCCCTTACCTTGAAATTTGCTTCCAAAATCTACAAAGATTCAAAGGACAAATGGCATCATCTTGGACCTTGAATTGTTCCTAAATCTTTAGTACTTGATCCTGGCCGCATAAGTGCCTGCCATTTTTAACATAGCCATGGCTTAAATGGAAGATGCCAAAGAAGAGGGAGAATATTCTAGAAAAATTCGATATTGGCCATTCTTTCCCCTTCCTTTTTTCATCACTCAATCTCCACCCTACACCTCTAGGCCCTAAAGATGGCAACTTGGCTTATCCCTCACCTATAAATACCCATGCTCTCTTCTTTCAAAAAAGAGAAAAAAAGAGGAAGAAGACTCAAAGAAAACTACTAGAGAAATCCTCCATATTCTTCAAATCTTGTCCTATTCAAAGGATACCCAAAATCTCCATCACAGGTAGGTGCACTATTCTCAGATTTTTCCAGGATTATTTGATATTTTTTTTATGTATTTTTGCCCGATTTTTAGCATTTAATTGAATTTAATTCAATATTATATGTGTGTGCTCAAAATCACGATCTACATGAGTGTTTCAATTCCGTTTCGTCCCGAAATTTAATACAATGATCTACTTAAATAGACTAAAATAACTATTGGATCGGATTGGACATTGGATCAAAGGTTTTTTAGAATTTGAGTGAAGAGTGGAATTTTATTTAAAATAATGGCTGAGAAATTACGAAATTCGAAAAAATAGCCATCTCAGGATGATCTATTTTTTGGAATTTTAATTTTTTTTTGTGTTCATCATATCAGAGCAAGATTAAAGGACGTTTTCCGGAGTCGTAATTTTCTCGAACATCGTGTTTTAAAAATGGAAAACTCTTCAAAAATATCTTTTCGACGAAGAAAAATAAAATATATACTAAACAGATTCCAAAAATAATGAGATTTCGTGTGAAAATAATATGATGCTGATACATTCCACCTTGAATTATTGAGAATTTTTGGATTTTGTTTGGTATATTATTTTATGCTTTCTTTGAAAATTATCAGATTTTGTGAGAAGTTTTACCGATATCAGATCACCATTAAAATTTACAAAATTTTTACCGTAGCATTATATTTCATTTTTCTTACTGCTGTAAAATTTTCAATTCATTTGGATCTTGTTTCCTATGGGATGTAGTGTTAATTCATAATCTGGTCTGAAAATTGAAAAATCCGAAATTGATAGTAAATAGTTTCTAAAATTCATGAAAATCTGACAGCATGCTATTTTTACTTATATCTCACTACTGTAGAAATTTCAATGAATTTAGTTTCTATTTCTAGTAGTTTCTGTGTTATTTTTGCAATCTGGTCTTGTTATTGTTAAATCAAAATTAAATATGAGCTTAATGTAAAAATCTGCAAAAATCTTCCAGTGAGCTACATCCTATCATGTCTTGCTGCTGTAGAATTTTCAATTCATTTCGAATTAATTTGCAATAATTTCACTTGTAAAATCACTCATACGGTTTAAAATTGATAAAATCCACTGAAAAACGGAAATTAATTAAAAATCATCTTAAAGCTTCTAAAGAACCTTAAAACTCTGTCACACATTCACTCCTTAATCTATTGAAATAGAAATATTAGGATCTTTAGATCTCCCTGGAAAAATGGCCAGTGCATCCATAATGGTATCCCAAATGCACTCGATCTTTGACAATTTGAATATTTAAGCTATAGCTTGTTGTTGGCTCCGAGGTTCACTGTCCACGAAAATCCTGAGATATGCCAGGCAATAAGATGCTATAACCTAACTATTAAATTGCACAAGGAAAGAGCGCATGATTCCCTTACTTGGATGTCATTCTGGGCCGAAATTGGTGAACCCTAGAACCATTGGTATTCCTTAATTGTCTATAAACTGAAAATCCTTAAAATCTGAAATTCATTAACTTCAAGAACTGAAATCGATTCATCTCGTGTCTTTAGGAACCGTTGGATCACGGTTTCCGTCATAAGAACCATTAGAGCCCAATTTTGGAACACTGGTGTCAGGTCGTGTCCTAGGTTTTAGGGAGTCTTAGGTTTTAGGGAGTCCTAGAGTTAGGAGTCCAGTCTCATCACGTACGTTTGCTATGTATAGCAACCGTGCCATAGGTCTAGTTACACTAGTCACCAAATCTTTCCCTAGGACAAGCCTAGTAAACTAGGATGTAGGCTAACCTGCATTAGTCTAAGGAACAATTTGCATTTAGATAGGATCATATAGCATCCTAGATGAAATCCTAAGATAATAAAATCCTCAACTTGAATTAAATAACTTCTCTTAAAACTGTTGAAACAGTCAATCCCGTCTAGGTCGGTGTCTTAGTTGAGTTAGGCATAAGTAGCTTAGCTTAGATGCACCGAACTACGTCGACTCTGATCCCAGTGAGGCTTGGGTACGTAGGCAGCTTGGATGTCTGATGGCATACCAACCGCGAGTCGGCTCCACAACAAATGTGGGGTTTTGTATATTTATTTTATTATGAATTCTTAATTAAACTATGTAGGATTTCCTTGAAATTAGAATTTTAGGAGAACTTTCATTTAGAATGAATCCAGACAAATTAAGAAATCAAGATACACATTTAGGATTCACATTGAAATTAGATTTTAAGATGCATGTCACATAGATAGCACATTAACAAAGAGTTGAATGAGCCATTTAAAGTAAATTTAAAAGAGTTAACTTTTGGAATTGAAGACCGATTATCGGGCAGAAATGGTGCATGTGGTGGATAAATCCCCATACCTTCCATTCTTGTAACCAGGTAGCGAGTCTAGATTTCTGGTTAATTATGGGTCCTAGATCCCACATCTAGGTGCGCGACTCTGTCAGTCTCTTTTGTGTGGAATTTGGATTGCCTTAGTGATCCCAAGTTCACATAAAAGACGAATTAAAATCAATACTAAGAAGCACACGCCAATCGCGTGGGTACGAGAGACCAAGAGAGAGCGTGGCGGCTCGCGCCCCACCCCCTCTCGCGGGATCGGGTCCCACAATCAGCCGGGGCTATTTGAAAAGTATGTCCGAGGTGACACCCGCAGGAACGAACCCAAGGAAAGAGGTCCCCAGGGCCGGAGTCCTCGGCGGTCTCAACCGCCCCCAGCCCGAAGACAATCTCCTCCACCGCCTAGTCCACAACCAGAAGTACCCCGCTCCCAACCAAGGGGAGTCATCGGCACAATCATGGGCGGCTCGGCAGCTGGTGGCACCTCATCCGCTGCACGAAAAGCTTACGCACGCCGAGTCAATGCCGTGCACGCATGCGACAAGAAGATGAAGACGGAGAATGAGATCTCCTTCTCAGATGCAGACCTCGACGGCCTGATATTACCACATGACGAACCCCTGGTCCTAACCATGCTCGTCGCGAACTGGGAGTTGAAGAAAATCCTGGTAGACAATGGGAGTTCAGCCGACATCCTGTACTATCACGCCTTTGAAAGGATGATGATAGGTGACGACCGCCTAAGCCCGGCAAACTCAGACCTCTTCGGCTTCTCGGGAGAGGTAGTCAAGGTTGAGGGACAGATCGAACTTCCTGTCCTCGTCGGAGAGTCACCCTGCCAAGCCTTCGCCATGGTCAACTTCCTAGTAGTGAGGGCCACTTCGGTCTATAACGCTATTTTAGGAGTGGCGATATAAAAGGTGAGATACCTCTCGATTCGGGGACTAGCCCAGATTCGAGGCGTACCTTAAACAAAGAAGAGTCGCCATCCAAGGAAGTGGGCCAAGGATCCCATACTATGCTCTGTTACAACGGATAACCAGAGATTATAAAAAGAGGGTTCGTGCCTGGTTACGAATTTGGAAGGTCTAAAGAGCACCTCATTCGCCCAAGTGTAAACACCTGGTCTCTTATGCCATTTATTTAATGATTTTGAAGAGTTTTGGGCAAAAGTCATATGAAATGAGAATCAATATCTCCGAGAAGACGTCTATCTAATCATGCATGTCTCGAAGATGAATAATAAGCACACATAAAAGAAATGAAAGAAGTGTCGCCTAATAATAGCTAGGTTATGAGTGTCATACCTAATTGGTGTCTGAGTTCTGGTGTGCAAACACATGCATACTACAGCTAAAAGTATAGGATCTGTACATGAAAGTAAGAAAACACAGCAAAAACATACAACACAAATTAACTCTATACCTGACTGGACAAAATGAGTCCTAACTCTAATGTGACCTGACTCGGACCAAGATGGCCGTCCATCCCAGTTGCTCTACGTATCCCGGCCTCGGGAAGAATCGGAGTCAACGTAGTTCGATGCCCTATTCTAAACTATTATGCCTATCCATCTAGAACTGCTATCCTAGACTCGATTCCACTAGACTCGACTGATTTTTAAAGCTTTTTTGCACGATTGCTTAAATTCAGATGAATTGTAATTTTTAGGACTCTATATGCCCTAACTAATGCAAGTTGTTTAGCCTTAAGCTAATGCAGGTGGGCCCTACATCCTATGTGTATCTAGGCTGTGCAACCTAATGAAAACCATGGGCCGACTATATGCTTCCTAGTTTAGCCATCGGTTCGACTAAATGTCTAACCGATCGACTTGAGGCCTCCTAACTCTAGGGACACTCACACGACAGGACACACCCCATCAATACAAATCAAGACCGACTCCTAACTCTAAAACACCCTAAATATCTAGGACAAACTCCTAACTCTAAAGGAAGATCTTTTTGAAAAGGTTTTGAAGTTTTTTGTATTTTTGGGAATGTTTGAAATGTTTATTTTTAAAGGTTTGGCTGGACCTGGATGTGGATCCTAAGCTGCACTACGTACCCTGTTGAAAGGGATCAAGCCAACGTAGTTCGGAATAGATTTTCCTAGCTACTCTCCTATGACTCAAGATTTTTGAAATTTTCGGTTTTTCAGATGTTTTTGATGTTTTTGACACGAGAGGACTGAATCCTATCATCATAAGGGGAGGACAGACTCCTGATATCCCGCAAAGGTTGGACAGCATCCTATGCTTTGCGGGGGAATGAACAGAAACACGACTCTGCAAGGGTTGGACAGCATCCTATAACTTGCAAGAGCGGATAGAAGAACATGATCTGATGAAGGTTGGATAAAATCCTAACCCCTATGATGATAGAATTTGATTCCTGAACAAAAGGACTGACTCTCTAGACTAAGGACGGATTCCTATGCTAGTGGACTATCAAACTAAGATAAAGCTCACAAGTAATAAGGAAAAAGAGACCTTGTGCATATTTGGTAAAGGTAAAACACCCAGCCGGGCCGGACAGCTACCTAGCCCTAGGGTGCAACAAATGTGCAACCCAATACCCATAAGGGTAGGGGTATGTTGCCAAGCCGAGTAAGGTGTTCTCCCAAAACTAAACGAAGCACAAATGGGAGGTTTAGCAAGAGAATGAGACTGGGTAAGTCTCCTAGGATACAGAGGTAGGATAGAGAAAATTGCTAGCAAGACTGGGCAAGTCTCCTAGGATGGGCTTGGGCTATCACCTTCATCGCCCTTGCAATGAGAGGGGATTCTAGTATCTAAAGAAATTTAACAGAAATCTATAAGACTGTGTTAGTCTATCAAAGAGAGAAGAAAAGGCTACCAGATAATCGCAAATTCCATTCTATTCTTATAAAAATAAATCAAGTGCTAAGCAAAGAAGAATTTTCAATAAAAAAATACACAATCTATAGCAATCATAAAATGATAAACAACATTAATTAGTCCAGACCAGCCGCTGGATAGCCTAATAAAGTAAAAGAAAACAATATCAAACACTTCTATGCCCAACCACAAACACCACCCCAATATGGGGATGAAATCAGATGATGCTAAAGTAATCATCTGATATCAAATACACATGATAATATTTCTATATCCCGCCTTGAAATCAGACAGTACTCATGTCGATAATATCGAATAGAGTAGTCATCTGATCTCCTTCTTCCTATTAAACAATTTATTTAAATAAAAAGGAATGAGTATAATAAGCTTTGAGATAATCTCACCTGAACAATCTATTTATCTTCAGAATCTAACTCAAAACTTAAGATAAAAGAAAAGTAATAACTTCTCAATATTTTATACAAATTTTTCCAATGATATTTCTAATCTATACAAAGTATAAATTAAAAGAGGCATTTATTTAATATATGTAAGCAGCGAAGTATAATTAAATCTAAAAAAAATGATATTTGCTATTGCCAGGGTGAAATAAGGCTGTTAATATCAAAATGGAAATGGCTATCACTATTAAGGTGTGAGAGGGAAAATTCTAAGACTTAGTAAAGGCTGGATAAGCCTAAAAATGAAAAGAGGAGCGCTATTCAGACTATGTAAGTCCTCTAATAATGGGCTTGGGCTATCGCCTTCATCGCCCAGTTGGACAGAAATAATCTTGAACTTGTCTTTTCCTATACACATATATCAATGACCTATGAATCAAAAGGAAAAGAGGAAAAACTGATATTCCATTTAGGGTCTAGACATTTGGGCTCATTCTTTTAATTTCTTTTCTTTTAGGAATGAACGAGATCAACACTGCTCATTTGAAACCTGTAACTTTTGAATCAAGAAATTCAAGCTACAAAAATGGATAATGTCAACATTAAGGGCTTAATGAAGACATCCGCTGAAACATCATTGCAATAACCAGAAACTCTAAGATGACTTGATCAAAGGCAGAAATGTTTGTCATTTTCAATGCAATACTGGATAAATCCATGATGACCTTTATCAACACCAAATGAAACAGGATAGGAACAATAAAACAAGATAGGAACAATAGTGCAGGCTATGCTCTGCTTTGATACTTATATCCACTCCAGTTTTCCTAATAGTTAACATAATAAACCATTACCAATTCCGAGTACCACTATGAAGAAAACAATTAAAACATGGAGGGAATAAGCTAAATATTCATGCAATTTTTAGATCTTTAGAGTAAAAAATATCACAAGATAAAGGTAGAGCATTACCTGTATTAGACGAAATTGCAATCGTAAATGCTCACCAGAGATCTTAGCAATAAGGTCGGAACTCCGGCAAAATTACCGAAAAAGAAATCAGAAACCCTCTTTTATCCTCCTTTCAATATCTCTCTCGGATCTCTCCTTTTAGATTTTCTGAAACCCTCTCTACAATTCTCCCTTGAAATCTCACAATCTACCCTTAGATCTGTTGAGAAAACTACCGGAGTTGAAGATCATGGCCAAAGAGGTTGATCTCGACCCCCTCTCTCTCGATCTCAATCTCTACTTCTCCTAATCAGCAATATCTCTTCTCTTTCAGGAGTTTCCGTACGAGAGTCAGATTTCCAGCATGAACGGCAAGGAAGAGAGCGGATACATCGGTCTTGAACTCCTTGTACTCGATCCGAACCTCGCAATGAGATTCTCCGTGGAGCAAAACCTCTGTTTTCCTGGATTTCAAACACACAGCTCCGATGAAGTTCACGTCTATGAACGGATCGGAGATACATTCAAAGGCGGATTTTAGATCTCCGATGTGCGAGGCTTCGATCAGGCGCTGAGAGTCTTCGGAAATGGAGCGATTCTCGAGGCGATGTTTCGGAAACTTCAGATGCCGGAAAAAAAAAATGTTCAGAGGCCGAAAATACAAAAAATCCGGCATGGATTTTGAACTTCTGATTTTTCAATCTCCACTTTGCTCTGTTTTTTCCACTTGATTTTGAGATTTTCCTTGCAATTGGAGCGATTCTCACCGGAGCTTTTTGCAAATGGAACTTTTGATTTTAAAAAAAATGAAAACTCACCGGAGCTTGCTGGGGAAGAAGAATAAGGAGATGAGGAAGGTGTGCGGCTGCTAGCCGGTGGAGGCGAAAGAGCAGATTCCAGTGAATTCCGCCGGAGAGACGATTGGAGGTGATGGATCTTGGTTTGAGAGGATGGATCTAGGGTTAGGGTTTTAGAAATCCCCTTTTCTCTCTATCGCTTTTCTTCCTCTCCTCAGATCTGAAAAACGAGCTCCTCCCTTGCAGACCTCGGATCTTAGATCTAAGAAATGGCCGAAAAAAATCGCCCCTCGCCGGAGAAGATGATCGGATTTGCTCGGGGTTAGTGGATTTGGAAAAAAAACTCTCTCGCTCTCTGTTTCTCTCCTCTGCGAATTTTCCTTTTTTTTTATAATAAGGATTAACAGGTATTTATAAGAATTTTGTGTAGTTGATATCGGCACCCCATTTAATATCTGCACAAATGTGCGATTTCAACAGACTAATTCACCCCCATAATACTTGATAACTGCACCAACTTACTCTGTCTTTTAGTGCAATTTCCTGGCGGAATTTTCTGAAATTTTACAGGGAGATTCCTGAGATTCTAAGGTTTTCAAAAATGTGGTCATGGGCACCTAGAGTTTTAGATTAACCTGAATTTCCCTTCAAATACATGGAATATTGGGGTGAAGCTTAGATAAAACTGCTCTCCTTATTTCGCTCTTCTTATTTAGTAATTTTGCTCGGATTGGGTTGAAATTTAGCAGGGACCTTGGTGGCAACTTAACCTAGCTTAGGGTAAAATTTGAAGACCCTAATTCATTCATTTGATGGGGCTTTATACAAAATTGGATGGTTTAGGGCACGGTCAAAATGGGGTGTCTACAAGAGGCAGCAGGCGATCAAAGAGGAAGTGGAGAGACTCCTGAAAGCCGACTTCATTCGAGAGATCTAATACCCGGACTGGTTGGCAAACATAGTCCTGGTAAAAAAGGCAAATGGGAAATGGAGAACCTGAGTCGACTTCACTGATCTGAATAAAGCCTGTCCCAAGGACAGCTACCCGCTCCCAAAGATCGATCAGCTCATCGACGCCACTGCAGGTCACGAGTTACTGAGCTTCATGGACGCCTTCTCCGGATATAACCAGATCAGAATGTATGAATCAGATATCCCGAAGACCTCCTTTGTAACCGACCAGGGGACCTACTGCTACCGTGTTATGCCCTTTGGCCTGAAAAACGCCGGGGCCACATATCAGAGGCTCGTAAACAAACTCTTTCGGACTCAGATCGGCCGCAACATGGAAGTCTACGTTGACGACATGCTGGTCAAAAGCCGGAGTACGCAAGATCATGTCTCCGACCTGGAAGAAACGTTCCAAGTCCTGAGAGAGCACAGGATGAAGCTCAATACCACCAAGTGCACCTTCGGCGTCAGCTCGGGAAAATTCCTAGGGTTTATGGTTAGCCAAAGAGGCATAGAAGCCAATCCAGAAAAAATCAAGGCCGTGGTGGAGCTCACTCCGCCCAAAACCATCAGAGAAGTGCAGCGACTGACAGGGATGATAGCCGCGTTGTGGCACTTCGTTTCAAAATCTGCGGGGAGGTGTCTCCCTTTCTTCAACGCAGTCAAAGGATTTAAGACCGCGCCCTGGACAGAGGAATGCCAGGCCGCCTTCGAGGAGTTAAAAAGATATTTGTCCTCTCCACCGCTATTAACAAAGCCTGAGCCTGGTGAGGAGCTACTCTTGTATCTATCTATAAGCCCCCTTGCTCTGGCAGCAGTCCTAGTTCGTGAGGATCACGGTCAACAAAAGCCGGTCTACTACGTTAGCAAGGTCTTACATGATGCTGAAATAAGGTACCAGCGGGTCGAGAAATTTGCTTACGCGCTGGTGATGGCGGCCAGGAAGTTGAGACCATATTTTCAAGCTCACACGATAAAGGTCCTTACTGACCAGCCACTCAGGCAAGTTCTCCATAAGCCGGACACCTCGGGACGACTCGTTAAATGGGCCGTGGAACTGAGTGAATTTGACATCCGTTACATGCCCAGGCTCGCAATCAAGGCTCAGGTATTGGCAGATTTCGTAGCTGAATGCTCCATCCCCCGACAGGCCACCGAATTTGAAATTGTTCAAACCCCAGTTATGGAAAGTCAGTAACTCATAAGGAGCGAGCGGCGGATGAGGCTGAAGCAGAAATCGTCCCCGCGCCAGCAGAATAGGATCCTTCAGCCGCCGAGCCCCTCTGGGAAGTGTACGTAGACGGGTCTTCGAACAGGGGTGGCTGTGGCGCCGGTCTGATCCTCACCGGACCAAACAGCTTCACCGCGGATTATGCCCTAAGGTTCGGATTCCGCGCATCTAATAATGAGGCAGAATACGAAGCCCTCCTCGCCGGGATGAATCTCGCCGTTCAAGTCAAGGCCCAAAGGCTGAAAGCCTACTGTGATTCCCAGTTGGTTACAAATCAGATTCAGGGAACGTACGAAGCCCGTGATGAGCGTATGATCAAGTACCTCTCCCTGGTCCAATAGTTATCCACCAAGTTCAAAAGTTTCGAGGTCATCAGAATCCCTAGAGCAGAGAACACAAAAGCAGACGTACTATCTAAGCTAGCCGCGTCCGGATATACGACTCTCGGGAATATATGTATGAAGTTCCTACAGAGATCCAGTATCGAGAGAAAGGCTGCTGAAATCATGGAGGTAGAACACGAGTCCTGCTGGATGGACGAGATCGTCGGCTACCTGCGCAGTGGGAAACTACCCGAGGCGAAGAAAGAAGCCCGCAAGGTGATCCAAAGGGCAGCCCGATTTTCACTCGATGGCGAAAGCCTGTTCAAAAGATCCTACACCCTCCCATACTTAAAGTGTCTCCGGCTGTAGACACCCCATTTTGACCGGACCCAAGTTCGCTATGCTTGGGAGAAACCCCATCCGATCATTTCCGCCATGTTTCGCATTTTTCCGTTTAGTGTTGAGAGGTTGAGAGAGATTATTCATAAGAATCCAAGCGAGGGAGAATTTGGACCCGTTTGGTGGGCCCGCATTGAACATTTGTTTAAAATTCGAATCAACCGAGGGCCCACATTGTGGGGCCCACGTTGTGGGGCCCGCGTTGTGGGGCCCACATTGTGGGGCCTCAGTAGGGCCTCTTGTGAGGCCTCTTATGAAGAACAATAATGATGGATTCTCCACTAAAGAAACATGATGGGCCCTCCACTAAGAAGAATGATGATGGATTCTCCACTAAGAAACATGATGGGCCCTCCACTAAGAAGAATGATGATGGATTCTCCACTAAGAAACATGATGGGCCCTCCACTAAGAAGAATGATGATGGATTCTCCACTAAGAAACATGATGGGCCCTCCACTAAGAAGAATGATGATGGATTCTCCACTAAGAAACATGATGGGCCCTCCACTAAGAAGAATGATGATGGATTCTCCACTAAGAAACATGATGGGCCCTCCACTAAGAAGAATGATGATGGATTCTCCACTAAGAGGGACAACATGATGAGCTCTCCACCAACACATCTCTCTCTCTCTCTTTCTCTCCCTATATATATCTTCCTTCCCATCCATAAGAAAAGAGGAGAAAAAGGAGAGATTTATCTTCCATTATCTTTTTCTCTTCCATTATCTCTTCCAATCACTCCCTCCAATCCCTTTCCCTATATTCTTCTTCCATTATCTCTCCCAATCACCTCCCAATCCTTCCCTCTAAGAGAAAGCGAAAGACGGCGGATCGGATCGGCGGCGGCAAGATCTTCACCACAGGTAGGTGCATTTTTCTCAAAATATTTCTGTATTTTTCCGAGTTTTTCTGATTTTTTCCGCAAATTGTGTTTTAAAAATAGAAAACTCTTCAAAAAAAATATCTTTTGACGAAGAAAAATTAAATTATATACCAAACAGATTCCAAATTTAATGCAATTTCGTGGGAAATTAATATGGTACTGATTCATTTTACCATGACTTTTTAAGGATTTTTGGAGTTTATTTGGTATATTATTTAATGCTTTCTTTGAAAATTATCAGATTTTGTGAGACTTGTTACTGACATCAAATCACCCTTACAATTCTTAAAATTTTTACAGTAGTCTTATCTTCCATATTTCTTGTTACTGTAAAATTTTCGAGTGATTTGGATCTGTTTTCATATGGGATGTAGTGTTAATTCTTAATCTGGTCTGAAAATTGTAAAATCCGAAATCGGTAGTAAATAGTCTTTATAATTTATGAAATTCTCACCGCATGCTCATTTTATTGATATCTTATTTCTGTAGAAATTTCATAGAATTTATATGTCTATTTCTTGTAGTTTCTGTGTTAATTTGGCAATCTGGTCATTTAATTGTTAAATCAAGATTAAATATGAATTTAATGTAAAAATCTGCAAAACTCATCTATTAAGCTACATACATTCCCATCTTGCTGCTGTAGAAATTTCAACTCATTTCGAATTCGTTTGCAATAATTTCACTTGTAAAATCATTCATATGCTTAAAATTGATACAATCCATTGAAAATTCGAAATTAATTACTACAAAGTGATTTTCAACATTCGAAATTCGAAATTAAAATTGATAAAATCACATTTACTCAAACTTAATCTAACAAAACCTGAAGGCATCATAGATTGCGCGAACTTATTGCACACACTTACATCACTTTCATCTAAACCCCTGCATCTCACATGCACACACGTCCCATTTTAGGAACCCGGAGTGTTATCTAGCATGGTTGACTGGGATTTCATCACCTGGTGCCTCTGTGCTAGAGAAGCATTCCACCCTTAGCCTAGTACCTTTATGGTACGTAAACGGATCTCTTGTTCACGTACTGATACGCCGGACACTGGTACAGTATATCGAACATGGATTCGCGCTAAGGGAACTCTTGGCCTTACCCCTAGATTAACCCACACATGCATGTAGTATACGAACACATGTGCATCACGTGTGTGAGCCTAGTTTAGGATATCCTACCCATTTGTGTCTAGATTAGGTCGTAGTCCATCTTCCAATGGCTACGATCGGTCCTAGGTACACAAACAAAGTCATGAGTCGAGATCCTCTCTCCACTCCGCTAGATTAGGGTTAGAGTTGATGCCTTCAGGTAACACTGATAAAATGCGCGAAGATTAAAAAACTTTTCCTTTGGGGTTAGGGTGTAAATCCCATTCATTTCCAAAGATCTCATAGGATTAGTCATTCATGATCCATCCGTTGAAAGCAATCTTATGCTATCTCATCTCATCTTGATCACAGATTTTCAATCTTCTATTATATGATTCGATCGCGTTTCCATCTCTTTTAGAGAGTCTTTTGACTCATCTGTCTTTAGTTGGTGTTATTAGAGTCTTTGACTCGTATTCCTTTTCTTTTAGGGAGTCTTTGACTCATATATCCTTTAGTTGGTGTTAGTGGAGTCTTTGACTCGTGTTTTCATCTCTTTTAGAGAGTCTTTGACTCATTTATCCTTTAGTTGGTGTTAGTGGAGTCTTTGACTCGTGTTTCTTTTCCTTTAGAGAGTCTTTGACTCATATATCCTTTAGTTGGTGTTAGTGGAGTCTTTGACTCGTGTTTTCATCTCTTTTAGAGAGTCTTTGACTCATTTATCCTTTAGTTGTTGTCAGTAGAGTCTTTGACTCGTGTTTCTTTTCCTTTAGAGAGTCTTTGACTCATATATCCTTTAGTTGGTGTTAGTGGAGTCTTTGACTCGTGTTTTCATCTCTTTTAGAGAATCTTTGACTCATTAATCCTTTAGTTGGTGTGAGTGGAGTCTTTGACTCGTGTTTCTTTTCCTTTAGAGAGTCTTTGACTCATTTATCTTTTAGTTGGTGTCATTGGAGTCTTTGACTCGTGTTTCCGTTTTTAGAGAGTCTTTGACTCATCTGTTTCATTTGCAGTATTATTAGAGAGTCTTTGACTTCGTTATCTTATTTCAGTGTTATCAGTTGCTCTTATTAGAGAGTCTTTGACTCGTTTATCCTTTAGTCGCTTTTATTAGAGAGTCTTTGACTCATTTATTCTTCAGTTACTGTCATTAGAGAGTCTTTGACTCATTTGCTCTTATAATAGTATTATTAGAGCATAGTTTCTCCTGTACACCCTAGGGTTTGTCCCTAGGATGTTGTTTTGTATATTCCCTCCGGTCTTTGGCCAAGAGGGTGAAAACATAAAAAATAATTGATTTGCTGTAAGTGTTTGATAGTTAGAGAGTTCGTTTCGAACTACGTTGGCTTGATCCTCTTCCACGAGGTACGTAGTGCAGCTTGGGATCCACATCCCAAGTCCAGCCAAACCTTTAAAAATAAAAATTTTAAATCTTTCAAAGTTACAAAAATATTCAAACCATTTTCAAAAAGATCTTCCTCTAGAGTTAGGAGTATGTCCTAGCTGTTTAGGTTGTGTTCTAGAGTTAGGAGTTTGTCTTGATTTGTATTGATATGGTATGTCCTGTCGTGTGAGTGTCCCTAGAGTTAGGAGGCCTCGAGTTGATCGGTTAGACATTTAGTCGAACCGATGGCTAGACTAGGCATATAGTCAGCCCGTGGTTTTCATTAGGTTGCACAGCCTAGTTACACATAGGATTGTAGGAACCACCTGCATTAGCCTAAGGCTAATCAACTTGCATTAGTTAGGGCATATAGGGTGTCCTAAAATCCACAATTCACTGGAATTTTAATAATCATACAAGAAGCTTTAATAACTGGTTCGGTCTTTTAGATCGAGTCTAGGATAGAGGGCTAGATGTCTTAGGCATCATAATTTAGAATAGGGCATCGAACTACGTGGGCTCCGATTCTTCCCGAGGCCGGGATACGTAGCGCAGCTAGGATGGATGGCCATTCTGGTCCGAGTCCAGTCCTGCATTAGAGTTAGGACTTGTCTTGTCCCGTCATACATAGCATAGATTTGTGTCTCATGTTTTGATATGTTTTCTTACTTTCTTGTACTGATACTATACCTTTGGTTGTAGCTTGCATGTGCGTGTCCACCAGAAACTTAGACACCCATTAGGCATGTCACTCATAACCTAGCTTTGCTTAGGTGACACATTTTTCATTTCATTTTACGTGTTTATTTCTCCATTCTCAGGAAATGCATGCTTAGGTAGACGATTCCTGAGGATTGTTCCCATTTCACATGATTTTTACTCAAACTTCTTTGGAATTAATGAAAATGGCATAAGAGACCAAGTGCTTGCACTCGGGCGAATTGGGGGTGCTCTCAGACCTTCCCCATTCGTAACCAGGCACGAACCCATATATATTTCTGGTTATCCATTGCACAGAGGATTTGATTTTAGGGTTCCATGGCCTATCCATGGATGGCGACTCTGAGTTCTTTTTAGGTACATCTCGGTTTCGAGCCCTGGCTCCTGATCAGGATGTATCTCATTCGTTTTGTATCGCCACTCGTGCTATGCTGTGAGGGTGGCATCCGTTTCGAGAGTTCCTTGGCAGAGCTCTCCTTCACATTGTGGAGATCTTAGAGGATTGCTGTGGGGACCTCGCGTCCCTCGCCGCACTCGTCCTCTCCGGATCGGGGTCCACAGGCTGGCGACTCTGCTGGGGAGTTCTTGAAACATTGCCTAACTCTTTAAAAATGCCATTTTTATTAACTTTGGAGAAATTTGAGCTAAAATCATTTTAAATGGGAACTCTATCGTTAGAATCCAGGGGCACCAGGTAGGTGCGTAATTAAAACAAAGGATTCACACACTGCACATCATGCATTGTCATATTTTTTTATTTCTTTTATTGTTTTTCATTGTTTTTCATTATTGGCTCCATGGGATAGATTCAATGCGTGCCTGACTGGGATGTTATTACATCCTGATGGTACTGTTGAATCTATTTCCAAGCTATGCGCCAGCGCTACATATTAAGTATGTTTCATATGCATAGCACCCATTAGATTGAGTCCGGAGCCCTACTTTGTTTTATATATATATACTTACTGACCTAGTGAAGCCCAACTAGGGAGTACCCGTGTGTATATTGCATTCATATAGGGTCGAACATGTGTTGCTTACACATGTGAAGCCTAGAGTTAGGAGCTTTGCCCCATTTGTAGACTAGGGTAGTTCATTTTACATGACTACAGTACGGTCCTAGTACACTCATTAGTCTGTCTTGAGTCGAGATTTTCTCGACTCCGCTAAATTAGAATTAGGGCTGGTGCCCCTGGTTAGGATTTGTGTGTATGTGTATTTACTTATATATACTGATTATGTATATTATGGTTCTCCTCTTAGTCAGAGATTCCTTATTCCTTTCAGTCGGTTATATCCATTCCGAATTTAGATCTAGATCTAGTCAGTGGATTTTGACCGTCATTACCTTGGCCGGGTTTAGCCCTTGATCTGTTGATTATAGGGTTTGACCCATTGTTGTATATTCTCACCTTTGGTTAGTCCATCTGTTGATCACCCTTCTCTAGTAACCGTTATTCATACCTTTCGATTGAGCTAGGGTGATCCCTTGTATAGTCGTTATGCTGCCGGATTTTATCCAGAACATTTTGAGCATGACGGCTACTCTTTAGAGTCAGTTTACTTAGTCTGGACCTTGACCTCCTCGTATAGCCGTTATGCTGCTGGATTTTATCCAAAAGCATGTTAAGCATGATTGCTATCCTTTGGAGTCAGTCTGCCTTATCTTGATTCTCATATATACATCACTCAGTGGGATTAGATCCTTGTCTTTGTCTACCTGTTTTATCTTGAGACCTGGCCGATGGCTCTTTTGCTGTCCTTATGACCATGGTCTATCATTTCTGATCATATTGATCGTACAGTTGTTGATATCCATCATTCAGATTTTAGATCTGGTCTTTGACCCTACTTTTGTCATTCTTATGGCCATGGTCTATTATCTGAACCATTGATTTTCCATTTGATCCATGTTCATCTATCATGTATCCTTTTACCCTTGGATCATATCGAAAGCATTAATGGGAAAGTTTGATCTTACCTGTATTCTTTGAGTGCATGATCATTGCTGAGATCGAAATTTATTTTGATTAGGGATGTTTATCGTTCCTGACTCTTTCATTCCCAAAAAGAAGAGCAGTTATACTCAAATGAGACTTCAAGGTGTGGATTGAGAATTCATTGAAACCCTGTTGATGTAGGTCATATTATCACTGTCTATTTTTCCTTGACCTTCATAGACAATATTTCTTTGATTTTCAGAATAAAATACCCTTTGGTGTATTTCAAGATTACTCTTTTCTCTATTTGTTCAGAATCTTTATCCCATGACTATTGATCTAGTGTGTGTGCTTCCAAGTCAAGAGTCTGTGTTTAGCGAAAGGCCATTCTTTCTAAAGACTGACAATTTCCAATCATACTTGATCTAGGCAGTCTATTATTTTACCCACATTGTCAACATAAGCCTTTTGTTGCCCCATTTAACCAAGACCTTGTGGAGTTGCTTTTTCTGGGATTTCTACTCCGGGATTGAACTTTATAGTTATCATTATCATGAGGAAAGGTGTATCACCTATAAGCTTTCAGTGTCAGTTCACTACCTTTGAAGAAGTGTCCTGTATCTTTAGATTTGTCTTTGAGCGTACATCAACTTTCTTCTCTCTAAGTTGAAAAAGTTCAGTCATGTGGATGTTAAAAGAAAAAAAAAGAAGTCATGTCTGTCAATCTTTCTTATATGGAGTCAGTATTCTGTTTTCTATCAGAACTGATGAAGAGCCCAATGAGGTGTGTCAAAAATCATCAATGTACTTACAGTCTTCAATTCAATAAAATTGTTGATTTCATATCTTTGATACTCTATGATTCACTCTTAGATCTAATGTTTAAACAACTAAAGACCCCCTTCTCAGATGAGAATGCAAACGAAATTCACCTCGAGATCTGAAAGATGGTCGAACGAGAGGAAGCGCGTCGAGCATAGCCACTTAAAGAAGAAATCAAAGCCATTGATAGTGGTATCGAAATCCGAAACTCGGGATGGATGGATTGGAAAAACTTTATCTCCTAAGGAGCGCAAAGAATTGATAAACCTGTTTAGAGGGATTTGAGGTAGTTTTGCTTGATCCTATAAGGATAAACCAGGGGACTGCCCTGTCGTTGAGCAAAGCAAGACTTCATCTGCTTTAGACATCCAGTTGAAGAGTAAAATTTTAAAGAGATACGCGTCAGGCATCCTGTGGAGCTGATGAGATATTGAGAGAAGATTTTCAGACAGAGTTGTGGAATCTTGAGCATAAATTCAAGATCTTTGAGACGGGAGTGGAGCACAGTGGTTGAAGTTTTGCCAGAAAACCACCAGACTCCTCAAAAAAAAAAAAAAATTCAAAGGCTTTGAACCTTAAACAAAAGGGCTTGTACATCAAATACATCAGGAGGCCATCCTTGATCGTTTGAGCTTTTATAGCCAAAATCCTAATATTTTAAAATCCATTTGTAAACCCTTTGGGCCAAAAGCAAAATTAAAACAACTTCTTTTCAAACACATTATAAACCCGGGGCATTTATGCACCCGAACTACGTCGGACCTGATCCCCACCTCTTCAGGGGTACGTAGGCAACTTGATTAATTCAAGTTCGGTCAAACATTGGGATAAAATCCCCTTTGAAAATTTTGAAGCTAAATGCTAAACCATTCTTTGAAAAATCCCAAAGCGAACTACGCGGATCTGATCCTCCATCTTTGGGGTACGTAGGTAGTCTGGCTAGACCAGATTCGGTTCAAATCTTTAGAACCTTAGGTATTCAACCCTTTCGAACCCAAGCCCACCTAGAAAGTCCTTCTGGTGAAACAAGCAAAGGTTCGAGGCGAATGAAAAGAAAAACAGAAAGAAAAGAATGAGAGTCTGAAGACCCACTAGGTTGAAAACCCGAAAGGGCGGCCTAGAGATATACATTTGCTAAGTTAACAGCCAAAAGAGTTAGCTTATGCAAAAAGTCAGGGTAGTGGTCTGCTGGATTGAAAACTTGAAGAGGTAATCCAGTCAAGGGCAAAGACTTCCCATGAACAGTTGAGTTGAATAGAAGCAGAAGGAGTTCCTCAGTTACGTAGAATTCCCAAGTTTGAGTACAAGCAAAAGTTGAGATAAGTGGTCTTTCAGACTGAAAGCTTAGAAAGCAAAAGTTACGACTTCTTTTGAAGAGAGAAATCAGGGAGACGGAGAAGCCACCTCTGCACAGGGCAGAATCCTGGAATCCGAGTAGTGTCAGCGAGACTTATTTTGACACCTTTTTAAACTAGGGGCATTAAGACCGAGCAATCCGAAAGGGGTAATAACCATGACGGAGATCCCGATGGAGGAAATTAGGCCATCTTGACATAGTTTTTTAGACTACTCTGAGAGTGGCTGACCTTACCATTAAAAAATGATACATTTGATTTAAGAGTGAATCAAAATTTAGTCAAATCATTTGAATATTGTAAGTCTTCTTTGAAAGAGTCTTCAGGAGTCTGTTCCTTGTTTATCATTGTTTTCTTTTAGAATCAAAAGTGTTTGGCACTGGAGAGAATGGGTGTATACCTTCCAAAGTGAAAAGAAAATTCAAAGTAGATCCTGGTTTAAGAATCAAAGAAGGGCAAGAGATTTTTTATTCTGACCTGCCTGAAACATCAAAGCCTCAAACACTGAGCAAAATGAAGAATTCTTACGTTCAGCCTTTGTAGAGTTGGTTTTACCACTATACCAAAGAAAGAACCCATGCAAACTCAAATTTTTTCTACTTACCTTGGTTCTGCCTTCTTAAGACTTTGTCATGGAAGCACATCATACTAGGGGCATCTTTTATGACTTACGTCATAAAAGATATTACACAATGATAACTGGGATATCTATTCTTAGCAAATAGAAAGCAGAGAAGCTTGAACATGCTCTTTGAGTTGAATTCCTTGATCCAATTGTTTCTTTTGGAGTCAGTTTCAGAAACTTTAATTCCCAGCGGAGTATAAAATCTACTCCTGCATCCTTCAAACCTCATCAAAATGCTTCTCACCTGTTAAAGAGAGTCAGCACCTGAAAATCTCATCAATCTATTTGAGTTTTGCTTTCAGCAAAGATCATGCGCTCCTAGTTATTCTTGGTAAGAGATGACTGGCCCATTAGTGAAATCGATCAAAGATGGTAAATTCTTCATTCCTTTTGAAAGATTTTAACAGAGTTTGAAATTACCGAACTTGCGTTACGCGGTTTGGTCTTTTTGAAAGATTTTAACAGAGTTTGAAATTACCGAACCTGTGTTACACAGTTTGGTCGTTTTGAAAGTTTTTAACAGAGATAGAAATTACCGAACCTGTGTTACACGGTTTGGTCCTTTTGAAAGATTTTAATAGAGATGGAAATTATCGAACCTGTGTTACACGGTTTGGTCTTTTTGAAATGTTTTAATAAGGAAAATATTTCCGATCCTGTGTTACACGGATTGGTCTTTTCTTCCTTCTCCCGGGTATTTAGTACCCCGATGATTAGTAGTGTAATGTCAAGTAGTGACTTACCTAATCATCGTTCCGCAATGTGCAGCTTCTTAACGAGTTAGGAGTCATGTGTATCTGCGAAGAGGTTTGTAGGGGACTGTTTAGCAGGACCTACGAATTTGGGTTTATGTGGAACTGTTTAGCAGAACCGCGTGATCCGGAGTGATTCGCTACCTTGAAAGAGAGGAGTCAGAGTTACTCGGATAGTTAAACAGATTTATTTTCAGTAATGATCTGTATAACTATCGCTAGGCTTGAGACTTAGTCTCGCCTCTGGTACTTAGTACCCAGATGATTAGTAGTGTAATGTCAAGTGGTGACTTACCTAATTGTGGTACCCGGATCCCGCGAGAGGGGTGTGGGGCGCGAGCCGCCGCTCTCTCTCTCTCTTGGTCTCTCGTATCCACGCGATTGGCGTGTGCATTTTATTATTGATTTGAATTAATCTTTCCTGTGAACTTGGGATCACTAAGGCAATCCGAATTCCACACGAAAGAGACTGACAGAGTCGCCACCTAGATGTGGGATCTAGGACCCGTAATTAACCAGAAATCTAGACTCGCTACCTGGTTACGAGAATGGAAGGTATGGGGAGTTATCCACCACATGCACCATTCTTGCCCGATAATCGGTCTTCGATTCCAAAAGCTAACTCTTTTAAATTTATTTTAAATGGCTCATTCAACTCTATGTTAATGTGCGAACTAAGTGACATGCATCCTATGATCTAATTTCAATGTGAATCCTAAATGTGTATCTTGATTTATTAATTTGTCTGGATTCAATCTAAGTGAAAGTTCTCCTAGAATTCTAATTTCATGGAAAGTCCTAAGTGATTTGATTAAGCATTTACAAGAAAATTAATATACAAAACACCACAATTTGTTTGTGGTGCCGACTCGCGGGTGGTATGCCATCAGACATCCAAGCTGCCTACGTACCCAAGCCTCACTGGGATCAGAGTCGACGTAGTTCGGTGCACCTAAGCTAAGCTACATATGCCTAACTCAACTAGGACACCGATCTAGACGGGATTGACTGTTTCAACAGTTTTAAGAGAAGTTATTTAATTCAAGTTGAGGATTTTATTATCTTAGGATTTCATCAAAGATGCTATATGATCCTATCTAAATGCAAGTTGTCCCTTAGACTAATGCAGGTTAGCCTACATCCTAGTTTACTAGGCTTGTCCTAGGAAAAAACTGGATGACTAGTGTAACTTGACCTATGGCACGGTTGCTATACATAGCAAGCGTCCGTGATGAGGCTGGACTCCTAACTCTAGGACTCCCTAAAACTTAGGACACAACACGACACGACACCATTGTTCCTAAATTGGGCTCTAAGGGTTCTTACGACGGAAACCATAATCCAATGGTTCCGAGAGACACGAGATGAATCGAGATGATGAATAGTGTGAGGGAATGGGAAAGATAGAGAAAGGTGCGACTGAACTTGGGAGTGCCAAATTGCCTACGTACCCCGTGATGGGGATCAAGCCACACGTAGTTCCACTGGGGAGGTTGCTTGGATTTTGGAAAACAGGTTTGGTATTTGGATCAGGAATCGGGTTTGTATTTGAGCATTGGACTTGAGATTCAAAAACATTGATATAGCAATGGGATTTTGGAATTGGGAATTTGCATCAAAGAATTGAGCATATTGGAATCATCAAGGGTTTGAATTTTCGGAATTCAAAGTGGGCGGGCTTATGAGATTCGGCCAAATGGATTCAGACATGCGACTCGGATTGTGTTGGGATATGACTTGGTTGGATTGGGTTAATGGTTAGGGTCAAGTGAGTCGGGTCTAAGTTAGGAGCAAACCCGAGACTAGCCATGGTCTAACTAGGAGGAAGCAGGGTACAAACCAGGGTGCGGACCAGGGTGCACCAGGGTGCGAACCAGCAGGGAACCAGGGTGCGAACCAGCAGGGAACCAGGGTGCGAACCAGCAGGGGAACCAGGGTGCAACCAGCAGGGAACCTGGGTGCAACCAGCAGCGAACCTGGGTGCAACCAGGGTCTAACCAGAGTGCGAACCAGCAGGGAACCAGGGTGCGAACCAATATCGAACCAGGGTGCGAACCAGTAGGGAACCAGGGTGCAACCAGCAGGGAAGCAGGGTGCGAACCAGTAGGGAACCAGGGTGCGAACCAGTAGGGAACCAGGGTGCAACCAGCAGGGAACCAGGGTGCGAATCAGTAGGGAACCAGGGTGCAACCAGCATCGAACCTGGGTGCAACCAGCAGCGAACCTGGGTGCAACCAGGGTCTAACCAGAGGCTAACCAGGGGGAAAACAGACCCTACATGCTTCCTAACATGGTTTTTCTTTTAAAGTAAAAGATATGCATGAAAACAGACCCTACATAGAATTGAAATAAATGCCTACCTCTTTGGAAACCCACTTTGTGTTTGATTTTTCTTTGATGGTAATTCCTTGAAGATGATTCCTTGCTTGATAATGACTGCTTTTGATATATATCACCCAACGTATAAAATCACCCGATCCGGCAAGGATGGCCGAACCCTTGAAGAGATGAGGGAGAGGGATGAATTTTCTAAGAGAGGGGTTCTTTTTCTTCTTTTTGTTGGATGGTGGGATGAGAGGGTATTTATAGGAGAATGGGATAAGAGGTTAGGTGAGGTTAGGTGAGGTTAGGTAAGGTTAGGTGAGGTTAGGTGGTTAGGTGAGGTTAGGTGAGGTTAGGTGAGGTTTGGATGGTTAGGATGAGAGGAGAGGTTAGGTGAGGTTAGGTGAGGTTTGGATGGTTAGGATGAGAGGAGAGGTTAGGTGGTTTTGGATGGTTAGACCCAGGTCAAGATCTGCCATTGATCTAACGATTTACGGAAATCGGGTCTCGGAATGGAATCAGGGTTCGGGCTATGAAGTGACCCTATCTTATTTTGTCCCGATTGATGATCCGTAAAGTCAGATCAAGATATTAATGACCTAAAACATATATTAGGTTATTGTTGGTTAAAGTAAAGCAAAATGTGGGTGTCTACAGATGCCCCTCTTTGGTAGAGACGACGTAGTCATCGAATACCAAAGTTAAAATGACAGAACCATTTTGCGTAACTTTAATCGACAAAGGAACCCCCTAAACACAATGCAACCTAATATAATGCAAGACCTTAGATGAAATCCTAGAATTGGAATGCAATAAAACAAACCCGCTGCGGTGCCGCTGGCAACGAGAGAAATGGGATACCATTTTCAAATGGATTTTCGGAGGGAAAGGAATATCGCTTTTGAACAGCTTCAGAGGAAATGAGACGTCATTTTCAAATGGTCTCAGAGAGAATAATGGATGACTTTTGAAAGATTCTTAATGAAAATGCAGCATCATTTTTGAATGGGCTTGGGCAAGATAAAATACCGTATTTATACGGATTCCAAGGAAATGAGACATCATAGTTGTATGATGTTCAAAGGGTATAAGAGATCATTGTTGTATGGACTTGAAGAGAATGAAATACCGTATTTGTACGGATTCCAAGGAAATGAGACATCATAGTTGTATGATGTTCAAAGGGGATAAGAGACCATAGTTGTATGGACTCGAAGAGAATGAAATACCGTATTTGTACGGATTCCAAGGAAATGAGACATCATAGTTGTATGATGTTCAAAGGGTATAAGAGACCATAGTTGTATGGACTCGAAGAGAATGAAATACCGTATTTGTACGGATTCCAAGGAAATGAGACATCATAGTTGTATGATGTTCAAAGGGTATAAGAGACCATAGTTGTATGGACTCGAAGAGAATGAAATACCGTATTTGTAAGGATTCCAAGGAAATGAGACATCATAGTTGTATGATGTTCAAAGGGGATAAGAGATCAAAGTTGTATGGACTCGAAGAGAATGAAATACCGTATTTGTACGGATTCCAAGGAAATGAGACATCATAGTTGTATGATGTTCAAAGAGGATAAGAGACCATAGTTGTATGGACTTGAAGAGAATGAAATACCGTATTTGTACGGATTCCAAGGAAATGAGACATCATAGTTGTATGATGTTCAAAGGGGAAAAGAGACCATAGTTGTATGGACTCGAAGAGAATGAAATACCGTATTTGTACGGATTCCAAGGAAATGAGACATCATAGTTGTATGATGTTCAAAGGGGATAAGAGACCATAGTTGTATGGACTCGAAGAGAATGAAATACCGTATTTGTACGGATTCCAAGGAAATGAGACATCATAGTTGTATGATGTTCAAAGGGTATAAGAGACCATAGTTGTATGGACTCGAAGAGAATGAAATACCGTATTTGTAAGGATTCCAAGGAAATGAGACATCATAGTTGTATGATGTTCAAAGGGGATAAGAGACTATAGTTGTATGGACTCGAAGAGAATGAAATACCGTTTTTGTACGGATTCCAAGGAAATGAGACATCATAGTTGTATGATGTTCAAAGGGGATAAGAGACCATAGTTGTATGGACTTGAAGAGAATGAAATACCGTATTTGTACGGATTCCAAGGAAATGAGACATCATAGATGTATGATGTTCAAAGACGATAAGAGACCATAGTTGTATGGTCTCGAAGAAAAGAGGCACCGTTCTCAAACGGGCTCGAAGAATTTAGAGATTTTTCATAGGATTAGATTTATTATTATTTTTTTGAATCGGGGATTGGATTTGATGAATTTTTTTTTTTTAATTTATTTTATTTTTTTTTAATTTTATTTTTGGGAAATGAAACATCATAGTTGTATGATGTTCAAAGGGGATAAGAGACCATAGTTGTATGGACTCGAAGAGAATGAAATACCATATTTGTACGGATTCCAAGGAAATGAGACATCATAGTTGTATGATGTTCAAAGGGGATAAGAGACCATAGTTGTATGAACTCGGAGAGAATGAAATACCGTATTTGTACGGATTCCAAGGGAATGGGACATCATAGTTGTATGATGTTCAAAAGGGGATAAGAGACCATAGTTGTATGGACTCGAAGAGAATGAAATACCGTATTTGTACTGATTCCAAGGGAATGAGACATCATAGTTGTATGATGTTCAGAGAGTATAAGAGACCATAGTTGTATGGACTCGAAGAGAATGAAATACCGTATTTGTACGGATTCCAAGAAAATGAGACATCATAGATGTATGATGTTCAAAGAGGATAAGAGACCATAGTTGTATGGACTCGAAGAAAAGAGGCACCGTTCACAAACGGGCTCAAGGAGAAGACGAGACCATTCACAAATGGATTCGAGAAATGAGGCACCGTTCACAAACGGGCTCAAGGAGAAGACAAGACCATTCACAAATGGACTCGAGAAATGAGGCACCGTTCACAAACGGGCTCAAAGAGGACACGAGACCATTCACAAATGGACTCAGAAAATGAGGCACCGTTCACAAACGGGCTCAAGGAGAAGATGAGACCATTCACAAATGGACTCAGAGAATGAGACACCGTTCACAAACGGGTTCAAGGAGAAGACGAGACCATTCACAAATGGACTCGAGAAATGAGGCCCCGTTCACAAACGGGCTCGAAGAATTTAGATATTTTTTATGAACTTGAATTTGACGTAGGATTGGATTTTTTTTTTTTTTTAATTAAGGATTTGGATTTGATAAATTTTTTTATTTTTGGAAAATGAGGTACCGTCCGCAAACGGGCTCAAGGAGAAGATGAGACCATTCACAAATGGACTCGAGAAATGAGGCACCCTTCACAAACGGGCTCAAAGAGGACACGAGACCATTCACAAATGGACTCAGAAAATGAGGCACCGTTCACAAACGGGCTCAAGGAGAAGATGAGACCATTCACAAATGGACTCAGAGAATGAGACACCGTTCACAAACGGGCTCAAGGAGAAGACGAGACCATTCACAAATGGATTCGAGAAATGAGGCACCGTTCACAAACGGGCTCAAGGAGAAGACAAGACCATTCACAAATGGACCCGAGAAATGAGGCACCGTTCACAAACGGGCTCAAAGAGGACACGAGACCATTCACAAATGGACTCAGAAAATGAGGCACCGTTCACAAACGGGCTCAAGGAGAAGATGAGACCATTCACAAATGGACTCAGAGAATGAGACACCTGTTCACAAACGGGTTCGAAGAGAAGACGAGACCATTCACAAATGGACTCGAGAAATGAGGCACCGTTCACAAACGGGCTCGAAGAATTTAGGGATTTTTTTATGAACTTGAATTTGACGTAGGAATGGATTTTTATTTTTATTTTTTAATTAAGGATTTGGATTTGATAAATTTTTTTATTTTTGGAAAATGAGGTACCGTCCGCAAACGGGCTCAAGGAGAAGATGAGACCATTCACAAATGGCCTCGAGAAAAGAGGCACCGTTCACAAACGGGCTCAAAGAGGACATGAGACCATTCACAAATGGACTCAGAGAATGAGAAACCTGTTCACAAACGGGTTCAAGGAGAAGACGTGACCATTCACAAATGGACTTGAGAAATGAGGCCCCGTTCACAAACGGGCTCGAAGAATTTAGAGATTTTTTATGAACTTGAATTTGACGTAGGATTGGATTTTTTTTATTTTTTTTATTTTTAATTAAGGATTTGGATTTGATAAATTTTTTTATTTTTGGAAAATGAGGTACCGTCCGCAAACGGGCTCAAGGAGAAGATGAGACCATTCACAAATGGCCTCGAGAACAGAGGCACCGTTCACAAACGGGCTCAAAGAGGACATTAGAGCATTCACAAATGGACTCAGAGAATGAGAAACCTGTTCACAAACGGGTTCAAGGAGAAGACGAGACCATTCACAAATGGACTCGAGAAATGAGGCACCTTTCACAAAAGGGCTCAAAGAGGACATGAGATTTTTCATGAACTTGAATTTGACGTAAGATTGGATTTGTTTGAATCGGGGATTGGATTTGATGAATTTTGGATTTTTTTTTATTTTTTTTTTTTTTGAACTCAATGAAATCGGGGACATTATAGATCGTGCCCAGTAAAGATATTGGAAACCAAGACTTTGACGAATGATGAGACGACCAACCTTATGAACGAAGAACCATTAGTAACAAGAATGGATTAGGAACACTTTTATGAAACTTCAACAAGATTTTTCTCAATGAGACTGTTGGTCTTGTCTTCTGGGGATTTTGATAACTGAAACCTTGAACAAGATACTTGAAATTGGTAATTTAGAACAACGGCTCTCTAACATGGAAAAGCGGGATCTGTTTTTGACAGGTGCTTAGATGAACATTTCTTGACCAGGATAGTATTTAACTAACCGGAAGGAAATTCTGAATTTTAATGGTTCATCTTTCTGAGAAATTGGCTCAACCACCATTGCATCTGGGGCTCTTCCAAGCTTAAGGTGCCTTCCTGGGGTATGATCTTTTTACGGAAGCTGGGCTTTCTGATGTTTCTACTTCTGAACTCTTCTGAGTTGATCTTCTTTGAAATGTAGCTGTTTGACTAGATTCTCGAACCCTTTCAGGTATAATTGCAGGGAGCTGCCTAGGCCGGGCCTCCTTCACCAAGGCAGTTACATCATTTGGACATAGGAACGACGATTGACTCTTTCTAAAGAGAAAACTTAGATGAAAGGCACTACTCAAAGGATTGAGCAGCCCTGAAGGAGTGAACTTAGAATAACAAAGATTGACTGACTATACTGACAAACACAGTGATGCTTCTGACTTAGTTAATATTTTGTTTGGTAAGTCTATCCTTTCGAGGAATAGTTTTTCAATTGGTAAACACTGGACTTTTTCCTTAAAACAGTAATGCCTCAAGGATTTAATTACGCCCCCTAAGATTGCTTAGCTTCAATGCCCCCAGTTTTGAGGATATCACTTGAATTTGCTTGAACTTCAGTTGATCTTCAGTCTTGATACCAGCTGTAGCCTTCTTATAATGATTCTCTTACCGTGACCAAGTCACCTCTTCGGGGTTTTTAACTTGGCGGACCGCGCTAGCCTTAACTTTTGCCTGAACCACCATTCTAGGTTTTCGATCCAGCAGGCTATCCCCTTAGCTTTTGCCTAAGCCGCCCTTTCGGGTTTTCAACTTAGCAGGGGAATGATCTTAAATTTTGCCTAGACCGCCCTTTCAGGTTTTCAGTCTAGCAGATCTTCAAACTCCGTTATTTTTCTTATTCATCATCATTTCATTTTTTTATTGTATCTCAGGACCTAGCTCATTAGTTCTGAACACCAGAAGGACTTTTATAGGTAGGATAGGGCTTTTCAAAGAATGGCTTAAGGCTCAACAAAGATTTCGACCGAACCTGTGAACAGGTCGCCTACATATCCCAAGGTAGGAATCAGGTCGTGTGTAGTTCAGGGCGAATGCCCCTAGTTTGAAGATAAATTGTTTGATTTTTTTTTCCTTTTTTCTTTTCTTTCTGGAACAATTAACTTCTCTTCTTTTGGAACTTGTCCCTCTCTTTTTTTTTTTTTTTGAAAGGATTGAATTTCTTTTCCTTTTTGAATCGACCGAACTCGGTTCAACCGAGTTGCCTACGTACCCCAGTATAGGGATCAGGTCTCGCGTAGTTCGGGGAAATGCCCCTGGTTTGATGGGTTTTCAAGAAAATTTTATTCAGGCTCGAAGGGTTTGCAAACCGGTATTCTTTTGACATTGGTTCTGATTTTGGGATTTATTAGGCCAAAGGGGGCCTTCCGATGTTCAGATTGGCTAGAGTCCGTCTGGTACTGATTATTTTTTTCTTTTTTGTTTTGTTTTGTTTTTTTTTTTTTTACGGAGTTTGACGGCATTTCCAGGTAAGAGATAATGGATCTTCTTCTTCCAAGATTCTAAAGTGTGCTTTCGACTTTCATAGAGCGAAACTTGTTCTTTGACATCCTCCATCTATGGATTCGTACTCTCGATATCTGATGATCACTTTTCATTGTTTGCTCTTGAACTTTTCATCTTGAATTTGTTGGCTTTTTGCTATGAATTTGAGAACCAAGGTCATTGATTGGAAATATGAAAGTTGTTTCCACTCTATGCCCCTTGTATAGCATATATCTTCTCACTTTCTTCATTTTCTTTGAGCTTTCCATCTATGTCTTGCCCCTGGTATCGGTTGTAGCTTTTCTAGACAATCTTCTTATTCTTGAAATAATTTTATCAATTCTTCACACTCTTTAGAGGGTAATGTATTTTCAATCGGCATTCACTGAATCAAAGTTTCAGTGCCAGTGTTTATCATTTCAATTTCATCTTTGAAAGGTTGGGATTGGCGCTCCTCCTCTCGTTCAAGTAATTGCTGTGACTCAAGTGGAGTTTCGTCAATTTTGTCCTCATTTGAAGAGGGAGTCTTATTTTAAGATCAGAAGCACACTTAAGAACAGACACAAGTGAACTTTTTGGAACTGACTGAAATTTTATTTAAAGAAAAGCTATTACATCAGACGACCTATCCTGAACATGCTCAGGATTCACAACTCTAAATAAGAAAGGGAAACAGAAGATAACTTGCCTGGACTAGGCATTGACCTTTAACTGTAAGACCGGACTCAACAATTATACTGACCATGATGACTGACTCAACATAAAATAGTAAGTGACTAAAACTTTAACTGCTGCAACTGTTTGGCGTTGAAGGCTCGGCGAAGGCTGGTTCGTTCTGAACATCATCATGGCTGATACTTTCAATTTTGGACAATGATGACTGATTCGCATAGGGAAATGCCCCTAGCTCAAGGATTCTGAGAGTGAACTCTGAAGGACTTAGCAAAATAATCTTGAAAAAGGTAGCCCCTAGAGGAGGAACAGACCAGGGGTACAAGCAAGATTGGATTATCTGGACCAGGCATGATCAGATCATGAGAACGCATAATCGAAAGATTGTGAGATTCTGCATCTGCCAGTTAGGGGATGGCATGAAGATACGATCGAATCGTATGACAGAAGAACGAAAGACGCACGATCAAAAGATTAGATGAGATAGCATAAGATTGCTTTCAACGGATAGATCATGAATGACTAATCCTATGAGATCTTTGGAAATGATGGGATTTATATCCTAACTCAAAGGGAATTTTTTTTTTTCACATTTTATCAGTGTTACCTGAAGGCATCAACCTTAATCCTAATCTATCGGAGTGGAGAGAGAATCTCGACTCATGACTTTGTTCGTGTATATAAGGACCGATCGTGACCATTGGAAGATGGACCACGGCCTAATCTAGACACCAATGGGTAGGATATCCTAAACTAGGCTCACACACGTGATGCACATGTGTTCGTATACTACATGCATGTGTGGGTTAATCTAGGGGTAAGGCCAAGAGTTCCCTTAGCGCGAATCCCTGCTCGATATACTGTACCAGTGTCCGGCGTATCAGTACGTGAACAAGAGATCCGTTTACGTACCATAAAGGTACCAGGCTAAGGGTGGAATGCTTCTCTAGCACAGAGGCACCAGGTGATGAAATCCCAGTCAACCATGCTAGATAACACTCCGGGTTCCTAAAATAGGACGTGTGTGCACGTGAGATGCAAGGGTTTAGATGCAAGTGATGTAAGTGTGTGCAATAAGTTCGCGCGATCTATGATGCCTTCAGGTTTTGTTAGATTAAGTTTGAGTAAAATGTGATGAGAAAATAAAACAAGACAAACTAATCTGACAAGTATACAAGAGATAGAGTTCTTATGAGCCAGTTAAATTAAATTCAAATGAATTATCTTTTGGAATTTTAATGAAGTTAGGTGATCCCCAGCAGAGTCGCCAAACTGTGGTACCCGGATCCCGCGAGAGGGGTGTGGGGCGCGAGCCGCCGCTCTCTCTCTCTCTTGGTCTCTCGTATCCACGCGATTGGCGTGTGCATTTTATTATTGATTTGAATTAATCTTTCCTGTGAACTTGGGATCACTAAGGCAATCCGAATTCCACACGAAAGAGACTGACAGAGTCGCCACCTAGATGTGGGATCTAGGACCCGTAATTAACCAGAAATCTAGACTCGCTACCTGGTTACGAGAATGGAAGGTATGGGGAGTTATCCACCACATGCACCATTCTTGCCCGATAATCGGTCTTCGATTCCAAAAGCTAACTCTTTTAAATTTATTTTAAATGGCTCATTCAACTCTATGTTAATGTGCGAACTAAGTGACATGCATCCTATGATCTAATTTCAATGTGAATCCTAAATGTGTATCTTGATTTATTAATTTGTCTGGATTCAATCTAAGTGAAAGTTCTCCTAGAATTCTAATTTCATGGAAAGTCCTAAGTGATTTGATTAAGCATTTACAAGAAAATTAATATACAAAACACCACAATTTGTTTGTGGTGCCGACTCGCGGGTGGTATGCCATCAGACATCCAAGCTGCCTACGTACCCAAGCCTCACTGGGATCAGAGTCGACGTAGTTCGGTGCACCTAAGCTAAGCTACATATGCCTAACTCAACTAGGACACCGATCTAGACGGGATTGACTGTTTCAACAGTTTTAAGAGAAGTTATTTAATTCAAGTTGAGGATTTTATTATCTTAGGATTTCATCAAAGATGCTATATGATCCTATCTAAATGCAAGTTGTCCCTTAGACTAATGCAGGTTAGCCTACATCCTAGTTTACTAGGCTTGTCCTAGGAAAAAACTGGATGACTAGTGTAACTTGACCTATGGCACGGTTGCTATACATAGCAAGCGTCCGTGATGAGGCTGGACTCCTAACTCTAGGACTCCCTAAAACTTAGGACACAACACGACACGACACCATTGTTCCTAAATTGGGCTCTAAGGGTTCTTACGACGGAAACCATAATCCAATGGTTCCGAGAGACACGAGATGAATCGAGATGATGAATAGTGTGAGGGAATGGGAAAGATAGAGAAAGGTGCGACTGAACTTGGGAGTGCCAAATTGCCTACGTACCCCGTGATGGGGATCAAGCCACACGTAGTTCCACTGGGGAGGTTGCTTGGATTTTGGAAAACAGGTTTGGTATTTGGATCAGGAATCGGGTTTGTATTTGAGCATTGGACTTGAGATTCAAAAACATTGATATAGCAATGGGATTTTGGAATTGGGAATTTGCATCAAAGAATTGAGCATATTGGAATCATCAAGGGTTTGAATTTTCGGAATTCAAAGTGGGCGGGCTTATGAGATTCGGCCAAATGGATTCAGACATGCGACTCGGATTGTGTTGGGATATGACTTGGTTGGATTGGGTTAATGGTTAGGGTCAAGTGAGTCGGGTCTAAGTTAGGAGCAAACCCGAGACTAGCCATGGTCTAACTAGGAGGAAGCAGGGTACAAACCAGGGTGCGGACCAGGGTGCACCAGGGTGCGAACCAGCAGGGAACCAGGGTGCGAACCAGCAGGGAACCAGGGTGCGAACCAGCAGGGGAACCAGGGTGCAACCAGCAGGGAACCTGGGTGCAACCAGCAGCGAACCTGGGTGCAACCAGGGTCTAACCAGAGTGCGAACCAGCAGGGAACCAGGGTGCGAACCAATATCGAACCAGGGTGCGAACCAGTAGGGAACCAGGGTGCAACCAGCAGGGAAGCAGGGTGCGAACCAGTAGGGAACCAGGGTGCGAACCAGTAGGGAACCAGGGTGCAACCAGCAGGGAACCAGGGTGCGAATCAGTAGGGAACCAGGGTGCAACCAGCATCGAACCTGGGTGCAACCAGCAGCGAACCTGGGTGCAACCAGGGTCTAACCAGAGGCTAACCAGGGGGAAAACAGACCCTACATGCTTCCTAACATGGTTTTTCTTTTAAAGTAAAAGATATGCATGAAAACAGACCCTACATAGAATTGAAATAAATGCCTACCTCTTTGGAAACCCACTTTGTGTTTGATTTTTCTTTGATGGTAATTCCTTGAAGATGATTCCTTGCTTGATAATGACTGCTTTTGATATATATCACCCAACGTATAAAATCACCCGATCCGGCAAGGATGGCCGAACCCTTGAAGAGATGAGGGAGAGGGATGAATTTTCTAAGAGAGGGGTTCTTTTTCTTCTTTTTGTTGGATGGTGGGATGAGAGGGTATTTATAGGAGAATGGGATAAGAGGTTAGGTGAGGTTAGGTGAGGTTAGGTAAGGTTAGGTGAGGTTAGGTGGTTAGGTGAGGTTAGGTGAGGTTAGGTGAGGTTTGGATGGTTAGGATGAGAGGAGAGGTTAGGTGAGGTTAGGTGAGGTTTGGATGGTTAGGATGAGAGGAGAGGTTAGGTGGTTTTGGATGGTTAGACCCAGGTCAAGATCTGCCATTGATCTAACGATTTACGGAAATCGGGTCTCGGAATGGAATCAGGGTTCGGGCTATGAAGTGACCCTATCTTATTTTGTCCCGATTGATGATCCGTAAAGTCAGATCAAGATATTAATGACCTAAAACATATATTAGGTTATTGTTGGTTAAAGTAAAGCAAAATGTGGGTGTCTACACTAATCATCGTCCCGCAATGTGCAGCTTCCTAACGTGTTAGGAGTCATGTGTATCTGCGAAGAGGTTTGTAGGGGACTGTTTAGCAGGACCTACGAATTTAGATTTACGTGGAACTGTTTAGCAGAACCGCATGATCCGGAGTGATTCGCTACCTTGAAAGAGAGGAGTCAGAGTTACTCGGATAGTTACACAGATTTATTTTCAGCAATGATCTGTATAACTATCGCTGGGCTTGAGACTTAGTCTCGCCTCGGGTATTAGAAGTTTGAGTTTAGCTTGAATATTCGATTACCCTAATAATTGGTCGAGTCTTTGACTGATCGGCATGATTTAAAAAAAAAAAAAAACTCTTTGAGTGTTTGGTTTTGAACTTGTTTTGGACGAGTTTCAATACATTGGTCTTTGGCCTATTTTTGCAGGTTTCTAAAAAGAAAAAAAACTCTTTGAGTGTTTGGTTTTGAACTTGTTTTGGACGAGTTTCAATACATTGGTCTTTGGCCTATTTTTGCAGGTTTCTAAAAAGGAAAAACTCTTTGAGTGTTTGGTTTTGAACTTGTTTTGGACGAGTTTCAATACATTGGTCTTTGGCCTATTTTTGCAGGTTTCTAAAAAGGAAAAACTCTTTGAGTGTTTGGTTTTGAACTTGTTTTGGACGAGTTTCAATACATTGGTCTTTGGCCTATTTTTGCAGGTTTCTAAAAAGGAAAAACTCTTTAAGTGTTTGAGTTTGTGCTTGTCTTAGACAAATTGCAACGTGGTTTCTAAGAAAAAAAAATGAAAGCTCTTAGAGTAATTGAAGTGATTGGTTTGTTTGTTTGGTTTGTGCTCTTTGAGCAATTGTTATGTGTACTTTGGCTTAGCCTGATATATAAAAAAAAGAAAAAGAAAAAATGTTTGTGTTTTTGTAATCGTTCGTTCGTTTTTTATTAATTAGTCGAGTCATGAGTATTAGGGAGAGACTATCTCTTTGAGATGTCTTAGTTGCCGAGTTAAGAGTCGGTGAGAGACTATCTCCCTATTGTTAGTAGAGTTTTATCTTTGTGAATATCGTTTTAAAACTGAAAACCCAAAAATTTGCTTTGTTTTGGTTTCGGGTCAGTCAAAATGTGTCGTCTGTTCAGCTTTGCCATTCGCGTGTTACACACGCTCTGCCAAAGAGGGGCATCTGTAGACACCCCATTTTGACCGGACCCAAGTTCGCTATGCTTGGGAGAAACCCCATCCGATCATTTCCGCCATGTTTCGCATTTTTCCGTTTAGTGTTGAGAGGTTGAGAGAGATTATTCATAAGAATCCAAGCGAGGGAGAATTTGGACCCGTTTGGTGGGCCCGCATTGAACATTTGTTTAAAATTCGAATCAACCGAGGGCCCACATTGTGGGGCCCACGTTGTGGGGCCCGCGTTGTGGGGCCCACATTGTGGGGCCTCAGTAGGGCCTCTTGTGAGGCCTCTTATGAAGAACAATAATGATGGATTCTCCACTAAAGAAACATGATGGGCCCTCCACTAAGAAGAATGATGATGGATTCTCCACTAAGAAACATGATGGGCCCTCCACTAAGAAGAATGATGATGGATTCTCCACTAAGAAACATGATGGGCCCTCCACTAAGAAGAATGATGATGGATTCTCCACTAAGAAACATGATGGGCCCTCCACTAAGAAGAATGATGATGGATTCTCCACTAAGAAACATGATGGGCCCTCCACTAAGAAGAATGATGATGGATTCTCCACTAAGAAACATGATGGGCCCTCCACTAAGAAGAATGATGATGGATTCTCCACTAAGAGGGACAACATGATGAGCTCTCCACCAACACATCTCTCTCTCTCTCTTTCTCTCCCTATATATATCTTCCTTCCCATCCATAAGAAAAGAGGAGAAAAAGGAGAGATTTATCTTCCATTATCTTTTTCTCTTCCATTATCTCTTCCAATCACTCCCTCCAATCCCTTTCCCTATATTCTTCTTCCATTATCTCTCCCAATCACCTCCCAATCCTTCCCTCTAAGAGAAAGCGAAAGACGGCGGATCGGATCGGCGGCGGCAAGATCTTCACCACAGGTAGGTGCATTTTTCTCAAAATATTTCTGTATTTTTCCGAGTTTTTCTGATTTTTTCCGCAAATTGTGTTTTAAAAATAGAAAACTCTTCAAAAAAAATATCTTTTGACGAAGAAAAATTAAATTATATACCAAACAGATTCCAAATTTAATGCAATTTCGTGGGAAATTAATATGGTACTGATTCATTTTACCATGAATTTTTAAGGATTTTTGGAGTTTATTTGGTATATTATTTAATGCTTTCTTTGAAAATTATCAGATTTTGTGAGACTTGTTACTGACATCAAATCACCCTTACAATTCTTAAAATTTTTACAGTAGTCTTATCTTCCATATTTCTTGTTACTGTAAAATTTTCGAGTGATTTGGATCTGTTTTCATATGGGATGTAGTGTTAATTCTTAATCTGGTCTGAAAATTGTAAAATCCGAAATCGGTAGTAAATAGTCTTTATAATTTATGAAATTCTCACCGCATGCTCATTTTATTGATATCTTATTTCTGTAGAAATTTCATAGAATTTATATGTCTATTTCTTGTAGTTTCTGTGTTAATTTGGCAATCTGGTCATTTAATTGTTAAATCAAGATTAAATATGAATTTAATGTAAAAATCTGCAAAACTCATCTATTAAGCTACATACATTCCCATCTTGCTGCTGTAGAAATTTCAACTCATTTCGAATTCGTTTGCAATAATTTCACTTGTAAAATCATTCATATGCTTAAAATTGATACAATCCATTGAAAATTCGAAATTAATTACTACAAAGTGATTTTCAACATTCGAAATTCGAAATTAAAATTGATAAAATCACATTTACTCAAACTTAATCTAACAAAACCTGAAGGCATCATAGATTGCGCGAACTTATTGCACACACTTACATCACTTTCATCTAAACCCCTGCATCTCACATGCACACACGTCCCATTTTAGGAACCCGGAGTGTTATCTAGCATGGTTGACTGGGATTTCATCACCTGGTGCCTCTGTGCTAGAGAAGCATTCCACCCTTAGCCTAGTACCTTTATGGTACGTAAACGGATCTCTTGTTCACGTACTGATACGCCGGACACTGGTACAGTATATCGAACATGGATTCGCGCTAAGGGAACTCTTGGCCTTACCCCTAGATTAACCCACACATGCATGTAGTATACGAACACATGTGCATCACGTGTGTGAGCCTAGTTTAGGATATCCTACCCATTTGTGTCTAGATTAGGTCGTAGTCCATCTTCCAATGGCTACGATCGGTCCTAGGTACACAAACAAAGTCATGAGTCGAGATCCTCTCTCCACTCCGCTAGATTAGGGTTAGAGTTGATGCCTTCAGGTAACACTGATAAAATGCGCGAAGATTAAAAAACTTTTCCTTTGGGGTTAGGGTGTAAATCCCATTCATTTCCAAAGATCTCATAGGATTAGTCATTCATGATCCATCCGTTGAAAGCAATCTTATGCTATCTCATCTCATCTTGATCACAGATTTTCAATCTTCTATTATATGATTCGATCGCGTTTCCATCTCTTTTAGAGAGTCTTTTGACTCATCTGTCTTTAGTTGGTGTTATTAGAGTCTTTGACTCGTATTCCTTTTCTTTTAGGGAGTCTTTGACTCATATATCCTTTAGTTGGTGTTAGTGGAGTCTTTGACTCGTGTTTTCATCTCTTTTAGAGAGTCTTTGACTCATTTATCCTTTAGTTGGTGTTAGTGGAGTCTTTGACTCGTGTTTCTTTTCCTTTAGAGAGTCTTTGACTCATATATCCTTTAGTTGGTGTTAGTGGAGTCTTTGACTCGTGTTTTCATCTCTTTTAGAGAGTCTTTGACTCATTTATCCTTTAGTTGTTGTCAGTAGAGTCTTTGACTCGTGTTTCTTTTCCTTTAGAGAGTCTTTGACTCATATATCCTTTAGTTGGTGTTAGTGGAGTCTTTGACTCGTGTTTTCATCTCTTTTAGAGAATCTTTGACTCATTAATCCTTTAGTTGGTGTGAGTGGAGTCTTTGACTCGTGTTTCTTTTCCTTTAGAGAGTCTTTGACTCATTTATCTTTTAGTTGGTGTCATTGGAGTCTTTGACTCGTGTTTCCGTTTTTAGAGAGTCTTTGACTCATCTGTTTCATTTGCAGTATTATTAGAGAGTCTTTGACTTCGTTATCTTATTTCAGTGTTATCAGTTGCTCTTATTAGAGAGTCTTTGACTCGTTTATCCTTTAGTCGCTTTTATTAGAGAGTCTTTGACTCATTTATTCTTCAGTTACTGTCATTAGAGAGTCTTTGACTCATTTGCTCTTATAATAGTATTATTAGAGCATAGTTTCTCCTGTACACCCTAGGGTTTGTCCCTAGGATGTTGTTTTGTATATTCCCTCCGGTCTTTGGCCAAGAGGGTGAAAACATAAAAAATAATTGATTTGCTGTAAGTGTTTGATAGTTAGAGAGTTCGTTTCGAACTACGTTGGCTTGATCCTCTTCCACGAGGTACGTAGTGCAGCTTGGGATCCACATCCCAAGTCCAGCCAAACCTTTAAAAATAAAAATTTTAAATCTTTCAAAGTTACAAAAATATTCAAACCATTTTCAAAAAGATCTTCCTCTAGAGTTAGGAGTATGTCCTAGCTGTTTAGGTTGTGTTCTAGAGTTAGGAGTTTGTCTTGATTTGTATTGATATGGTATGTCCTGTCGTGTGAGTGTCCCTAGAGTTAGGAGGCCTCGAGTTGATCGGTTAGACATTTAGTCGAACCGATGGCTAGACTAGGCATATAGTCAGCCCGTGGTTTTCATTAGGTTGCACAGCCTAGTTACACATAGGATTGTAGGAACCACCTGCATTAGCCTAAGGCTAATCAACTTGCATTAGTTAGGGCATATAGGGTGTCCTAAAATCCACAATTCACTGGAATTTTAATAATCATACAAGAAGCTTTAATAACTGGTTCGGTCTTTTAGATCGAGTCTAGGATAGAGGGCTAGATGTCTTAGGCATCATAATTTAGAATAGGGCATCGAACTACGTGGGCTCCGATTCTTCCCGAGGCCGGGATACGTAGCGCAGCTAGGATGGATGGCCATTCTGGTCCGAGTCCAGTCCTGCATTAGAGTTAGGACTTGTCTTGTCCCGTCATACATAGCATAGATTTGTGTCTCATGTTTTGATATGTTTTCTTACTTTCTTGTACTGATACTATACCTTTGGTTGTAGCTTGCATGTGCGTGTCCACCAGAAACTTAGACACCCATTAGGCATGTCACTCATAACCTAGCTTTGCTTAGGTGACACATTTTTCATTTCATTTTACGTGTTTATTTCTCCATTCTCAGGAAATGCATGCTTAGGTAGACGATTCCTGAGGATTGTTCCCATTTCACATGATTTTTACTCAAACTTCTTTGGAATTAATGAAAATGGCATAAGAGACCAAGTGCTTGCACTCGGGCGAATTGGGGGTGCTCTCAGACCTTCCCCATTCGTAACCAGGCACGAACCCATATATATTTCTGGTTATCCATTGCACAGAGGATTTGATTTTAGGGTTCCATGGCCTATCCATGGATGGCGACTCTGAGTTCTTTTTAGGTACATCTCGGTTTCGAGCCCTGGCTCCTGATCAGGATGTATCTCATTCGTTTTGTATCGCCACTCGTGCTATGCTGTGAGGGTGGCATCCGTTTCGAGAGTTCCTTGGCAGAGCTCTCCTTCACATTGTGGAGATCTTAGAGGATTGCTGTGGGGACCTCGCGTCCCTCGCCGCACTCGTCCTCTCCGGATCGGGGTCCACACCGGCCCAGCGACGCCGCATACGCCCTGCAAGAGACACACGAAGGTATTTGCGGAGAGCACCTGGGGGGCAAGGCCCTGACGATCAAAGTTTTGCTAAGAGGTCTGTACTGGCCGACCCTTAGACAAGATGCCTTGACCCTGGTCAGGAGGTGCGAGAGATGCCAAAAGTTTTCCCCCACCATCCATCAGCCTGCTGTATTCATGGCTCCAATCATCAGCCCGCTACCCTTCGCTATTTGGGGGATGGATATCTTGGGCCCCTTTCCACCGGCCTCTGGAAGGCGCACCTTCGTAGTAGTGGCCATTGACTATTTTACCAAATGGGTGGAGGCCGAACCTCTAGCCCAGATCATCGAGCAGAATGTACAGAACTTCTTCTGGAAATCAGTGTTCTGCAGATTCGGGATTCCCCGCGCCTTGATAACAGATAACGGCAAACAGTTCGACTGCCGAAACTTTCGGAAGTTTTGCTCCGACCTGAAAATTGAGCAGAGGTTCACTTCCGTAGCACACCCACAGACCAACGGGCAGACAGAAGTCACAAACCGAATCCTACTGCAAGGGATCAAGAAAAGACTGGACGAAAAATTTGGTCGATGGGCAGATGAGCTCTATCATGTCCTATGGGCTTATCGTACCACCCCGCGCACACCAACGGGTGAGTCTCCATTCAACCTGTCCTTCGGAACAGAGGCGGTAATACCTGTCGATGTAGGCACCCCGTCAGCTAGAATTTCCAACTTCAACGAACAGCTCAACGGTGACGGGCTCCGCGCGAATCTTGACTTATTGGAGGAGGCCAAAGAAGAATCCCGAATAAGAGTCGCCGCCTACAGGCAGAAAGTATCTCGCTATCATGACTCCAAGATACGCCCCAGAGAGTTTCGAGTTGGGGATCTGCTCTTAAGGAAAGCTGCTATCTCCCAACCCAAGAAGGTCGGAAAGCTTTCCCCAACCTAGGAGGGGCCTTACCGAGTAAAAGAGGTGATTCGCCCGGGAAGTTATAGACTGGAAACACTCGAGGAACAACTGCTACCCCATGCCTGGAACTCAAAGAACCTTCGCGAATACCATCAGTAGCGAAGTGGCCGCCACAAAAGAAAAAAGACTTTGTAAATATCTCCTGAATGTGAATGAAAGAACTTTTTTTTTACAAGTATCTTCGTGTCCATCAAATTTCAAAACCCAGTTCACTAAAACTAGGGTACTCGACGTTTGGTTCGCCACGGCTCGTCTCCGCAAAGACCGGGAGCCCACTCCTGGTCCGGAACCAGCCCGGATGCAAAAACCAAGGCTCCTTCAAAACCCAGTTCATTAAAACTAGGGTACTCGACGTTTGGTTCGCCACGGCTCGTCTCCGCAAAGACCGGGAGCCCACTCCTGGTCCGGAACCAGCTCGGATGCAAAAACCAAGGCTCCTTCAAAACCCAGTTCACTAAAACTAGGGTACTCGACGTTTGGTTCGCCACGGCTCGTCTCCGCAAAGACCGGGAGCCCACTCCTGGTCCGGAACCAGCCCGGATGCAAAAACCAAGGCTCCTTCAAAACCCAGTTCACTAAAACTAGGGTACTCGACGTTTGGTTCGCCACGGCTCGTCTCCGCAAAGACCGGGAGCCCACTCCTGGTCCGGAACCAGCCCGGATGCAAAAACCAAGGTTCCTTCAAAACCCAGTTCACTAAAACTAGGGTACTTGACGTTTGGTTCGCCACGGCTCGTCTCCGCAAAGACCGGGAGCCCACTCCTGGTCCAGAACCAGCCCGGACGCAAAGACCCGAGCTCCTGAAAAACATAGCACGTCAGGACCAACCTAAGCCCATGACGCCTACCTAGAGCGATAGCTACGCAGCATACGACTAAGCAGTATAAACTAGAGACAGACAAGCATAGAAGAGGTAGACAATAAAAGTTTGCTTTCCATTCATATGTTGGGGCCTCAGAGGACCATTACAAAAGCGACACCTCAACGGGCCGTTACAAAAAGGAATCAAGAAATCGCCAAAAAAGGGGAGAAAGAGAGCTCAAGGCGCCTCATTGCCCCCATCCCGCGCTGAATCTGGCCCCGGGGGCAAGAGTGCGTCAGCTGTGGCCGGCTCCTCGCCAGTAAGCGTCGGTGGGTCAGGTATAACCATCCTCGATAGGTCAGCGCCTGGATTGGAATCCTTGACCTGCCCAAGGGAGTAAAAAAACCCAATCTTGTAGGCCTCACTGGATAGAAGAAGGAGTTCGTCCTCCTTTTCTTGAACGGCCGTCGCCTGCCTCGATAGGGCTCTCTCCCTCTGAGCGTTGAGGGCTTCCGTCGCTTCCTCCTTCTGCGCGGCTAGCTGAGCGGCAAAATCCTCTCTCAGCCGCTTGATCTCCTCGGCAGAGTTTTCGACGGACTTCTTCGCCTCCTTTTTTAGCCTCCCATTCTCCTCCTCAGACTTGGTTATAGCCTCGGAAAATTTCTTACTCTTCCCCCGAAGATCATTGAAGTACACTCCGATCTGTAAAATACAGATGAGCAAGTGTTAACACAGGTAAACGAAGTAGAAGACGAACGAAGAGTGAGCCTACTCGTCAGCCATCTTACCTGATAAAGAGAAGAAAATACGGCCTCTTCGGCCGTAGTTGGCGGCTCGTGGAGAACCTGTTGCTTGTCTTTGTCGAGAATACATTTACTTTGGATCTCTACAGCTACCCGGCTCTCTCCAAGGCCGGTATCAGTCTTTTGGACGGCCCAATTTGGCCGAAAAACGTTATCTCCGAACCTCGCCGGGGGTGGAAGGGTGCTAGCAGATGTCGCCACAGTCCTCGAAGACCCTGCGCCCCGGCCGGATGAACTCGCCAGTTTCACCGAACTCTTGGCCTTGGGTGGGGACGGCGCGTCCTGGGTTGGAGCTGGACTCGCTGTCTCCGGGGCCTTCCTCTTCTGGCCCTGGCGGACCGTCCCAAAGGCCCCCTTCCTCATCTTATCGACCAACGACTGTTGCTGCATCTCTGAAAGATAGACCAAACCAAAACCAGTCAGAAACAAGAAAAAATGAAAGACAAATTTTAAAGGAGGCTGTCTACGTACTTGCCCGGGTCGCAGTACTAAGGCCCAACCCAATCAAAACCTCTTCCCCTTGGAAGTCTGAACAATCAGCAGGCCCCTCCCGGTCCAGCGCCTCCCGAAGTAGAGCGAGGGTTCTCGCATCTTCACCCTCAAGGAACGGCTTGCGACTCATCGCGACTGTATCCGGGGTTCCCCATTTCGAAGGGACCAGCCAAGGCTCGCTGAACTCCGTGTCCTCGACATAAAAGAACCTGTTCCTCCACAGGTGTATGGAGGAAGGGATGCCAGTGATCATTTTTATCTCCGGACGCTGGCTAATGTAAATCCAACCCCCACCCTTGTGCTTCTTCAGTTGCGCACACGCGCGGAACAACGGTACTGACAAGTTCCTCTGAAGGCGGCCCTGAATGAGGTATACAAACCCTTCAGCAGCCTCCACGAGTTCGGCGCCACCTGGGCCGGGGCCAGCCCGTAGTGCTGAAGCACTGAGGCGAAGAAGGGGTGCAGAGAAAATCTGAGTCCGGCCCTCAGTGACTCGTCATATATGCAAATGTCAGAGCTTTCATTGCAGGCTCTATCTCCCTCCTTCGCCTCCCTCAGTCCAAACCTGGATGGGATGCAGTACTTATCCCTAATCACTGCCATGGCGGACTCGTCCAGGTAGTTCTCCTCATTGAGAGCCTGTATGTTGTATTTAGGATTGGCATCCATCCGGGCTCTTGCCACGACCTCAACGGCCCGGCCTGGGTGAAACGTTGTGGACGCCTCGCCGGCGTCACTGCCAACACTCCCCCCTTGTGGGACATAGCTATCCGTCAGAAGCGGAGTGGTGTTCAAGTCCCATATTGCCTCGTCCTCCACCTCTTGTTCACTACCTATAATATTCACACTCACCATTTTTGGGGCCGGTGACCGGGTAGGCCTATCCTCGGTCCTAATCGACGATCTAGACCCTGAACTACTAGAAGACGACTCCCCCCAACCGGACTCAGACCTAGAGCTACTAGACATGAAAGCAGGAAAAGAAATGAATGAGACGCGCTCAAGAAAAATTACCGGATCACACTGAATGCTCCTGAATCCACCGCCGTTCACAAAACTACACGAGTCGAACTGGGCTTCGCCAAACCGACAGAGAGAAGAAGAGGAGGAGAAGGAGGAAAAGTAAAAAGTGAAAATGAGAAGGTAAAACCCTCTCTTTATAGATTTCTTTGAGGCGGTGTGCATTAAATGAGGGGCACACGTTTTGAGGACGGCCGAGTGGTACCGCATGTCTTTTATTAATGGCGGGCGCAAACTTCGAGGCAAGGGCGTAAGCGAAGATACGCGCGTACCTCTAAAAGACCAAAGGGAGTCATACAAGTGCTTGTGCGGAGAAAGGCAGTCCCGCGCAGGCCGGACTGAAAAGGCAGTCCGGCCCAAGCCGGACTGGATATGACGCGTTCCGCAAAACGGCAAAAAGCTGTCCGCCCAAGCCGGACTGGATATGACGCGTTCCGCAAAACGACAAAAAGCAGTCCGGCCCAAGCCGGACTGGGTGGCTAAACGACAAAAAGAAGTCTGGCCCAAGCGGAACTGGATATGACGCGTTCCGCAAAACGACAAAAAGCAGTACGGCCCAAGCCGGACTGGGTGGCTAAACGAAAAAAAGAAGTTCGGCCCAAGCCGGACTGGATATGACGCGTTCCGCAAAACGACAAAAAACAGTCCGGCAAAAGCCGGACTGGATATGACGCGTCTCGCTAAACGACAAAAAGCAGTCCGGCCCAAGCCGGACTGGGTGGCTAAACGACAAAAAACAGTTCGGCAAAAGCCGGACTGGATATGACGCGTCTCGCTAAACGACAAAAAGCAGTCCGGCCCAAGCCGGACTGGGTGGCTAAACGACAAAAAGAAGTCCGGCCCAAGCCGGACTGGATATGACGCGTCTCGCTAAACGACAAAAAGCAGTCCGGCCCAAGCCGGACTGGGTGGCTAAACGACAAAAAGAAGTCCGGCCCAAGCCGGACTGGATATGACGCGTTCCGCAAAACGACAAAAAGCAGTCCGGCCCAAGCCGGATTGGGTGGCTAAACGACAAAAAACAGTCCGGCAAAAGCCGGACTGGATATGACGCGTCTCGCTAAACGACAAAAAGCAGTCCGGCTCAAGCCGGACTGGGTGGCTAAACGACAGAAAACAGTCCGGCAAAAGCCGGACTGGATATGACGCGTCTCGCTAAACGACAAAAATCAGTCCGGCTTAAGCCGGACTGACAAAAATCCGGACTGGCTCAATTTCCGGACTGCCCCAGAATCCGGACTGGCTCAATTTCCGGGCTGCCCCAGAATCCGGACTGCCCCAGAATCCAGACTGCTCTAGAATCCGGACTGCAACAGAAGCCGGACTGGCTCAATTTTCGGGCTGCCCTAGAATCCGGACTGCCCCAGAATCCGGACTGCTCCAGAATTCGGACTGCCCCAGAATCCAGACTGCTCCAAAATCCGGACTGCCCCAGAAGCCGGACTGGCTCAATTTCCGGACTGCCCCAGAATCCGGACTGTTCCAAAATCCGGACTACCCCACAAGCCGGACTGCTCCAAAATCCGGACTGCCCCAGAAGCCGGACTGGCTCAATTTCCGGGCTGCCCCAGAAGCCGGACTGGCTCAATTTCCGGACTGCCCCAGAATCCGGACTGGCTCAATTTCCGGGCTGCCCCAGAATCCGGACTGCCCCATAATCCGGACTGCTCCAAAATCCGGACTGCCCCAGATTCCGGACTGCCTCAATTTCTGGACTGCTTCAGATTCGGGACTGCCACAGGCCAAGCCTCGACCACTTCCAATCAGAAATGTACTCTACCGCATTTCCCCAACTCACCATAATAACTTGGAGAACTGGGGGGCAACTGATGGGGTGCAAAAACGCAGCAGCCTGTTAGCTTCCAGCATGTGGCTAGAGGAGGGCCCACTGCAGAACCCACATCAGCAGGGGCAATTTTGTAATTCCCTCGGAGTAGGTGAACCTGAGCCTATAGCTGGTCGACACCTGCTTTGGGGCATTAACTCCCCGCCTACCCTAAACTTTCCCTATAAAAAGGCTTCCAAAGCTCATAAATCAGGGTATTGAATTCTCACCCACCACTCTAAACACTCCCTCTTCACTCCAGCTCTTACTGACTTGAGTGTCGAAGGGCCTGTCCGGAGTATACTCCGGGTCGGTCGCTCTGACCTCGTTTGCTTCTGTGCAGAACACAGTTCATCCGGACTCTATTTCCTTCTCTTCAGCTCCTCGGGCCCTCCAGCTCGGCTCTTACGCCACTGTCATATCTGTTAACCGATTTTGGGCCTAACATTGACCAAGGGGGAATTGAGGAAAGATCTTCCCTCTGGGGTTGAGGGGAAATCTTACATCTCTCCCCATGGAAAGGGAATTGAAGCTCCATTTTTGTCATTTTAAAAATGCCTTACTACATAGTAGGGTAAAAATAGGAAGATAGGAGGGCTAATAAATGGGGTGGATATATCATGCTTCTCCAAAAGCGACATTTTCATAATCAGTCCATTCATCTACTATCAACTACTCGAATGGACACTGACCCCCCAAAATGAACAACCCCTGCCTAATTATTGCAGCCACTATAGTTAGCAAAACATGATGCGGCCAAAAAAAAAAGGGATTGATTTGGAACACTTTTACTCCAGTGATAAAGGCACCAATCAATCAATTAATCCTTGCATTAGCCTACTCATCTAATTGGTCTCTCCAGCAATTAGACCTTAACAATGCCTTCCACCACGTGCACGCGCTCAAGGGGACATGGATGGTCCTTTCTTCTCTCTCATCTTTATTTTTCAAGATTGGTGGTAATGCAGGCCGTACCCTGCAAATAAAAATACAAAAAAGAAAAGAAAAGAAAAGAATTGCTCAATAAACAAGAATCAATAGGAAAGATATTAACAAGAATCACTCGACGGGTTTAGCGGAACTACTCGATGTCGAGTAGGATGCTAGGAATCACTCAACTGGCAAGAACGAATCGCTCGACGCAGAAGGGGAATCGCTCAACTCCATATTACAACAATTTGCTATAGAGAATTTCAATCGAAAGTTCAATGCCGTGTTGCTCATTCTCATTGATATATATATATATATATATATATATATATATATATACACTACGATATAGCTAGAGAAAAAAGGAATTTCTTTTCTTTTTATGTGAGATTTAAACATCAGCATTACTCTTTTACCATTAACCCCTTTGCTGATATCTAACATCTATCTCTATGAGAAATTATTTGAGGGTAAAATCGTAATCTACATATGAAAAGTACCGACCCAAGGTGCCTGTCAATTACGAAAAAAAACTACCACGAAGAGGTAAAGACATATGACAATGACGAAAGAACTACTTTATATTACTCATGCAGGACACTTGCAAAATATTGACGGATTCCGAGCACCTGAAGAGGAACAACAATTATGGAAACCTCTATCGATTGGAGGGCTAGGAACAACCTATGGAAATGATTTTACGGGCACAACCAATTGATGTTGTGTTCCATCACATGGACGGTTTGGATCAACCTATAACCCGCTATAGATCGGAGGGTTCAGATCAACCTATGAAAATTATTTTTGGGGCACAACCTATGTAGGCAGTGGCCCATCTAATGGACGCTTTGGATCATCCTATGGTACGGGCCATACCGTACATTTTAATAAAGTGAGGAGTGCGATCATCAAAATACGGTGAGTAGTGCCATTAAAAAATATGGTAGTGAGGACATTAGCACTATATATAATTTAAAACCATCGTTGTTACTTGGATGTTCCCATTCGGGTTGAACCCGACGAGTTCAACCTGAATTTGGGTTGGCTCAGGTTAAGCTTTTTCGCAAATCGGGTTGGGTTGGGTTGGGAAAAATCAACCTGAATTGGAAATCGGGTCGGGTCGGATTGGGCTGGGCAACCTGACCTGACCCGAAACCCAAATTTGGGTTCCATCTGAAGAAGTTCTGTATATGTGTTTTTCTTTTTCAACATTGAAATAGTCTCCACAGTCCACAATGAACGGTTTGGATAATCCTATGGTGCGGGCCATACCATACTTTAATAAAGTGAGGAGTGTGATCATCAAAATATAGTAGTGCGAATAACATTTCCCTTTGTTAATTGTTAGTCCCTGTTTAGTTTGGATTTTGAGAACCGATTGTGAGTTAAAAACTTATTATTGGTGACTCACTATTGGTTCTCAAAATCCAAAACAACCCGGCTTGAGTTGAGATGGTCAACAATTGGTACCATATCAAATCGGGTCAACCTGATCCAACCCAACCCGAATTGGAAATCAGGTTGGGTTGGGTTGAGGAAATTGCAAATCGGGTTGGGTCGGGTCGGGTTGAACCCAGTCGGGTTGCAAATCGGGAACTACTTTTCCTTAATCACTATGTGCGGGTCAAATTATGGAAAGTTTGATATTACGGATGCGGACACATGTAAAAATATTGACAATTTCTGGGCACCTTAAGAGGAACAACAATTATCGAAACCTCTATAGATTGGAGGGCTAGGATCAGCCTATGGAAATTATTTTACGGGCACAACCTATTTATGTTGTGTTCCATCACATGGACAGTTTAGATCAACCTATGATGTGGTCTGTACAATTCTTTCTCGGCCCGTGCATCGCACGGGGTTTTTTGCTAGTATCTACTACTATATAGCTAGAGAAAAAAGGAATTTCTTTTCTTCTGTGAGATTTACACGTCAGCATTACGCTTTTACCATTAACCCCTTTGCTGATATCTAACATCTATCTCTATGAGAAATTATTTGAGGGTAAAATCGTAATCTACATACGAAAAGAACCGACCAAGGGTACCTGTCTATGACAATTACGAAAAAAAACTACCAAAAAGAGGTAAAGACATATGACAATGACGAAAGAACTACTTTATATTACTCATGCAGGACATTTGCAAAATATTGATGGATTCCGGGCACCTGAAGAGGAACAACAATTATGGAAACCTCTATCGATTGGAGGGCTAGGATCAACCTATGGAAATGATTTTACGGGCACAACCGATTAATGTTGTGTTCCATCACATGGACGGTTTGGATGAACCTAAAATGGTTATCATTTTCTAAGTAAAAATTATGTTTACTTTCCAGGGAGGAAATTCAAAAAGTTATTATTTGAAAAATTCCTCGCAAACAAGTAAATTGGACAAATAGTGCATGACAACCAAACGTCTCTGAGAAAAAGATAATGATGATTCTTTTTCTCTCCTTTATCAGGGAAATACAATTGGAGCGACCAAACAGACCTAAGTGACCAGTGCTTAGGGTTCGAAGCTTGTAATATTAATAATAGGGGTGCAAGTTTGGCCCTGCCAGCCATGACCCGCCCTGAGCCCGAATAGGGTCAGGGCTGGATTTTCCAACCCTGAGGGCGGGTCAGGGTTCATTTTTTTAGACCTTGACTCAGGTCGGGTCGGGTTTTGGGTTAATGCCTCGGTTACCCTGACCCAGCCCGACCCTAAGTTTTCTATTATAGAATTGAACCATCTGTGCATGCTTCTTTTGCTAATGTTTTCTATTATCTTGGATTGATGTTTCTTTAGATTATTATTATTAATTGTCTCTGTTGCCCGTCATGTTGTTGAATTCATATTGTCTTATTTTGTTCTATTTCTCTGTTTATTGATCATTTTGTTCAATATGATAAGTGGTTTCTTTATTTTTGGCACTCTTAACAGGTATTTGCACTAGGGCCAATTAGGGCCGGCCCGGCCCGGCCTAGTCCTGCCCAATCAGGGCGGGCCAGGGCTAGCACTGAGCCCTGTAGGGCGGGCAATGGGTTGAGGTTTTTTCGGCCCTACCTCAGGGTCAGGGCGGGTCAGGGCCGAGATAATGGGTTCCAGGGTTGGGCTAGGGTTTTGAATAACCCGACCCTGTTGCAGCCCTAGTTAATATGGTAAATTAAAATAAGGGTAATGTAGGGTTTGTAGGTTCAAGGTTAATCCATTGTAATCATGTTTTATTGTTTGCTCACAGTGGAAGTGTTGTTGCTCATGGACATAGGCATCTTGGCCGAACCATGTAAAATCTCGATGTGTGCATCTTGTGCTTTGTTCATTTATGTTACATCTCACCCGTCGGATTTCTTATGAGGTAACATGGTAACTTACCTTCTTGAACCTTTTTTCATTCGATATGCTGTTTGTGGTAAATATCAGTATGACCACCTTAATATGTGACTAAATCGAATTTTTCATCTCATTGGTAAAAATGTTGGAAATTGTAAATTAAAATCAATGTTTATTATTCTGTGAAAAGACTCTGTGAAAAGGCTAGTGAGCCATGCTGCAACAGTCTAGAAGGATAACCAGAATCTGACCAAAGAAGGATGAGATGTAGAAAACCGAGAGATCAAAATAGGATCAAATATGATCTACAGCCAACAACAAGATGAGATGCGAGAAACACAAACATGCAAAGTAAGAACACAGGATTTACATGGTTTGGTTGTGTGCCTATGACAAGCCCCTTGATCCCAATTGCTTATAGAGCATGTCGTGTTCATCCGAACCTTATGATCTTCGTAATTATTTACTCATTTATCACACTCAAGCAAACCACAGAGAGAGAGAGAGAGAGAGAGAGAGAGAGAGAGAGAGAGAGAGAGAGAGAGAGAGAGAGAGAGAGAGAGAGAGAGATGATGGTATTGTTACCTGGAAGGTCCCACGGCTCGATCTTGTTCAAGTCGATTTCAATAAGCATCGGAGACTCATATGAATTCTGACAATTGTTGCCTGCAATTTTTTTCGCCAAGTAGTCGGAGACGAGTTCTTCATCTCTTGGATGGAACCTAAAGCCTGGGGGTAGTTTGGATTCCACCAAGCTCAGTAAGCTCATCTTGTCCTTGTCACTATAGAGAGAGAGAGAGAGAGAGAGAGAGAGAGAGATTCAAATGGGTTATAAATAAAATACAGACCAAGAGAGGAGATGGGTCACGTTTTCTCAACCATGGTTAGCATAATGTTTTGACCTCACCCTTTGATAGACCCACAACAAGCTAATGCCAACAGACTCTCCTTTTTGTTCTTCACCTCCTTCATAGCTTTCTCAGCTTGTTTGCATAATTGCATGGATACGGTTCTATCAGACAGCGGGGATTTCATTTCTTTTCATATGAAAATCTATGGTGGATTCGGCTAATTTAACCTGTTAATAGGCCTACTGCTCCTCTGCCCCGCCACTGTCCTTTTAAATTTTGTTCTTTCTAAGCACTTGACATTATTACTTGGTACGATGTTTGTACATCCATTTTACCTGCCCCACACCTGTTTCTAGTCGTTAGTGTAAATTATAAGTGTTATTCTAAAATGACTAAAATACCCTTCTCGTTTTGGCATTCATGCCAAGGAAGGAGGGGGAGAAAGGGAAAATACGAGGTCGATAGTGACCAGAGAGGAGCAGAAAAGAAAGAGATAAAACAACAGATGAACTAAACCATTCCTCCCTCTAAGTTGTATTATTTTTCTAGTAATCATCATGTTTTGCTCCTGTTGATTTAAGGATCATCAACAGTGGATATATGAGAACACTTTCTTGGGCAGGATCAATTTTGACAAAGGGGTAATTGAGGAAAAATCTTCCCTCTGGGGTTGAGGGGAAATCTTACATCTCTCCCCATGGAAAGGGAATTGAAGCTCCATTTTTGTCATTTTAAAAATGCCTTACTATATAGTAGGGTAAAAATAGGAAGATAGGAGGGCTAATAAATGGGGTGGATATATCATGCTTCTCCAAAAGCGACATTTTCACAATGAGTCCATTCATCTACTATCAACTACTCGAATGGACACTGACCCCCCAAAATGAACAACCCCTGCCTAATTATTGCAGCCACTATAGTTAGCAAAACATGATGCGGCCAAAAAAAAAAAAAAAAAAAAGGGATTGATTTGGAACACTTTTACTCCAGTGATAAAGGCACCAATCAATCAATTAATCCTTGCATTAGCCTACTCATCTAATTGGTCTCTCCAGCAATTAGACCTTAACAATGCCTTCCACGACGTGCACACGCTCAAGGGGACATGGATGGTCCTTTCTTCTCTCTCGTCTTTATTTTTCAAGATTGGTGGTGATGCGGGCCGTACCCTGCAACTAAATATACAAAAAAAGAAAAAGAAAAGATAAGAAAAGAATTGCTCAATAAACAAGAATCAATAGGAAAGATATTAACAAGAATCACTCGACGGGTTTAGCGGAATTACTCGATGTCGAGTAGGATGCTAGGAATCACTCAACTGGCAAGAACGAATCGCTCAACGCAGAAGGGGAATCGCTCAACTCCATATTACAACAATTTGCTTTAGAGAATTTCAATCGAAAGTTCAATGCCGTGTTGCTCATTCTCATTGATATATATATATATATATATATATATATATATATATATATATATATACTACGATACAGCTAGAGAAAAAAGGAATTTCTTTTTTCTTTTTATGTGAGATTTACACATCAGCATTACTCTTTTACCATTAACCCCTTTGCTGATATCTAACATCTATCTCTATGAGAAATTATTTGAGGGTAAAATCATAATCTACATATGAAAAGTACCGACCCAAGGTACCTGTCTATGACAATTACGAAAAAAAGACTACCATGAAGAGGTAAAGACATATGACAATGACGAAAGAACTACTTTATATTACTCATGCAGGATACTTGTAAAATATTGACGGATTCCGAGCACCTGAAGATGAACAACAATTATGGAAACCTCTATCGATTGGAGGGCTAGGATCAACCTATGGAAATAATTTTACGGGCACAACCGATTGATGTTGTGTTCCATCACATGGACGGTTTGGATCAACCTATAACCCGCTATAGATCGGAGGGTTCGGATCAACCTATGAAAATTATTTTTGGGGCACAACCTATGTAGGCAGTAGCCCATCTAATGGACGGTTTGGATCATCCTATGGTACGGGCCATACCGTACATTTTAATAAAGTGAGGAGTGCGATCATCAAAATACGGTGAGTAGTGCCATTAAAAAATATGGTAGTGAGGACATTAGCACTATATATAATTTAAAACCATCGTTGTTACTTGGATGTTCCCACACGGGTCGGGTTCAACCCGAACCCGACGAGTTCAACCCGAATTTGGGTTGGCTCAGGTTAAGCTTTTTTGCAAATCGGGTTGGGTTGGGAAAAATCAACCTGAATTGGAAATCGGGTCTGGTCGGGTTGGGCTGGGCAACCCGACCCGACCCGAAACCCGAATTTGGGTTCCATCTGAAGAAGTTCTGTATATGTGTTTTTCTTTTTCAACATTGAAATAGTCTCCACAGTCCACAATGGACAGTTTGGATAATCCTATGGTGCGGGCCATACCGTACTTTAATAAAGTGAGGAGTGTGATCGTCAAAATATAGTAGTGCGAATAACATTTTCCTTTGTTAATTGTTAGTCCCTGTTTAGTTTGGATTTTGAGAACCGATTGTGAGTTAAAAACTTATTATTGGTGACTCACTATTGGTTCTCAAAATCCAAAACAACCCGGCTTGAGTTGAGGTGGTCAACAATTGGTACCATATAAAATCGAGTCAACCTGACCCAACCCAACCCGAATTGGAAATCAGGTTGGATCGGGTTGAGGAAATTGCAAATCGGGTTGGGTTGGGTTGGAAATCGGGAACTACTTTTCCTTATTCACTATGTGCGGGTCAAATTACGGAAAGTTTGATATTACGAATGCGGACACCTGTAAAAATATTGACGAATTCTGGGCACCTTAAGAGGAACAACAATTATCGAAACCTCTATAGATTGGAGGGCTAGGATCAGCCTATGGAAATTATTTTACGGGCACAACCTATTTATGTTGTGTTCCATCACATGGGCGGTTTAGATCAACCTATGATGTGGTCTGTACAATTCTTTCTCGGCCCGTGCATCGCACGGGGTTTTTTGCTAGTATCTACTACTATATAGCTAGAGAAAAAGGAATTTCTTTTCTTTTGTGTGAGATTTACACGTCAAAATTACTCTTTTACCATTAACCCCTTTGCTGATATCTAACATCTATCTCTATGAGAAATTATTTGAGGGTAAAATCGTAATCTACATACGAAAAGTACTGACCAAGGGTACCTGTCTATGAGAATTACGAAAAAAAAAACTACCAAGAAGAGGTAAAGACATATGACAATGACGAAAGAACTACTTTATATTACTCATGCAGGACATTTGCAAAATATTGATGGATTCCGGGCACCTGAAGAGGAACAACAATTATGGAAACCTCTATCGATTGGAGGGCTAGGATCAAGCTATGGAAATGATTTTACAGGCACAACCGATTAATGTTGTGTTCCATCACATGGACGGTTTGGATCAACCTATAACCCGCTATAGATCGGAGGGTTCGGATCAACCTATGCAAATTATTTTTGGGGCATAACCTATGTAGGCAGTGTGGCCCATCTAATTGAAGGTTTGGATCATCCTATGGTACGGTCCATACCGTACATTTTAATAAAGTGAGGAGTACGATCATCAAAATACGGTGAGTAGTGCCATTATAAAATATGGTAGTGAGGACATTAGCACTATATATAATTTGAAACCATCGTTGTTACTTGGATGTTCCCACGCTGGTCAGGTTCAACCCGAATTTGGGTTGGGTCGGGTTAAGCTTTTTTCACAAATCGGGTTGGGTTGGGTTGGAAAAAATCAACCTGAATTGGAAATCGGGTCGGGTCGGGTCGGGTTGGGCTATCGGGCAACCCGACCCTTCCCGAAAGCCGAATTTAGGTTCCATCTGAAGAAGTTCTGTATGTGTGTTTTTCTTTTTCAACATTGAAATAGTCTCCACAGTCCACAATTGACGGTTTGGATAATCCTATGGTGCGGGCCATACCGTACTTTAATAAAGTGAGGAGTGTGATCATCAAAATATAGTAGTGCGGATAACATTTCCCTTTGTTAATTGTTAGTCCCTGTTTGGTTTGGATTTTGAGAACCGATTGTGAGTTAAAAACTGATTATTGATGACTCACTATTGGTTCTCAAAATCCAAAACAACCCGGCTTGAGTTGAGGTGGTCAACAATTGGTATCATATCAAATCGGGTCAACCCGACCCAACCCGACCCAACCCAACCCGAATTGGAAATCAGGTTGGGTCGGGTTGAGGAAATTGCAAATCGGGTTGGGTCGGGTTGAACCCAGTCGGGTTGGAAATCGGGAACTACTTTTCCTTATTCACTATATGCGGGTCAAATTACGGAAAGTTTGATATTACGAATCCAGGACACCTGTAAAAATATTGACGAATTTATGGGCACCTTAAGAGGAACAACAATTATGGAAACCTCTATAGATTGGAGGGCTAGGATCAGCATATGGAAACTATTTTACGGGCACAACCTATTTATGTTGTGTTCCATCACATGGACGGTTTAGATCAACCAATGATGTGGTCTGTACAATTCTTTGTCGGCCCGTGCATCGCACGGGGTTTTTGCTAGTATATATATATACTACTATAAGCTGGGAGGAAAAGAAGTGAATTTTTTGATTTTTTTGAAAATTATATGAGAATTACACATCACCCCCAAACAGATAAATATCTCTTATGCCCTAAAATTCCAACACATCTAAGTGAAAATACCTCCTATGCCCTCAAATTCCCACGAGCTCACGTCTTCTTCTTCTTTCTGTTCTGTGAAGATTTTTTTGGTCTTTGTTTCCACTGTGAGAGATAGAAGACTACATCAACCTCCATTCCCATCTTATCAACGTCCCTCTCTCTTTCTCTTTCTCTCAACACATAGATTAGGATTTTTCATCATCATTTTCAGTTTTTCTTCATTTTCTTCCTCTGTTGTTTGCCACCTAACAACAGATGTACTTTTTTAACGCCAGTTTCACCATTTCATGACTACATAGTGCGTGATTTATGGCTAGCCCATTACTTTACACATTCCCCAAACATTAATCCCCTTCTCTGAGAATCAATGGCTGCCGTGGCCTCTACCTGCCTCTTCTTCCTCTCTCCATCACCGCAATCCAATCCTGTATTACAGGCCCATGATAGGATTCGTGACTTTCTACAACTTTTTAAAGGTTATAGTAGTATGGTGGAACCCGGTTCTTCCAATTTTGAGATATTTCTCCTTTCTTCTGTTCTTCTGAAGGGTTATTTTGGTTATAGTTTGGCTCTACCTTTGTTGTTTCTTTCATATTTATCTCATCAAGTATATGTATATATATATATATATATATATAATTTCATTTAATTTTGTTGGTGGGTTTAATATTGGTGAATATTCTATACTAAAGCATGGTCTCATAGAAATTGGGTTCATGCAACTATTCTGGAGTTATGGTTGTCATTTTAGCTCATGATTTTGTTTCTGGCGCACACATTGGTGAGAACATCAATTCATTTGGTGTATGGCAAATAACATGTTGATGATTTACAAGAAGAACCAGAAGATGGTGTCCCATTAAAAGCGACACCAACAGATGATGGAGGCTTTACTTCGTATACATGGTTTATGTGCACACAATTTGCTCGATGAAATGCCTTAAAGGAAATCGTCTTTAAACTTAACTGCGCTATTTGTATAGAGGAAAAAAAAACAATGCTTCTATGTTTATTTATAGATGTGCATGTGTCTGGGCATCTTTGTCATAGATCTTTTTACCCGTATCATTTATGTGCATCTGTGAATTTCTTGGGGGTTAACCTTTTTTCGTCTAATGGTTTTCAACCATTTCTTTCGTCAATTTCCTTTTCTACTTCTCATATTTTATGTATCTGAATATGATTTTATTTTATGCACACCAGGTGTTTGATGGAATGCATCAACGAGTTATTACCGATGTTCAGCCGTATCATCGATATTAGAGACGTCCCCAAAGCTGTCAGGGAGAATAATCATCGATGGCCCGTCAAAAACAGGAAGCTACTACTCTTATCTTTATGCTTCATAATGAGTGTTGAACTTGGATATAAGGTAGATGAATTGGATTCTAGTTTTTTTCCCTTGGAAATGGTCTGCGCCTTTATTTTATTGCCTTTCAATTTCTCTCAAATATATCTGTTTTGTAGTATCTATTTTTTTCCCTTCTTTTCCCTGGTTGTCTATGCAATGAGAAAGCTAACTTTTTTTTTTAATGGCGGAAAGCTAACTTTGTTCTAACTTCTTCTTCTTTTTTTCTGCTTATTGGGATGTGATGTTCATCTCGAATCCAATCATCTTTTTTTTTTTTGCTAAAGAGGGCTTCTGATCTTGTAGACACCCCATTTTTGCTCTGCTTTAATCAACAAAGAAGTTAGTGTTCTTGTTATTAGTCTTTTTCAGTGTTTTCCATTTCCGTGTCCGCCTCTTATGTTTTCTCGATCTTTTCGATCATTTCTGCCGTGTTTCGCATTTTCTCACTAAGTGTTGAGAATGGTTATTCGCGAGAATCCAAGCCGGGGGAGAATTTAGACCCATTGGGTGGGGCCGCATTGTGCGTTTTGATTAAATTTGGACCGAGTAAGTTGGCCCGGCTAAAAGAGCATTCAAGTCATCTATAAAGGTTATTATGGTTGTCAAAGATCAAATAAAAAACAAAGAAAAATATGTTCGTCCAACCTGGAATGGGGTCCACTAAATATGCGTGGGGCCCACCAAAGCTTTAAAGATCTTAAATTTTATTTTCATGGGAAATGGATATTCGACCAATTTACATTATGGCCCATAAACTGGACAGCTCAATCATCCTAGGGAGGTAATTTTGGAAGCATGCCCAATTCATGCCGTGGACCATCAAGTGAACAGTTAGGATCATTTCCGTGAGGTAATTTTGGGTTGCAACCAACACATTGAGGCTCACTAAATGGACGGTCAGGATCATTCTATGGAAGCTATTCTTTTATCTTGTTGAAATGGTAAGATGGGTTATAAATTTTCTATTAAAACAAGATGCTAACATGACCATGATAGGGGCCCACTTTAAAGTGATCGAAATTCTGATCTACTTTTAAAAGGGGGCTTCTTATCAAACAATTGGATAAAGGATCAAGGGTTATTGAGGAGCTATATTTTAGTCCCAACTGTAGAAAGATACTAATAAAAAAATCTATGAGAAGTACAACAAAGTGGTTCGGTCATTACTTTTTTAGAAACCTCTCAATTTTTGGATACTTGTGACTCTTTCCCTCTCAGCCGCTTTAGAAAGTCCATATCTTTTGTATCATATAGCTTTAAATAGGAAATTCATCCAGGATCTATAAAAGGGTCATTCGGCATTTTTGGAAAGACGCGCGATTTTTGTAAAACAGTGAATTGCCCGTTGGAATCACCTTCCCATAATATTACGGCAACTCCATTCTTATCCTTTATCGAATCCTGGAAACTTATCCCTCTCATCCTCTCAACAGATTTTGTGGCAACTTATCTCTTTTGCACTTTAGGAAAGCTAAAGATTGCTCTTCTATTCTAAAAAAATAGTGGCCCCATCGATCTTTAGGAAAAAGATTTTCATCCAATTTCTTTTGGTAAGAAATTCTCTTTCTCTATATAATATAAAGCGAACACCTCACACAGGAGGAGGAGGATTTTTCTTTTTTTCGGCAATTAATCTCTCTCTCTCTCTCTCACCTTGCCCCCGAAACCACCGCAATCACTCGCAGCCCTTGTCACCATTACCACTGCTCGCAGCCGTCGCAACCACCACCATCACCTTGCCCTCGCCTCCACCGCCACCACTTGCAGTCCTCTCACACAACCATATACAACAACTCTCTTTCTCTCATCTCTACATAAAGTGATCAAGTTTTCCACCATCAAGTAAGTCCCTTTATTTTAATTTATAGTTCTTATTTTCTAGTTATGTGGCATGTTCTGATTTTTAATTTCTAGATTCAATTGCATGTCTTTGTTTTGAGTTCCAAATTCCATGTTTTGGTTCAAGTTTCGTGTTCCTGTTTGCATGTTTTAATTTCAAAACAGTGATTTACTTTTTCTCAAGATTTCTAATTCTAAATTGTCTATTCAAGCTCTATGTTCTTGTTAAATTTTGAAATCCATATATTGCATGTTTTTGTTCTAATAAATTTCATGGTTTAGAATAGCATGTAGGAATTTAGGAGAATTTTGGATTCACAAGCTTTGAAGGATTTTGATTTCTTTTGAAAAAAATTTAATTAAACACACTTCCTAATTAATATCCACAGCCCATTTTTAGCACATCCCACTTCAATTGACATTTGAACCCCAACTCACCTTCACACGACCATCAGAGCTTGAAACCCATGTTTACTCTTCATCTACATGAATCCAATTCAATACTTGCACATGTAAAACAAAACAGAGAAGGTTGGGTTGAGATAAAAACAAGATAAGGGTAGATATAAATATAAGGGATTTGCTATGGACCATCGCAGAGGGTACTTCTTGGGCTAGCTGTCGTGTTGGAGAGCAGCCACATATGTTCCCATTTCAACAGATTCATCTTATTCAAGAGGTGGTTGAATCACATGCAAAAGTCAGCTCGTGAAATACCGTTGGCGATATTCGCTAGCAAATCTAAAGAACGAAAAATTAATAACAAATAAAAGGATAGGGATATCAAAATATGGGTATGTTTACAAAAACCCTTAATAACTTAAAGATGACTTAAAAGCCCTTAACAAATTAAAGATAACTTAAAAGCCATTAGAAACTTAAAAATACATCAAAAGCCATTTACTTTAATATATGTTAAAAGCTATTTCATGATAAAAAGCCACTAGAATATGTTTTCCATTCCCAAACAACCCCTAGAATATATTTTCCATTCCCAAGCAGCCCCCTAGAATGTAATAATTACAGCCCATTAGTCATTAAAAGACAAGAAATGATAAGACAAAAATATGGCGGTGCCGATATCATTCCCGCTATAGTGCTGGCTGCCTATCTTGTGAACCGATTTTGAACGTCTAAACGATAGAACCACAGAAATTGGTAAACTACAAAGTTGTAGCCCTTTAAAATATCTTTCCAACGCATATTTTTGCTCTAAATTTGGCTAAGCGGTTAAAGAATTATAACAGTTTTAGTGGGATGTATTCATTTCATCTTTAAATAGTCGAAGTTTTGTCGTACTTGTGCATTTGTTGAATCAACCAATCTAAAATGACACTAATCTAAATCTTTTAAAAACCATTAATCAAAACATCACTAAAAGTCTCAAGTGAAACCAAAACCTTCTAAATAAACAACTCAAAAGACACCACACACACACTAAAGGCCTCAAGATAATTAAAAGCTTAAAGAAAATTCTAAAAATTTCTACAAACCCAAAAGAATTCGAGATTCCTAAAGAGCCTGTGGATTCAAAATTCCTTTAGGAACCTTTAGGCCCCCCTTAGGAACACTTATGTCATGTTGTGTCCTAGGTTTAGGGAGTCCTAGAGTTAGGAGTTCAGCCTCATCACGGGCGTTTGCTATGGATAGCAACCGTGCCATAGATCTAGTTACACTAGTCACCTCACTTTTTTCCTAGGACAAGCCTAGTTACCTAGGATGTAGGTTAACCTGCATTAGTCTAAATGACAACTTGCACTTAGATAGGATCATATAGCATCTTAGATGAAGTCCTAGGATAATAAAAACTTCAACTTGAATTAAATAACTTCTCTCAAAACCGTTGAAACAGTCAGTCCAGTTTAGATCGGTGTCTTAGATGAGTTAGGCATAAGTAGCTTAGCTTAGGTGCACCGAACTACGTCGACTCTGATCCCAGTGAGGCTTTGGTACGTAGGCAGCTTGGATGTCTGATGGCATACCAACCGCGAGTCGGCACCACAACAAATTGTGGTGTTTTGTATATTAATTTTCTTGTAAATGCTTAATCAAATCACTTAGGATTTTTCATGAAATTAGAACTTTAGGAGAACTTTCACTTAGAATGAATCCAGACAAATTAAGAAATCAAGATACACATTTAGGATTCACATTGAAATTAGATCATAGGATGCATGTCACTTAGTTCGCACATTAACGTAGAGTTGAATGAGCCATTTAAAATGAATTCAAAGGAGTTAGCTTTTGGAATCGAAGACCGATTATCGGGCAGGAATGGTGCATGTGGTGGATAAATCCCCATACCTTCCATTCTTGTAACCAGGTAGCGAGTCTAGATTTCTGGTTAACTATGGGTCCTAGATCTCACATCTAGGTGGCGACTCTGTCAGTCTCTTTTGTGTAGAATTCGGATTGCTTCAGTGATCCCAAGTCCACATAAAAGATGAATTAAAATCAATAATAAAAATGCACACGCCAATCGCGTGGGTACGAGAGACCAAGAGAGAGCGTGGCGGCTCGCGCCCCACCCCTCTCGCGGGATCGGGTCCCACAGTTTGGCGACTCTGCTGGGGACCACCTAACTTCATTACAATTCCAAAGGATAACTCATTTGAATCTATTTTAACTGGCTCATGAAAACTCTATCTCTTGTATACTTGTTAGATTAGTTTGTATGCTTTATTTTCTCATCACATTCACTCAAACTTAATCTAACAAAACCTGAAGGCATCATAGATTGCGCAAACTTACTGCACACACTTACATCACTTGCATCTAAACCCTCGCATCTCACATGCACACACGTCCTATTTTAGGAACCCGGAGTGTTATCTAGCATGGTTGACTGGGATTTCATCACCTGGTGCCTCTATGCTAGAGAAGCATTCCACCCTTAGCCTAGCACCTTATGGTGCGTGAACGGATCTCTTGTTCACGTACTGATACGCCGGACACTGGTACAGTATATCGAACATGGATTCGCGCTAAGGGAACTCTTGGCCTTACCCCTAGATTAACCCACACATGCATGTAGAATACGAACACATGTGCATCACGTGTGTAAGCCTAGCTTAGGATATCCTGCCCATTTGTGTCTAGATTAGGCCGTAGTCCATCTTCCAATGGCTACGATCGGTCCTTAGATACACGAACAAAGTCATGAGTCGAGGAGATTCTCTCTCCACTCCGATAGATTAGGATTAGGGTTGATGCCTTCAGGTAACACTGTTAAAATGTGCGAAGATTAAAAGCTTTTCCTTTGGGGTTAGGATATAAATCCCATCATTTCCAAAGATCTCATAGGATTAGTCATTCATGATCTATCCGTTGAAAGCAATCTTATGCTATCTCATCTAATCTTTTGATCATGCGTCTTTCATTCTTCTGTCATACGATTCGATCGTATCTTCATGCCATCCCCTAACTGGCAGGAGCAGAATCTCACAATCTTTCGATTATACAATCTCATGATCTGATCATGCCTGGTCCAGATGATTCAATCTTGCTTGTACCCTTGGTCTCTTCCTCCTCTAGGGGCTACATTTTTCAAGATTATTTTGCTAAGTCCTTCAGAGTTCACTCCCATAATCCTTGAGCTAGGGGCATTCCCCACGTGCTATCATGTCATCATTGTCGTGTTTATTTGTTTTGAGGAACCATCATTTTACCTCCCATTCCTTATCTAATCGTATCATAATTATCATGTCAATCATAGAAAGGAAAAATTCCCTGAATGTCAAGCTTACATCTCGTGTTTATTGTTTCTATGTCAGGATTGTTCACTGCTGAAAATCCAGGAAAGCTTCTTGGGTTTGAATCTATTCGTGGCCAGTGAAGAAGTTAATTTCTCATTTTCTTTGGAAGTCTCTCTATCCACTTTTTCCTACCTATGGCATATTCTATGGAAAATTTTCAACTCTTTCATGCCACAGAAACCCTGGCCCAGCTCGTCCAACAGGTGAAGGAATTGAAGGAAGAAAATCAATTCATCAAAGCTCAACTTACTGAGAAATTTGGTCCAACCACTGTTGTTTCTAAGGGCAAAAATCCGAGCCTCTCCATGGTTATGGGTTCGGAAGAACTAATTGTGAACCTCTCTAGACAAATGGCGGTGCTAACAGAAGAAGTTCATCAGATGAAGTAACAAATGCAAACCTGGTATTGTCAGTCCCAAGGTTCTGAACTTTTCGCTGGCAAAAATACCAAAGTCCAAGATGTTGTTACCGGAAACTCTGTCTCCCAGCACCAGCAAGATTCTGTTGGGCCCTTAGTTCTTGAATATGACCAAGAGTCACCATCTGAAACTCCTAAAAAAGAATTCACTGATTTGCCTACCCCACGATCTGGTATCCTGAAAGGGTTTAGGGAAAAGGAAAAGGGAGTTAACTGGTCACAGGAGCCTATGGTAATCGAATATGATCAACCAAGACCTATACCTCAGCAAAAGCCAGGTAGGCAATTCGCCCCCCTCCCGCTTCCACCATCTGTTATATTGCAACAAGGGTTGGCTTCAGGTGATGTCTATTTACCTCGCATTAGGGATCCTCCTAATCCGCTCCCCAGGACATGGAAGGCGGAAGAACACTGCGATTTTCATCGAGGATCGGGGCATAATACCGATCAGTGTATAACTCTAAGGCATGTGATCCAGAAGTTGATTGATGAGCGCAAGCTATCATTCCAGCAAACGCCAAATGTTGTGTGGAACCGTGCCACACCATCGCCGGATAAGGCTTAGACGCATCGAAGTGTGAGAAGCTCAGGTCTAGCTGCAGTAGAACAGGAAGAATCCAAAGTTGAAAGAATCAGCCATGATGATGATTCAGAACGAACCAGCCTTCGCCGAGCCTTCAACACCAGACAGTTGCAGCAGTTAAAGTTTTAGTCATTTACTATGTCGAGTCAGTCATCCCGGTCAGTACAATTGTTGAGTCCGGTCTTACAGTTCAAGGTTAATGCCTAGTCCAGGCAAGTTATCTTTTGCTTTTCTTTTTATTCAGAGTTGTGAATCCTGAGCATGTTCAGGATAGGTCGTCAGATGTAATAGCTTTTTCTTTAAATAAAAATTTCAGTTCCAATAGTTCACTTGTGTCTGTTTCTTAAGTATGCTTCTGATCTTAAAGTAAGACTCCCTCCTCAAATGAGGACAAAATTGACGAAACTCCACTTGAGTCACAGCAATTACTTGAACAAGAGGAGGAGCGCCAATCCCAGCCTTTCAAAGATGAAATTGAAGTGGTAAACACTGGCACTGAAACTTTGATTCAGTGAATGCTGATTAAAAGTACATTACCCTCTGAAGAGTGTGAAGAATTGATAAACTTATTTCAAGAATAAGAAGATTGTCTAGAAAAGCTACAACCGATACCAGAGGCAAGACATAGATCGAAAGCTCAAGAGAATGAAGAAAGTGAGAGACATATGCTGTATAAGGGGCATAGAGTGGAAACAACTTTCATATTTCCAATCAATGACCTTGGTTCTCAAATTCATAACATAAAGCGAACAAATTCAAGATAAGAAGCTCAAGAGCAAGCGTTGAAAAGAGATCATCAGATATCAAGAGTTACAAATCCATAGATGGAGGATGTCAAAGAGCAAGTTTCGCTCTACGAAAGTCGAAAGCACGTATTAGAATCTTGAAAGAAGAAGATCCATTATCTCTTACCTGGAAATGCCGTCAAGCTCCGAAAAAAAAGAAAAAAAAAGAAAGAAGAAGAAATAAATAATCAGTACCAGAGGGACTCTAGTAACCTAGATCGATTCCCAATTTGAGCATCGGAAGGCCTCCTTTGGTCGATTAAATCCCAAAATCAGAACCCAATGTCAAAAGAATACCGGTTTGCAAACCCTTCGAGCCTGAATCAAATTTTCTTGAAAACCCATCAAACTCGGGGCATTCGCCCCGAACTACGCGAGACCTGATCCCTATACTGGGGTACGTAGGCAACTCGGTTGAACCGAGTTCGGTCGATTCAAAAAGGAAAAGAAATTCAATCCTTTCAAAAAGAAAAAAGAAAAAAGAGGGACAAGTTCCAATAGAAGAGAAGTTAATTATTTCAGAAAGAAAAGAAAAAAGAAAAAATCAATTAACTTTCAAAAAATTTATCTTCAAACTAGGGGCATTCGCCCTGAACTACACACGACCTGATTCCTATCTTGGGATATGTAGGCAACCTGTTCATAGGTTCGGTCGAAATCTTTGTCGAGCCTTAAGCTATTCTTTGAAAAGCCCTATCTTACCTATAAAGTCCTTCCGGTGTTCAGAATTAATCCCGAAGCACAAAAAAAAAAAAAAAGAAAGAAAAAAGAGCGGAGTTTGAAGATCTGCTAGACTGAAAACCTGAAAGGGCGGTCTAGGCAAAATTTAAGATCATTCCCCTGCTAAGTTGAAAACCCGAAAAGGCGGCTTAGGCAAAAGCTAAGGGGATAGCCTGCTGGATCGAAAACCTAGAAAGGTGGTTCAGGCAAAAGTTAAGGCTAGCGCGGTCCGCCAAGTTAAAAACCCTGAAGAGGTGACTTGGTCACGGTAAGAGAATCAATATAAGAAGGCTACAGCCGGTATCAAGACTGAAGATCAACTGAAGTTCAAGCAAATTCAAGTGACATCCTCAAAACTGGGGGCATTGAAGCTATGCAATCTTAGGGGTCGTAATTAAATCTTTGAGGCATTACTGTTTCAAGGAAAAAGTCCAGCGTTTACGAATTGGAAAAAAAAAATTCTTCGAAAGGATAGACTTACCAAATAAAACGTTAACTAAGTCAGAAGCATTACTATGTCCGTCAGAGTAGTTAGTCAATCTTTGTCATTCTATGTTCACTCATTCAGGGTTGCTCAATCCTTTGAGTAGTGCCTTTCATCTAAGTTTTCTCTTTACAAAGAGTCAATCGTCGTTCTTATGTCCAAATGATGCAACTGTCTTAATGAAGGAGGCCCGGTCTCGGCAGCTCCCTGCGATCGTATGAAAGAGCTCGGTAATCTAATCAAGCAACTACATTTCAAAGAGGATTAGCTCGGAAAAATTCAGAATTAGAAACATCAGAAAGCCCAGCTTTCGTAAAAAGATCATACCCCAAGAACGCACCTTAAGCTTGGAAGAGCTCCAGATGCAATGGTGGTTGAGCCAATTTCTCAAAGAGATGAACCATTAAAATTCAGAATCTCCTTCCAGTTAGTTAAATACTATCATGGTCAAGAGATGTCTATCTAAACACCTGTCAAGAAGCAGATCCCGCTTTTCCATGTTAGTATCCAAGAGAGCCTTTGTTCTAAATTACCAATTTCAAGTATCTTGTTCAAGGTTGCAGTTATCAAAATCCCCAGAAGACAAGACCAGCAGTCTCTTTGAAAAAGATCTTGTTGAAGTTTCACAAAAGTGTCCCTAATCCATTCTTGTTAGTAATGGTTCTTCGTTCCTAAGGTTTGCCGTTTCATCATTCGTCAAAATCGTAGTTTCCAACATCTTTGTCGGGCACGATCCATAATATCCCCGATTTCATTGAGTTCAAAAAATTAAAAATTCATCAAATCCAAATCCTTAATTCAAAAAATCCAATCCTACGTCAAATTCAAGTTAATGAAAAATCTCTAAATTCTTCGAGCCCGTTCGTGAACGGTGCCTCTTTTCTCGATGCCATTTGTGAATGGTCTCGTCTTCCCCATCAAATCCAATCCCTGATTCATCAAATCTAATTCTACGTCAAATTCAAATTCATGAAAAATCTCTAAATTCTTCGAGCCCGTTTGTGAACAGTGCCTCTTTTCTCGAGGCCATTTGTGAATGGTCTCGTCTTCTCCTTGAGCCCGTTTGTGGACGGTGCCTCATTTCCCAAAAATTAAAAAAAAAATATTCATCAAATCCAATCCCCGATTCAAAAAAATCCAATCCTACGTCAAATTCAAGTTCATGAAAAATCTCTAAATTCTTCGAGCTCGTTTGTGAACGGTGCCTCATTTCTCGAGTCCATTTCTGAATGGTCTCATCTACTCCTTGAGCCCGTTCGAGAACGGTGCCTCTTTTCTTCGAGTCCATACAACTATGGTCTCTTCTCCCCTTTGAACATCATACAACTATGATGTCTCATTTCCTTGGAATCCGTACAAATACGGTATTTCATTCTCTTCGAGTCCATACAACTATGGTCTCTTATCCCCTTTGAACATCATTCAACTATGATGTCTCATTTCCTTGGAATCCGTACAAATACGGTATTTCATTCTCTTCGAGTCCATACAACTATGGTCTCTTATCCCCTTTGAACATCATACAACTATGATGTCTCATTTCCTTAGAATCCGTACAAATACGGTATTTCATTCTCTTCGAGTCCATACAACTATGGTCTCTTATCCCCTTTGAACATCATACAACTATGATGTCTCATCTCCTTGGAATCCGTACAAATACGGTATTTCATTCTCTTCGAGTCCATACAACTATGGTCTCTTATCCTCTTTGAACATCATACAACTATGATGTCTCATTTCCTTGGAATCCGTACAAATACGGTATTTCATTCTCTTCGAGTCCATACAACTATGGTCTCTTATCCCCTTTGAACATCATACAACTATGATGTCTCATTTCCTTGGAATCCGTACAAATACGGTATTTCATTCTCTTCGAGTCCATACAACTATGGTCTCTTATCCCCTTTGAACATCATACAACTATGATGTCTCATTTCCTTAGAATCCGTACAAATACGGTATTTCATTCTCTTCGAGTCCATACAACTATGGTCTCTTATCCCCTTTGAACATCATACAACTATGATGTCTCATTTCCTTGGAATCCGTACAAATACGGTATTTTATTCTCTTCGAGTCCATACAACTATGGTCTCTTATCCCCTTTGAACATCATACAACTATGATGTCTCATTTCTTTGGAATCCGTACAAATACGGTATTTCATTCTCTTCGAGTCCATACAACTATGGTCTCTTATTCTCTTTGAACATCATACAACTATGATGTCTCATTTCCTTGGAATCCGTACAAATACGGTATTTCATTCTCTTCGAGTCCATACAACTATGGTCTCGTGTTCTCCTTGAAGCATCATATAAATGTGATGTCTCATTTTCCCTCCGAAAATCCATTTGAAAATGGTATCCCATCTCTCGTTGCCGGTTTGTGAGCGGCACCGCAGCGAGATTTTTTATTGCATTCCAATTCTAGGATTTCGTTTAGGGTCTTGCATCAGGTAGTAAATGTTTGCGTCTAGGTTCCGTTTTGTGTAGAGTCTTTTGTCGATTAAAGCTACGCAAAATGGTTCTGTCATTTTGACTTTGGTATTCGATGACTACGTCATCTCTACCAAAGAGGGGCATCTGTAGACACCCCATTTTTGCTCTGCTTTAATCAACAAAGAAGTTAGTGTTCTTGTTATTAGTCTTTTTCAGTGTTTTCCATTTCCGTGTCCGCCTCTTATGTTTTCTCGATCTTTTCGATCATTTCTGCCGTGTTTCGCATTTTCTCACTAAGTGTTGAGAATGGTTATTCGCGAGAATCCAAGCCGGGGGAGAATTTAGACCCATTGGGTGGGGCCGCATTGTGCGTTTTGATTAAATTTGGACCGAGTAAGTTGGCCCGGCTAAAAGAGCATTCAAGTCATCTATAAAGGTTATTATGGTTGTCAAAGATCAAATAAAAAACAAAGAAAAATATGTTCGTCCAACCTGGAATGGGGTCCACTAAATATGCGTGGGGCCCACCAAAGCTTTAAAGATCTTAAATTTTATTTTCATGGGAAATGGATATTCGACCAATTTACATTATGGCCCATAAACTGGACAGCTCAATCATCCTAGGGAGGTAATTTTGGAAGCATGCCCAATTCATGCCGTGGACCATCAAGTGAACAGTTAGGATCATTTCCGTGAGGTAATTTTGGGTTGCAACCAACACATTGAGGCTCACTAAATGGACGGTCAGGATCATTCTATGGAAGCTATTCTTTTATCTTGTTGAAATGGTAAGATGGGTTATAAATTTTCTATTAAAACAAGATGCTAACATGACCATGATAGGGGCCCACTTTAAAGTGATCGAAATTCTGATCTACTTTTAAAAGGGGGCTTCTTATCAAACAATTGGATAAAGGATCAAGGGTTATTGAGGAGCTATATTTTAGTCCCAACTGTAGAAAGATACTAATAAAAAAATCTATGAGAAGTACAACAAAGTGGTTCGGTCATTACTTTTTTAGAAACCTCTCAATTTTTGGATACTTGTGACTCTTTCCCTCTCAGCCGCTTTAGAAAGTCCATATCTTTTGTATCATATAGCTTTAAATAGGAAATTCATCCAGGATCTATAAAAGGGTCATTCGGCATTTTTGGAAAGACGCGCGATTTTTGTAAAACAGTGAATTGCCCGTTGGAATCACCTTCCCATAATATTACGGCAACTCCATTCTTATCCTTTATCGAATCCTGGAAACTTATCCCTCTCATCCTCTCAACAGATTTTGTGGCAACTTATCTCTTTTGCACTTTAGGAAAGCTAAAGATTGCTCTTCTATTCTAAAAAAATAGTGGCCCCATCGATCTTTAGGAAAAAGATTTTCATCCAATTTCTTTTGGTAAGAAATTCTCTTTCTCTATATAATATAAAGCGAACACCTCACACAGGAGGAGGAGGATTTTTCTTTTTTTCGGCAATTAATCTCTCTCTCTCTCTCTCACCTTGCCCCCGAAACCACCGCAATCACTCGCAGCCCTTGTCACCATTACCACTGCTCGCAGCCGTCGCAACCACCACCATCACCTTGCCCTCGCCTCCACCGCCACCACTTGCAGTCCTCTCACACAACCATATACAACAACTCTCTTTCTCTCATCTCTACATAAAGTGATCAAGTTTTCCACCATCAAGTAAGTCCCTTTATTTTAATTTATAGTTCTTATTTTCTAGTTATGTGGCATGTTCTGATTTTTAATTTCTAGATTCAATTGCATGTCTTTGTTTTGAGTTCCAAATTCCATGTTTTGGTTCAAGTTTCGTGTTCCTGTTTGCATGTTTTAATTTCAAAACAGTGATTTACTTTTTCTCAAGATTTCTAATTCTAAATTGTCTATTCAAGCTCTATGTTCTTGTTAAATTTTGAAATCCATATATTGCATGTTTTTGTTCTAATAAATTTCATGGTTTAGAATAGCATGTAGGAATTTAGGAGAATTTTGGATTCACAAGCTTTGAAGGATTTTGATTTCTTTTGAAAAAAATTTAATTAAACACACTTCCTAATTAATATCCACAGCCCATTTTTAGCACATCCCACTTCAATTGACATTTGAACCCCAACTCACCTTCACACGACCATCAGAGCTTGAAACCCATGTTTACTCTTCATCTACATGAATCCAATTCAATACTTGCACATGTAAAACAAAACAGAGAAGGTTGGGTTGAGATAAAAACAAGATAAGGGTAGATATAAATATAAGGGATTTGCTATGGACCATCGCAGAGGGTACTTCTTGGGCTAGCTGTCGTGTTGGAGAGCAGCCACATATGTTCCCATTTCAACAGATTCATCTTATTCAAGAGGTGGTTGAATCACATGCAAAAGTCAGCTCGTGAAATACCGTTGGCGATATTCGCTAGCAAATCTAAAGAACGAAAAATTAATAACAAATAAAAGGATAGGGATATCAAAATATGGGTATGTTTACAAAAACCCTTAATAACTTAAAGATGACTTAAAAGCCCTTAACAAATTAAAGATAACTTAAAAGCCATTAGAAACTTAAAAATACATCAAAAGCCATTTACTTTAATATATGTTAAAAGCTATTTCATGATAAAAAGCCACTAGAATATGTTTTCCATTCCCAAACAACCCCTAGAATATATTTTCCATTCCCAAGCAGCCCCCTAGAATGTAATAATTACAGCCCATTAGTCATTAAAAGACAAGAAATGATAAGACAAAAATATGGCGGTGCCGATATCATTCCCGCTATAGTGCTGGCTGCCTATCTTGTGAACCGATTTTGAACGTCTAAACGATAGAACCACAGAAATTGGTAAACTACAAAGTTGTAGCCCTTTAAAATATCTTTCCAACGCATATTTTTGCTCTAAATTTGGCTAAGCGGTTAAAGAATTATAACAGTTTTAGTGGGATGTATTCATTTCATCTTTAAATAGTCGAAGTTTTGTCGTACTTGTGCATTTGTTGAATCAACCAATCTAAAATGACACTAATCTAAATCTTTTAAAAACCATTAATCAAAACATCACTAAAAGTCTCAAGTGAAACCAAAACCTTCTAAATAAACAACTCAAAAGACACCACACACACACTAAAGGCCTCAAGATAATTAAAAGCTTAAAGAAAATTCTAAAAATTTCTACAAACCCAAAAGAATTCGAGATTCCTAAAGAGCCTGTGGATTCAAAATTCCTTTAGGAACCTTTAGGCCCCCCTTAGGAACACTTATGTCATGTTGTGTCCTAGGTTTAGGGAGTCCTAGAGTTAGGAGTTCAGCCTCATCACGGGCGTTTGCTATGGATAGCAACCGTGCCATAGATCTAGTTACACTAGTCACCTCACTTTTTTCCTAGGACAAGCCTAGTTACCTAGGATGTAGGTTAACCTGCATTAGTCTAAATGACAACTTGCACTTAGATAGGATCATATAGCATCTTAGATGAAGTCCTAGGATAATAAAAACTTCAACTTGAATTAAATAACTTCTCTCAAAACCGTTGAAACAGTCAGTCCAGTTTAGATCGGTGTCTTAGATGAGTTAGGCATAAGTAGCTTAGCTTAGGTGCACCGAACTACGTCGACTCTGATCCCAGTGAGGCTTTGGTACGTAGGCAGCTTGGATGTCTGATGGCATACCAACCGCGAGTCGGCACCACAACAAATTGTGGTGTTTTGTATATTAATTTTCTTGTAAATGCTTAATCAAATCACTTAGGATTTTTCATGAAATTAGAACTTTAGGAGAACTTTCACTTAGAATGAATCCAGACAAATTAAGAAATCAAGATACACATTTAGGATTCACATTGAAATTAGATCATAGGATGCATGTCACTTAGTTCGCACATTAACGTAGAGTTGAATGAGCCATTTAAAATGAATTCAAAGGAGTTAGCTTTTGGAATCGAAGACCGATTATCGGGCAGGAATGGTGCATGTGGTGGATAAATCCCCATACCTTCCATTCTTGTAACCAGGTAGCGAGTCTAGATTTCTGGTTAACTATGGGTCCTAGATCTCACATCTAGGTGGCGACTCTGTCAGTCTCTTTTGTGTAGAATTCGGATTGCTTCAGTGATCCCAAGTCCACATAAAAGATGAATTAAAATCAATAATAAAAATGCACACGCCAATCGCGTGGGTACGAGAGACCAAGAGAGAGCGTGGCGGCTCGCGCCCCACCCCCTCTCGCGGGATCGGGTCCCACAGATCTGTGTTGATGTTTTGATGATGCAAGTAGTAGTTTATCCCAATTTGCAAGTAGGCGAGATCGGAGTGGGGCCGTTTATTCGGTTCTGCAGGATCTATCGTTGAATCCCTGCAACGATCCCACTCACTACTCGTTTGACCCATATGTATCCATTAGATACGGGTCCCGCATTTATATAGAGTTGCACACACCAACTAGGTTCGTGACATTTGAAAGGGAAAGACATACACATGAAAATGAAGTATATATATATATATTAAAGTATTTAATATAGATACTTGGCTTAATTAAATTTTAACTAAGGACATAAAGGGAAATAAATATTGGACCTTTATTGAGTAAAATAATAGAACGGATTTTTGTGTAACTAAAATATAGTGGCAAATTGGGTGGGTCCCATTCATTCACGCACAGCCCATTTTGGGTATTTCATTTACTACAAACAAATTACAAGGTTGTTGCTTTTGTCCCATTTTGGTGAGCTTAAGCGCACCAACAGTTTCCTCATATATATATATATATATATATAGAGGAAAGTGAAGCTACACCGCCGGTGTAGCTAACTTAGCTAACTTAGCTACACCGCCGGCTTAAATTATAATGGGCCCACATTGTTTTGGTGATCCAAACCATTCATTTGAATGGCCCTCACATAGATAGGGTGTCCACCAAAAATCAGCTCCATAGGATCATCCCAACCCTTCAAACTGTGGAGGCAAAAATGGACAAATTTGTGAAGGTTTTTACACGTTCATTTTTGCCTCCACAAATCGTAGGGTTGGGATGATCCTATGGCGCTGATTTTTGGTGGACACCCTATCTATGTGAGGGCCAATCAAATGAATTCTTTGGATCACCAAAACAATGTGGGCCCATTGTATTTTAAACCGGCGGTGTAGCTAAGTTAGCTACACCAGCGGTGTAGCTTCACTTTCCTCATATATATATATATATATATATATATATATATATATATATATATATATATATATATAGAGAGAGAGAGAGAGAGAGAGAGAGAGAGAAAAGGGTTCCTAAGGGTGCCCTCATATAGCTTATCTGAGGTGGCTCTTTAAAAACATAGGGGCTCCACATTGTTAGGATGATCCGAAGCATTCATTTGAAAGGCCACATCATAGATATGGTGTGTACAAAAAATCAGCTCCATTGGATCATCCTAACACCTCCAAAAGTAGGGGCAAAAATGGATAGACACATTTTGTCCACAAATCTGCCCATTTTTGGAGGGGTTAGGATGATCCAATGGAGCTGATTTTTTGTACACACCCTATCTATGATGTGGCCTTTCAAATGAATGCTTCAGATCATCCTAACAATGTGGGGCCCCTATGTTTTTAAAGAGCCACCGCAGCTAAGCTTAGCTGAGGGCACCCGCAGGAACTGCAAGCTCATATATATATATATATATATATATATATATATATATATATATATATATATATATATATAAGCATATAAGCATGTGTGTATGCAGGAAAGAAATGGCAAGGATCTTTTAATAATAGTAAGTGGACTTTATGGTAACTTGCTATATTTCTTTTTGGAATTCACGCCGAGCTTTGGGAAGGCAATTCATACGTAATAGCATGTAGGGCTGCAACTCGAGCCGGGTAAAACCCGACCCGCATTGACCCGACCCGAAAATAGCCTGGGTCGGGTTCAGGTTTCATGGGTTTCGGGTCGAGTCGGGTTCAGCATTCAAAAGCCCGCATGAATCTCGGGTCGAGCCGGGTTTGAAGGGGCCCGACCCGACCCGACCCGAGTTACATAAGTTATAGTATGTACATTTTTTTCTATTGTTAGTTAAAAGTTAAAGGGATAATTACATTTACACCCCCTCTAGTTTCTGACACATCCACTTCCACCCCTATAGTTTAAAACGTGACAAATACACTCTTGTAGTTTCAATTTGTTTAAGGTAGGCCCCCTTAGCTGAAGGTCCGTCCATAGATTGAAGGGTTAGGATGATCCGATGGAGCTGATTTTTTTGGCACACCCTAACTATGTCAGGACCCATCAAATGAACGCTTTGGATCATCCAAACAATGTGGGCCCACATTATTTGGATGATTTTTTGGTAGTGTTTGGATTCAGGTAGGGGCCCACATTATTTGGATGATCCAAAGCGTTCATTTGATGGGTCCTGACATAGATAGGGGTGTGCCCAAAAAATCAGCTCCATCAGATCATCCTAACCCTTCAATCTATGAACGAACCTTCAGCTGAGGGGGCAAACCTTAAACAAATTGAAACTACAGGGGTGTATTTCTCACGTTTTAAACTATATAGGGGTGGAAGTGGATGTGTCAGAAACTAGAGGGGGTGTAAATGTAATTATCCCAAAGTTAAAAGTGAAAACCTACTACGCACCCACTGTTACTGTATGTGAGTGTAATTTCTGCTTCTATGAGTTGAGTTGATTCAAGTGTTTGATTCAGCATTGTTTGATTGTAATTACAACATTGTTTGATTACAGCATTGTTTGATTCAAGTGTGATGTGAGTGTAATTACATCATTGTTTGATTAAAGTGTAATGTGAGTGTAATTTCTGCTTCTATGAGTTGAGTTGCCTTGCCAAACAAGAATTTTCCTTAAAAATTTGCGTCAACGTGAAAAAACCCGACCCGACCCGAACCGACCCGAGATTTATCATGGGTAGGGCCGGGTTTGGGAATCGTGGGTTTTCCGAAAAAAAACCCGACCCGACCCGACCCGAGATATTTCTCGGGTAGGGTTGGGTTCTCCAAAACCCGACCCGCCCGACCCGAGTTGCAGCCCTAATAGCATGAGTCTAAAAAGAAAAAGTAATCATTAGCTCATGCATGGTGCATGCAAAAGTTAGAAAGTTTACTAATTATGCATGTGTGACTATGGAAACCAAGATGGGGTTTATAGTATTAATTTTTTCACTTTATATAAAGAGCTAGTGGACGAATCTTAGAATTTTGTGGGAACAATTTACCCTAAGCAGATTTCATCCATAGCTTCTTGTGTCTCTTCTTATTCTTAAACTACGATTTGACAGTAGTTTTACACTCTATAAAGCTCTACTAAAAGACAACAAATTCCCTTTCTAAATAATTGATTTAGATTAGTAAATTGAAGAGAACAATTGTTGTTCTCATTCTCTTGTGCGAAAGGATCTCATCGGATCAACTTGCGGCGTTCGCGGTGATTAGATTGCGCGCGGCGATTCAAGGAGTAGATCAAGCAAACGCTCAATTCTGCGATCACAAATAAAGTATTTGATATTATCTTTGTATTTATTTTATCATCATAAGATCATCTAGTCCCTAGGGATCCTGGATAAAGGGCAAAATCTTCAAAAAAAAATTGTTCTACGAGATGTCCTTTTCCGCTGCGCGTAGGGATTTTCCCCGAGGGTTACGAACCTTTCTAACAAGTAGTATCAGAGCTAACTAGGGAATAGATTAGGAGGCTAACGAACCAAAGATAGATCATGCGGTATATCCGTTGTGAGTCCGGACGTTTATCTCGGCTATCCAAGGTTCCTAGCTTTTGTGTGCTTAATAGACTTAGGTACTGATGTGTAAAGATCAGCAGAAATGATCCACTACCTGGAATGTTTGTGATGGTTTATTTATATGGTTGGATAGTATATTCAAATACGATTCCAACGCATTAAGAATCATCGAATTCCGACGGGCGGATTGAGAGATATGAATTTTTGAAGTTGGACCTTGTTTGATGATTTTTAATGCAAAAAATTGGAATGGGTTTTTCCAGCAGTGCCCAAACAAGTTTGGAAAGTCTATAACCAGGTATAGATCTTTCAGACATTGTCTTAGGCTGATCCTAGCATGATAAGAACCTTCTAAGGTCTCCCGAACAATTCGATCTCACTGAAAGTTGTTCGCAATGTCATGCTACTCGGAAGTGGCCCCGGTAAACAACTTTTTGTGTTTTTCTCAACCAAACGGTTTTGTTTTCGCACGAAATTTTTTATGGTGATTTCTCTGATGTTGAAAATGGTTTCTAACATGTTTGAATAGAAATCAGTGCCATCGCTTGTTAATTAAAAAAAATTGATTAACGTGTCTTAAGTGTGAATCAATAGCTATTGGTGAATTTGGGCAAAAAGGGTTGTTGGACCTCTTTTCATGAACAAGATTCATGGGTTATTTATTTGTAAATGTTCTGATGTGTTCTCTTTTCATATTTAATGATTTGTATTAATTAAAGTCCCAATGTATTTAATTTAATTTTATGGATTCACTCCCTCTGGGCAGTTGGGCGGACGACTGGTTTCCCATGGAGATTTTATCATGATGTATAGATTACCTAGGCTTGTATAGGAGTCTAGAGTAGTTTATTTTCATGTTTATTGAAGACCATAAAAGGATGAGATCGCTTTCTTGGAGACGTCGGATAAATCGTATCAACCGTGGCATGGAGATGCTCCAGATGGTCTGGCGGGTGGAGGCGGTGTTCGATTCAATCAAGGAGAACTAGTACGCTGATGATGCTGATGTTGCTTACCTTATTATTTGAGGCAAATTTCAGACTTATACCCCTTGGAAAATTCGCCTTGAGGTCGGCGGATTTGCCCTTGCGCAAAAGCATTAAGTTGCCCAAATTCACCCTCAATTTGGTAATATGGCATTGTAGGGATTCCCTTATTCAAATAAGGTCAGTGGGAGGATCCCTATAATCCAAAATACCTAATTGAGCTTATGGATGTGTTTGTGACTGTTTCCATGGTTTGGTTGGATGCTTACATGTGATGGATGTTTGCTTAATGATGGATCATGTATGTTTACTTTTCCCATGTGATGGTTGTTCTTTACGACATGCATGTAATAATCTAACACTCCCAAAGGAAACTACCCTCTTAATTGATATTAAGTTGTGAATGGAGCTTGAATTGAAATGATTAAATTCCATGGCCTTTCATAGCCATCTAATGGTTGGCTAGTCTAAAGGGTAGAACAGTCATATGCCAAAGCGGAAGCTGATTCTATTATTTAGACTAGAGTAACCATTAGATTCCTACAAGGATAAGGAAAATGTGCAAAATGCAGTGGTCATATGTCAAAGCAGAAGCCATTGTAGATTTGCATTAGTTTATGAGGCGACGGGTCTAACTTAACCAAGTAAAGGGTATTGATGCCCAAAGGATAAACATACCACGATGCTTGGAGGCCAAAAACGAATTGGATATTATGTAAGACATAATGGATTAGAAGAATCCACATATTCAAAAGTTTTATGAATAAGTTTCCAATGTCCATTGGAGAAATCGTCGATTTCTCTTGATTCACGAGGTTGAGGGGCCTGTGAATGAGACACACAATGGGCAAAACCATCGTAGATCGAAACCCCAGATCCGATGGAATCATGAAACTAATATGAGATGGTCAGTATGCTTACATATAATTTTTCTTTTGCTATAGATTTGATGGCTTCCTTCAACCCATTAGCTAAGATTCTTGATGATAATAATTTGACTGGCCCAAACTACGTAGACTGGAAAATGAACTTAATACTGGTGCTCACAGCCGCTAAGGTTTACTGGGTTCTGACCACTGGTGAACCTGAATTGCCCGGTCCTGATGCTCCCCAAGCTGAATGGGACAGAAAGCAGAAATGACTTGATGATAATGAATTGGCAAAATGCTATATCATTGGCTCCATGTCCAATGTGTTGCAACAACAACATGTTGGAATGGCTGTTGCCTCTGATATAATGCTAAATCTCAAGGAGATGTTTGGAGAGCACAGTCGCAATGCTAGAATGATTGCGATCAAAAGCCTAGTATCCACAAAGATGGTAGAGGGAACCCAAGTAAGAGATCATGTTTTGAAAATGATGGGCTTCCTTAATGAACTTGATGTCTTGGGTGCCATCATGGATGCTGAAACGCAAGTAGATATTGTTCTGTCCTCCCTCTCTTTATCATTCAACGAGTTCGTGATGACCTATCACATGAACAAATTGTCAATGACATTGACAGAACTGTTGAATCATCTTCAATCAACAGAGGACCTGCAGAAAAAGAATAAGAAAAGTGCTTTTCTATCAGAGCGTAGTGTACCTTCAGCACCCAAGCCGAAAGGTAAGGGAAAAGGGAAAAGAAAAGGCCAAGCCTCCAAGAAAAAAGTTGATGTGGTTAAGAACAAGAAAACCTTTAAGAAAAAGTCAACCAAAGGCAACGATGCGTGCTTCCACTGTGGCAAGACTGGGCATTGGAAACGCAACTGTAGGACCTACTTAGCAAGCAAGCAAGGTGACAAACCTTCTCAAGGTATGTTGCAAGTTTTTGTTGCTGAAACCAATATGATTGGTCCTGTCTTTTTCTGGTGTGTTGATACAGGTGCGACCTCACACATATGCAATGGTTTGCAAGCATTTAGGAAAAGTAGAAGGGTGACTGAGGGCGAGCTCTACCTACAGGTTGGAACAGATGCAACGGTTGCAGTCCAAGCTGTAGGTGATTGCGTTTTGGCATTCTCTGGCGGATATATGCTATTAAAAGATTGTCTTTATGTACCTTCTATTAGAAGGAATTTGATTTATGTTTCTAAACTTATTATTGATGGTTATTCGGTAGATTTTAATAAAACTTTTGTTTTGATTAAAAAGGAAAATTCCTCTATAGTGAGAGGTACAATGGCAAATGGTTTGTACTTAATAGACGCCTTAGAGAACGTAAGCAATATTGAGAATATTCAAAGTGTCAGTGTTCTAAACCTCAAAAGGGCAAGGAACACAGTAATTCCAACACACCTTTGGCACCTTCGATTAGGTCATATTGGCCCAGAGCGGATCACTAGGTTAGTGAAAGATGGTCCATTGGATTCTATCCAAGTGGAACCCTTTCCAACTTGTGAACCATGTCTCCAAGGTAAAATGACCAAAATTCCTTTCAAAGGCAAAAGTGGAAGAGCCGAAAGTGTACTGGAATTTATCCACACAGATGTTTGTGGTCCTTTTTCTCATTCTGCGAGATGAGGGTTTATCTACTTCGTGACTTTCATCGATGACCATTCAAGGTACGGCTACCTGTATCTAATGCGACAAAAGTCTAAGACCTTTGAAAAGTTCAAAGAGTTCAAGAATGAAGTAGAAAACCAGTTGAGCAAGAGAATTAAGACTCTTCGCTCCGATAGGGGAGGAGAGTATCTCTCGGATGAGTTTAAGGATTACCTAAAGGAATATGGAATTGTTAACTTACCAACTTCTCCAATAGCTTCAGCTTTTGGAGAAAGGTGTTATTTTATCTTTTATACTTTAACACTCCCCCGCACGTGTGGCCCACTTGGCAAACACGTGGCATATGTGGTCCTACTTTGGGCTGACCATCACATGTGGATTTTTGCTATCCCGGAGGTTTGAACTCGAGACCTTTGGCTCTGATACCATGATAACTTACCAACTTCTCCAATAGCTTAAGCTTTTGGAGAAAGGCGTTATTTTATCTTTTATACTTTAATAGGAATATTATCTCAATGGACGCCACCTGCGACACCCGAGTTGAATGGTGTGTCAGAAAGGAGAAATCGAACTTTGTTAGACATGGTTCGATCCATGATGAGCTTTGCGAGAGCGCCACTATTTCTTTGGGGGTTTGCCTTAGAAACAACGCCCATCCTTAATCGATTCCCGACTAAGTCAGTACCTAGGACACCATATGAGATATGGACGAATAGAAAGCCCTCATTGAATCATATGAGGATATGGGGTTGTACTGTTCATGTCAAGAGAATAGGCGCTGATAAGTTAGAAACTCGAACTGAAAGGTGTCTCTTTATTGGATACCCTAACGAAACGAAGGGTTATTGGTTCTATAACCCTGACATAGTTGTTATGTAAGCCGGAACGCCGCATTCTTGGAAGAAGAGTTCATCCAAAATGCAAGTAACAGAGAAAGGGTTGCCTTAGAGGAACAACCTGAGAATCCAATAGAGAGACATGAGGAGACTGAGCAAATACCCATTGTACCAATTCCATCACTCCGATGTAGCACTAGGGAGATTAGACTACCCGGTAGATTTCTCTATTTGGGTGAAGCTTATAATTCGGTTTCAGATGAAAATGAAACGGATCCCCTAAACTACAAGGAGGCGATATTGGACGTCGATGCGAAAAAATGGATAGATGCCATGAAATCCGAAATGGACTCTATGTACACTAATGGGGTCTGGACTCTAGTTGATCCACCCGAAGGCGTTAAGCCTATTGGATGCAAATGGATCTTTAAGAGGAAGAAGGGCCCTGATGGGAAAGTGGAGACCTACAAAGCACGGCTCGTGGCGAAAGGTTATGAAGAAACCTTCTCGCCTGTAGCCATGTTAAAGTCTAT